>NC_060238.1:24043250-24700127 GCF_021155775.2 Neodiprion pinetum
AGGATGAGCGGGTGGCAGGCTCACTTAAGGCTGCTCGATGAGTGCTCGGAGAGTGTGTCTTTTTAGTTAGAACACCGTGACGTAGAGATTCATGTTAGTTTAACACGAGACGGGGTCTCGTCGGCGTCGCCCGTATACTATATACCTACTCGGCAAGGTTCGCCGGAAGTTGGGTAAGTGTAGTTTCCTGAGCCATTACCGGGCTCATCTCAAGTACCGTAACTCTTTCGTGCCGCTGGCACACTTTATGGCTTATACATATAATCCACGTACGCAGACACGCGCGTACCTTTGCAGCACATCTCCTCCCTTCTTTCATGATATGTCCCTTGTTCGATAAAAATCTCTCCGCTCCTCTCTTGAATTCTTCACCCTCATTCGTTCGCAGACGAAATACCTTCAATTCCAGCTTTTATACTTTTACTTTCCTTCACGCGCAGCTTTCCGTAAACGTTGAACGTCTGTCTCTCGCAGATTACTCGAATTTCAAGTCAGATACAACACACGTCGACAAAGCAATCATTATTCGTTCCAGTTCCCGTTTCTACAAAAACAAACCTTGTCTGATGAAATTATTATTTCCTTTAATAGTTACGCAGATGAAATCAAAATTTGACATCTAAAACACAGACTCAAAGTTCTTGTTCACCGGTGTAATTGACTCGCAGATATTTTACTTACTACCGACAGAAAATTAAGTCAACTAATCGCAGACTGAAGAAAAGATTTGAAGCCAAGAGTCGACTAGCTGATGTCAACCAGACGTTCACGAACGTCCATCACTGATTATTGACAACAGTGTACAATTTGACTGTAAATCGAGTTGGCGTAGATACCTAATCAAAAAAATGGTAACGCGAGACTTCTAAATTTATACAACCAAGATCATGTTTTAAATTCGTTGACATCGTTACTTCTACATCAGTTTCAATTACGGTCGAATGATAATCGACAGTCTGAACAAGTGTGCTACCTGGATACGGAATTGTAAGAAAAAATTCCTGACCGAATCCGGTGATTACAAAAATTATCTCGACGAATGCAATACGTTTCGAATCACCGCTGTAACCATCGATTCATACAACCGCAAATTGTCCAATTACACGAGTAGCCCAAAGCTGTTATTGTCGGCATGATTAAATGGGCTCGAGGTTATTCTCTCTCCTGTAATAATCCGATGATCGACGAACCGCTGGACAATGTTATAGACATTTGAGGGTGTGGCGCGAGCTGACCAGTTCCAGTCTAATAAGGACTAAGTACTAATTCGAAATGTGACTGCGAATGTGATTCACGAAGCTTGTGCAGCTCGTGACGATAATGAAGTTAACAATCGTTAGTGTAACGATGCCGCGTATAGGAAAAATCGTTGCTTCGCAATTTTAGGATTGTCTGAAATATCGTAAACTATGATAGTAACACAAAACGTAATCATACATATGTATATATTTTGAAAAACGAAATCCTTTGAAACTCGTTCTGAAATTGCTCGATAATAATATTTTCCCTCATATCTATTTTTAGGAGTTTCGTTTTTAAGAAAATGAATACACTTGGAGGAATTTGGGTTTCAGGGATTCAGTATTTATAGTTTCAAGAAAATTTTACAATTTTTTTCAATTTTCGGTCAATTTTCATCCGTTCGACTTGAAATTTTGACACAATCTTTGAAACTTGCCTATCAATTCGAGTTCGTGGTTAAACATTTTAATTTCAATCCCAAAATTTTTTTATACAAATATTTTGTACATAATCGTGTAAATTCGAAAAAAAATTTTTTTTTTTTCAACATTCCGACTACGAGGTCGATTCAAAAATGTGTTTTTAACTCAAAAAATTTGTTCTATCTGTTGCAAGTTGGACAATGATATCGGGAGATGCGCCACCACAAAAGCCCTCGAGTTCGGCGTCGTGCTCTACTTATATACTTATATGCGCCCTGCCGGCATTTTGTTATTAATTTCAATATAAAAATTCTGAAACGTTCTTGAAACTATAACCAATAAAGCCTTCAAACTCGAATTGCTCTAACTGCTTACAATTTCTTAAAAAAAAAAAAAAAAAAAACTCCACAACTCTTCTCGCGTCGGATCGGTTATACAGCTGACAATGAGTAGGTATCCATGTCCGAGCTTTGGTCGAAACAACAAGAAGCTCACGATCAGCTACTGTATCATCGTTTTTCGCCCTTCCGATTTTCCATGTGTGTGCGTTGCGTAGATACGTAAAGGATGCCCGTCTGGCTGAGTTCATTTTACGCGCAGATCTCCTTGTATTCCCCGCACTTTATCACTTATTCTCATTCCGTGCACGTACCTCAATTTTATTTCAAGTCTTTCTCGCTCTCTTTCTCTCTCACCCAGCTTGCATCCGTCCATCCACTCCCTTCTCTCTCTCTCTCTCTCTCTCTCTCTCTGTCTATCACTCCGTCCTCCTCACTCTAATAAAAGCAGGCCGCTTGGGCTGTAATTTTGTTTCAAGCCTATTCATTCAACGGAGGCACCTCCACTTCATTAGCCCTACCAATCATCTCGGTTTACACAAGTAACGCGAACGATATCGCGTATCGCGTATCGCATGAGGTTCAATACGAAAGGAGAATGAAAAAGTTGCGTTAAAAAAAAAAATAAAGGATCGAACTATATTCAATATTACCCACATTTGTCGAACAAATTTCCCCCCGTTTATAATACGTATAACTCGGATTTCGAAATATTACACATGTTTGTTATACATTTCCCCACGAGAAACATCAAATAAAATTTTAATTACTCATTTATTGGATGTTTTCGCTTATGCAAATACGTAAAATTTTACTGCCCGTATCATATTTAGGATAATAATAATAATAATAATAATAATAATAATAATAATAATAATGATATTATATCTTTTATTCAAATTCAATACAATGATATAAAATCATTTCAACGAAATCAACACCCGTCCCAATCAAACAACAGCTCAGGGTAATTTATATCAACCCTGTTTTTGCCTTATGCACCAAATTATTAACGGAAATTCGGATTCAACTATTTTTCTTTTAAACAAACACAGGCAGAAAAAATTTAAAATAATCAAAACTTTTTTAACGTTCACGCAGCTGTTGAACAATTATCTTAAACTATGTAAGTATCATTCGAAATGACAGGAAGAACGTTCAACAAACGTTTCTTTTACCGTGATAAACAATTTACTTTCACAAAAGTGTCCGTGCATCACATAACGCAACGTGTGCACGATACGCAAATTTATTACGTAGACGTATACATATATTCATATTTCCTGAGGGTATGATATTCGTTCAAAGGAAACCACAGGCGGTAGTATAACTGTTAGTTATACATACACATGACACGCGGCGTGCATGCATAGGTCGAATTTGACCGAATATTGTAACCATCTCTTGATGTATTTAAATGTATACTTGCTAATTCCCTAAGTACCATCGTGCAACCTCTGCCGAGGCAGAGACTAAATCCAAAATATCCCATATCCAGGCCTTTGCGCTTTGGGTTTTAAGCGAAACGCGTTTACACCTGTGTGAGTAAGTATGATGCAAGGCACACGCGAATCCCGAAAAAGGAATTCTACGACGATGTGTGCGCGTGTGTGTGTGTGTGTATGATTACACATAGTGCGTTTGATGCGCGGGGCAAAAATGTGCAGATCTCGACGAAGGGTCGTGGAGATTAGTACATATCCGTATCTACCTCTATTCTTGTCGGTATGCAGTTCATTGATACAATGCACAAGTAGCGATAACAAGTACGAGTTTAATAAAAATGGAAATTTATTTGTTCGCGGATGAGGCCGAAAAACATGAGAATTGTAGTTTAAGAAACACCATTGTTTAATCATTTTGGTAGTTATATTTATAAAACTATTTCTGAAAATTTCCGGACATTTTTTTAACGATTATTTCTCGTTTCCCATTAATTTTCATACATATACGTATACATGTATATATATATATATATATATATATATATACATACATATGTAATATATATCCGTGTATAGAATATGTATAAGTCGCATATATAAATATGTCAGATGTAGAATCGAGTATGAGGCAGTTCAGTTCGGCTTCGAGCCGAGCGAAAGCCCCGAGTGCCTGAGCACTTCAAAGTTCCGGTTCCGCTGCCCTCCGACAGGGTAAAACCCATTAACTGTAATGTATGTACGCACGTGTGTACGTAAAATATATACATATATACACACACCTTGTAAATGCAGATTAAGGTGTTTCGTGTGAAGATCGATGTGGCGTTGAAAATATTGTAATCCCCCAAAAAGAAGTAACAACGTCAACTACTTTTGTTTTATGAAAGAAGAAACGGGTTTTTTTTTTTTTTTTTTTTATATAGAATATAACGTATTGAACAATAAATATCTGTTCATTCCTGCTACACGGACCAAGTTCGTTTCCCATACTGTAAGGTGAATGTATTTTTAATTTTTTATGGTACAAGTATTGGATTTTAAATGAAATTTTCTCCACTCCTTCGCTACCTTCGCCCAACGACAACGAGGAGATATATGTGTATATGTAAATACAGACGCCTCCTTTGAAGGTAATGGAAACGGAGTGACGAAAGGGGTAACAGACAAAGAATAATATAAGTGAATAAGAAATTGTGACAAGCCGCGGGCGGGATGGAAATCCTCTGTTCGAGTCGAAGCGTTATATCATATTATACAAGAATAACGGTGTATCGGAAATATACATGTATATTATTTTTTTGTCATTCTCTTCTTCAGATATAACGTGTATTCATGCGTAATAACACAAGAAATAGCAATACGCTGATAAGAAATAGCGTAGAAGTAAGAAAAGTGAAGAAAAAAAAAAAAGAAAAAAAATAAAAAAAAAATTGAGACGTTACATTCAGCAACGGATATGCCCGGAGGCGGGCAAGCAGGCAGGTACATACCAAATAGGTATACTTTTATTTTCCCCACTTTTACCTCGTCGGTTTACTTTACTTTGTCCTTTTCTTCTCCTTCCTTGTTCTCGTTTTATTTTATTTTTTTCTTTTATTTTTTTTTTTTTTCACCCCGTGGCCTGAAGTCGATACTTTGAAAAATTTTAACAAGCGACGAAATGCTAAGCTCCTTGTGTCTTAAGGCTCAAAGCTGGCAGCTTAAACTTCACTCAGGGCCAAGCTGCGAGCTCGAGCCAAGATGTAAATGAGATATAGATTGTGCGGATATACGAGATACATCTAGGCGAGAAAGGCGTGAAGAGAGTATAAAAGGAAGTGAAGGAGACGGGGAGTTACGGCAAAATTTAAGGATAAACTTTTCCGTCCCGTTTACACAACCGCAAAACATACAAGCAACCACTGTAACCGAGTTTATAAAATGCCACACGTACTTTATTTTATACGTTATAAGTGTGCGTCGGGATGCTCCTTGTTCAGGGTGTCGACGAATCTTTTCGATGTCTGAATTTTTTTTTTTTTTATACAGAGGTAGCGCGATTCGTCCAGATTGCCTGATATGACGATATTTATTTTTTTTTTTCAGATGGTAGGACTAATGCCCACCAAAACTTCGCCGTTGAAGATTTTTCGGAACATTATTACTCTTACAATAAAATATCTGTTGAGAAAAAAACGTTTTTTCCTTGTTATTTCCATAAGAAACATCGATCGTAACTTTGATGAAATTTATTCGCCGAGCGTATGATTTTTGGAAAAATTTTGAAACCGCTGAAAGTGTGTGTGTGTGATAGGCATACCTTAATATACGCGACGTATTAACGAGAGATATAATTACCAGTTACGTGTGAGCAGAGAGTGTGTATATATATATACGATATGGGATGAAAATTTGAATGCTTCCTCGGCTCGTTTCCCTGGATACGTACGTAACGCAACGAAATGCCTTTCGGCGAACCTATTCCGGGCACAATTTCCCCGTATCTACTGTTCTATCGAAGTCAATTAATTTCGTGTAAATATTAATTATCCTCGACTACTTTCCCCGGAAGGCACATCAGTTTCGGCTTAATTACTTTGGTGATCACTGAATAAGACATGTTGAAACGTACGTTATACACACCTGTGATACTCGAGACTCTCTTACCTTCCCCCAGTTAACAGAGAGGGGATATCTTGCCCCTTTTACCTTTCCGACTATCCGTCTTTAAAATCAACTAATTGATTCTCATTGAAAACCAGGTACCAAGAATTGCGTACTGATGAAGAAAAAACGAGTGTACGTACAGCGATTGTTCATTGACGCCTTGGAGTTTCGGCTAACTTGTTTTCGCTTCGAAATAAAATTTATAACGCGATTTCTATTCTATACCAATTATTTAACAATGACTCCTAATCTCTGACGTAGACGCGAAAACAAGTTAGCCGTAAACCTAACGCGTTAATAAACATTAATTTACAAGTGATTTGTCGATAGTTATTAATTTTGGAAAAATGTGTGCTGGAACAAACCAAAAAAAAAAAAACCAATAAAACACGTAGTAAACAAAAACCAACGAAAAGCGATATTTGCTTTTCTCCGCTGTTCCGCCGCTAATGGCAACGCATTTCTTGTAGGGTACGTGAAACGGAAATAGGCAAGTGACTCGGATAGTTAGATACACGATATCATTCCACATCGTAACGTAACAATCTATTTATAATTAACAAACCTACTCTTAACTAGTCGAGCAATTTGGTATACTGTTATTGAAAAGCTGAATGGAGACTAAACGTAGAAACATTCGAATCTAGGTAGGTATATCAATTTCCATCTTAATTTGATACACTTAAAGTCGACCCTCGTTTCCTGAGATACCTGGTATTGTAGAGAGAATTGAATCAGGGTCTCCTCTGCACTAAAAATGATCGTCTGTTAAATTGTAAGACGTTATGACTGAAATTCAAGTGTCATTTGTTACATGATTTATTTTGTGAATTCGACAAAATGTATTTTAAAAAATCACATAATACATTATAATAAAATTACACGTGAATTTCAGTCACAATGTTTTATAATTTAACAAATGATCATTTTCAGTAGGGCTACTTTATTATCAATCACTGCCGGACGCTGAGAAAAATTTCATTTCTTACGGTAACTAGAAAAATTGAGTAAAACAGGTATCGTTGAAAAAACTGTTTGAATATTGTTGGAATTAGGAAAAACGAGGTACGCGTTACCGTTTTGCGATATTGTCGATCCTTTTTTGGTAATGGCAACGCAAAATCAGTTTCTGAGGTTTACTCTAGTTTTTTAGTTAAACAAGGTTTTAACGTCAATTTATCGTCGCACAAGCATTAAATTTTCGCAACAGTTACAAAAAAATATAATAACAGTGATGATAATGAGAAAGAATAGTAACGGATACTAAACTTTCTGGTAACAGCTAGAAAACTAATTTTCATTTTCTACCTAGAACTATGTTTTTCGATTGTGGTAAAAAATGAGAATAGTTAAGGACTGAGCGATAACCGGAAATAAAAATTTCTCCCAGTGGATGATCTGCGAGGTGCGCGCATTATGCATAATAATAATAATTACTATACATCGATACGCGACTTGCAAAATTGAAGATAAAATGAAGCTTTTGAAACGACACCTAAAGCCGAGAAAGATGATTGAAAGAAATCGACCAACCTCCGACTCAAAGAGTGGAAAACCTGTATATGCTCGAAAGTACAGAAGAATGGTACGAAGAAAATCCCCTTCAGAGTTTTTGGTTCCCCGTGAAATGGTGAAAATGTCGAAAATAGGAAAGAGGTGAACGAGTGTTGTTAGCCCGCAAGCACATAAGAAGGGAGAAAGCGATGATGAAGAATCGATCGTTTTCCACAGGGGTTTAAGGTGTGCGTACGGCTTCGGGCTGCCTTAGGAGTTATTAAACATCTCGCGCATTACAAATTGCTGTCCATTGTGTAAACCACTCAGCGAGGTTGGTAAGTAGGGGGCAGGCATAACGATCGTTCTTTAAGTTATCCCAGGATTCTATCGAATTCTCGGCAACTGAGGCAGCATCACTTCAAGATGCGAGGAAGAAGAAGAAGAAGAAGAAGAAGAAGAAGAAGAAGAAGAATAAGAAGAAGAAGAAGAAGAAGAAGAACGAATTGTACTTATACCTACATAGTACACACCTATATAAGGGAAGCGAGGGTAAGGGATACCTACGGAGGCGGTAAGTTAGTTGTGTTATGCCGTCGATGGCGTGGCGGCGGCTTTCGCACCGGCTCTTTTGTGGCCTGTGCGCGACTGGCTCTTTCTATTTCCTCTCGTTCCCTCCCGTTTCCTCTCGTTTCCTCTCGTTTCCTCTCGTTTCCTCTCGTCACGGTAAACCGCGATCCCTCCTCGTTCTCCTCCCTCATCCGAACACTTCTACCGAGCATTCCGAGACCTCTCCTCGACCTTTGCTTTTTTCACTCTCTCTATGCTATACATATAATACAGCTCTGCCGCACGTTTCCTCCGCGAAAAGTCCACCTCCGCGTAGATATTAAAAGGTGCCTTGGTGTGTGTGTGTGTGTGTGTGTGTGTGTGTGCGTTTGTGAACGCCGTATCGTCTCTGCTCAACCAAACAAGAACTGCCCCGCCGCTAACAAATGTCAAAAAAACCGAAAACGTGGAATAACCGGGCGTTCAGGATAAATAAATAACTCTAGCACCGCGTGTAACTCGACGATAACGTTTCTTGTACAACCATGCGATACGGATTTTCAACACCTTTTAAAACTCGTCTATTGCATACACACACACATATATATGTATATATATATGTATATAATACCATATATTTACGGTTATGCATCGTGCACGATAATATAATATGCATTTTTTCATTCAAGAACCGTAAAATATCCCCAGCATGCGATAAACGTCTGTGTTAAAATTCTTTGAAGAGTATTATGGGTAACATTTTTAAAGAAATATATAGAATTAATACGCACATATCGTGATGTCAATATTCGCCCAAAAGCATTTCAAGCTCTTAGCGATGAAGGCATTCGCCGTTTGGTATGACGAAAAGAGTTATCCTCTCCTATAAAATCATCTCACCGTATTACTTCCGGCGTCTTATACGACCACCCTTTAAATACTTGGCACGTGCTGAATTGTCCCGTTTCACATATACAGATATACAGACGCGTGTTAACATACACGTGCTGCGGAGTATTTCGGTAAATGGTTACATTATCGCGGTAAAACAGTTAATAAATTAAGCAATAACTATGCAGCTGGGATTACGCGGAAGATATACGACGTTGAGAGGTTTATAATACCTCCGGCAAACTTCGCGTCCGCGTTGCGAAAATTAGTATTTCTCTTTCCTCGTGTCATCGTTTTCTAATTCGACATCTTCTTTCACCGTTAGAAATAATTTTCGACACCACGACGCTCGTCATAAAATGAAATGTTTGCGCCCAACGCTTTGAAATTGATAAAACAAAGTTTATAACGACGATTACGAGTTCGAGCAGTTAAAAAACGGTTGACTGCTGTTTTAAGTATTCCGAACGTTTATTCTCTTGATCCGATTACCGTTCTCTTTAAATTTTTACACCGAATTAACAATTATTTGATGTATCATCTTACCACTCATTTGTTTGAAAAATGCTTCCAATTTCCGACACAAGTAGCGCCACTTGCCGGCTGGCTGCTTCGCGAGCGAGGAAAATAGCAGCACTAGATGAACAACTCCATGGCGAGATTCGGACGAAATAATTGATGAACCCACGGTTGGATCTGAAAATCGGATTAATTACAATCACTGAGAATCGATATATCGGATGAAAATAGCAACGATTCTGAATAACCGGCAAAATATTTATAAAACAGATAATGAGCTAATTCAAAACAATGAATATTACGTACTGTAACAAAAATCTGTCTTGGCCGTTTAGTAATAGCGTACTAATTATTGATACGATTGGTATTATTATTCAGTCTACTATTGTTGGCCGTAAATAAACGGTATTTTGAAGTTTTCTGTTACCTTTTCCACGTATCCAGATAATAGGAATAGCGGACGTTATGTATTAAAATATTTCAGCTAAATATAAAATGCAAACTAGTTATAACATTACATTTTTATAGAAAGTTGCTGTTCAATAAATGACTATAATTAACCGATTCGTACAGAAAAAGAACGGATTCGATAATAATCGAATCTTTGAAAGATCGAGTAACAATAGATTAATCTAACGCCACAAAGATCGATTCTTCAATATCGTCAGATAATTTCGCACCACAAACAAACAAAACGAATAATTGTTGTTTACACCTTTCGTTGACAGAAGAGACTTTTCACTTATACAATTCGGTAGTAATATTTTAACGGCTATTTACCATTATACTGCAAGGTTTCGATTTATGGTAAGGCGTAAATTATTATAAGTCGCTCTCGCCTCGTTCCAATTTTGATTAAAAAAAAAAATACAATATTGATACGACTGAACCACAATACCAAATTAATTTCATACCGTTTACATTCGTTATGTTTACTCATTACGAAATATCACTTAAAATATTTTTTTAATTATATTATTATTATTATCATTCTTACTTTAAATCAGAGTATAAAATTCAAAATGTTACAACGCGGAACTGAGAAGGAAGCAAATTGTTCGACTGTGATATGTGGCTATCCTAGAGCTGCTGAAACTGCGGAAACATCAAATCCCAAAGCAACTCGGCCTAGCAGATTTGTCTCGAACAAATGGCCATTAAAGATCGGCTCAAAAGCGTCACCTGCCAAGAATACTGGCTTTCACAATTTGGAGTCTGACATACTCTTGCTGATATTCTCAAATATGAATGAAAAAGAACTAGCGTTATCGGTTTGCAGAGTTTGCCGTCACTGGTGGAATGTCGCGCGTAATCCACGACTATGGAAGTCGCTGAAATTCAAAGGCAAATTCATAATTGATTATCAACAGTGATTTGAGTTGTTAGTTGTAACTACGTATACACGCTTGTATATCATTATTTGGAACAGAATGTATTTACGCAGTTATGAGAATTGTTTGCAAATCTATTACGTTAAACCTTTGCTATCCGATTTCAAGGTGATAAAATAGACACGATAACGATCTGCGATCGCCTGCGAAAATGCCCAAACTTGGAAAACTTATCTTTGCACAATATGAAAAATCCGGCAACATTGATAAGGCAAATGTGCAGATGCAATCGTTGGGTAAAGCGTTTAAAGATCAAGAATTGCCGCGGCGGTGAGGATGAAAGTATTCCCGAATCGGTATTGAGGAATATTTTACACTCATGCCGGGGTGTGGAATCTTTGAATTTAAAGAGTACCCAATTCTCTTCTACAAGGTGCCGAATATCGGACTATTTGAACGAGTATTAGTAAAAAGAGGAGACAGATCCTTCAAAGCAATTTTGTCATTGTACCTCAGGTTTTATCACGAGCTGGCAAATTTGCCAAATTTGCGCAAACTAAATTTGAGTAACAACAAATATCTGCAAGCAAAAGATCTGATGACCATAGCATTGAATTGTCGTAAGCTGGAAGATATATCGCTAGTCAGATCGCATAGCGATCTAAATTCGCCTCAGATTACCGATCAAGATGCAATATTCTTCTTCAGAAGTTTATGCAATTCTTTGAAGCGTGTCGACTTCGATACCACAGGGCTTACTGCTCCGTCTTTTCAGGTATTTCTACCGTCACAAATCGAAAACTGTTTCTAAACCGTAAAAAACAAAAATTTGCCTCGACATGTTCATCGAATCGTATAACATTTTACAGGCAATATTGAGCTGTCCTTATTTAGAGCATCTGAGTCTTCGCAATGCTCTTTTCCTCACCGGAGACATATTTCGCGCTCAAACATCAAAGCTGCGAGGCTTGAAACAGCTCCGTTTAACTCAAGCCTCACAATTGGTGTCCGACGATTTTACATTGCTTAGTAAAACGCGCGTGTTTGATCGGCTTACTCTCATCGATCTTTCCGGCTGTTGGAGAATATCGGACGTCGGTCTTAAAATCTTGTTGCAACGTTGTAAAGATAAGCTCACATACCTCAGCTTAAAATCTTGCAAATCTATGAACGATCTCAGCTTCATTCTAGAAAATTGCAAGAAATTACAGTATTTAAACATTGCTCATGCTTCCGGCATGAATCATTCATGCGTAAAAAATTTACCCTCAATAAATCCAAATTTAACCAAACTCGTTGTAGACGATAAAACACTGTCTTATCATGACCTGATGATGCTTCATACTCGCGTACCTAAACTAACGCTGATGCGTTCCATGTCAGAATTTCATAAGGATGAGTTTGCAGTTTGTGTGGAAGACGATAGCGATTGACTTTTACATGTAATTGGAATATGCGCTGAAACTCTAGTATTATTACATGCCTAATAAAAATCTGTAAAAATGAAAATAAAAAAATCAACGATTACGAAGACCATTTATTGAAGAACGGTATCCTTGCGTAATTTCCATTTGTAAACTTAACTTATACAATATTTTTTAAATACATCCCATTTTCAGCATTGTCAAAATGATTATGGAATATGGCTGAGCTACACATTATTGGTCAAATAAAGTCTGCAAAGAATTTTCAAGCTTCGAATCTCTTCTGTAAATGGAGTTTTCACGTTGGTAAAATACAGAAAGTCTTCTACTAGGTACCAAACTTTTCAATTCCTAGTTTAAAAAAAAATTGTGTTGAAATTGCACAGGTGGAGGGTGGAAACTGATAGACGGATCTGCAGAGGGACAAACTCAAGAATGTTGTGATTTTTATACTGATATGCCAGTCTGGGATCATCCTGTGGATTTACATTATACAACGCAGACTCTCCAAGGTTCTCCAAAGCTACTTCTACAAATATTTTGCCGAGACGATTACGGCAGAGTATTATTTGTAGCCTATGGAGTCAGTTCCATACCTCTAACGCCAGGAGCTCATACCGTCACCTGTCATACATGGAAACCAGTCGGTAAATCTTTCTTTTCTTTCTATTTCTTTCTATCACGAGTTTACGATTATTCGATTCGTCATCGCAATGTTTGATTACAGGTGACTGGCAAGACAGATTGAGAGACAGATTTTTAGGCGTGAGTCTGCAACTGAAATCGCCAAACGCTTTAGTCAACACCGAAGACAGATTCGAACTGCTCACTCAGACAATGGGCTCGGTGAATATAGACCTGCATATACTGGCACGGAATTTCGAAAAATTCGGCTGTCGTTTGTAGTGGACGACTAGCCGATTTGATGAAAGGAATCCCCAAGTACTTCTATGTAACAAACGTGCCTTATCAGTACTCAATAGGACATTTTAATAAGTCTGTTTCAGTCTCGTGAAACATTTGATTGGAAATATTTTATACATTGATATCTGAAATGCACACCAATATGATACGTTTACTTTGCTACGTGGCTGTATTAATCAACGCACAGAGCACGGAAATAACTTTGGATAAAAGTACGTCAACGTGTTTAAATGATACCGATTGTGATGTATCAGAAAGTACAAATGACTCGGTTGGAACGACTCAAGAAATCGAAACATCGCAAACTGTTCCTGACGATATCAGCAAGGATAAAAATTTGTCGGTGAAAATAACGTCCCCCCTGCCAGATACGACTTCCTCAAAACCATTTACTTCATCAGCAAAACCGTTCGTCGGTAGACCTGAAAATCGAGAAGATAATTGCCACTGCGATTTGACGGTAACTATTCCATTTATTCCTTTCCATTCAAAAAGAGTATCTTTGTTTGCTTGATTAAGTATACGCAATATAATCAATTCCACAGATTTCTTCTTGCGATATTAATTGCTGCTGTGACGTGGATTGCAACGATTTGAATGTCACAGAATTGTTCGCCTGTAAAGATCATCGTCCAAAAGTATATGACACACGTTATTGCTGGGATGAAAATTACATTCAAGACAACAAAACTCGTTATCTGCTTGAAAAACTCAGAGATAACTTATTTTGTATCGTCCATGATAATCTTCCTCCAGTTTACAGCATCGGTTACGATCCAGTGAGTATTATTCTTACACGCAATTTGTTTACATTCGACAGAAACCGATGATACAATGTGAAACTGATACGAAAAATGTAATTATCCTGCTTCAGATTATTTCAAACAGAACTACCCTTGACGAAATTGTACGAAAAAATAAAAAAAGCAGATTTAAATGGGAGCAGAGCGCAATTCATGTTCCATTACAATTTAATTCGGAAACGCCGTATCGACACGGAGATAATATATGGAAGATTCAAAACGGTTTCATCAAACAATTAGGTAAAATAATTAATTTGACAGCGATTCCTTCGCAGCTAGTTGTGCAAACATTAATTCGTTATGTTGGATTATGACAGAGTTGCCTCAGACAGGATTCACAGGTATCTGTTCATTCAAAAAAGCTCTGAAATATCTCGAAGAATGGAGCGACTCCTGCATGCAGATTTCCTTGGAAAATCAGAATGTACAACTGTTTGCCGAAACGTTCAACAACTTTACTATTATAGCATCACCAGTTTTATACAACGATTCTAATTTCAAGTTGAACAATCAGGTACCAAATTTTAGATTGAAAAATAGGAAATCATACAGTATTAAGATACCTCAACTTACTATTGCAATAATTCTACGTTTTACAGACGTGTCCAAGAACTATTTGTGTGCCAGTTAAATCGTATTACTGCTTGGGTTCGTGGAATTTGTGTAAAAATGTAAGTACACCAACTGGAAAGTGCAACAAGGGAACTTGCACCAATATCGTCAGAAGTGTTAGATACGTATTTGCGCACAACGGCATAAAAGGAATGAATGCTTTAGATGTTTATCTCAAAATTGGCAACGCTTCTCAAGGATTTTACCAAAAATTTGAAGTATTTTATAAATGGTTTAGGGATGACCAAAGTAAAGTGTTTCACCTTAGCGGTAATCCCGGTTACATATTAGGCAAACCAATCATCATAGGAGAATTAATAACGAACAAAACAAACACCGCAGATTATAGTTACGTCAACATTGACAAAACGGATTACTTCCTGTCTCTGCCCGTTAGCAGAGTTGATGGTCAATGTGACAAGGAACGTCGATACGCGGTCAATTTTGGTGAAGATTTGAAACTGAGTTGTAAAATTCATCACGAAACTCGTAACTTTACAATCAAATCCTGTATAGATTTACAAAAGTTAATTATTGAAGCTATGTTGAAAAAAATTTTGTTCAACGTAAGCGAGGTTGATCAACACAGGACTTATGTTGCAAAATGGAATTATCTACGCAGTAATAACACGGATGATTGGTTAAAAATTATATTCGATAGAATGCCGCAAACCGTTGTTACCGCGCAAATTGTAGATGACCAATTAATATGTTCAGGTTTAGTAACGTCGTTGAGAATTGATATTGTTCATCGCCGTTTGTCCGAGCCACAAACTGTGGATAATTACAAAATTTTAGGTATCGGCATCACGTTCTCGGAGGAGTCTGATATCTATTGGATAAAATGTGGCACCAAAAATTGTGCAGATCTATTAGTTGTTGATATTGTAAGCTACGTAATTTTTCACGACGTATCACGACCGTCTAAGTACTTTTTTGCGGAAGGTCCAAACTTGGATATCACGTTACCGCAAGATTTTTTTTATCCATTTATAAATAATGCTCCAATCACCCAAGAATCTCATCTGCTAGCTTTATGCACATTCCTTGCACTAATTATTACGTATTAAGATTTTATTGTAGATCTCACCTGAAAGTATTCTTAGCCTGTAAGATTATATTATTTCGCACAACGACCAAAGAATTTTTATACGAATTAAGAGAAAAACTGAACTTACAACAATATTAACGTAGTTTCAAATTTATTTCGTAATCCCTTAAAAATCTTCCCATTTTTTATTCAAGAATTGAAATAACCACGAAGAAAATAAACTGCACATCGAAAATTTTATATGGCTATAAAATCGATTAGAAAAGCGATTTTCAGACAGTGATTCCTGCTTTATTTATTCATTCATTTATTGATTTCTTTATTTACATGAATCGAAAATCATACTACTTTAATCAAACACCGCATTTTAGTAATTTACTATAACATATCTATTCTATTTATAATTATAATACCACATCATATTTGAACCGTTACACTGCTCGAAACTTGGTAGTGATGGAATGTTACGGATGAAACGATTTAAATCCACATATGAATAATTTCAGCAATGCCTAAAGGATTACTGAGTTAGATGCTCCGAATTGTTGGATGTAGTAAATATTAATAAATCATAAATATTTTCCTCAAACAAATACTAGTTCAAGATCTGCGTGACAACATTCTCAAACTACACGACGCCAGGTAATTACCTCGTTACTTGCATCAAATATTGAATTACCAACTGCTGTTCCGATTAAAGTGAATAGATGCACCGCTAAATGCATGCATAGATATATCGGTTTAAAAGAACAGAAGACGACGATTAACGATAACAGTAAATGAAACTATTATTACATAAATCTACACAATTTTGTACAAATAAATTACGCTCTTGCTAAATCAGTGCGACAGACAAATTGAAAACCAAAGAAATGATTATTAGTATTAGAATTTTGAAATTTAACTGAATAACGCAGCAAGCTTGAGAAACGAGTAACTCGACATTATCTCGATTAATAATACTCGCTTCATTACGTCCGCCGCCTCTGTTTTGTTACAATTTTATTTTTGTTCTTATTTTTTCCCCTCCAAACGGCCACATGCCTGAAACATGATTCCGGGCAAAAAATCTTAATTACACGCTAAGCGACGACCTTGAATTCATGTAGAATTGATGTCCGGAAATTAGGAAGGTAAAAACGTAAATGCAGGCAGCGATCCAGCAGTTGTAAGCATTTTGCACATAGCCCCTGTCTATACTCGTGTAAAATTCATCCTTTGTCGCAAATGGCCCTTCTCCGACCGGCACATCTTCGATCAAGGCAACGCTCTTTATGTGAAAGAATACCCCCATCAGTATCTACGGAACGAATTAATATTATGCGTAAATGATAATCGATACATCATTCAAGCGGAACTTATATAACATTTTTCACTTGTAGTAACAAAAGGTAACACAAATTGAATTCTTTGTAACAAGTGAGTTGAAGAGAATGAAGTACGGGACACGATACGAGGACTAGTTGGGGTTAACTTTGGTTACAAGAAAAAGTTTGGTTCCAATATTTTTCAACGAGGGAACAAAAAACGCATCGTTGGAACGTAAAGACAGTTAATGTCAATAAATTGAATAAATTCCAGAGAATTATGAGCAAGCATGAATATAACAGGGAAGATGGAACTGAATCGAGTTAAAGGGTGAATATAGCGTCTTACCAGCTGGATTATACCCCAAACAGATATTATCAAGCCACAAAGGGCATATTTAGGTCCGCAAACTTTGACCATGTTTGATATTAGAGCTTGGTGCAGGGCCCGTAAAATCAATCAAAACTCAAAAAGTTCGAGGAGATCTCCCCGCAAACACCAGCTAAACAATCTCGCCTGAGAAAACCACCGTCAGAGATGAGAATTGCAAGTTACGCCCATCAAGTCATATGACATTGGTATGATCGATACAAACGCCGATATATCGCAACTACGAAAGTTGTGTCGCCGACTCAACTGTTTTCGATTTATTCGCAAGTGACGTTGAGAGATCCTCATTTGTTTGTAAAATCTCGAGAAATAAGATTTGACCCCCCCTTTTTTTTTTATCCCACAAACCGACAACAATTTTCTAATTTTGTTAGGAATTTTCAATAACACCTGCATAAATCACGAATAATCGTCAACAATTATTCGCTGCAATAAAAAGGGGGAGGGGGGAATATTTGATCTTGTTGGAGCGATGTTCAAGTGTTCGGAACACGATTAATCATCGAATATTTGCAACGTTCGAATCATCGGTAATGATCCATCCTTTGTTTCGATAGTTTATTTTTTTTCATTTTCTTTTTTTTTTTTTTAAATTGTCTTTCTATTTCAACTCAGCAACGCGCATATGCCGAAAATCTCGAACGTATGTAATGCAAGTACGCAACTACGCTGTTCAAAATCGTGTGTGTATAACATAAAGTACTCTGACGAAATAACCAAAAGGGGCGACACCAGCATCAATATTCTTGTGCAAATTGTGTGTATTTTCTATACGTGTCACATCCGAAAGAGAAAATCCGATATTTTTTGGCGAGGGTTTGTGAATAAAACAAAAGAAAGCGACAAGAAGAAGAAATAAACTAGGAACTAGTGAATCCGAGTGCATAATATACATACATATATATATATATGCGACGATGAATGGTTAACAACTCGGCTGATATTCGACCCGAGTCATTTGTTCGTGTTTCGATTTTAATTGAATGACTGATAGTAGGCTGCAGTAGTAAAGTACATACGTTTCAAAGTGATTCATGTTTCGAGTGTTTCCTGCTGTTGTTAACCCTGATTCATAGGGCCATGGTTGACCGACTTGGTTAGTTGATTTTTTTTTATATCATATATACTCCGTTTATTACAAATTTTTGCATCGTTAATTAGAACCGTGTTAATTTCATTAAAACATACGTCACATTTCGTTCCCGTTGCTTCCAATAGTTGTGCAAAAAACAAAAAAAAAAAAAAGACTCGGCACTTTACAAGCAAATTTGACACGACTCGGAACTTGGAGTTATTCGTAACGCGTTAAAGTGGGCAGTAGTTATTTTTTGACAGCTGCAACAATCCTACGTGAACGAAAATATTCCGCCTATTAATTTTTCTCGTGTAAACAATCTAAATACAAACGTTTCACGCCTTTTAATCGTCTCATTTAAACACCAGGATATCTTTTCTGTCTAAAATACACATTAAACTTGATTATTTATTCACAGTAAACAGCGAAGCGAATGCCAGGCGTATCGCAATGGTGGAAAGCTGCTTTGGCAGCGCGGGCCAGGTAAGAAATATCGTATTTTTCCTAAAACACGTCACTCGCAAACTGCGTCAATTTAACCACGATAACTACACACCAGCTTTTAACAAAATTTTCGGTATTGGCTCTAAAATCTCTGGGTAAAGTTACGTCTGAGTTTCATTAGATAGCCAGAACGCAACGCGATCTCGTCGACTCCCATCGACGACGTCAAAAAACTAGATTAAACCGTGAATGGTTAAATATTGGAGAAAAACTGTAGAAAAGTGAGGAATAAATTTCTCATGCAATTTGGTAGTGGGGTGAACAAATGATGAATAAATTGATAATCGTTACGTTTTTCATGTGTGTATCGATAGCCACTTGCGGTACCTGGGAGGGTATTGGTCGGAGAAGGTGTCTTGACAAAGATGTGTAGAAAAAAGCCCAAACCGCGGCAATTCTTTTTATTCAACGATATACTTGTTTATGGAAATATCGTGATAAACAAGAAAAAAGTAAGTTTCCTTTCTCAACCATTTCGATAACATACCATACGAAAATTAAACAAACTAAAATGTACGATGCAAATCTGACATCTAAAATAATGCTAATAAATTCATTTTCAGTACAACAAACAACATGTAATTCCCTTGGAGGAAGTGAAACTTGAATCATTGGCCGACGACGGACGTAAGTTGAATCCTTGGTTATTCCAAACATTATTTTGCAATGTCATTACGAAACTTCCCGCATCTCTTTCACACTCATTGGTCATACTTCCCATATTAGTCTAAATGAGATTGCAGAATAAAGTAGTTGTCTAATATTTATTATAATTTTTTCCCTATGCCATTTTATTCCCTTGGTATGTACATCACAAATCGGCTTTAAAATTTATCTACTTGATAAGATAGCGCTTGGCAGAATCCACATGTCCCGACAGTATCACCACAATAATATAAGCATATTTTGACGTATCTTACCAACATTCTTATAATACTTCAAATAAATTTTGAAAACCAGAATATATTCGTGAAGGAAAAAAATCATCTTTAAATCCGTCACTTCAGCAATTGGATAAATCAATAACTTTTCTGCGAATATTAAAAATTGTATGCAAAAATAAAAAATAATCTATACAACAAAGATGCAGTTGCTGTACGTCACTAATATTAATATTGTTTCTAGAATATCGTAATGGTTGGCTGATAAAAACTGTAATGAAGTCATTCCCTGTTTACGCTGCGACCGGTACAGAGAAGCAGGAGTGGATGGCTCATATTACAAAATGCATTGAAGATCTTTTAAGAAAAAGTGAGTCATTGTATACGCGTCATTAAAGAATCATTTTACAAACGTAGCATCAAGTGATTCATGCATTCTACCGCGTATATGCATAAATAATCGTTAAAATTTCAGGTGGTAAAAAACCAGTAGAGGTTCACGCGGCTGTTTGGGTACCCGACAATGACGCGAATGTTTGTATGCATTGCAACAAAACACAATTCACAGTTTTAAATAGACGGGTAAATACATTGTACAAATAATTGAAGTAACGACGTTTGCATTTGTCTCCTAAATGTTTTTAAAAAAAAATGGCATTTTCCAGCATCACTGCCGGCAATGCGGAGCCGTCGTTTGTGGACCCTGCAGTAATAAAAAACTACTTCTGCCTGGTCAGGGTGGTGGAAAACCAGTCAGAGTATGCTTACAGTGTTACGACGCCGCCAGTAAAGTTAAAATAGCAACGACTCCTGGCGACAGTCTGAACAACAGCAAAGATGCACCGCGCAATTCTGCCGATAGCTCAGGTGATGATAGTTCGGGTGACGAAGACGACAGCAATAAGGAAGCAAACCACGACGAGGTAAGCAATCGCACGTTTATCGCTTTTGCAAAAACGGTTCTAACGATGACGTATATTTTTCGAAATTTTTTAGACGTTAGGAAATCGCAAAACTATGAAAACTTGACAATTCTTACTTATTACTCTCTCGTATTGCAGCCAAAATTCTACGGTACGGTTAATTCGTTGGATGAGAAGTAAGTAACACAGCTTAAGGAGGAGCAATATCAGAAGTTATAAATATTGTTTAGTTGAATATTTTTTAAATAAAATATGATTGGAATTTTTGTATAGCTCGATGGTTAAAGGTGAAAATTTATTTATACGTACATTGCAGTAATCCTTATTAATAATATGTCTCTGATATTTGCAATTAACTTTAAACAGAGCGTGGCTCATCCAGATCTATAAAGAAGATTGAAAAAAATCATTTCATTACCGTCCCTCCAATCAAATTTTGTATTTTGTGCAATTTTTATTGAAAGAAAACAAATGCTAAACTCTGTTAAAATCGAGCAGTTTATTTATTTAACTTTTTTTTTTCCTTACTTCTGAGGAAATAATACTTATCCACAAGACACCCATCGAATAAGTGATACGGCAAATGCAGCACGAAATAAGCTCAGCATGTTCATAGCTTGCGTATCAAAGTCAATTCGTGAATAACATTAAATTTAATTCCTATCGATAGATTTGTCTGTAATTTAACGATTATTATTTTTTATTTTTTTCTTTATTCTCCAAGTTCACGTATCATCGATAAAATCAATTCGATACGTCATTGATCTAGCTATACTACGACATTAAGAAATAAATTTACAACTGTGTGCCTTGTAAATGTTATGAAAAATTTAACTTCCCAATGACTAAAAATTCTCATACAACCAGTAGTCAACTAGAATTTACGAAAACAAAATAATGATTTACTTGTAAATTGAAACAATTTGGACCTAGGACGTAAACTTAACTGTAGGACGGCTACCTCAATTGAAAAATGAAAATGCTAATGTTTTTCAAGACAAAATAATACTTCTGCAACGAAATTGCACGTCACAGTTATTCAGCCACGAGTATATAGACTGGACTTATTAGTTACGTCATATATATATATATATGCACTTTTTTCTGTACAATTATATGTATGAATATAATATGTATTATGTGCTTGAACCGATGTTATTTCAAGGACCACAAGTTGTGCAACATACTGAGCAATATAATAATGTTTAGTATAATCACTTGAAATTGGGAGGCGGCTCTAAACTGACAAAATAAATGATACATTTTTATATCGTAGTGACACATGTATGGTAAATATTTTTGCTACGCGTAACATTTTTAATGCAAACTAATGAAGAGATGAAACTTGGATATATTGTGCGTGTTTTACTGTGAAAATATTTTGCTCGCGACACTAAATAAAATATTTAAAGTTTCATTGAGAGCAAACTATTATTTCACATATCTCAATTGAATTAGATTTTCTCTAATAAATTAAAACACTTGTGTTCGATACGAGTTTATCTAAGAAATTTTGCGACTCCATAGAAACGAATTAATTTTATTTTGTGCCCGAGCGAATATTTTTGATACAGTTACAATTGTATGTAAGGTAGAAATCGATTTCATAAATATTTTTTATATTCTAACTTGAGTCAATTATGAATCTACCTGTGTCACTACCTGCGATAATGATAATAAAGAATAAAAATTATTATCCTTCTCTGATTAATAGATGCGATATAATTTTTTAACGCTATACATTACGCATACATTATATGAAATAATACATATAAGGAATATAAAAGATTGTGAGTAAACACATACGGCCATAGGATAATAAGACAGAGAGCTCTTGCTTCGAAAAAGAATGAAAGTAAAAGGGAAACTGCGACGCCCTGGGTAGAAAAAAAATTTTAAATAATAAATATCAAATACTCAATCAATTTCGTGAGATCTAAAAATTCAAAGAAGATAATTGTCATATTAATCGGTAGCATGAACTCCATCTACAATTATTACTTGTGATTACGACGGCCTTTGGATAATCCGACCACTGCGTATTTGTTCCCAAAAGTGTATCGACGTACACTATAAATAAATTACTCTTAATGTGAAAAAATTGTTGGGTGCTCAAGAGATATGAAAGAATTATTTTTTAACAATCAATATTACTGATCGTATATACGTACGAATTTCGCCAAGTACGTATGTACATACCTGCATAATGCCTATGAATGCCTTCAAATCACTGTTTTAGATATTTAAAATTTTACTATACCTTACCGTGTGAAATAAGAATAACGATTAATATTATAATACACACACACACACACACATACATACAGCTACTTCTATACTTTGTTAATTAATCATAATACAAGTGTAAGGAAGTACACGTTGCATTTTCGACATACCCATTATCAAGAAAAAAGTATGAATTGCCACCGAACAATGTTTTTTAATATCACAACTGAATTTGCCCCTTTAAGAATTCAACACCTCGATACATTTATAAATTTAATATCGTTGTGGTATAGGACTTTTATCATGTTGTTTTTACGGCTCTAACTTTTACACACATGAAGATTAACTCATCAGACACAGTAACACAGTATGTGCATACATATGTTAAACGATACGATAAGAATACTTTGTTAGTTAGTTATCGTAAGTGATGACTGATTGTAAAATTTGAAACATCTAAAGTAAAGAAAAAAAAAAAAATTGTTACTTCAAACTCTGTATCTTTTATGTAATAAATTGCAAATTATTTAAGTATTCTGGGTGTGCCGATGAAAGCTATTCAAAAACCCTTCGGTTTAATTTTAAGCATTTCGCCGACAGACAGATGACGAGGGTAGGTGACTTTTTAGGATAGAATAACAGGAATATTCACGTTGCAGTTGAGTCATTTTCAAGATTCATGTAATTATTTTCTACACTTACAATCGTCACGAGTAAAATGACATTTTGTACACAATAATACGTCCGAAAAAATCTGTACTATTTCCAAAAAGTAATTTAAAAGTTTTAGCTCTTACTTTATCAGTAAGTCGAAACTTTTGAGCAGAATTAATATCTTCGGGATAGAAAGGCTCTACAGGCTTCAGGCTTTGGTAATCAGATCCAGCTTCTAAACGACAATCTTTACCAACGAATCCGCCTTGAAACTGAATTTCAAACGAGGCTAACTCAATTTCATTTTCAAATTCGACCATTATCCACTGTGGAGAACCCTGAAACATAGTTAACTATCAGTACCGTTCATTTAACGCTCGAGATAGAGTTAACAACAGTATCGTCACATCGAAATGAATTTAACATAAATTTCTCGTCCCTCTCACCTGATCAGAATTCCAGCACGTTTCTTCCGAGTCGTCAAAAATATACTTTTTCCCATAAGTTTTAACATCTTTATTCAACACTGAACTGACCCTGAAAATTCAACCGAACACAAAATTGTATAACAAAAGACTGAAGTATACTTAGTAAACAAAAACTTAACCCTCATATGCCAAAAAGTATCGATTGGATGAAAAAGAAAAAACAAACCTTACAGACGAAAATAAAACTCTGAATTATTTTCAGACTTACCGTGAATTCCATTTGTATTGCTTGAATATACAACTCATGATCACGATCGCGAATAGAGAACTTTTTCCACCGCGATTACAAATGTGAGATAACCTAACTTGACCTAACCTAACCTAAGACAACACGTCAAAGTCAAAATGCGGCTGTTGCGTTCCGAAATGCATTTCTGGAGTAATATTTCACACACGTCCGTTTGCCGTCTGCAGCGGCAACTGTGACGAGAGGCTGAACATACAATTGGTAAGCAAAATAGTTCGTAATTAGAAGACAAAAACTGTTTGAATGCATAAATATTTCGAAACTTTAGCTTTAAGTTAATCAAATGTTTTCATGAACTTAATCTAACTTTTCTATGCCATATACCTATATAGGTATTTCTTATGTCATTTTGATATTGTCAAATGTTGGTAATATTTAGGAACGCGCGTTCAGCTGATCGGCTCTTAACTTAACACCGATGCGTAAAATGGCGGAAATATGTGTACCGAGTGAAGTTCTGGCAGAATCAGTTGTGAAAAAGTGATTTAAATTAGTAACATTTGATTAAATACAGTGCTGAATGATACGTAATTGATGTGTAAAAATCAAGCAATTAAATCGATAAAACCACACAACCGTCAATTTATACATGTGACTAAACAGTGTTCCCTCTAGGTAAAATGAAACTGAATTAATCTTGAGATGATCGTTTTCAATAATATTTTTGTCATTTTTTAATAGATGTATTTGTTTCGTATCGTTCGTTTGTTTCTCTTGCTTTTTAGCCTATTCCATTCTGTCAAACATTCTGGTGCCTATTATCGCGATAATAGGACCGGTCTTTTATTTATTTGATTCTTTCTGTTTCACAGATATCAACACAACGAAGTGATTCGAGTTATTCGTAACGTTTACGTGATACTTTCAAATTAAAAATCAGCTAAACAGGACGTATCTATTGTCACCAAAATATCCCCATGTAGAAGTGGCAATCTTAATAATTTCTTTTTTCAACACTGTTGTATGTAACATACGTAGATACGTACATACAAACATATGTACAGAATATTATACTCAATGTTACCGTAATTTACCAATGTATGTACCTAATGACTTAACTGTTGCGTCGATATACGTCAGATACTTGCTACTTTTGTTGTAGCATTTATTGTGAAATATTTTTATCATTACGATACGCGTTTGTGTTCATTACTTCAACAAAGATAAAAGTTCAACGGCTACGTTTTGTTTCAACCAGAATTCATCGCCTCCCTATTCTATAAATACCAATGAAAATTTCTTTACGTTTAAATCAAGTTCCCTCATCAATCATATTTGAATTGTATAAATATTTACGTAGGCTATATATTATAATACATATTGTTGTGTTCTATACATTTTGTATCACTAACATAGCCAAGTAAGACTTTAATCATAAGTCTAATAGAAAATTAAATATATCAAATACAAAATACTTCAAAAAAATTGTCAAATGCAATGTCGCTGCAGAATAAAAAAAAAAAAAAAAATAAAAAAAGAAATGACACAAGACTTAAAACTTTGCATAATCGTAAGCGCTTGATTTAATCTTAGTTATATATTTGTAAAGACGTTAAAAAAAAAAAAATTGAAACTTTTAACCCTTGCATCTAAATGTCAGTTATCTTATAAAACATGAAGTTTGTATCATTCATTCCGTTGGTATCTCACACCCTCCCTACAATCCCGGCTTGACGTACAACTCTCGTTACGAATGTTTGACAAATTGTTTAAAACAAAATCTATACTTTCGCAGCCGGCGTGAATGATTGAAAGGCGACGATGGCACCACAGCAGCGAGCTGAGGAAATACCTGTAAAAAGAGTAGCAGCTCCCGGATGCCGATTACCGGCACGTTTTCCACCCGGTGAAATATTAACCGACGTTACTCAACGCCAATGGCGATTAGGCCAACCCATAGGATACGGAGGATTTGGAGATATTTATCTTGGTAAGTTTCTTTCGTGAAAGAATAATTTGTATATTTCGATCCTGCAAACGGTACACGATTTTTTCCAAATTTCAGCATCAAATGTCGTCAATCGAGTTGCCGGTCACGACGCGAGATATGTGATAAAGGTCGAGCCGCACAATAATGGCCCGCTCTTTGTTGAAATGAATTTCTACATCAGAGCTGCGCAATGGCACATGAGTGAGTTACAACCTGATTAGCCTGCTTTTAAATTGGCGATTTTGTTCTTCATTGTTGATAATCGTTGTCCTTTTACAGTCGATAGTTGGTGCAAGCAGCAGAGAATAAGGAGAGTCGGGGTTCCGACCTATGAGGGGTCGGGGTCGCACGTGTTCAGAGGACAACGTTACAGGTTCCTGGTATTACCGCGGTACAGAATTGACGTCAACAAGTTGTTCCTAGCCCGAGGGCGAAAGCTTCACGCAAGAACGGTCTATGCCCTCGCTGTTCAGATGGTAAGTCGTCGATACCGTTTTCTCTTTTGTTCATTCCTAACATTTTTTCAACGTTTTTAACTCTTTATCATTGTCTTTCCGTAATTATAGCTCAACGCGCTGGAATATATTCACAGTCGAGGATACGCTCACGCTGATGTTAAAGGCTCAAATATTCTATTAAACATCGAGGCTAAAGACTTGGTCGAGCAAGAGCCAGAGGCATACCTGGTTGACTACGGCCTGGCATTTCGTTTTCGAACAAGATCCGGAACTCACAAGCCTTTTGCACACGACGAAAGAAGAGCGCACGAAGGAACTTTAGAATTTACATCGCGCGATGCGCACCATGGAAGTAAGTATAACCGGGAATTTGCTTGATTCTATATACTAGTTTCTCTCTTTTAGATTTAATATATTTTATGGAAGAAAAAAACAAAAAAAAAAACCGTCTCTTCCAGCACATTCCAGGAGAGGTGATCTAGAAACACTGGGTTATAATTTAATACAATGGTTGTGTGGTCGTCTTCCATGGGAAAAAGAAAGCGGAGGCATGTCCATCGCTACCAGCCCCGAGTCTGTTCAGGAGCATAAAGAATTCGCACTTTCTGACGTTCCCCGTTTCATGCGCGAATGTTTTCCGTCCGAACAATATCCACCTGGTAAGTTAACTAGTTCAGAGTACGAAATTTTTGTTTTTTTCATCAGGATGTCTTTTTTAGATGTTTTGTTCATACTGTTATTCATTGAATTTTTTTTTTTTATATTAATTATTTAATTATTATATTAATTTACGTGAATTTTTTGTGTGTGCAACAAAAGATTTTAATTATAATCAATAATTATGGAATTTCATTATCTTGAACAGCAACGCTGACAAAGTATATGCAGTACGTTGCTAATCTGGGATTTGAAACGAGACCTGATTACAATTTTCTAAGATCGTTATTCTCGAGAAGCGCGTGGAAGAACGACACAACAGTTGCCTCGCCCAACTCGCTAGTATCCTCGAAGAAAACTCATAAACGCACACCGAATGAAAATATCTCGTATTTAAAGCCCATGAAACGGTTGTGCATCAGAAATGCAGCACGAAAACCGTGCGTACCGGTAAACTGTGAAGTAAGTATCATTAATATCAATCGTTTAACATTCTACTTGAAAATCTTTCTTCAATATTTGTGAAGTTTTACCTATACAATTTTTCAAACCGTTACGCAAAGAAGGTAAATAAATGTGCAATCACGTCTTCCAGATGCGGATGACCAGAAAAAACCACCCGACGAATTCAAAATCACAATTCAGCTGGGAGGAAGTATTAGCCAGGCATCCTGATAAGATGGCAAAATTACACCTTTTAGAACCGCCGTTGTCTCCACCACTTACGCCGCCGCCTTCGCCACCACCACCCGCACTCCCTACCTACGCAATGCTACAGGTTCTTCAAAGGATTAAAGAAAAACAATCGGGCTCAATGAAGTCGCGAAATTCATCTAAAATGGTCGAGTGAGTATACGGCAGAAATTTGTGAAATCTTTCACGATGTCAACTGTATTTCTCCTTTCGTTATTATATTGAAACTAAATTCGACTCTCCCATTGTTCTCACAATCAGTCACGAGCTAAAGGCGAAATGGATGACGCCAGCCATGGAGGCGGTGGCGACGCAGCTTCAAAACAGACTGGCAAGATTGGTAATCAGTACATCCAAGAAAAAATCAGCGACGTGTTGCTCCCCAAGGCTGACAAGATCGCGAGCAGCTTTATTGAACCGACAACGTAAGAGCATGTCCCGTGTCCCGAAATATTTACACAAGTGAAAATCGTTGCGATTTAATCTGACCGAACGTTGAACCTTACAGCCGGCTTTGGGGAAAAGATACTTCAAAGAATGTTGGATTCTTCCGGTCCTATTACTGGAAAAACTGGTAGTCGTGAAATCGAGAAAAAGCGGACACGTTAGGACGGCGTAAATATTTCTCAAACTGTAAACCGACATCACACGTTTCGCGCTTCGTTACCTAGAGGACGAGTACAAAAGTCCTTTAACGGAAGAAATATTGAAAAATCGAATAACGAGTCGACTCTTGGACGCTTGAATGAGTATTGTTTCACGGATTCTCATTAGTTAATTAGCTTATATTAAGTTCGACGATCATCCGAGATGGACAAATTTTCTTATCGTTTATATAATTTATATGCTTTATATACAATATACGATCGTTACGTGTCTCAAAAATTGAATAAGACTGTTCCTCCCCGTATGAGTTAGATTTATTAGACAAATGATGAAAAATTTAGTAGATAAAAAAAAAAAAAAACAAAGAACAAAAGAAAAATAAGAAAATTTATTTGAAAATATCTAAACCACAGCCAGTCTTTCGTTACGGTGTTTGACACTAAACCATTGCATTATGTAGTATTAACTTGCTTTCACCGATGTCTAAATGATATGAAACAAATGAATTACGAATATAATTTTACAATTAATCAATATTCTGTGAATGCAACTAGCTATATGCAATCTCCTACTCTGTTGTTATTATTATTATTTAATTATTATTATCATTCTATAAAGCATAACAATAAGTCTAGATAGCGGTAATTGTAGATTTAATCTCGCCCGTACCTTTGCAATTCTAATCACTTTATCTTGTACGTGCTATTTACGTTTGTGTTGTTCATAATTATTTGTAAAATCGATTTTAAATTTGTCGCAGTTTCGAACGTCCTTTAAGTCTCTTCGGCTTGATTGTATTTTCTTGACAAGATTACGGGTTTTTTTTTTTTTTTTTTTTGTTCCAACCTGAATCGAGTGCTCGGATTCAAACAGCTATAGCTCTCAAAGTGCGAATTATCGATTATACGAAACGTCCGATCAACTAACTATAAGATTTTTAGAACACAACGATCTATAAATACCACAGCCGAAAAACGGAAAAAACTTATAACTTTACTTTTGTTTCAACAAGTTTCATTTGATCAAGAAATGCGCGAAAAAAAATACAACAATTTTCTGCAAAGCACTAGAACAACTCAATATCTATTTCAATTTTAATAATATAATATGTTTAATTGTGGCTTATAGGAAAATACTTATTCCATGATTCGTGAATAAGTTTTCGTTTAAAAGATTCTTTCTTATGCGGGATAAACGGGTTGGATATTTTTTTTTGATTCAAGTCAGCTTCCAGATAAACAATTTGAATCGACAAACTGGAAACTGTATTCGATTCGCGCTAATATAGCAAAATATAGGACAATGCAAATAATACTTCAAATTTAAAACTAATTTGCTTATCCACTAAGTTTATATAACTCGGATTTGTTTCATTCATTTTTAACATCACTAGTCTTCGTGTTATTTTCGGATATGATGAAAACTGTTTTCCATATCAATACATAGTATACAGAAATGTATCGCGTATTTGAAGAAGAAAAAGAAAAAAACAAGAAACCAGCAATATTAATCACGCCAACAAATGAATTACCTAATTTAATTACGTGTCAAGATTGTACCGAATGTAAATACGTTGCGTTAATTTCGTTGAAAACGAAATATATATATATATATAACTCTAGAATAATCATTATATATGTAATAGGATTTTATTGTGTCCCGGTTACACGCGTATGTTTACAGGAGGAACGGTTTTCAAGGAAATTAACGCAACGTATTTGCATTCGGTACAATCTTGATATCAATATATATATATATATTGATAATCTATATATATATATATATTATATGTATATCATACTAACATACCTTATATAGTACGTTACTACTCAATTATTGATGATTTTCAATGCACCGGAAACTGACTTAAATATTTCACGAGAATACAAAACAAAACTTTATTTACCGTTTTTAATTTTTCCGCTGAAAATATGTTCTTTAATTATTTTATTTTGTACTTTACTTTCCCCCGTTAACTGTAAGAATCACACTTCAACGTGATAATAGTGGTAGTGAAAAAGAGAACCAACAAAACGAAACATTGATAAAATGTAATAAAAAAAAAAAAAAAAAAGCTCCAAATTTTCAAATAAATTCTAACAAAATATCATTATAAATATGCTATTACGTAATAAATTCGATAGAAGATTCTTTCTTATTGTCATTTTATATATATTAAGGCAAAATAAATCATGATATATACTACGAATAATATATACCGTAATCTAATCACTATTTCAAATGATTCCGTATCCCTATCCTCGAGTCAAAGAAAAAAAAGAAACACTAATCAAGTATAATTGCCCAGATAATGAAAATAATTTAAATGAAAGTTACAAAATATGGAAGAAATACAATATGATTATATGCATATATGCACCGTGATCAAGACGTCTTACGATCTGTTGGTTTTAAAAATACATAAAGAGATACGTCGTAGACAACAGGTTGAACGGCTATTTATCAGCTGCCCGCCTCTCTAAAAATATACCCTCGTCATCGAGTGTTGAACAATCTATACACGCGCATTATATACATCAATCTTGATACCCATAGCTATAAATAATATACTCATCTATTATACGTATAATAATAAAATATCAACATGCGCGAGAATAAGTTGTAGCAAAAATTGGCGTTGAATCAAAATTCGGTTTCGGTTCGTAGAAGACATAAAAAAAAAAAAATAATCAAACGATGGTAAAAAATATTTGTTTAAAAAATTGGTCAAAACGTTGGTTTGAAAAAATTCGAAATAAAGGTGAGAAAAATAAAATCTCCAACTTGTTTCTCGTATTACAGGCTGGAGGAAAGAATATCGGCAAGATGAACTTAACGTAACCGGGCGATACTCGCGAGATGTTGGTAATCCATTCACCATTCATCCCGTTCCTGGATGCAACAGCAGGCGCTCTGCCCCCGTCTAATAATAGAACGGCGATCCGTCTACAAATATATATATATATATATATATATATTCACACATATTCATACGTTCGTCGTTTCTGTTTTATGGTATATGGTTACCCATGCGCGTGAACATCGCGTCACCGCCCCCACATGCATAAAAACCAAAGAGCGTACGAGAATAAAATTCGTATGAATAATATGTACAGTACGAATATGAAATTGTCGAATTTTAAAAAAGAATCGTCTCGCAGTTTCTTGTCGAATTCCAAATTTTTACATTTTCTTCTGATTTAAAGTTAAACTATAATGATCGAACAAAAATTTCTCCTCATATTCAACTGAAAATTTTTCTTATATATCGTCCAATTAGCGGTGATTCGGTTAATTTTCCAAACCTGGTGAAAATGATTTCTACGATTTTCTACGAATTTTCAGGGAAATTAGATGATTTCCTACAATTTTGTACAATAAAGTGTTTTCGTAAAAGATTATCAATATTCATGGTTTCTGATAAAAGCTTGATATAAATTTTCGTGAAAATTTGTATTTTATCGGTAAAAAAAAAAAATAACTTATAATTTTTTACGAAATAATTCGAAATCTTCCAATTTCTGTAAAAATTCGTACAACTTGGTAGAATCTTTCCCCAAGCTACAGCCTATTCTGCACAACGTGTCAAGAAATATCCTAAGTCCATTTTATCTAGCTGCAATATCGAAAGGCTATAACTGTACGTAGGTATAATATCGAACCGTCGTGGGTGGTTAAAATAAATAATATGGTTTCATGAATTGTGCAAAAAAAGAAAAAAACAAAAAAGGAAAGGGAAAGAAAAGAATGCACCTGCAAACAATAAATTACTAATACGCCGAAGGTGATTGCGGCAGTCTGGCAAAATACCGCAAGAGAATCAATGATTGGACTGTTTTACAGACAGAATAATACCGTCGCGTAGTCGGTGAAAAAGAGGGTGAGGCGGGTGCTTATTCATCGCGATGAATTAGAGTACATGTATAAAAAAAGTGTTCCAACGCACGTTGTATTATACATATATATATAGTATACTCAAGTCACAAATCCGTTCAGAGTCGAGAGCACGAATCGAGGCGTCGTCCTTATATACGGAGGGAGGTCCAGTATGGAGAAATAAAAGAGATTTTATTGCGAGCGGCGAAATGCAGCAGAGCTGAGATGAGATGATTTGAGAGATGACGGGGGAATAGTGGAGTACGTAGTGGGATTGATGAACGAAGCGCGTTGCCCCGAGTTAGGACTCGACTACTCGTATAACCGCGGCAGGTTCGTATCATTGTACGTGTAACGTAAGTTCAACGGTCTGTTGCCGTCGCGTCGAGACTAATCGGTGATCCGTGATCGAACGTGCGTTTGAAATTCCAATTTTTCGATGGCACAATTTTATTTTTCTAATTACGTTGGGGGAGGGGCGGAGGTCGAGGGTTTAAGTTTGAATCCAGAATTTCGAAAAGATTCTGCGATAGCTTCGGCCGCCATTTTTAATTTATGGAAGAATTTGTTTTTGTCAAATAACTGATCACCGATTTTAATCACCGTTTATTTTCATTAAAAATGACAATAAATAAACTTGAAAGAAATTTAATTTTATACATCACAATTTGGTAAAAATTTTTGGTCACGTTGGATATTTACAGATTTGAACTGTAAATTCAAGATGGCGGCTGAAGCTACGGCACGCAGAATTCGGTCGAAGTTCTAGATTTTGACCATCGCCCCGAGCGATTGGAAAAAATAGCATATTCTGTAAAAAAGAGACAAACACGGTCTTTTCGGGGCGAGCCTAAGTTTGCAATATAAGTCGTAGATGAAGAAACACGCGAGGCGAAAAGACCGTTGCCTCCTTGTTCCACGCGATTCTTTACATAACAAAAGTGTGTAACGCGTTTTTCTACGAAGCGCGAAAATTCAGGTTAGGTTCGCGTAACGTCAGATTTTTCAGCGTCGGCGCACGCGCGGAGTACAATAAAAGACCACTTTTCAACTCCTCCGCGCATGCGCATTCGCACACTGACTCTTCCGTCGTAGAACCGGGTATTTCGCGTACTCAAAACACGGATGGAAAAACGCTTAAAGCATGTTCTCGTTTGCATAACCCCGATTTATACGAACGCTGGAAAACTGGTTAGAGAAAATCGGGCAGTAATATGATTTCAGGGAGCACAACAGTTCAGTTTCAGCGTGTCTCGATGAGTCGGTCGTGAACGGTAACGGATTCTCGGTCCGTTCCGTTTCGTATTTCCTTCATCTTCTTCTTCCTCATCTTCGTCTCCTTCTCAACGTCATTAAAAGTTTCGATATCGTCGTCGATTTCAAACCGTGAGACGGATGGATGCAAAGCATCGGCATCGTCAGCAGCAGCAGCAGCAGCAGCAGCAGCGGCAACTCCTCGCATGCATCGTAGGTTACATACGTGCGTCTCCACTAAGCTTATATATAGGTATATGATACGGAGAATCGAGGAGGACTGTTTCGTCTGTTTCTCTGCCGCTTTAGTCCGTGTCGCGACCTCGCGCCGAGGGGATGTCGTTCTTCCTCGAGCGTTCATCGCACGCCGTTTGCCTCCACGATACGTACTCTTTACGTCCTTCTTTCTTTATTTTTACACGCGTGCACGGTATTACAACAGTGGACTCGTCGTTGCGTATCCCTTGTACTTGAACCACGGCTACTTTGTCGCATCTAGTCCATCCTCGAGTTTTCTCTCTTAATTTTCTTCCTTGCGTATCATCGTCAGAAATGAAGAATTTTTTTTCATCTCTTCAAACAAACGAGTAAATAATAATATACATACTTCGTAGAGAAAACAGAGAAGAGAAATAATAACTAAATTAATCAATATTCTGTACAGTTCGTTCGTTGATTTTCAAACCGTTGTTTCAAAAAACCGAATAATTCACGATTCTTGTAATACTGCAAGTGATGATTATAAATAACAACAGTGACAATATTGTTCGTTTTCTTTCCTCCACCGCCACCACCTCCTCCTCCTTTTCGCTCTTAATCGTTATCGGTGATCAGTGATTGAGTACAATGCATAATATATAATATATAACATCCTCGTATCGTATAATTTCGTAATCCTTGTGAAAACCGCAGTGATTGTAAGTTCGTTCAAAGTTGCAAGTAGGTATATACCTACACGCATCTGCGTTGTAAATTTATCATCAATATTCCGATATCAACCGACCACATATTCCATGAAAAAACGACACCAGGCGTATCCCGCGTCCACGTTTGCTTGTAAAAAATCATCGTTACACAAATACGCACCGTGAAACGATATTGAAATCGATAAATCAACCGGCTGGATAATTAAATAATAATGGGAAGCGAGGCTGTCAAAAGTGGAAACGTCCGATCGAGTACCGTCGTTGATTCAGATGGATCCGATACATGGGAAGATTTTTTCGGTAAGTTCCGCGTGTCTCGTTATTGTAATAAATAAAACCGCATCGATCTTTCATGATCTATTCTTCCTCCTCGTTCAAACAGAATTATCGAATTCTGTTACGTTACATATTTTTCTCTACTATAATATCTCCAATATCCTTTTCAATCGCCACGTTTTTCAAATTTCGATCATGTCGAAGTTAGTAACGTTGCCGCAACCGATTCGTGCTGAGATTAAAAACCGTTATTATCTCGCGATTTTGGAACTATTTGAAATCGAGTAAACCGCGAAAAAAAAACAAAACATACCGATTAATATTTTTCCATCTCAATTCTTTCATAAATTATTGTAAAAATAAGAAAATAGTCATGTTTTCCACCATGTTTCTAACTTCAACCTTGTGAATTTCTTCACTACCACTTGTATATAATAATGTATATAGGTATATATATATACATATACATCGATACAACACAGGATTAATTCTTTTATCTTCCTTTCCTTATTCGTCATACATTTTCGCGCCAATGAATCGCGATGATCAATAACGTTATAGGTACATGTTATACACACGGATAGACCTGAGACAGTACAACGTTTTGTGTGAAATAACACGCCTCTAAAGAATTCCTTGTTTCATTCACGTTCGTATTCCCATTATTACGTACATAATAACAAATGTGATCCAATACCGCGAAAAATACATTGTTAATCATCCATGTACAACATATACACGCGCGTATGAAATATCTTTGCGAAAAGATGTGACAAAAGTATGGAAAGAAATTCTTGGAAAAACGCCCCGCCGCTTTGTATCGTAGTAGACGATAATATTGTCTATTATGTTGCACGTACGTTTTTACACCTACAAGCGTACACGCCTTGAATCTCGTCTCTTTCCTCGCCTTTCCACCCTGTGCCTGGTGGTTATATATTTTCACGATTCAAGCTTTTCTCCTTCGACGCACGTGCGTGCGCGCAGCCTGATTTTAATGCCGACAAGCATCGGCGTTGCGTGCACTGGCAACGCATTGGCTGATTCTTAAATTCCGCAAATCGGTACACCATACGCATATGGACCGATCCCTTTATTCGTATGTGTGGCAAATCGGGTTGCGGCCTGTACAATTAATTGTGCACGAGACGACGAAAGAAGAAACAAAGAGAATTTATTCACGGTGATACGATACGTTTTTTTCTTCTTTTTTTTCTTCGTTACTAAAATAAAGAAGAAGAAAATTTCTAGCGAAAACTCGGGCAAAAATATGTCACGTTGAGTGAATTTCTAACGACCGAATGGTCTGACGCGCGTGCGCAAAAATTCGCGCAGCAAGAGGAGCTGTTGTTTTATCAGGATGACCAACGTTCGCAAGATTTGTCCGTAGACTCGCCGCGACGTAAATAACCTAAAAAATGTTGTTAGCCCTGACAAACGAAAAGCTGTACCGTCGCTTTCGAATTTTAGCGCGTTCGCGTTAAAACCATCCAGTCGTTAGCGAATCACTCTCTCTGTACGCGTATGTACACATACTTGTGTTACAAAACGAAAGAAATATCAGGCACGGAAGAAAAAAAAATAAATAAACAAACAAGGTAAACAAACAAAATTCCTTTGTAAAAACGCTTGGTTGCATTAAACAATAATAACAAAATCGACGCTGCATGTACAAACGACAAGAAAAAATAAATATACGTATACCTTATATAGTTCAGAAATCTGAGGAGCTTCAAATGCGCAGAATAAACGTTTTAACAAGCGGCACGTTTATGATACGCAATGAATTTTTAAATACACGTACAATTGTACAGACTTGCAATTTTATTCGTCGTTTATCGTTTCTTTCCTCCCTCCTTTTTTTTTTTTTTTTTTTTCTTTTCTTTTTTCTCCCCTGTGTATTCGTTTCGAGAAAATCATTCCATTATTTACTTCAACGTTAGAGTGACTAGATAATCAGAGTAAATAATCTGAGCTATACACGTACACCTTATAGGTAGGTAGGTTGGTCGGTTGTATATCCACCCTGTAGTTCTACAATATGGAAATGTCACTCGCCCACGCGTTGAACCGGAATAAAATAAAGGATAACAAAAAATATGTATATAAAGAGAAAAAAAAAAGAAAGAAATGGGAAGTTGAAAAGAAGCGGGTGACGAGGTGGTTAAAGCTAAAAGGTGCAGCGCGTGGGTTTCGGACCGTGGCCGTTAGTTGTTTGGGTAGAAAAGGAGAAAAACTGGTATTAGTATCCAGGTTCCCGCCTCCTGCATATAAATTCATGCAGCTTTCGTCTATGCACGCATGCACGAGTATATACACACATACATACATATACATATATATATCGGATAGGACACGAATCGACGAAACACTGCATCGCAAACGTAAAAACCTGTGACGATGATAATTTTTCTCAAAAAATAAGCAACGCAAAATGATTCAAACGAAGAGTTTGAAAAAAAAATAAAAAATCGTACAAAATAAAATCAATATCGGTTAATAATGAAAACCCGATTACTCGTCGGGGAAGAAAAGTGACCTGCAACGGAATCTTTCTCTTTCCCTTACAAAAGTTACAGCCAGTGAGGGGGGAAAAAAAAGAAAAGAAAAGACTCCTCAACTCTGACGCTGTTTCATGCTTCTTTGAGGATACACCCATACGTTTGTCGTACACGGTATTGTAGTATATATTTATCATACGCATGCACACACGTATGAATGTACATGCTGCAGCTACGCGACAAACAAAAACTCTTTCTTTGCCGGATGCGCGCAGCGTGGCAAAGCCAGAAGAGTAGACAAGAGAGAGAGGCCGATATATATACATGGCAATGCTGCACTTCACCAAGCTATTCGCAGCCATGTTCATATACGTATAGATTATTTCATATACGTACGAAAATTTTACCCAGTTCCTTTTGTTATACACAGTGTGATCGTATTTCGTACGTTATGACTTTACACTTGAAACGTGGATGAATCGCACTGTAGTCAAACACGCCCTCCTCTCCCTTCCCCCTCCCATCTTACGCACACGTCGTGTATGCATATTTTTACGCTCAAACGTGCGAACGTGCAGCAGTCGATACTTTTCTTTTCATCGTGAAGATATTACGCGTGTAATATAAAAAATTCCGCGACATCCGACCGGTCGAATTTCAAATTGACAACAGACGTTATTCTCGTTTGTTTAAAAATCTTTCTTTTTTTTTTTCTCCACCGTGACTAAAAATATTTACAAAACAGTCGACGACGACGACGAGTTCGTGATTATAACGTGTAAAATTTGTAAAAATTTGAAAAAATATTGCTTCCGCTTTTTTCGCTACGTACTTTTCATCCGTAAAAAAAAAAAAATTACAAAGCCAATCTGAGACATCGACGTAGAACGTTGATAGAGATTTCACGGAACAATGGATAGAATTTAACTTATGAATAGAGAATTTTGCGTTACAAGGAAGTGTTGATAACAATATCTTCTCGTACGCGCCGGTTTTACGCTTTGCGGGTACAGAGATTGCCGAATGTTACATATATGCCACGTGTGTAAGAGAGGCGTGAAACCGGAAGTTAAGAAATTGACGTACACGCAGCGTACCTGTATGTACGTACATCGCAAGAGCTCCTTAATAAATTACACGTGCGTATTTTGTACGCTTCTTACATCCGAGAGACCAAAGTTGGGAAATTTTCATTACGCAACACATACAATTGTGTAAATACTGCGTACGTTATTAATTTTCGGCAGCAGCAGCAGCGGCAGCAGCGATAAGTTGTGTTTGCAGAGACACGCGCACATAGAAACAAATACTCGCACGGAGCAGGAAAAGAGAGACAAGTCAAACAATCATTATCGTTATTGCACCTCGTTTGCATCGCGTTTAAACACCGCGCACTTACACAGCTACGTACGTGCATACGTACAATAATATACCTGGGTATTTGCTTATCTCGATGCCTTCACCAGCTACTCATGCATACATGCATACACGTTTGATAAACCCAAGTGTTTCGGGGTTACCCTTAATTAAGGTCGCATCACTTTCCGAATTGTTCCAACTTCTTATTCTGCTTCTTCTTTCTTTGACGACGAATTTTCAAAGTTCAAAAGAAAAAAGAAAACGTAAAGTTACAAGAATAAGGCAACTGCGCGAGTAAACGTTGTTTCTTGGTTACTGGGTCATATGTACGATGCGTGCACGTAAGGTGTATACACATTTACATAATATCCCTGGTATCATTGTAACTTAGAACCTCCTCGATTATCCGAACTAATTGGGACCGAGTCTAGGAGTTGGGGAGTCAAACGCCGAACGATTGTTTTATTACTTTGATTTTATAGCATAGACGTCTATTGTCGATCGACAACAATATTGAGCAACAAAACTGTATTTTTATAATCAAGGTTCTACCGTATGATATTATACACATGTATTTATTAATTTACAAGCTGCCTTGCAGAAAGAGGCATGAACAAAGTGAAAAGAGAAAAAAACACGACGATATTGTCGTATTGTTATTAAGTAGTATTATCACGCTGCCATACCCAAGTAAATATTTTCTCTTGCAACAATCGCGGCGAGAATCGTATATGGTGATGTACGTAAATCAAATAGCTGTTGTAATACATAACAATATATTATATACTCTTATTTCACTTTTAACACAATGTTGACAAAACGCGCTTTTCTCGCATAAATTATACGGTCTTTAAAAATTCTCACCTTATCCCCGATACTTCTTGTCATTACATTGTCGTCTCGGTCCCCCTTTATTTCTATTCTTTCCTCTTCTCGGTTATCGTAAAATTACATTACACATATCGGGCATTCCACGTCAAATTAGCAAACCGTGAACATAAAGGGTCTTGGGGAATTTTTCACATTTTCTTTAGCCGCTGGTGAAATTTATGCAAAATCGCTGAAGCCAATTACGAAACCGTTATTTCTAAAAATCATGAAATAAGTTCACACTGATTCTGTAATTGAAAAGGTTATTTTTTCTCAAAATTTCAATTTCTCTGTGTCGGAATTGTTTTTGATTTTTTTTTTTCCTCAAATCGTAACGTAACGTGGTATCTGTACAAGGATTTCAGAATTTGTATGCACACGTTTTTAATATATATATATATACATATATATGTGTATATGTATAAACATATGCACGTATCGTGTATCGGGAAGAGAGGAGGAGGTGAGCCTAAATCAGATAGGCAAGCGTGGGCTGTGTTCGCTGCCGTAGCTTGCACATGGTTTATTGTTAGTTAAGCGTGGGTGTGCCTCCCCCCCTCCCGTTTCACCTTTTATTCACCCCCTACGCAAAACTAGCTCGAGATCTCGTTCTTTCGTAAGATGCGCTGTCCCGCCGCAGCCGCGTCTTTCTTACCACGGTTATTCGCTGTCAGCTTTGCCGTAAAAATTGTGAAAATTCTTTCGATTTGTCCAAATATTCATTTTCTTCGTTAAATTGAAAGAAAGAGAGAAGACTGTAATATGCTGTACTTGAAAACAGGTCGATTAGCATTATGCCTCAAACAACGGTAATGTGCGTGTATACATATGTATAGGTTACCACGTATGCATTACCGAACTACCCATTTTCACCGCGCGTCGTATATTATTCTCTTTTTTTTTTTATTTATCTTATTTTTATTTGTTAAAATTATTTTCTGCTTCATCGACGCACTGGGGATAAAATTTGTGTAAACTCGATACAGAAAGACACGGAGTAAAAAAAAAAAAAAAAGTCACTACCACCACCACCACCACCACCCGATTACCTTTTTTGATTCAGGATGTTTTGTTGTTCGTTGAAACTAATTGAATGGCGTTTATAGTGAATAACAAAACACCCTCAATCAAAAAAGGTAAGCCAAAACGATAAATATTCTATTATGACACAAAAATCTAATCTATATAACCTATTTTTTGTTGAGGAAAAACCGTATTTTTGAAAAAAAAAAAAAACTAAAAAAAAAAAATCACCACACAATAAAATTAATTCGTGTCTAAAATATTCTAATATCAATTCTATTCTACTGAGCCTTGTTCCTAACACAATCGTTTAAAAGTTTTCACCTCGTACACAATATGTAAGAAGTGTAATAAACTTTCTTCATCCTTTAATCGGTCGATTAACCATGACTTGTAATATTCGTGCAAACTCGTTCGTTTCTTATTAATTTAACAACATTTCCGACGTATCGAGGCCGGATTTTTGATCGCCAGTCATAACTTGCGTGACTTTTATAAAAACTTCATTCTCGCAATCAAACCTCTACACATACGCAAGCTGACGTTAATAAAACCGTTCCTAACACTTTCATAATTTAACTAGTAAGTTATGTTTGATATGCGAGATTTTTTTTTTTTTTTTCAAATATCAAACAAAAGAAGAAATCCTTCGAGTCATCGGGTAATTCTAAAGAGTAAAATGTCATCCGACCTAGACCCGTGCGAATATACAAGTTAAAAAAGAAAAAAAATTCATATTTCCGTTGCAGTCTTGGAATAATTATTTTCTTTCTTCCTCTCTCTCTTTCCCCCAAGTTTCCATCAGACCGTAGTAATTTTCTATCACAATTGTAAAGTGAGAAAAGAAAAGAGAAAAAAAAAAAAAAAAACATCGGTAATTACAGGCGCGGTATTATATTACCGCCAATTAGTAATACAATCGTACGAATTTCCATACATATATTAATTCTTATATACACACATACATGTATACGGCACTTGAGGTTTCGCTATAATTGCACAACGTAACCGGTCGGCTGCAAAAGTTTCTTGTTTCTAAAATTCGTCTCGCGGTCGTCTCGGTTTTTTTTTTTTCTTTTTTTTTCCCCCTCCTTTTTTCTTATTCTTTCTCGGACGAAAGAATCAAGGGAGTTGGAAATAAAAGTCGCGCGGCACTTCTTTGTTCCTTATACCGAGAAACGTTTGCGGCAATGTCCAACGAAAGATTTTCTATTTTTCTTTGTACACAGCGAACGAGAAAATAAAAACACGACGAACCTTGCGACGAAATAAAAAAAAAAAAAAAATTCCAAATTTAATATACCCAATAATTGATCGTAAATTTTTATCGTTGTACAATAAAATATATATATATATATATGTGTATATATATATACACATATAGTTTTTATAGTATAGTTTTTATCTCGATCGATATATTAGGCAATAAAATTTCATTACCGGATCGTAGTATGATAATTAACTCCTGGTAAGAGATACACATGCGAGTGACAATAATTCATGAAAAAATCAATTCAAAAAAAAAATCACCAAGAGTGAAAACGAAAGAAAGTAATAAAAATAAAATAAATCCCACACGATTCAAGTTACAATATAAAAATCAATGTAAACAACCTTCGTTGCCTTAGCCATATAAATGTGATATAGGTACAAAATAATCATCGTGTACAATTTATAGGCATATATATTACACCGTGTATATTACAGACATATATAGTATACGTGATACACAATATTACACCTCCTTCACTCGCCTCGTGTTCATCAATCAATCGACAACAAGCTCGTAGAAAATGAGGCTCTGCTGAGGTTAACCGTAAATAATGTTATACACCATGTGTATGTATATATACGCGTAGTAAAGGGCATTTCACCTTCGACGTCGCTGCAGCCTATGGTTGTGTATAGTATAATATAGTATAGTACAGTATAGTATAGTATATCGGTATTACAACACACAACTGCATCTTCTCGAGAGAACAGATAGAACGGCTTATACGTTATACGGCGCGTGTTCGTGAATACGAAGAGGCACAATGTCTGAATCGTTCTTATTGTGTATTATTCGTGTATAGGTCGAGAAAAATGATGATATTTTGACGGTGATTGCGAAATTTTTGAAAATTATTTTTAAACAAGTTACCAGGCAAAACGGTAATTTCTTATCATTTGTTTAACTAATTGTTAAATCTTCTTTTGGTGATTTTGATTTTTTTTTTGTTCCTCGCGACTTGATATATCTTTCTTAAGACAACGACGGTCTGTAAATTTTAATTGAAATCCAAAAAAAAAAAAACTGTTCAAAATTCAAAAACAAATTTTTTTTTGGTACTGCGATTTTTCAACTCTGTATTTTAATTAATATTTCCAGATCGTTGTTGTATCGGGGAAAAATATATAGAATTCTGAAAATTAAAAATCAATGCCCGAATGACCGAAGAAATAGTTGTTAATTGGTTTAAAAGATGAATAAAAAGTTCCCGTTTTGCCTGCTCGATTAAATTTTGGTTGAAATATTTTTCTCTTCGGCTGTACGGAATTATTGTGACTTTTTTTTTCTCTTCCAATATTCAAATACCTCGTAATCACGGCAAGTATATCGTCATCTAAGAAGCTCCGGTGCCACCAGGGGAGAGGTTAGGAAAAAAATGGAACGATTCTCACGATTCTTTGTCAGAATCGTAACAACGGTATTAAAAATCGTGGACCCGAATCCAAGAGTGTGAGAGTCGGACCCTGTTGCTCGAATTGACATGGAATCACCCATTTACGGTATACGTTTTAACCTACTGTATTATGTCAAGGTTTCCAAGGATACGACATACAAGTCGTAAACTTTGTGGAAGCTCTCGATGTTGGATTTCACGGTAGCATTGCAGTTTACACCATTATCGTTCCACACCAACAAACCTACACCATTATCGTTAGAGTTGGTGTATATGTTCACGTAATAACGGGTATCGGTGCGTTGAGTAACTCGAGAGTTCCTTCCTTACATGGTAAGAGATCCTTCTCCATCTTCTCGCTCGTGTATTGTTGTTCATCGAAAATACGACGCCGTGTATAGACACATATTACAAATGTTTCGTGTTTATTTTCGTTCAAAGTACCCGGCCGAATCCTCAGGGAAATTGGCTTGATTTTTAATACGTCACGGCGCGTATCCTCCCGATAAAAAGTTCTCACGGTCACAAGTACCAAAAATCACTAGTTTCCGAGATACAGGCTTCGGAAAAAAGTTGTCCAAATTTTTTTCACACCCATCGATCTCGTGATTTTCGTCAATTGCAAAGCTTCAAGGGGACTTGGATTCAAACGAGTCGCTCAAAAAGCTGCACGGTCGATTCTCAAAGATAGGCAGGAAGCCGTTTCAAACCTTATCGAACAATGTTCGACAAATTTTTTAGTCGTTTTCTTATTTTTCGACAAAACAAAATTACGAATCGCGAGGTTCGGACTTTGGCCGGATTCGCATGGAATTTCCCACGCGTGTATAGGATATCCATATCTCGCGCAGCAGCATCGTAATTATCCATCCTCCTCTCGTTCTGCCGTGCAGATACTTCTCCAGCGGATATAGATACGTGCGTGCGTGTGTTTGTTTGTTTGTTGCGTACGCGTGTTCACTATTTAGGATGACAAAGGCCGCGCCCCGCGTTGGTCCTCCTCCTCTTCCTCCTTCTCCTTCTCCTCGTCATCGTCATTATCATCATCAACGCATGCGGACATACCGATGTATTCTGGTTCTCTCGCGACACAATCACACCCATCCATCCATCCGTCCATTCGTGCAAACACACACGTGAAAAGACTTGGTCACGTACATACCACGATTCCAAACACGCGCACGCGCAAATCGCGCTCCGCGAGTCCTTTATCGTTTTTATTGTTACAAGCGGCAGTGCTGCACATACCGTAAGTACGCCCTGAGCAGAAACAACACCGAAAGCTCTCCTTCCTCCTCTACGTAGGAGGTAAGCACCAGACGCTGTCGAGTTTCCACGCGCGTGTGTGCGCTCACGCGTGCACCCACGAATCCTGTCCGTGTGCCTTTTCCTACGCGTATGACACGTACGCTTGCAGTCGAATATAACCCAAGAAGAGACGGTGCACACAGTCCGTTCCGGTTACTCGATACGATCAGTTGTTGTAGTTGACACGTTGCTTTGCTTTTACCACTTTTACACAACTGACATTCTATCTATAATATTGCAATTTTATATACGCCGATAAGCGACCTGATGCGGCAGTTCCCAATCGCTTTGCGATTATACGTATATGGTGTACGTAAATTGTTATTAGTCGCTTGTTTACGTTAGTATATATATATATATATATATATGTGTGAATGTGTGTGTCGTTTTACCCGCAGTGCTTCAAAATTCGAATTATCGTATAAACTTCTTCGAAGGAACAGACGAACGAACGAACGAAACGAAATGCAAGCAGAAATGAGAAGTGAAGTGAAATGACTATAATTGGTGTCCCCGCCTACAGCCCAGTCATTCGGAGTGGGATTGAAATAAAGAACTTTTTTTTTTTTACGGGGAAACTTGAGGAATTCAAATTTTTACGAAACATCAAAGTTTCGGATGGTCCGAAACCCGACGCTCAAAGTTCCAAAAGTGCGCAAATGAGAAGATTAAAAAATCCGTAACATCGAAATGCCGAATTATCAAAAATTTTGCAGTTCCATGAATTTTTGGCTCGATGAAATTCCACCACCTTGATCCTTCTTTGTTTTGGATTTTCGGTTTCTCTCATCTTTTGCACCCTCTCGTCGAGTAAACTACGCTGTCTGAGTATATTCTAATTTTCCGAATTTTCCCCCATCGAAACTATATTTTTCGTAACTTTTCCCTATCGTAATTTGAATTTTCGAAATCTTTCATTTCTAAACTTTTTTTTCTCAAACTTTTATTTCCTATCGTACGAAGCCTCGTTGTTTCTTCAAAATTTCATCTCCTTGCTTCAAGTTTCGCCGCAAAACAATTCGGCCTTGTGCCTTTTTGTAACTTCAACCCCGCCCCGGTAATTCGCAGTCGACGATTCGTCAACATCCGCGTGCGTTTTAATTATTACACACAAAACTGGTGCGCAAAATATTCGAGATAAGAAATAAGTCGAGACAATACATTTGTACCTCGTATATTCGTGTCGTACCGACAGGCGGCAGCAGCGTCGCCTCAAGAAAAAAATCCAATCCCACGAATTCCAAATCAGTGATAAGAAAAGCGTTACACCGTACAGCCTGTAACGCCGTGCGACGCGTGTGATGTGAAAGTTTCTACCCATAAATATGAAATTTGCAAAAAGACTCGATCGGTGAACGAATAAATTCATTGATTAACTGAATCCTGCCTCCTTATTTTTTTTTTTCCATCTATAGTAACCAAAAGAGATTTGACTGACTGTACGAAAACGTGAATATTATATAAATTACAAACACGAGTTAAATGTTTAAAAGTTTCCACGGTGTGCTTTGGATCTCTGTTTTTTAAAAATTATTATCATTATTTTTTTTTTTAACAATTCTACAACGGCGTTTATATCCTGTGGGAATTTGGATTATTAAAAGAAAAATGAATGTAACAACGACGACGACAAAAATGACCACAATTATTCAAACGTAAGTGTATATATACCTATATGTAATATTTACGCAGTTGCGTAACAACGCAACGACTGTTTTTATATATCCGATGAGAGCTTTTAGTTAATATTCCAGTACGATTGATAATGTAATAATGACCGTTTGTAATTTTTCAACGCAATTATTATCAATTAGAAGAAAGAAAAAAAAAAAAGTAAGAAAAACTGATTCAACTATTAAAAAGCATTATTTATAGTCAAATGCACGTGACTGCGGTTTAACAACAATAATTATTCTTTTTCGGAAAAGCATAGAAAGGATCCCCCCCCCATTTCTGTTCCAATAATCATTTTAATTTCTAAATTTCTTTCCTCCATGATGGTTGGAAAAAATTACTCGTATTGTTATATGTACCAAAAATATATGTAGTACAGTTATTAGTTATTATACATATACGTACACATTGTAAAAATGAAAACATTTGCAAATTATACAATAATACATAACAGTGCGTGTCAAATTATTTGCAATTTGCATTATTTATTGCGAATTGAAAATTAATTTCTGTTTTCATCTTTTTCTTTCTTTTTTGCCACCAAAATTGCGTGAAGATAAAAAAATAAAAGAAAATTTAATTCTCAATACACGCGAATCGATTTCACGCGAGACTTTTTATAATTTTGTACCTATAAAAATTCCAATTCACGTTGCGTTGCAAATAAATTCTAGATATTATATGCATAGGTGTAATATTGTCACAATGAGGATGAAATTAGTTTCTCACTATTCGTTGAACAATAAGAATCGAGTTGCACGCATGGTCGAAATAAATAGATTACGGTAACATTAAAATACGGGTCGTCAAAATAGATTGGAAGGCACGGCGCTTCCGTTCTCTGTATAAATATATATATATATATATATACACACATACATACATACATAGTGCATCTACCGCCTTTCAACTAACCGGATCTAATCCTCTACATGCATATATATATATTACATACAATCAAATATGCAAATTATCAACATAGTCAATCACCCGTAAATTGATTTATATATATATATATATATACACACAACTAATTGAATAAAACGGAAAGACATTATAGAATAAATATATATATATATATTTTTTTTTTATTTATTTACGTATCAACGTGTTAATATAAATTAAGACTCTTTGTTAAAATTTTAATCCGATACATCGTGAATTGATATTTCGCAAACAAAGTTGTAATAAGCTGCCTCCTCGCTTAATTTGCGTCAAACCGAACATCTCGAAGGTTGTTGATTCACCTCCGCCGCAGAGTTCCGTTAATCGCGAATGAGAATATTTCCTCAGGTGTAAAATAATAATCGCATGAATTACTCGGTGTAAATATATATGTACAGTCGCGCAATGTATGGTAGATATTTAAATTATACTCATCCCGCATACCAAAGTCAATGAAATCCGGAAGTGCGTTGAATTAATTCATTGTCAAATTAATTATGTACTTAAGAATGAAAAGACCGACTGACAGATATAAAAATAAGTTGAAATTTCGCTTCCCACCCCCCCCCCCCCCCCCTTTTTTTTTATACCCCCTCATCTCGCTTCGTAAATATTCAATATTTAATTTAAAAAAACTGATTTATTTATTCTTTGTTTCTTGTAAATTTGCTTTTCTTCTTTTTCCTCTTCAATTAATATGTCTGATACAAAATTTCCAGCATTAATATTATCACGCAGGAACTGTCGGTTGAAAAGTTTGAATCGCTTACAATTTTTGCCGCAATTTCTTCTTTTTTTTTTTTTTTTAAAAAAAGGGGGGGGGATATCTCGACATTACCTTAAATTTATCATAACCCGGGGCAATCCCGTGTGTCATTTAACGTGTTTCATTTTGAAAAGCTTAACCTGCCGTGACCAATATCTCTAACCTGTGTGATTGACTAGGTGTACATACTGCACACATGTAGCCAAAGCACACCACGTGGCTCTGTCGTCATACGGAAAGGAATGCCTTTGTGAGTAAAGCTATTCGCTCGCGCAAGAATAAATCGACGTTAAAAGCGTTGTTTGACTAAAAAAGTAGAGTAAACCTCTCAGAAACTGATTTTTCGTTGCGATTGCCAAAAAAGAATCGACAATGGCGCAAAATGTTTACGCGTACCTCGTTTCTCGTCATTCCAACAATATTTAAACACTTTTTGTTAACGATACCTGTTTTACCCAATTTACCAAGTTACTGTAACAAATGAAATAAAAAAACAAAAGAAAAGACATGAAACTTAGTTTTCTCCCTAATCGTAAACAAAATCGTCATTTTTTCTTTTCATTCGTAACTTTATCTCTCTCTCTCTTTCTCTCAAAACTTTCGTCTTCCTATACATGCGCTCACGTACATACAATAGCACTGGAGATATGTAAGAATGACAACACGTTACATACCTATGCTAATAGTTCTTCGTTCCATATATTACAAGTATATTAGTGACATAGCAAAAATTTACACACACTTGCACGTGCAGTATATACATACGGTACATGCATATAGATATGTAGCAATGTATGTGCATTGCACGATGCACGTTTCAATATGTATACCACATATACCGAACTTTCTAACGTTAGACCCTCCTCCAATCTAATTCGGTCATCCCGCTTTTCTTATGCGACAAGCCAGGTCGAGACAAAATACCGATAATGGGGAATCGCATATATATATTAGAGTGTTTAAAAAAAAACCGACTATTTTTTTTCTTTTTTCGAAGAACATTGAAAAATCTTCCGAGTGTCCATCAAAAATGACCTCGGTAAAATATGAGCTCTTAATATTGATATTTAGAGGTGGCGATTCTCGATTTTCTATTTCCCATTTAAATAACATGGGAAAAAATTGTTTTAAAAATTTAGAATTTTATTCCTCGAAAACGAATCAGTGTGAAGATAAAAAATAAACAAAACATATTCTTGTAGGAAATTTTACGATATACAAAAAAGATCTGATTAAAGATTTGCGTAAGGTAGGTCGTTTCCGATTTATCAGGCCTCAAACATCGAACCGTTTGAAATAATGATGTTATTAATTTATAAATGCTACAAAACTGACTCATATCGTTGATTAATGAAATTTACTAATTAACATTTCATTGGAAGTCTATAGTTTTAATTTTAAAATCAATAATATTGTGTATTTAAGTGATATGAGTCAGTTTTGTAGCATTTATAAATTAATAACATCATTATTTCAAACGGTTCGATGTTTGAGGCCTGATAACTCGGAAACGACCTACCTTACGCAAATCTTTATTCAGATCTTTTTTGTACATCGTAAAATTTCCTACAAGAACATGTTTTGTTTATATCTTCACACTGATTCGTTTTCGAGCAATAAAATTCTAAATTTTTAAAAAAATTTTTTCCCATGTTATTTAAATGGGAAACAGATATATACTACAGGTGTATATACATGTATACATTATATATCGTATTATCTTATCACTTCGTTGCGTGTATGAATTTTTATCATTGTTCCATGTCGCGCACGCACACGTGTACACAATATTTGCACGCACACAACCGCAGAAATATGGTATTGGATTATACAGATAAGTACTCGCGAAGCGAATGAAAAAAAGCGAGTATACATACATATGCATATGATCGTATAGCATATGTATACATATATGCGTATAAAATAATAAGCACGTATTCGAAAAAAATCGTGATAAAAGTATTCAACATTATTATTGTTATTATTGTTATTATCATGGTTACAATATTAGTCCCTGAATTCTGAAACCAGCGTAAAAAGGAAATTCCCATCAGCTTATCCGTCTTCTATATCATCGATAATGAACAAATATATTGTAAAGCATGCATCAACGCGGCGCGTATAGAGCGATTACAAAACCGCAACGATAATACGGATTAGGATATGTGAATGTATAAAAATAGACGAGATATCCATTCGTACGTAAGAAAACGTGCAGTGTAAGTAAAAGAAGAACAAAACTTACAATTCCATTAGGAGCCGAGTCGTTGTTTCAAAATTTAATTTTCCCGCATAATATAGGTATAATTTTATACCTCGCGTTAATTATAACATTCATATGAAAATTCTCTTTAAATAAATTCCTAAAATATTTCACCGACGCATATATATATATATATATATATATATATACATATTTGAAATAAAAATTATATTTCCATAATAATGTGTTGTACTATAACGTCAATAATACGAAAATTTCTCCGCAATCCGCGATGAAAAATAGTTAATAGAACCGATGTGAGAAGAAAGCTGAAAGAAAAAAAATAACGCAAAGATTAAACGCGATCAGAAAACACGTCGTGGCGTTATATCGTGAGTAGGAATGCCAAGAACCGCGGCGCCGTCTCTTCGAGAAAAACTTCCATCATCGTCATCGTCGTCGTCGTCGTCGTCTTCGGCGTCGACGCCGGTTGAAGGCAGGCGCCGTTTCTCTCTGCCATGAGAGATCGAATCGTTATTTTACACACATACGTGTGCGTATGCGCTATACGTATACAGTATGCAGAAATAATCGTCGCAACTATTCAACTTCCTCCCCGTACTTCGATTAAATTCATTGATTACACGCGTGTACGTTTGTAATAATGATAATAACAATAGCAACAACAATTTATTAATAGGATATTTATTATACGGAGAGAGGTGACGATAGGCAACGATGTTGGTTTAAAACAAGGAAATGAAATTTCAAAATCAGTAATAAAGAAAATAGAAGAAAAAGAAGAAAAATTCCCACGATTCGTATAATAGAAAGTTGTTATATATACATAGTTGAGAAACTGTACCGCATATTATAATATTACTAATATGTGTACGACAATATAATTATAAACTGTTGGAAAAACTAGTTAGAAAGATATATGGGGCATTCCGTTAAAATATATCGTCAACTTTGACTTTATTTTTAATTCAAACTTTCTTCTAGGTGATGGATGCGAAATAGTAGTTGAACTAATTTTACAATTTACGGTTTTCCGTGTTTTTCTTTTCTTTTCTTTTTCGAATTTTTTTATTATTACTCTTGTTACAGTAATAATCCTTATTTATATGTTATCATTGATATTGTTTCGCTAAATTATTTTTCTTTTCCCTACACGTTCTCTTATCTCTTTCCACGTGTACCTCCCGAAGCTTTTTACGTTATTTTTACCTTTCATCACCTTTGACGAATATGACAAAAAGTATTGATTTTCGAAACTCTGGAATATGAAAAAACAGGCTTTTAGAAAAAAATATCGATCGGTCGGTCCGTCCGACAAACTCTCGCGATGATCTCGGAAACGCGGTTCGATATAAAACAAAAAAATTTCAAATTTACAGAAAACATTACAATCAAATGATGGTTATAAAAAACTTCCACGTACAGTTTAATTTCAATTTCCGCTTCTGTCTTAAAACAAATCGATCTTCAATATTTTACCTACAAACGTATACTTTTTCCCTAAATAAAACGATTATAAATATTTCATTTTTCAGTAATTTATTTATTTTTCTTTCAAAACTTTTTCACTCGACCTTCTTCCAGATGATCGTGAAATTTTGTCGCACAGATCGACGACAGGCAATTTTCCTTTTCATGCCTGTGAAAAGTGTTTCTCATAAAAAAAAAAAAAAAAAGAAAAAAAAACCGGCTCGTTTCTCTCGTTCCTTCTCCGTTGTTTGAAAAATTATTTAATTTCTTCAAATCTTTCAACATTACGATCGTCCTACACGCGTTGCGTCTGCAATTTACATCCCATACACGATGTAGGTGCATTTTAATAACAAGGTCCGTGCACCTATAAACAGCAAAAAGACACGCCTCGTTAACGCAACATACATAACCGGGTCTCATGCTTCGGCTCGTTTACAATCTTCTTTTAACATGTAGGTCGGTCGGCGCCGCCGCCGGTCGTCTTTCTCTCCTCGTTGTTGTTTGTCGTATGCCGTGTACGCGTGTGTTCGTTCGCCATTTAATTTATAACGAGCAACGTTTCTTACGCGTATGCACTTGAGTACTTACTTGACGCCTCGAGTTACACACCCGAGTTGCTCCTTACCCGCCTGAGCTTGCGAGCTGTACTTTTACACTTACGCGTACCTCGAGGGTCAAGGAGTGAGAAAAGTCTAAGTACAAAACAATAAAAAAGAGCCGATAATAAAAGTTGAAAAAAATTAAAAAAAAAAACGTATTTAATGTAACGTACGCATGGTATTTGATATTAATCGATTCAGGCAGGCCGTATAGTGTATTAATTATGGCGACGCGAGTCACTCATGGCGTCATATTTTTCCTAAAAACTCCTCCGTGGACGATAATGCGATGAGCTACGGTGACGTATATCCCCCCCTTATTATTTTCTTTTTGTGTTTTTTAATTGTTTTATTTTTACCACTATGCATCTCTCAACGAGGGGCGATCACACGTTATACTTATTTATATTCTTTCCTCAATATTGTCGTTGACTTGGTGAAATCGGATAAGAGAATGAAAAAAAAAAAATAGAAAAGAAAGAATTCAACGAATTGTTTCATGAACAATGACTGACAGATTTGAAAATATGAATAGAAAATAAATCATAAAGTAAGAGAAGGAAAAAAAAAATGGAAAACGAACGAAGAAAATGATCAGAGCGTTTTTAATCTCAAAAATTACCCGCATGTTTATATCGTATGATTTGAAACCTTTACCGAATAAATAGAAAAAAAAAAAAAAAAAAAGGAAAACAAAAACGAGATCGGAGAAGGTCAGGATCAGAGTTCGATGGATCGGACGCGGAATGTCCTATATACGAAAGAGTTTAGGTACGAGGCGTATGTGAGGAAGGTCGTAAAGCTCTATCAGGCATGACGCGTGTTCGACGCGGCTCGAAATGAGTCAGACAACGTATACATACATAGTATATACTCAGATTGTACACTTGCTACGCCTATGTGCGTATCGTATGTAAGTATATACGTAAAGTTCGTTTTCTTACAAGCCCTGCGCATATATGTATTAGATACGCGATTAGTGAGTCAGTGGCTCGTTGTAATTCATTACGGCAATGCGACCGCCTCCTCATCTCCCCCCGATCACCTTCTTCACCATTCGAACCGTCGATGTACGCACAAAAAATTCTTAAAGCTGTTTTCACACCGAGTCGATAAGAGTTCAAGAAACTTGCGGCATTGAAATGATAATATTCATAGGTAATAATTGAGGAAAACTTTGGCAAAAAAAAAAAAAAACCCAACCAACTCGCACGAACGCCGAAGAATCGAATAATAATTTTAGTATCATCGACTGTTGAGACTGTAAAATATTTTTGCCAAGTTTTTGGTATTCTATGCGGATATTCAATATCGTAGAACAGTGGAAAGAGCGACTAAGCGACGGGAAATCGTGGATCTGCTAGGATCGCTGTAACAAAAAAGGGCGAACCCCGGTGAATAACGGAGTAAAGTGGACGACGAAGAGTTTGCGTCGGTACGAGAAGATTAACGACGGACGTCGAAGGGCTTGCGAAATTGTTGTCCGCACGTTAGAAAAGCTTCGGAGGTTTTCCCGCGATCGACGACGAATCCTAGATCTCGGGCGTGAAATTTCCCTCTCTGGATCCTCTCGACGACGCGCTGGGAGACGATCGAGATGCCGGAAGTTCCGGGATCCCGACGGGAGAGGCAAGGACTCCGAGAAAGGGTCAGGATCTCGAGGAGCGGCTTCCGACTCCGTCTCTCTCTCTCTCTCTCTCTCTCAGACTCTCGGAGACGCGAGTCCTCGACGAAGAAGTCGGTCAACGATTGCTCGGGAAAGAAAAAGCCCGAGTCAACGTTTCGTTCGTAATTTTCCCGAATTCTTCATCTCCGCATTGATTCAGCCTCCTCTCGTCGACCGAGATCATCCTTCGTCGCCGCAAGTTTAACGCCTCCGTCAAGGACTGCGACTCCGTTTATGCTCGCCTGCAAAAGTCCTCTTCAAATCGCCAGATTGGGTCTCGTTCCAATATTGCCCGAATAAAAACCATTCGGATAAATATATTTATTTATTACAGATGTCCTAGAGACTAATGACCTTAGCTTATCGTATAAACACCTCGATGAAATTCTACAGTACAAGAAGCGATGCTTGTAATTAAAAATTCTCAAATTACAGACTCGTCGTCTCTACCTTCCAAAAAAGAAATAAAGAAACGCTGGCTCATCTACAGTTTCATATTACGTTATATCTCACGTAGTATACAACGCTGCACAACACTACACAACACTGCAATCACATCGTACAACGTCAACCCCTATACGTGTACGCACTTATGTTCCGATAAATGTATAGTCATGCCGTACATAAATGATCGATGATTCCAAATTTACAACGATCTGTAAGAAGGTATAATATAACAGATAGCCGGAGGTAACGTCTACCTTATACGTCACCGCTAGGTATCTATCTACCTGTTGCAACGTCGTGCTCGCTTCCCTCCTCTCCTCTCCTCTCCTCTCCTCTCCTCGTCTTTCCCCTTGCTCACGGTACATAATACCTACAGACACTACCGATACCTTCAAAACTTTCTCTCTCTCTCTCTCTCTCCGGCTCCGGCTCCCGCTACTCGGGCTACCTGCAGATTCTCCGAGATTCCGAGGAGAACGAGGGGTAGAGTAAGGTATTAGCAGCGAGCCAGGCAGTCAGGCAGGCAGTCGACCAGCCACAAGGAGAGAAAGAGAGAGAGAGAGAGAAAGGGAGAGACTCGGATTGAGTCAGTCTCACAGTGCAGTGCACGGTGCGCGGTGTAACTTGGTAGTAATCTTACAAATGGCATACGCGATATACGTGTAATAAAATATTACAACGTTACAACAATTTATCATACTTTGAAATAAATCGGTGCAGTGCGGTGATTGAAAATATAATACTCGCGGGGTTCGATATCGCGAAAAGGAAATCAAGTCTTTAAACGATCCCCGCATACGTATGTCCATTAAATTCACATAGTACATGGTGATATGTAACAACAACACATGCGAGCCTTCTGTATACAAATAATAATAACAATAACACCAATAATAATAATATCTACAACGAAGTCAATCACCGACGTAACGCACACTGCGCGATAACGATTTTTGTTACCCATAAATTCGTAAAAAAAGAATACACATGTAATATAATTATACGTACCAACCGTAGTTAAAAACAGTTTCTAAAACTGATCGCAGTCAATATTGTTATGTACACACAGACAATGTATATTTGACACATGTCTGGTTCAAAGTTCTGAACGTCGAATACCGCATAACGTGTTTGTTTAATACTAAATTACGTCGTTGCAGTTAGGAGGAAAAACTTTAAATTCCTGTGGATATAAAAACAATAATAATAATAACGACAACAATACCGATAACAGTAACAACGACCGTCATTGTCATCATCGACATTGCGCAACGTGTTTGCGGTTGAATGAAAAAAAAGTGGGGAACGGGGATAAGAAAAAAAAAAAAAAAAAATATAGCGACATTTTTTAAAAACTTCCTCCATCTCTCCATTCGTGTCGCAAGCGCGTTGAAGCGAAGTGTCTGCGCGAAGACACAACAAACGGGACAACTCGTGTACGCGGCTTGTTGGTCTAATTAACGAAGTGTTCGTAAGGTGAAAAAGGTGAGAAGAGAAAATCACACCGCACAGTGACCCGATGGATTTAACACGTGATATATTTCATTGACGAATCGCAATGTGTAGTGCATGCATGTAATACACATACCTACGCAGGCAGGTGAGTCTGACGTTGAGACGAGAAAAAATAAAAAAACAAAAAACAAAGTCGAATTACAATTTAACCAAAAGTGTACGAATAATTAATTTTTATTCATATACAATGGCGGGGAAATTATTCATCAGTCACGACATCGTTGTTGCGAAATTATCCTCTTTTCCCTCTCCTCTATCTCTCTCTCTCTCTCTCTCTCTCTCTCTCTCTCTCTCTCTCTCTCTCTCTCTCTCTCTCTCTCTCTCTCTCTCTCTCTCTCTCTCTCTCTCTTCCTGTCATCCGTATATGTATCTATCTTCGCTTTATTTATTTTTTTTTTTTTTTTTTATCATTATCTAATCTAACTTATCAAACCGTACAAAGAGCCGCTACTGTATACGTATACGTATCTGTAACAATGTACAAAGTACAAACAAAGCAACGGTATAATTTATCATCAATCGACATTTCATTCGTATATCGTCATCGTCATCATTGCCATTATCATCATCGTAATCATCATCGTTGAGCTGTGAGGACGCCATTTTGATGATACGTGATCTAAACTTTACACATGTAATATTAATGGATTTAATTTATACGAGAAGCCTTTTCTGCATTACGATGAGTAATATGCCGTTGAAATTTACCGATCATAAGAAAGAAAAAAAGTAGAAGCAAACTGCTATAGCTGAGTAAAATAAAAGGCAAAGCAAAAAGTTTCGTACGGATCTGCACGCCGCTTTACCAACCATCGGTAAAGCAGAAGCAGTAATTATAATAAATCGTAGCGAGCGTTAAAAATATTAATAAAACGTTCTATATTAGGGAAGCTCGGGCGTTATGGCCAATGATACGTTATACCTATATCATATATATGTGTGTATATATATATACATCATGCCGAATTGAATTCATCAACAACATACAATGATAATATGTATTTATATATGGGGCATTCCATGTCAGATTAACAGTCCATGTATGTACATCACCCCCTTCGATTTTTATCAATTTTTAGTATGATGTTCTTACGAACCGAAAAGGGTCTCGGGAATTTCTTAAGTTTTCTTCAGCCAATCGTGAAATTTTCTACAAAATCGTAAGACCAATTACGAAAACGCTATGCTTAAAAATCTTGAAAAAATTCACCCTTTTGGCAAATGAATGAGGGAAATTAAAATTAAAATAACGTCACCCGTTAGATTCGAAAAAAAAAAGAAAAAAAACAAACCACAACCATACTCTCATCATCATCATCATTATTATTATTATTATTATTATTATTATTATTATTATTATTATTATTTTCAACCACTCTGAATTATTATATAAATATTACACCGCGGCCGTTGAGTTTAATTATTTATATGTAACTCAGTTACAAAACTGCATAATATCATCGTCATCGTCAAAGTTTGATGATTTGCGTACAGAATATGCGGTATGAAATAAAATAAGCGGACGAAAAAGAAAAAAAAGAAAAAAAAAACATGAAAAAAAAATTCTTACCAATTATAGAATCGAAAGTCGCGAATGGTGTTTGCCTTGCTGCTGCTGCTGCTGCTGCTGCACGATTGCGCAATAATTAGAGATCTCACGGCGTAATAGGTTTTCTGCCCGAAGCAGCGGTATACGTATAATATCTTTATAATACTCTAATCACACTGCAGAGATTAGAATTTGTCGTAACATTTCCATAACCTCGTCGTTCTGTCCCCTCTAGCTTTATTACGTTACACAGCTCTGAACTGCACGACTCTTCATTTGTTCATTTATTTGTTCTTTATTTTTCTTTTACTCCTAGAATAAATGAATTTGAAAAAAAGAAAGGAGAAAGAAAATTAAGAAGCAAACTTCACACGCGATTCCGGTCAGTACGTAATGTAAATCGTATCGTCTGTATTAAAATTTTTAACACTCTATACGTAGTAATATTTTAACCATTGTGTAAACAAATTGATGAATAGATTTACGAAACTCTCGATGAATGTAACGAGAGACGTTCGATCGGGATTTCATCGGCTTTGATTATCGTATACGATATTTAAGTTGTAACAACATATGTACGTATACATATATGTATGTAACATATGTAAATACAATAATGGAGCTGCGCAGAGCGCCGTGTGACTGACTCACACAGCATTTTTGATATCCGTGTCACGTTATAAGTACAAAATCATCGCCGTGCTTACATTTATGCGACAAGCGAACGGCGCCTTTGGTACTCGACAATAAATTATTGAATACTTGCCGAGTATAAAATGATAACGATTGTTAAATTACGCACTTGTACAAAGTTGAGTGGATTAACCTATAGGTTTGTCCCTGAGCTGCTTTTTTTTCTTTTAAATTATTACTACGGCTTTTCCTTCATCTTTTCTTCTTCTTTACACGCGTTGTGATAAATGATAATTACATACATATTATATATATATATGTGTGTGTGAACATATACACGACGTTGTTCAGTAAATAAAAATATGCAAAGTTTTTTTTCAAACGATGAATTATTATTATATATATGTGTGTATGGGGAAAAAAAGCTCTCGTAAAACTCGAAGCGCCACACTACACGTAACACGATTTATTTATGTGATCAAATTTTTAACGATATAATCAGACTCTTCGCATTGCCATTGCATTGCAGCTCACCGTTTATGTCATATTAATGGGTATAAATAAAAACCGAGGTCGCCTTAAGTTTGACAACCTGACCCTACATCCGTAGTTATTATCAATCAACAGTTATTATTATACTCACGTATATACATACGTATTTATATTATATCCCGATCATATAGGTAATAATTTGAGTAAATTTTCAAAAACAAAAAAAAAAAAAAAAGAATGAAAGAAAAAAAAACCCAACCAACTCGCACGAACGCCGAAGAATTGAATAATCATTTTAGTATCATCGACTGTTGAGACTGTAAAATATTTTTGCCAAGTTTTTGGTATTCTATGCAGATATTCAATATCGTAGAACAGTGGAAAGAGCGACTAAGCGACGGGAAATCGTGGATCTGCTAGGATCGCTGTAACAAAAAAGGGCGAACCCCGGTGAATAACGGAGTAAAGTGGACGACGAAGAGTTTGCGTCGGTACGAGAAGATTAACGACGGACGTCGAAGGGCTTGCGAAATTGTTGTCCGCACGTTAGAAAAGCTTCGGAGGTTTTCCCGCGATCGACGACGAATCCTAGATCTCGGGCGTGAAATTTCCCTCTCTGGATCCTCTCGACGACGCGCTGGGAGACGATCGAGATGCCGGAAGTTCCGGGATCCCGACGGGAGAGGCAAGGACTCCGAGAAAGGGTCAGGATCTCGAGGAGCGGCTTCCGACTCCGTCTCTCTCTCTCTCTCTCTCTCTCTCTCTCTCTCTCTCAGACTCCCGGAGACGCGAGTCCTCGACGAAGAAGTCGGTCAACGATTGCTCGGGAAAGAAAAAGCCCGAGTCAACGTTTCGTTCGTAATTTTCCCGAATTCTTCATCTCCGCATTGATTCAGCCTCCTCTCGTCGACCGAGATCATCCTTCGTCGCCGCAAGTTTAACGCCTCCGTCAAGGACTGCGACTCCGTTTATGCTCGCCTGCAAAAGTCCTCTTCAAATCGCCAGATTGGGTCTCGTTCCAATATTGCCCGAATAAAAACCATTCGGATAAATATATTTATTTATTACAGATGTCCTAGAGACTAATGACCTTAGCTTATCGTATAAACACCTCGATGAAATTCTACAGTACAAGAAGCGATGCTTGTAATTAAAAATTCTCAAATTACAGACTCGTCGTCTCTACCTTCCAAAAAAGAAATAAAGAAACGCTGGCTCATCTACAGTTTCATATTACGTTATATCTCACGTAGTATACAACGCTGCACAACACTACACAACACTGCAATCACATCGTACAACGTCAACCCCTATACGTGTACGCACTTATGTTCCGATAAATGTATAGTCATGCCGTACATAAATGATCGATGATTCCAAATTTACAACGATCTGTAAGAAGGTATAATATAACAGATAGCCGGAGGTAACGTCTACCTTATACGTCACCGCTAGGTATCTATCTACCTGTTGCAACGTCGTGCTCGCTTCCCTCCTCTCCTCTCCTCTCCTCTCCTCTCCTCGTCTTTCCCCTTGCTCACGGTACATAATACCTACAGACACTACCGATACCTTCAAAACTTTCTCTCTCTCTCTCTCTCTCTCCGGCTCCGGCTCCCGCTACTCGGGCTACCTGCAGATTCTCTGAGATTCCGAGGAGAACGAGGGGTAGAGTAAGGTATTAGCAGCGAGCCAGGCAGTCAGGCAGGCAGGCAGGCAGCCAGTCGACCAGCCACAAGGAGAGAAAGAGAGAGAAAGGGAGAGACTCGGATTGAGTCAGTCTCACAGTGCAGTGCACGGTGCGCGGTGTAACTTGGTAGTAATCTTACAAATGGCATACGCGATATACGTGTAATAAAATATTACAACGTTACAACAATTTATCATACTTTGAAATAAATCGGTGCAGTGCGGTGATTGAAAATATAATACTCGCGGGGTTCGATATCGCGAAAAGGAAATCAAGTCTTTAAACGATCCCCGCATACGTATGTCCATTAAATTCACATAGTACATGGTGATATGTAACAACAACACATGCGAGTCTTCTGTATACAAATAATAATAACAATAACACCAATAATAGTAATATCTACAACGGAGTCAATCACCGACGTAACGCACACCGCGCGATAACGATTTTTGTTACCCATAAATTCGTAAAAAAAGAATACACATGTAATATAATTATACGTACCAACCGTAGTTAAAAACAGTTTCTAAAACTGATCGCAGTCAATATTGTTATGTACACACAGACAATGTATATTTGACACATGTCTGGTTCAAAGTTCTGAACGTCGAATACCGCATAACGTGTTTGTTTAATACTAAATTACGTCGTTGCAGTTAGGAGGAAAAACTTTAAATTCCTGTGGATATAAAAACAATAATAATAATAACGACAACAATACCGATAACAGTAACAACGACCGTCATTGTCATCATCGACATTGCGCAACGTGTTTGCGGTTGAATGAAAAAAAAGTGGGGAACGGGGATAAAAAAAAAAAAAAAAAAATATAGCGACATTTTTTAAAAACTTCCTCCATCTCTCCATTCGTGTCGCAAGCGCGTTGAAGCGAAGTGTCTGCGCGAAGACACAACAAACGGGACAACTCGTGTACGCGGCTTGTTGGTCTAATTAACGAAGTGTTCGTAAGGTGAAAAAGGTGAGAAGAGAAAATCACACCGCACAGTGACCCGATGGATTTAACGCGTGATATATTTCATTGACGAATCGCAATGTGTAGTGCATGCATGTAATACACATACCTACGCAGGCAGGTGAGTCTGACGTTGAGACGAGAAAAAATAAAAAAACAAAAAACAAAGTCGAATTACAATTTAACCAAAAGTGTACGAATAATTAATTTTTATTCATATACAATGGCGGGGAAATTATTCATCAGTCACGACATCGTTGTTGCGAAATTATCCTCTTTTCCCTCTCCTCTATCTCTCTCTCTCTCTCTCTCTCTCTCTCTCTCTCTCTCTCTCTCTCTCTCTCTCTCTCTCTCTCTCTTCCTGTCATCCGTATATGTATCTATCTTCGCTTTATTTATTTTTTTTTTTTTTTTTTATCATTATCTAATCTAACTTATCAAACCGTACAAAGAGCCGCTACTGTATACGTATACGTATCTGTAACAATGTACAAAGTACAAACAAAGCAACGGTATAATTTATCATCAATCGACATTTCATTCGTATATCGTCATCGTCATCATTGCCATTATCATCATCGTAATCATCATCGTTGAGCTGTGAGGACGCCATTTTGATGATACGTGATCTAAACCTTACACATGTAATATTAATGGATTTAATTTATACGAGAAGCCTTTTCTGCATTACGATGAGTAATATGCCGTTGAAATTTACCGATCATAAGAAAGAAAAAAAGTAGAAGCAAACTGCTATAGCTGAGTAAAATAAAAGGCAAAGCAAAAAGTTTCGTACGGATCTGCACGCCGCTTTACCAACCATCGGTAAAGCAGAAGCAGTAATTATAATAAATCGTAGCGAGCGTTAAAAATATTAATAAAACGTTCTATATTAGGGAAGCTCGGGCGTTATGGCCAATGATACGTTATACCTATATCATATATATGTGTGTATATATATATACATCATGCCGAATTGAATTCATCAACAACATACAATGATAATATGTATTTATATATGGGGCATTCCATGTCAGATTAACAGTCCATGTATGTACATCACCCCCTTCGATTTTTATCAATTTTTAGTATGATGTTCTTACGAACCGAAAAGGGTCTCGGGAATTTCTTAAGTTTTCTTCAGCCAATCGTGAAATTTTCTACAAAATCGTAAGACCAATTACGAAAACGCTATGCTTAAAAATCTTGAAAAAATTCACCCTTTTGGCAAATGAATGAGGGAAATTAAAATTAAAATAACGTCACCCGTTAGATTCGAAAAAAAAAGAAAAAAAAGAAACCACAACCATACTCTCATTATTATTATTATTATTATTATTATTATTATTATTATTATTATTTTCAACCACTCTGAATTATTATATAAATATTACACCGCGGCCGTTGAGTTTAGTTATTTATATGTAACTCAGTTACAAAACTGCATAATATCATCGTCATCGTCAAAGTTTGATGATTTGCGTACAGAATATGCGGTATGAAATAAAATAAGCGGACGAAAAAGAAAAAAAAGAAAAAAAAAACATGAAAAAAAAATTCTTACCAATTATAGAATCGAAAGTCGCGAATGGTGTTTGCCTTGCTGCTGCTGCTGCTGCTGCTGCTGCTGCACGATTGCGCAATAATTAGAGATCTCACGGCGTAATAGGTTTTCTGCCCGAAGCAGCGGTATACGTATAATATCTTTATAATACTCTAATCACACTGCAGAGATTAGAATTTGTCGTAACATTTCCATAACCTCGTCGTTCCATAACCCTCTAGCTTTATTACGTTACACAGTTCTGAACTGCACGACTCTTCATTTGTTTATTTATTTGTTCTTTATTTTTCTTTTACTCCTAGAATAAATGAATTTGAAAAAAAGAATGGAGAAAGAAAATTAAGAAGCAAACTTCACACGCGATTCCGGTCAGTACGTAATATAAATCGTATCGTCTGTATTAAAATTTTTAACACTCTATACGTAGTAATATTTTAACCATTGTGTAAACAAATTGATGAATAGATTTACGAAACTCTCGATGAATGTAAGGAGAGACGTTCGATCGGGATTTCATCGGCTTTGATTATCGTATACGATATTTAAGTTGTAACAACATATGTACGTATACATATATGTATGTAACATATGTAAATACAATAATGGAGCTGCGCAGAGCGCCGTGTGACTGACTCACACAGCATTTTTGATATCCGTGTCACGTTATAAGTACAAAATCATCGCCGTGCTTACATTTATGCGACAAGCGAACGGCGCCTTTGGTACTCGACAATAAATTATTGAATACTTGCCGAGTATAAAATGATAACGATTGTTAAATTACGCACTTGTACAAAGTTGAGTGGATTAACCTATAGGTTTGTCCCTGAGCTGCTTTTTTTTCTTTTAAATTATTACTACGGCTTTTCCTTCATCTTTTCTTCTTCTTTACACGCGTTGTGATAAATGATAATTACATACATATTATATATATATATGTGTGTGTGAACATATACACGACGTTGTTCAGTAAATAAAAATATGCAAAGTTTTTTTTCAAACGATGAATTATTATTATATATATGTGTGTATGGGGAAAAAAAGCTCTCGTAAAACTCGAAGCGCCACACTACACGTAACACGATTTATTTATGTGATCAAATTTTTAACGATATAATCAGACTCTTCGCATTGCCATTGCATTGCAGCTCACCGTTTATGTCATATTAATGGGTATAAATAAAAACCGAGGTCGCCTTAAGTTTGACAACCTGACCCTACATCCGTAGTTATTATCAATCAACAGTTATTATTATACTCACGTATATACATACGTATTTATATTATATCCCGATCATATAGGTAATAATTTGAGTAAATTTTCAAAAACAAAAAAAAAAAAAAAAGAATGAAAGAAAAAAAAACCCAACCAACTCGCACGAACGCCGAAGAATTGAATAATCATTTTAGTATCATCGACTGTTGAGACTGTAAAATATTTTTGCCAAGTTTTTGGTATTCTATGCAGATATTCAATATCGTAGAACAGTGGAAACAGCGACTAAGCGACGGGAAATCGTGGAGCTGCTAGGATCGCTGTAACAAAAAAGGGCGAACCCCGGTGAATAACGGAGTAAAGTGGACGACGAAGAGTTTGCGTCGGTACGAGAAGATTAACGAGGGACGTCGACGGGCTTGCGAAATTGTTGTCCGCACGTTAGAAAAGCTTCGGAGGTTTTCCCGCGATCGACGACGAATCCTAGATCTCGGGCGTGAAATTTCCCTCTTTGATCCTCTCGACGACGCGCTGGGAGACGATCGAGATGCCGGAAGTTCCGGGATCCCGACGGGAGAGGCAAGGACTCCGAGAAAGGGTCAGGATCCCGAGGAACGGCTTCCGACTCCGTCTCTCTCTCTCTCTCTCTCTGTCTCTCTCTCTCTCTCAGACTCCCGGAGACGCGAGTCCTCGACGAAGAAGTCGGTCAACGATTGCTCGGGAAAGAAAAAGCCCGAGTCAACGTTTCGTTCGTCATTTTCCCGAATTCTTCATCTCCGCGTCGATTCAGCCTCCTCTCGTCGACCGAGATCATCCTTCGTCGCCGCAAGTTTAACGCCTCCGTCAAGGACTGCGACTCCTTTTATACTCGCCATAAGTCATCAATTTGACAGATTGGATCTCGTTTCGATTGACGATCGTTTACTCACCTGAATTCGTATTTATATTCAGATGATTCGTCGTTATATGATTCTCGTCTCCCTTATCATTCATACTTTGTCGTACCAAAATAAACTCATCGTTCACTCGTACATTCCGCTAATTCATCGCGAACTCCAAAATGAATCACCACTGCAGAGAGAGAGAGAGAGAGAGAGAGGGAGAGAGAAAAAGAGAAAAATCCATTCAATTCGTTCCCTCAACTCGAATGGATGACTGTAACAACAATCGAACAACAGATTTCCACAACGCGTTTGCACTGTAATGAGTAAAACAATAATTACAAAAAAAAAAAAACCCGCAAAATATGAAGTATCGAAAATCTATAGCTAACGGTTCAAGGAAAAAAAGAAACAATCCATCGTAACGATAAAAATAACGTGCAGAGATACAACAATAGCCGGCAAGTAACAAGAATTTCAAGCTGCAACATCAGCACCAGCGGCACTATTACTAACATAGCCAAAGAGCATCAACGAACCCGAAAAAGCCGCAAAGATTGTTGTTACAACTGGTATTTGTATCGTAGTAATATCTCCGGCTGCACGGCGTCGGTTTCTCGAAGAGAAGGCAACGATCTTTCAGTTTAGAAACAGAGAGAGAGGTCTTTTTTCTCCCTTTCTTTTCCCTTCTTTTTTCTTTTTCCTCTTTTATTACGGATATAAGCTGTACGCACGCACGAAGAGCAACGGCTGCTGCTGCAATGCCATGTATGCAGTTACCTTCCTCGTCTTCTTTCTCCTCCGCATGTGTATATATATATATGTATATGTATGCACAGCGCTTTAAATATACCGTTCGTTGCTGCATCATCGTTCACGCCTATGGTATTATTATTACGGTTTCGAACGAGGCGATAATAAAAATTATAAATAGATACGTATATATGTATATATATATATATATATAATATACGGCGTATCGAAACTTGCGGAAGGTTTTTCTTACAGCTATCTTACATACGGAGAGAAAGGATCATTTGAGTCGAGTGATATTAGTTCGATTCAACTGACGATAAATGCTGTAGTCAAATGCGGTGGACAAAAAAAACTTGGTTAATTCAACAAAGTACTTGTGTCGGAAGAAATACTCGTGCCATACAAAGTATCAAATTGAATCAAGCCTTTGAATTATCCGTGCCGACTATAAATTTACTTCGAGATAACACGGCGCGAGTTGTGTGTCAAGAAAACGTTTTACTAAAATGACTGAAAATTTGATTGAACGCACCTAAATCGTTTTGACTTAAAAATATGTAATTGTTGTATCGAAAGAAATTGAGCTGGTTTTAATTCATATTTTTTTGAGTCGAGAGTTGAATTTTTGAGAAACGGGTCGTTTGGCTGTATTAATGTACTTATTTTATTTCAAGTACCGGATCGTTTCCGTCTGTTTTAGGAACGACACGTAAATAAAATGAAATAAAATGACGTTCGGTTTCCTCGATTTCGGTAACACGCGAAAAGGTTCGCTCGATCGCGACGAGAAATGCTTTTCTCGAATCAAGGAACTCGCGTGACCAAATCATTTTGACAAACCTACTAGATCGAAGTTGTTCGATCGAACTCATCGTATTTGGAATAAACAAGGGATACTAGATATTGAAGCGAATGGACTCGAACGAAATCTATTTCTTTGGGTAAAGAATTCCTTCCCCTCTGTGTAGCTAGGCATATGAAGCATGTGATGCGTGGGCGCACCCGGTATACGTATAATGTATGCGATATAAAGCTCAGCACATGTTGTATATATAATGCAGTTTGATACTTGTCGAAAAATTTTACCGTCTCATCATCCTCGTCGTCGTCATCACCGGCATCGTCGTATAACAAGTGGTTTGATCGTGGAAATTTTTATTTTCAATTTCGAGAAAGACATTTCCTTCTCAACGTCATTCGTTAAATGATTGTAATTTTTTTTTTTTTTTGGTTATTTCTTGTATTTCTTTTTATTTTCTATTTAATTATAGTTTTCGTTCGTTATCGTTCGGGCGTTTTCACTTCAGTTATCGATAATATGCACTACTTTTATTAAAATCATGTAAAAACTATGCAAATTAATATTTCATTTTCACATAACCCGCTAGATATGATTACATTATAAACGATTTCACTTGCTTAATCAACAGTCGATACAAATTACAATATTCGATTGTGTTTAAGAGTGGAATTCCTTTCATTCCTTTCTCTATGCATGTAAGGGATAACGATCGAAAATTAATTACTCAATATTCTTTCAAAATCTGACATAATATACATATATACATATATCTAATATTGCTACTAATCTCCGCGAGAAATATTTCCTTTCGACTTAACAATTTCGAGAAAGTATAATGATTTTGTACTTTGAACGACAATCGATGTAACGGTATGTGAAAGAATTTCAATCGAAGAGTGAATTCAGAGCTGTTGACCCTGCGGCGTTATCATAATATTATGACGATTTAACCACATCAGTTTCATTCTACTACGATATATTTATCCAAGCAGGCATTAGTTTGTTGTTTAAATGCCTCTGTGCAGAAACATGCGTACCGATATACCTATACAACATACACGAGCTTCGACTATCATTCAAACTCTCACTCATCGTTAACTCGCACGCGTGAGAAAATAATCGAAAACGCCGTGCAAGTGACGACCCATCCTTTTCCGAAAAACAAAAATCACATATATAATATAGCATGTACTCTCATAAGTTTTAACTTTTTTCTATTTATCGCACAGCATTTAACAACAATAACAATAATAATTATAAATTAATGATTATCATTGTTTAATTATGTGATAATAACGCACCAACCGCCGCCGCAAAAATTATTTCCGTGTCATTACTTGGAATATACTATGCATGGGGAATTCCATGCGAACCCGTCCAACGTGTGACCGTCATCGTTTATGATTTTGTTTAATAAATGTTGCTGCAATCGTTCCAGCTCTGAAACAGTACCCTCAATTTTTTCAGATTTTTCATTCAACTGCTTAATTATTTATAAGTATTTAAAGTGACTTTGAAAAAATGTATTTCAAAATTCTCAAAAAATTCTCAGAAACTGTAAATTTTTGATATCAAACATTCCAAAACCGGACCAAATTGTTTTTTTTATTTTTTTAGAACTTTCAATTTTTTTGTTTGACTAAAACATTGTTAGAACAATCTAAAAAATCCTGAAAAATTCTCAAAACTTCTATTCTTCGCTTAAAACATTTCTAGACCGGTTCCATTGTGGAGCGATTTTTGTCTATTTTTTTCATCAACTACGCAACGAAACTGTTCTAGAAACATTCTGAATTAAAAAGAGAAGTTTTGCCAATATTTTCGGAATTTCTTAGACTATTCAAACAACGTTTTAGTTGTACGAAAACCTTAAAAGTGCTAAACAAAAAAGTAAAAAAAATATCGGCTCATGCAACGTGTTCGCACGGAATTCCCCATGTATACATATTCATATCATTTTCCTTCACAGATATCGCAGATCCATGCATGACTAATGTCCAGATAGAATGTACAGATAAAAACACGCAAAACGGAAAAAAAGAAAAATTATCCTACATCATATCGCATTGACTCAATAATTCTACAAATTTGCATCGTGACTTTGTGAAATAATTTCACAAGCATGTGCGTGAAGGAAAGATATCGAAAAAATTACGAATCTGCGCCCAATGTAGTATATAATAGAATTTTCAGCAAGTTATTGTTTTTTTTTTTTTTTTTTTTTTATTATTTATTAGTCAAACTAATAAATATTGATATACGATCTTTTCCCCGTGAGAGCTATAACACATATTATACATTATACCGTGAATTATATTTTTATCCATACGCACGTGAAATCAGTATATTTACGCCACCGTTGACCAGCTGCCGTTGCTGCTGCTGTTGTGCACGGGTAAGAAAGTCGAATTATGTGTTCGTATACCCGTGCATGGCCTATTTTTAGCGAATTTATACTAGCCAAGTGCAGTATAAGCGCAGCAACTAATTCGTTCAGTACTGCAGAAGCAGCAATAGCAGCAGCAGCGGTAGTATTTTATATAGGTATATATATATATATATATATATTAATTGCACACTGAGAGAAATTTTTATTTCCGGTTACCGCTCGGTCCTTAACTATATTCATTTTTTACCACAATCGAAAAATATACTTCTAGGTAGAAAGTGAAAATTAGTTTTCTAGCTCTTACCAGAAACTCTTGTAACTGTTGCGGAAATTTAATGCTCGTGCAACAATAAATTGACGTTAAAGCCTTGTTTAACTAAAAAAGTTGAGTAAACCTCAGAAACTGATTTTGCGTTGCAATTACCAAAAAAGGATCGACGATAGCTCGTTTTTCGTAATTCCAGCAATATCAAACAGTTTTTTCAACGATACCTGTTTTACTCAATTTTTCTACCTACTGTAACAAATGAAATTTTTCTCAATGCAGAAGAAGGTGGGACTTTATATGCATTAGACTGTATAAGAGCAGAACGTATTTTTGTAGGGAATCAACCGTTCTACAAAAAAGGTCTCTTGTCATTTTATGATAAATCTATTCTTTCAAAAGTTATTTACCTCAATAAATTCCTTACAGACCTTAAATAACTTGAATAACGATTTTCAATTTATTTAACATAATTTCGTCATAGTTATTAAATATTATTTTTGGCCTTGGATTATTTTTACAGTCAGTCGTTTTAAGAAAGTAATTAAATCGCTAGAATTCATAGTTTTTTTTTTTTAACTGGCTTCAAGAAACTTTCTCAAATAAACAACATGTGTTAAATAAGACAGATCCATTACACCGAGACCAATAACCATAAAAAAGATAAGAAAAAGGTTTTAAATGATCGACAATCCATCTATACAACAATCGATTAACGCATAATTAACCAACAGCAAAAGTGCACTGCAGGAAAATGCGTATATTTTTTTTTTTATACTTATATTAAGGAGAGAAAAGAATTCCGATAGCACGAATATTATCAGAGCCTTGACAGGAATTATCGAAACTGTATAAGAATTTTCAGGGGGAAGAACAAAAGTAACCAATTAGCTGAGAATGGGTCGTTATCGTTTCAGTCCGCGTCTTAAAGAGAACCATTATCGAGTAGAGAGTTGAAGAAAATAAAAACAACCAAGAGCCAAAAGACGACGATAAAATACTAAAAGTCGAAAAAATACGTTTCAGGAACGTCAACGGACCTGGTACCGCAGCTGCTGGGAATGTTCGACGAGATTGTGCGTAGAGGGACGTCAAACTGCAACAACCATGCGGTATTGCAATCGACCTGCGGCATACCGGTAGCGTTGCAAAAACGATTGAGTTTGGTGTCACGTTCGTCACGTCGAGGTTCACTTTTGAATCCATTATACGTAACCGATTCGGGATCCCTGATGTCGACAACGTCGTCGTCGTCGTGTTCGGTCGGTGGGTTGCAGAACGAGGACAACAAGAACCACCAGCAAAACCTTAATCATCATCATCATCAACATCAACATCGTAACAATAATAGTCATAATCGAGAAGCGATGGATTCCGCGAAAGAAACGACAACGACAACGTCGCCGACGGAAAAAGACTCCAGCAGGGTGGAGATAACGTTGACCGACAACGGGGACGATGACGAAAATACCAAATCTGTAAGCAACGATCGATTGGAAGTGAACGATGAAGAAAAATCGCTCGACAATAGAAGAGGATCGGACAACGTGGTCAACGCTTCGAACGGAACAACCCATCAGCTTCTCGACTATCCAAGAAATTCGACAAATTCTGCCTCCTACAGCAACAACAGCAACGCAAAAACAAGTCAATCTGGTAACAATGGAGGTCCGTCACCGCTAAGGTACAACAACAGACGATGTAGAAGCGGCAACAATACCAACGGTGGATCCCGACCGTTGTCCGGAAGCTCAATAGCTTCGAGTACATCATCGAGTGGTTGCAGTAACCAGGGTATAGCATCGGCGGTAAACCCCTATTTAGCATCGGTTGAATCACTGGCCGATACTTGCGCGAGTTCCCAAGGTATGACAAAAATAATAATTATTATTATTTCAATCGCAGTGTATAACGTTAACCGTTCGAGAAGATACGCTTATTTTTTTCGATCATTGAGAACACTCTGGGTCAAAATGACCCTGTACCCATTTCTGATGCGTTACGATGTAGTTTAAAAGTATAAATATAAGTCGTAGATATGATTATAAAAAAAACTGGAAAAAGAGAAATTTTTGAACAACTGCTGTTATAGAGGAAAAAGTCATGGGTTAGAATGACCCGGTATGTTCTCGAATGGTTAACGATGTATCGAAATTTTTGTAGTACCTTTCACTTTCTTTCACGTGCCAATTCATTGGCCAGCTATCAAAAAGCACTGTACCATGGTAAACTTGAGGTGAAACATTCTCCTCGTGTATATTGATCTATTGTCCGAGTCCACGATAAGCAAAGACCTGAGCTTGCGATTAATCTAAATCAATAATGTAGAGATGGGTATACTAAACAAGGAAGGTATCCCTGAATGCCTTACTTTGGAAGGTGGTTTCACCCCCTTGAAGTGTTTAATGGCAGATAAAAAGCAATACGTGTTGCTCAGTTTCTAGTCTACTATAACATATTACGAAAGAAATCGAATCGCAGAGATCGACCTGGGATACCTTCCTTGTAAGAATTCTAACAGTATGAGGATCAGTCTTACACCGTATATCTAGAATATCTCATTACAGTGTGTAGTAAGAATTGGGTTTACAGAATCGGAGTAATAGTCGTACTGTACGCAACGGTAAATCCAACGACTGTTACTATACCGCCGTATGTGAATTTTTAGTACACCAGTTTCTCCGTGAAATCTTGGATCAATCGAAATTTCGATAACATTTTATCCCGTCAATACCTGAAATTCTTTACCCACAAATTGCAGGATCTGCGGATAGCGGCGTTGTTACGGTATCGGAGAGTATTTGTCGCGGCGAAGAGACCGGAGTGACCAACAGCAATCTACAGCGGCGAGATAGCGCGGAAAGGCCACCATCCACTTACAACAATCAACCGAGACCACGTTACAGCGATCCGCATCGCAACCCCGTCGAAAGAGTACTTCTGGAAATTGTCGATACCGAAGCCGTGTACGTCGAACATCTGCGACAAGTGATACAGGTTGGTGATACCGACGACGAAGTAGTATTTCACAAATGCAGCGAAAGTATTTGATCATGTCGAAGTTGGTAACGTTACCGTAACGATACGTGCTGAGTAAAAAGCGTTATCTCGCAATACCGAGTTACAACGATGAATTAGGAATAGGTTCATCAGACTGAGGTTCACCATTCGTCAATTTATACTCACCATGTTTTGACGATTCGTCCAAAACTGATGTTTGGGACTCGGCACAAGTGTGACCATTTGAGTTTTCGATTATACTTGATGGTTTGGAACTTTATAGTCACCCATCGAATCCATTTGTCCATCTGATGTTTGGTACTCAGCATCAATGTAGGACCATTTGAGTTTTCCATCATACTTGATCATTCGGAACTTTACAGACACCTGTCGAATCCTTTTTTCCATCTAATGTTTGGTACTGAGCATCAATGTAGGACCATGTGAGTTTTCCATCATACTTGATCATTCGGAACTTTACAGACACCTATCGAATCCTTTTTTCCATCCGATGTTTGGTACTCAGTATCAATGTAGAACCATTCGAGTTTTCCGTCATACTTTATCATTCGGAACTTTATGGGCACCTACCGAATCCTTTTGTTACCACGTGTAACATGAACCAATCATACTTCTGAGTGAGCAAGATTGCTCAGGGCTTGCAGTGTGCGCAAATATAAGGCAATATATCCGTGCACTGTGTGCTCGGTTGATTCACGACCGCGAGTGACCCTGCCACATTATACCCCCCCCCCTTGCATATGGTGCACTGCACTAGTCTGCAATGTCGGATCTCGTTGGTTCTCATTGTGTAGACCGATGCGGCATGCAGGCATTGAGCTGATTAGGATGTGGTATCAATTCATCATCAATTTGTTGCAACCTCCGCATCGTTCAAACAATGACTCACATTGTCAGTTACGCCAAATTTCATATCCTCATGTATACCGTATGCATTCGGTATTATACTTTATACATATCCATGTGAATTAATCTTAATGGAATTGAACTCTTGCCACGGTTCAAATGGTGTACTAGAGCTTTATTATCAATGGTATATAATCGTGTAGCGGTACTCTTACCACATTATATCAATGGATAATTAAAAATTGTTATTTAATTTACTTGAGTATCGTTCGAAACTCGGGTTTCCTTTTATACATACTTTCACGTTCATATGTGTGCCTAATATTTTTGTCATGTTCTAATATCATACTTATTTTTAAAGGGATATCTTATATTTTGGAGAGATGACCCTTTGTCACTGGTGGACCAAGCTCAACTCTGCGATTTATTCAGCAATATCGAAGACATTTATGAATTCAATAGGTGAGTCGCAACGAATGTACAAAAAAAAAAAAACGCTTATAATATTAGCAAATCTATGTCAAAGTACTCGACCATGAGTTGCAGCATAATTATTCGCCTGCCGTAGTCAAAATTTAGGTGATCAAATTTTCGTTGTTTTTAACAAGAAATCTTTGTTATTATGTTACTCTGCTAATGTAACGTCAGAGTGAATGGCTAATTATGCTAAACCTCATTCGGTCTGTTTCTCTAACTTTTTAATTATTTTTGTTTTCCTCTTGTTTTAAATAGTGAGTTTCTCAAGGAAATAAAAAATTGCGGATTGGATCCGGTTTGCGTGGCCAATACTTTCATCAAACACAATTCGGGGTTCGAGGTCTACACCGAATACTGTACAAACTATCCGAGGTAAATATCGCAGAGCGAAAGAATTTAGACACCCAAATACAATTATCTGATCTCCGATGGAAATTTTAAAACTAATACCGAAGTATAATAATCGTATTGTCATCTTTCAGAACGGTTGCTGTGCTGACGGATCTGATGGGTCAGGAACGAACTGCGAACGCGTTTCGAGAAAGACAAGCAGCCCTTGGTCACGCGTTACCTTTAGGCTCATTCCTGCTGAAACCGGTTCAAAGAATACTAAAATATCACCTTCTGTTACAGGTAAGAAATTCTTCTCACATTCGAGGAGTTTTTTACAATCGCATCGACCTCTTTGTAAATTCGTTGTAATGAAATGATGATTCATGCATACTTTTTTTTTTCTTTCCCAGAACTTGTCGAAGGAATGCGATGCCGATGTTGAGGAAAACGAGTTGACGATAAGCGCCATCGAGGGGGCCTTAGCTGCAATGACGGGTATTGCAAGGCACATTAACGTGATGAAAAGAAAACACGAACACGCCGTCCGTGTTCAAGAGATTCAATCGTTACTCTACGGTTGGCCAGGACCAGACTTGACTACCAGCGGAGAATTGGTTGCAGAGGGACGATTTCGAATGCGAGGAGCAAAAGCACCTAGACACGCGTTTCTCTTCGATAGAATGCTTTTACTTACAAAGAAAAAAGAAGACGGACTACTGGTCTACAAAGCTCACATTGTGGTAGCGTATTAATTCACTATCTCGTTAAATTTATTTCGAATATTTCAACAAATTGAACCAAATGTATCGCACGTGCAATTCAAACCATGCTAAAAAAATGTTACAGTGTTCGAATTTGATGCTCATCGAAAGCATTCCCGGAGAGGCGCTCAGTTTTCATGTTATTCCTTTCGATAATCCTCGTCTCCAATACACGTTGCAGGTAACTATTTAAACGACTTCTTTATAATTTATAAAACACATATCTTGAACTAGTTTCGATATAATTAATTTTTAGCTTGTTATAATCGAAAGCTAAAAAAAAATTCACAACTATAAAGTTTAATACTCGGTAACATAGAAATAATATTTTACAGAATGCATGGGTATACGGTGAGTTAGAACCTAATAAGTAATGTAAAAAAATAAAAAAATAAAAAATCTTTCCTGTCGTTATAACTAGCTCCATTGTTCAATTGATAATTCATTATCCGTCTCTACATTATCAACGTTGTCTCTCAGGCTCGCAACTTGGAACAGAAACGGGAATGGACGATGCAAATAAAAAGGGTGATTCTAGAAAATTATAACGCAGTCATTCCCTCGCATGCCAGACAGCTAGTGATGCAACTTGGACAGACGCAACCCGAAGGTAAATAAAAATTATTCAAATCCGTTATTTTCTCGCATTTCTTTGTAACAATTTTATGCCGTTGCAAAAGTATGAGAATTGTTAAAACGTGTGTCTAAAAATTCATCAGACGAAGGTACGGCGGATAAGGGATCGGCGAAAAAACAACATTCGGCACCTCCTGAATATTTAGAGAAAAGAAAACAGGAGAGAGATAGACGCAAGCCTGAAACTGGCTTCAGAAACAAGTTGCGAAAAAGTGGACGTAAAACCGAACCTAACGTGTCCGCCATCGAGGTGAGCACGGCAATTTGGCACAATGTGATACTTCCTCAACTTGACACATGTAACAATCTTTCCTCTTCTAACCTTTGGGTCAAGGTACTTAACACAAATACTCTTTCTTTCTTTCTTCATTAAAAAGCTCTGCCATACCGCTAAATCCTACCATATCATCTTTTTTATTTCGTTTCACACCCATCGATCATTCGTCTTCGTCATGCTTGAGATGGCAATCGATCTTTGGAATGGCTTTACTTAAGTAAACCCTTAAGGGCTTAACGTTGATTTTTTATTGGTATTATAATTCAAGTTTTTACGGTCATTCAATTCATCTACTTAAATTCACAGACAATTGTAAGCTAATCTTTTATTTCTGTCGTGGAAATTTCAGGACATGCCGAGTACCCTGAGTAAAAATCAGTCCACGGAGTCGATAACGAGTAACGGTCGAGACCAAAGTCTGAACAGATCCGCCGACGGTCGTTCTTTGAAAGTCAAGGTAAAGCAATTCGTATCTACAAGTTTTCATCAGTTGATTAATTGCGAATAAATATGTAGACTTCCAATTTCAACATTTCAATTTATTTTAGGACCGTTTTGCAAGCTGGCGCAGAAAGTCTGAACCCGGTTTCCAGTCATACGTATCGTTGAATCGGTCGGACGAAGAAGAAAAGGACAGCGAAACTTGCACCGAGGAGACGCTGGTCGACCCAGAACCTTACGAGTTACCGGACGATGTAGAGATCGCGGAAGAAGCTACACAGCTATTGAACAACAGCAATAATTCTTCTGCCCCGCCACCTCTCCCTTCAAACGCTCCTGCGACGACGATTACCAAAGATAAAAATAAAGATAACCAAGAGCAGCAAGCGCAGCAAACAATGGAGGAGATAGTTGGTCACATATTGATGCAAAATCGAGACTTTCAAAAATTATTAGAGAAGCAGAGAACGAGTAGCATTATAAACATGCGTCAGCAGCAGCGTTTCAATAAGCACATGCTCTCCGTCGATACGTCGGACAGTGAGACGGAGAACGATACTGCCAATAATAATAACAACAACAACAATCACAGGGGTACAAGATCGATGCGATTGACTAGACGCGAGCAAAGATTGGTGAGAGCTAACAATGCCAGGAATTCAACGTCGCCTCCGCCGCGCGAAGATCACCACACAAGTTTGCAGCTTCGTTACGATAATCTGAGAGTAGAAAATGATCATGAAAGCGATTTGTCGGCGTCGTCTGTTAAAAATTGTACGAATCGAATAAGCGAGAAACGTGCGATATTCGAAGCATTTAAAAAACAGAGTATCGTCACCGAGAGTAAAGTGATACAAACCGCGCTTCGTATCAGGGAAAATTCGACAGTGGAAACTGAACGAGAGGACGTGAAAAAGGAGCCTATATATGAGACCATCCCTGGCGAAGACGAGATTAGGAAACCGGATGAAGAAGAAGAGGATGATGCTGCCACCAAGGGCGCCAAAAGTAACGACGAGTCCAAAGGTTTCGGCAACTACGATAACTTGCAAAGAGTTTGGGAAGGCGTAAGGCAACAGGACGAGGAAATCGACGGAGGTGATAGTCCGACAAGGCCGGCTGTTTGGTTAACGAAATTGTGCGAAGGCCTGCCTACGACAACGCAAAAGTCTGGTTCGCTGCCTAGAAGTTTCCAGATAAATCCTCACGACAATCCTTCCTACCCGCAAGTAACGAAGTCGAGATTCTTGCAGAGGGATGGAAAACCGATGAGCGAACGACCGTTTACAATAGCGTCAGATAAACCAGCTGAAATCAACCTCGAGGACATGGAGAGATACGTATCGTCCTGTCAACCGGAAGGTAGAATTGCAAAGTTCCCAACATCGACGTCTACGTCGACGTTTTTCTACTCCCTTGACGAGGACTCTTTCACCGATGCCTATTCCGAAATTCAATCGTCAACATCCGCCAGCGCAAACGTTCATCCTGACCACAAGATTTACAGGGCGAGTTTAAGCACCGGAACGTTGTTGAAAAACGTATTCTCAAAGAAGGGAAGTATACTGCATGGACTTAGGTCAACGGAGAGCATTGAGACTCTTGGATGCAGCGACGAGGCTGAGAGAGTCAGACAATTTGGAACGATCGGCAGTAACAAGGTGAAAAAGAAGAGTAAATCTAAATCTTCGAGGGAAAGTTCGTCGGACGTTGATGAAATGATGAGCGGATGCGTCGCTGGAGGGAACAACGGATCTTCGTCGAAATCTGCGTTGAAAGTTCCTTCCGTTTATTACAAACAGGGAAGCTCCGGACTTGGTGCTCGCATAGCACAATCCGACTACGCAGATCCTACTTTACTTTTTGGAGATAGTATTATGAAGCGTACCGCGAGTGTTGGTGATGGCTTGGAATTCAAGATGGAATTATCGGAGGATAAAAATGGTGACAAGTTTATTTTAGAGCATAGAGAAAATGAGGCGGATAGTTTTTACGAAAAGTCTTTCGAGACGATAGAAAATTACGTAAACCCCGAAACGGAAGAAGTGTTCAGGGACAGTGCAATATTTAGTGATATGGACGAGGCGATATCGGCCAAGACTGCACAACCTACTTCGGCTATTATTTATAAAAAGATTCCTCCAGCTGTGCCAAAAATCGCTCCGCCAATTCCGGTGAAACGTAAACCGGAAATATCAACACCCCCAAAAGTATTTGCGAAAGTTGAAAAATCAGAGGGAAAAGTTAAGCCCGCAGTTGCTCGAAAACCTAATTACCTAAAAGTGAAGAGTGTCTTCCAGAGCGAACTGGAAAACACTGTTCAAAAGTCTTTGAGGAAAACTACTGGAACGCTGAACCGTAGTAACGTTGAGTTGGATGAAACTATTAACAGCCAGGAGAAACAAATTGAGGGGGATGATGTTTCGGCAGGCCAGAGCCGAGCAGGTTGGGTGCGTAAAATTGTCGGTCAATTACAAGGTCAAGACGATGCATAAATTATAAGTATTTGTCGAGTTACAAATGTTTGATATGAACATTTGAGAGTAATCGGCATAATGAAAAGCGGAGCGGCTTATTTGACTTTTAAATTTGGGATTTTTTCTTCTAAAAAACCTGACCAAAACCCACCAAAAACAAGTTCTTGACTTATCGAGAACTGGCATGCTACTACCAATTATGTTATAGAAAATTCAATTAGCATAATAATCCTTATAGGTTTTTATCACTGTTTTATAATCGATATAAGAAGTTACTGGTAGTATTGTATTATATTATGATAATTTACTGCGATGTATTTTGTACGTACGTTACAGCTGTGATGTCAACACAGTTTATGAAACATAACAGTATTTAATCTGTTGTATATAAATATGTCTAGTAATATAAAATTTTATAAAACTATAAAATTGTCAGGAATTATTTATTTCACTACCTCTAGTCTTTCAAATAATATTACTTAATTTCTTCCATTCGCTTTCCGGATTCTTTTTCGTTCTATAATTTTTTTCCTTTTTTTTTCTTTTTTAATCAAATTTTTTTTTTTTGCCCAAGTTCAAGTCATTATTTATAAGTACAGAATTTCATAATTTATTAATATTTACTTAACTATTGGGATTTTGCGTGCATTGGCAGGGGAAAAAATTATGAGGCTCCTGATTTTAACCCAGAATTATATGGTACCAACTTTCCGCGCAACAATGCAGTTATATTTCGAGATAAAATTTTATCGGTCTTGTGGGAGGGATTAAATTCAATGGAGGATTCAATATATCGCCAGATTAACCATTGAAATCATGGCGCAAATCGCGCAATTAAACGGTTTGTAACATTGGCCGTGGCACAGAATGGAATGACCAATAAATTGCATTAGAGAAACTTACCAATAACCGATCGCCTGCACGATGTCAGCCCATTTCACTTCCATGCACTTCCTACTGCATACAGCACACGGTTCACTTCAAGTCCCATAAATCCTTCGGTATACCGTCGTTCCGTTCTATTTTTACTGTAAAATTATTAAAAATTTGATTAACCACACTTCCAAAAAGTTGGAATTTGCTTTTAAAGAAAATTCAAACGAGCATTGCAAAGCAGTGTATGCTTGAAGGAAGGCATTTAAATTAAATTTTATCTGTCTAAAACAATCGAATCAATTTGACGTTGGGTCAATTAATTTGTTGGAAAAACGTAATTACCAATTCCAGCTTGGATTCAAAAACGAGATTGTCGCACAACGTAAGCAGCAGCGATGTAGATTTTTTTCGTATTCGAATGAAAAAATACGGAAAAGCCACCGAATGCAACATCACTTGTTCAATTACCGTCCGCATCGAATGATCTAGTTATAATTATATTCACTCGACTTACCAAATCAGTTTTTCGCGAATAAACAGTCGCAGAATCACGATAATGAAGCCACTATCACTCACTACGAAATTAAAAAACACGAAACCGCGACGCGCGCGTCTGAACTTGTCCAGATTCGAAGAGTTTATGCGGCGTACAAAATGGCCGCCGCATCTTCTCGCTACGTTTGATAAACAAACGACGACCCGAACGCACAAATAACAACCAGCTAGTAATAATATTACGACACTCAATCGAAGCTACGCAGTAAATATCGGATAAATGTACATAAAAACGACTTTTCTGCCTCTCGCCAATGAAATGGTGGAAGAAATGCGAACGCTTCTGGTTTCGACCAACTGTTGACTCGACGTCGCGCTTGCCCTACATATTTCAAATTTTATCGATGAATTACGAACGAATGAACTATGCACTAGCTATTTCAAAGATCATTATCACTGCGAGGATCAAACTGTCGTAGAAAATTATTGCTGGATGTTATTATTGGGCTTAAATAGAACGAATATTAGACGACGCCAACCTGGCACGCGAAAGATAATCGAACGAATAAGTAATAAATGACGATCGCCTTGTCCCGGCGTGCGTTGCTGTTTGTAAACAAAACACGATCACGAATGACTAACTTCAGAGACGACTTTTAATAATATTCAAATCATGACGTAAGGTAATAAGGTGAAACAATGCACACACGCTTTAATTGAACCAATCAAAGAACATATCCAAGGTAACATCATACAAACGACAAATTCAAACGTGAATAAAGTAAACGAAATTATCCTCTGTAGGGAATGAAAAAAAAACTTCATATTTTTTCCTTGAGTGTTTATATTATTATTTACGTGATTTCTGTGACGTCATCTTGGATATGCGTAGACTGAGCGAAAATTGGTTTTCAGTTCTGACACAGCTTATTTCCTTGCATCATGATTCAGATATAAATGTACAACATACCTACGGTACCTGCGGAAATGAAGCCAGAAACGAAATACCTATCATCGCATCATTTCTTCAAGCGATTGCATAGCATTACCCAAATTACAACTGCGAGCATAGTATACCGATAACACTTGCGAGTGTAATTCTTAGATATTTATTTACCTTCGGAGTTTTTTGCTGTCGCAGCATCGCGTTGCTTGCAGCCCGTGAAAATCCATCCTAAAGACAGTCGAACCACCTCCTTTGGTGAATGGCAGAGACCGAATGAATACACCAAGTCCCCCATCTACGTACCGAATGGCTAACGGTGTAGTTTGCGGAAAAAATCAACGAGTTGTACTGAGTTGTACGTTAGTTTGTACGACGATTCCAAGTGGCCGTCTAATAGTTGTTTCGGAAGTGAAAAATGCCGATATCAAATAAGAAAATAGAACGATAGTGCACGTTTTACCGTAAAACATATCGATAATTTAGCATAGTAAGCCCACAAATTCTGTATAAAGCATAGCTCGCCTCCTGTTTGGTTAAATTTCTGTGCCCACCGCCCCCTGCCACCCGATCGCAACTATATTCCATTGATTTCTGGTGCTGGCGAATTTGTGTAAAAGAAATACCTGCAGCTTTGGTATCGCACCGCTGCATACAGGCTGCGACTCGGTTTATGCATATATCCCGTTAACACGTTATCAATTACGTAACAGATTGGAGTAAACATTTGACAGTTTAGCTGGTGCGCGAGAAATCCTAAACGGCGTCTAGTATCCATCAATCAAAAGAAGAAAATGTCGCTGTTCAATAAACCGAAAAGGAACATTCGGCGGCGGCCTTTTAACGAGGATGATGAAGATAACGAAAACCGCATGGATTCAAACGAGGATTCACAATCCTCGAAACTTAAACCCAAGAAGAAGGATAAACCTAAACAAACGCTCCTCAGCTTCGGAGAGGAGCTTGATGAAGGTATGTAACTGATATTCATTTGCTGCCAATTTACAAGATTGTTGTTGGAATACGTGTACAAAATTGAGTCGAGAAAATGAGACTCAAGTTTTAGCCGATGTCTTAATGTCGATTAATGTTTCAGCCGACGACGGAGAAGTATTTAAAGTGAAGAAATCGTCAAGAAGCAAAAAGCTGATGAAACAGCTTGACCACGAGCGGAAAAAAAAGAAAGGTGAAGAGAAAATGCAAGTGGACTCTGAGCAAGCGAACATGTCCGTTAAACAGGAAAAAGATTTAGAAATAAAGACAGACGATCTAGTAGTAAGCTATCTCTATGATGTTTTATTATATTATTAGTATCGCTGCAATTTATTCATCTCTATATAATCTCGATTCCTATTCTTAGTTCAATTGTATCTACGGGCTGAGATCTTAACTTAAGTTGCATTCTTAATGCCTTAAGCTCTTAGTCCTGTGGACTACGTAGTCACAATCCATACGACACGATATCGCAACGATTCGAATTGATATATGGCATAAAACAAATACCCATATTTTCTTTCGTTTGTCTTCTCCACTTTGACACAAGCTAGAATACGCCAATAAATTCATGGACCAGAATTGCTGGAGAATGGAGAAGAAGTTCACCTTCTGACTAACTTCTGTAAAAATCTGTTTGATCTCATTAATCAATTTCGATTCGAAGATCTGTTAATGAAGTCGAAGGATAGAAACGATTTCATCTTGCACCAAATAATTGTATAAAAAGTAAAAAGATGTATCCAAGTTTTTTGATCATTCGTACGAATCAACTCGTATTCTTCACGAGCCCTGATTTAGTGCCTTTATTAAATCATCCCTAAATTCCGACCTTTCAAGCATGTACTCTGTAATGTCAGTTCGTAGGATTTATGTAACACCAACTTTAATATCTTTATATTCTTTGTGGTAGGTGAAAATAAAAAATACCAATCCACTGATATTGAATGGAAGAGCTGCCCTCGTCGCTGGCAAAGATGACTATACGTCCGAAGAGGAGGAAGATGATGCGAGTAATCATAAATTTCGAAAAAATACAGACAGAGCTGACACCATGAAGATACTTCTGGAGAGTAAGCAGAGAAAGTCGATTGAGTGCCCGACGCATTGATTCGCTATTCTTTCCTCTCTATAACTATTTTCATTTGTTTTTTAGGTGGATGTATACCCGACGCTGCAATGATTCACGCCGCACGAAAACGTAGGCAAAAAGCAAGGGAATTAGGGGGCGAATTCATACCTATAGAGGAGCAGAGGTAGATTGTGATGTTCCAGTTTTTGAAAGCTTATTTGTATTCACGAATGAATTTAATCGAAAACTGATATACTTTTGTTTTCCGTAAAGGGAAGAGAAAGGAAAATCCAGACTTGTCAGGGAAGAAGATCATGACAGAAGCGATGATGAAGATTCTCAAGATCGAATCGACATGACAGTAAATACAGACGCACGTGACAAAGAGAAAAGGCGGGAAGCTTTTTTCGCTTCTCAACTTCGAGAGAAATGTTGGTCCCTTTAACTGAATGAATATTTTTACTTATTAAATTTTCCCAGTTGTTCAATTATGCTGATTATTTGAAGGTACAGTTTCAGATAATGAAAGTGAGCATGGTAACGAGGAGGAAGAATGGGAAGCACAACAAATCAGGAAAGGTGTAACCGGAGCTCAGGTAAGAATTAATTTAAAAACCGTTTGTTCAGAGATTATTCGTGATAAATCTCATCAATTTTTTCCGAGCACAGCATAACAAAACTTCCATCTTATCATAACTTTGATAGATCGCTGCTGCCCAGCAAGATTCGATGCTTCAACAACAATATTCGATGGGTATAAATGTTGGGCAAATAATCGCGCCAGGATTACCTCTCGAAATGGCGATGATGCCAGCTCCGCCACCTCCGCCTTCCTTACATCCGCCGGATCCCACAAAAGTCGTACCTGTTACCCCGCAAGAAGTTGCCAATAAAATGCGTGGAAGGTAATGACTTCATCATATGATTCAGAGAAATGTGATTGCCTTGTGATTGAAAATCAAAAAAATCCGGAAATTTCTTTTATTCTTATACATTCCAGGCTGGAGAGTCTGCGAGAGGTGTGCAGACGTCATCTTCTAGATCGGGATCGGGTAATCGAGGAATTGATACAAACTCACAAGGAACTGGAGGAAGGTGAAGCACGAGCGCCACAACTTGCACAGCGCTTCAGATATTACCAAGAGTTGCGTGGGTATGTCACTGACTTGGTAGAGTGTCTTGATGAGAAGGTGGGTTCATACGCTGTCACGCTTTTTTTTTTCTTCGAGCAATGGGGTATTACATGCGGTGCCTGTGGTTGGACAGAGACACGTTCTCATAGTAAATTTCATAACTTATTGACACGTGCATTTACTTCTTTCTATCAGCAACAATTTCTGAACTCTGACATAATTTAGAACGGTTCTAAAATTCACTTTACAAAACAAGAAAGTTATCTTTAAGAAAGAGATGCATCGTTACAATAATTATGATCGACGACTTACACGCTTAATATGAGTAGTGAACTGTCAACCTGCGTTGCCAGGGGTCTGGATCTTCTCTGTATTATGCAAAACGTACTTCTAATTTTTTTCAAATATTTCCCAGAGATTATTGTAAGGAAAATTAATTCTAGATGTAAGGGCTGGTAAGTATGTGAACCGTTTTTAAACAAAACCTAACATCTATATTCTTTGTTAGCTGCCTCTGGTGATCGGATTGGAATCACGCTGGCTAGATCTTTATGGAGAACGTTCAGCGGAGCTGATGGAGAGGCGGAGACAAGATACTCGCGATCAAGCCGAAGAGATCACTTCTGCCTCCAGTCAGTTATTTCTTCTTACTGTTTATTCGTTCTTTGAAATTCTACTGACAATTTCTATGCTGGCATCAAATAAATTCTACCTATTCGTCATTATTTATTACCCAAAGAAAACTCTATTTTTACGATCATAAAATGTACATTAAACAATTTTTCATTTCCAGGGAGTCAAGGAACTCTCAGAAGAGGCGTTGAAGATGAAACAAGAATCCGACGAGCTACAGAGAGGGAAGGTAGAAGAGCTCGTCGGAGACGAGCTAGAGAATTAGCATCCACCTTGCCGAAACACATTGACGGTATGTCAAGTGATGACGAAGTTACCGAGCAGCAAAATCTTGCATTTAAGCAGGAAAGAGGTGAGTCTAATCTATGTTACCAATCACAGTTGTTCGCTTGAAAATATTTTTCTATCATATCCAACCGTTAGAAATCATTTTTATTTACATGATATTTTTTAATTTTTTACAGACGATATCGACAATGAGTGCAGCGATGTATTTTCAGACGTTGTTGACGAATTTTGTACAGTTCGTGGAATTCTATCAAAATTAGAACAATGGCGAGAGACTGACATAGTCGCTTACACCGAAGCTTATGTTCCTCTTTGTATACCCAAGATTATATGTCCAATTATAAGGCTGCAACTTGTTACCTGGAATCCAATCATGGTGAGAACTTACTTTTAGTTCAGGCCAATTTTTCACAGCCATAACTATTTCGAATAAGAGTAAATTTTTTCCGTTTCATTTATTGATTTCCAGGAAAGCGTTGACTTGGAAAGAACAAAGTGGTACAACACGTTGCTCCTCTATGCACTGGACAATAAAGAAACAGAAGACAGTTTGAAAAGTGATCCTGATGTCAGGCTGGTTCCATTTGCAATCGAAAAAATTGTTCTCCCGAAACTTACACGTAAGAATCATTTCTGAATTGTGTAAAAAGTGCTAAATGAAAACGAAATATTCTCTTCGATGTCTTAAATGTATCTAATTGTTTTTGCACTTTGACAGTGATTGTCGAAAAAATCTGGGACCCCATGTCGACGTCTCAGACTCTGAGATTAGTAGGCACAGTGAGCCGTTTAATCAGAGATTATCCGAACCTTACCGATCAAAGCAAACCATTACTAACGCTTTTCACAGCCATCTTAGACAAGATGAAACTGGCTGTAGAGAACGATGTATTTATACCAATATTCCCAAAGCAGTAAGTCTGTTTCTTTTTTTTATAGTACAAAAATTAAAGCATTTCTGGCCTGTAGCTTCATACGTCGATTGAAACTAATATTTTTCTGTCATTTCCTACAGGCTTTTAGATACTAAACATCAATTTTTCCAAAGACAATTCTCAATGGCAGTTAAACTGCTCCGCAATTTGCTTAGCTGGCAAGGACTGATCGGAGATACTCCGTTGAAAAACTTGGCTCTGGGATCACTGTTGAATCGGTATCTTTTAGCTGGTTTAAGAGTGTCGTCCGCAATTGATGCCCTTACCAAAGCTAACATGGTAAGATTTCCGGCATCACGTTGAAAAATTTCGCGTTACTCTAGGTAAAACTTACGCCTTTCATTGTACATTTTTTTATTCCATTCCCTGACTTTCTTCCTACAGATAATGAGCACTCTTCCACGGGCTTGGCTACAGGGTGAAACAATAGATCATCTGAAAATGTTTGCCGTTCTCATTCAGCAGCTCAGTGAACAACTGGATCAAGCCAATCCAAGCCATAAGTAAGTTGATATACTCCATTAAATTCTGCTAAAATATACAGATATCTTTATTTTTTTGTGTCAATTGATAGACGAATACCATACCTAGATTAAATAATCACTTGAAAATTATCATAAAGTTAAAATATGATTATAAATTTTGTTACAGTGAGGCGTGGGAATATTCTAAGTCGATCCTGAAAATAATTAAACCTTCATAGCTTAGAGAACTAGAAATGTTTGAAAGTTTCAACCAAGTAATCAACGTTTCATCACATCTCATAGATAGATTAATAATTGTAACTGTAATTTTTTATGACAGGATTCAATCTTGAATAGTTATTGTAAGATATTGAATAATAAGAAATTATTCAATCAAACCATGTAATGACCCCCCGCCTATGAAATAACACGAAAAGACACAGTTCTGTATAGACACAGAAACCATGCAAAATTGAAATAGCGTAAACGGTTCGAGGCTAATGCAACATAAACGGGAATAACTTCTCCACGTATTTTGTAAATATTCATAATATTAATACTAATAAAAATGATAAAGATAATAATAATTAACTGATTTGAGAAATGAATATTCGCTCTTCTACAATGATTGATATGCTTAAAATGATACGTAATATAGGTGAAATATCAGGTCCATTACGATATTTGATTATCGATGATGCGGAATTTGTCTAAAATGTCTGGATTTATTTTGCGAAATTAAACCCAGTTTGTTTGTAGTATAGAATTGTCGAACTCTTGCATGTTTGTACACTGACCCACCAGACGAAGACCTAAAAGTATCTATTTTTAAAACTGCACTACTCCTTATCTCTTAAAGAGATAAGAATGCATTTGTATATTCGTATATAGATATACATATCTAGCAGCCAGGTCAGAAATCTAGCTTACTAACACTCCGCTTATTACATAGTAGTGTTAAATGTTATTAAACAGTCTACAGGTAAATTAAGTAATGCTAGTATCAATTTTTTTTTAACTAGCTCCATCGAGAATAATTTATTATAATCATACAGGGAAGTTTATACGAGATGTTGCAGTAGGCAATATTAAGCAGTGGATATTTGGCAGTGAATAAATTCAACCGCATTATCCATGATAATATGCTGTGATAAAAGAGATTTTAGTAACACCCACTACCTCGCCGATCTGTAGTAGCAAAGCTGAAAACTCGCCCTCGTGATGTGTTCACCGTACATACGTTATATTATTATATGATGATACAAACTAAAAGGGAAGCCGGGCGATGTGATTGAGGATAATCTATTTGAGGGGATAACGCATACGTTCTCGTCCGTGAATCAAACGTATGCACACAGACATGCAGGGTACAGAGATAGCAGGGCTTAGGGTCATCTCTTCCACGACTTCCATGAAGCCAGTGTGCCGTAGTGTTGCTGATCGTTCACATCATGAAGCACCCAGGTACAGCTTTCTGGAATGCTTTCTGAATATAATAGTTTCTTATTTATCGGATTTGTGAATAAGTATTATCGTTTTTACCAAGAATACAAGTTTTTGTTCAAGAAGCTATTCCTACCGCACAGTTACACCAAAGCATCAAGGATAAGGTGGTGACTTTTTTCTATATCGTGATAAATTTACTCTGTTTTCAGATCTTCGTGCGAGAAAATGTTTCAGCCTTTGTACTCACGGTCTTATTTTGTCAGTGCTAAATGCTCTGTGCGTGACAGGAACAAGTGAAAAATTATTTATACCGGGCAAAGAATACGTCTACTCTTATGATGCCTCGTCCAGCACTGGTGTTTTTTTACCAGACTCTGCCGAATCCGTCTGGAGCTTTCATGGGAAACTCGTTATTCAGGCCGATCAGGAAGACTCTGTTTTAATGCAGGTTCGCAGAATTATCCATTTTACAACTCCCCGTACCTTCAATTATCATTAATTTCATTGACTCGCACTTGTAGTTGCAATCGTTGCAAACCAGCGCATGGAATGGACCGTCAAATCAAGGTACTAGAGAATCAATCGACATTAGCGACGAAGCCCTGGAAATGCTGAATCCTTTTAGGGTGTGGTATCGTCTAGGCCGCGTTGAAAATATAAGTGTGGAAACAGAGCCAGCTTGGGCTACCAATATTAAACAAAGCATAGCGGGTATTCTGCAGTTGGACATTTCTAACATCCACCAAGATCTGACCTCTGCCTTTCACTCCATTGAGGTGAAGTGACAATTTTAATCAAGAGTAATTAGTTTCACACCCCTGGGAATCTGGAGCTTTGGTCTATAGGTATTATTTTTCAGACCAATCACTACGGCGAGTGTAACATCGAGTATGTTGTAATGCCTCAAAGTGCTGATGAGAAATCCATTTTAAAATCTGTCGATCCACGAACCTGCAAAGGGCATGGAATCCGAACTTGGAGCAATGTGCCCGACATGAGCTGCCCTAACAATGACCAAGTAATGACTATAGTCACGATCTAAAGAAAATCCTCATTTCCATTCGTATAAAAAACCAAAACGAAAAGTTTACGCTATTCTCGTTTATTTAGAATCCTGTAATGAAATCCAGCGAGAGATTTTACGAGATGAAAATAAGTGACGATGCAGATACTATTGAATTTGTCAACGCAACTGGTGGCATTTTTGTACAACCCTTTCAGAGCCTTGGCGAAGCTCAGTTCCTATATGCAAGGTTTGATATATGAGAAACTAATAGTATTCAAAGCCTTTCTTTCAATCTCGTTATGAATTCGAGTCTATTTCTACCCAAATTTTTATCAACATGTCGCTCTTCGTATCGGTATTTGATTTTTTCCACATGCAGACAGGTCTTTCGACTTTTATCGATAAATGAAGTAACGGAAGTTATTCCTACAAAGCGTATGAACACCTTTCCTCTGCATCATTATTTACCAGAAGATGATGTATCAATGTTGAGGAATGTGCCTTTAAAATCGGAAATATTAAGACCTGTAAGTACACTGTACATCAGAACAATGAAAAATGATTTATTTATATAAATGGACAAATTGATTAAACGAAAAGACCCAGACTTCGTCAAAAAATGATTGATCGAGTTTGCAGCAATGAATCTCATCTCAAATAGTACAGCAGCAGATGTGAAAGTCCAATATATGCATGATAGGTTTTGATGACTCACGTAACGTTAGATACATATTGAGCTATAAATAGTAGCTTGAAGCTTGATAGCAGTATCAAATAAAGTGTAAAAATCGTAAGGTCATCTTAATATAGCAACCAAGATTTTATTATCATATTTTTCTTCTGTCGTTTAATCTATAATCGATGGGATGCATTAGAATGTGACCGATAAGACGTCGTTAACAGGGCATATCAATATTTGAAATAACAAGTCAAATTGCAGATAGAAAGACTCTTGGAAAAGTTGAGTCAGCGTCTAGAAAACCCGGGGCTCGATGTCGAGGTCGAAAATTTACACAACACAACAATAGCCGACCTTCTGTATTACATGGGGATGCTAGAGCGAATGGACTTGCAGAACTTGCATGACCAAATATCTGGAACGAGCTACAAAGAAGAAACTATAATGTGAGTCGCAGTGGCGTAAAAGGAGCGAGAGAGAGAGAAAGACAAGAAAAAAGTATCCATTGGCACACGTTAAAATTATATTTATAGGAACCTCTTTCTCGAAGCACTGCCACAAGTTGGAAGCAAAGACGCGGCGCTCTTTATCCTAGACTTAATTCAACAGAAGAAAGTTTCGAATATCGTCGCAGTCCAACTTCTAACGTATCTTCCTTTCCACATAAGGAAACCTGACGTAGAATTACTCGTAGATTTACAAGCATTCCTCAATCTGCCCGACAGTATTGCTTCTGAACTTCAGAATACAGCAATATTGACTTATGGAACCCTTATTTACAAAACTTGCCTATTGTATTGCCCCTACGAAATGCTAGATGACTATGTTCGTCTTTATCTGGACAAGTTTACAGGTACTTTTCGATAATTGCTTATGTGGACTTGTTTTCACCGATACGTCGATACGAAATGATTATTATTTCCAGAGAGCAGACAGTATGAGAAAAAAATGGTCTGGCTTGAGGGTCTGTCCAACATCCAACTAGGCAAAGTGGTTGAGTTTCTTGAGCCCATTGCTCGTGGCGATTCTACAAAGTCTCGACACCTGCGTTTCCTTGCAGCCTGGGCTTCGTTGCCTTCGGCTCCTCTCAGACCCGACGTGGTACATCAGAACAACATGCTTCCTTTTATAACCACTTATTTAAATCTTCTTTGAATACCCACATTAAACTTTTTCACAGATTCATCCAGTTTACTGGCCAATGTTGGTCAACAGAACGGAACACTTGGAATTAAGAGTCGCAGCAATGACTCTACTAATAGTATCGTCTCCGTCGCTTAGTCGATTGATATCCCTTTACTGGTACATGCAAGGAGAGCCTGATCAACATTTGTACAATTTTTTTTATACAACTTTGAAGTCGATGGAGCAAACCAACTTTCCTTGCTACACTCGCATGTGAGATTGAAATATTTTATAGAGTTTGTTGAAACTCCAACAATTTTACCTTTGTAACAAGCTTGAATTATCAATTTCAGAGGACAGTTCGCTGCGCAATTTACACGTATGCTCCGGAAACCGTCTAATAAGAAACTTCTGGTTACTGGAAACTATGTACTTGATTATCAGGATACTTACAGACACTTTGGATCCATGCTTCAGACTATTATAATTGGAAACCCCGTCTCAAATGTTCCCACCGTAGCGTACGTGACGCTAAATAATCACGGAGCAGGAATTAGCTCGAATCAACTTGCAGTGAGTAGATAGTGCGCTCGATTAAATGGATATTGGTTTCAAAGCGTGCGAACGAACGATAATCGTTTTATTTTTCCAGCTGTACATTAAAGCGGACAGCGCGCTGGAAAAGATAGCACCCATTAAGGAATCTGGGGATATAATGGAAGTTTTGAAACAGTTTAAAATCAAAGAAAATCCGGAAAAACCAGTACATGTAGAAATAATTGCACAGATTCAAGGAAAGGCAGTATTGTGCTTACATTTGAACGAAACAAACATCAAGAAAGGCTACAAGTGTGAGTGACGACTGGTGTCACAGATTTATTGTAGCAGATTGGTAATGCAGTTACCAGTATAAACTTCGTTCTTTTTTTACAGTTTTAATGGATCTCACAGAGTATGCCTACATATTTCAAAATATGGCGTTTCACATCAATCAGCAACGCATCAACGTTCCTCTGACCATGGAATCCGTGCAAGTAACTGATCTCGGAACAAATGCGAGAATTTTTGCAACAGCAACATCCATGTTTTCTATGAGGGGAGATTTTATCTATACACCGCACGGGCGTAACAATCACATCGTACTGCGGTACGTCGCATTTTATACCTCCCAAACATTTCTATACTAATTGTTGAAAAAGTTGATTGCGTCACTACAAATTTGGGTCAATTTTCCAGCACTTCAACTCACGGGGTCGAAGGTATAGAGAGTTATAATCCACTTACTGACTTGTGGCACGTGGCACAGAGAGCTCGATCCGTTCATGCCTATCTTCCAGTAAATATTACCGTTGGAAAAATGTTCTTCTCTTATATCACTCCCAAAGGTGAGGAAGACCGTATCCGAGTGTATTCATTATAGGTGGCTAGTGGTGGTAATATTTTTGTATTTTCAGAGCACGTAACCACCGGTATTACAGCTCATGTAAGGACTACAACTAGTATTCGGGGTCCTCTCTTGAATTCTAAGTTGAGTTCTATGTGTTCGAATTGTCAGGCGATCTACACTGCAAGAAATCATCCAAACAGCAATTTGCAAGTAATAGATGAAAATTGTCTTAGTCGATATGGAACTGTTTGGTTTTCTTGTACACATAATTAAGAAGTTGCGATTCATTATCAGGGACTTAAGGCATTCGATCTGATGGCACCGGAACTGGGCAGTCAGTTAAACGTCAAATTATTTGATTGCGATTCTCGAGTTTCACCGCATCGTTTGGTCGACGATATAATGGCATCCCATCGCAGTAACTATCAGTAAGTACATCAGATGCAATTTTAATAATTCCGACCATTGTAAAGATTCATGAACGAAACTGATTGCATTTCAATTTTAAATAACAGAATATGGCCAGTCCTGAAATCAGGTATTTTGATCTTTCACTTCATGGATTATTTCACGTACGTCCCACCTGGAGGCACCTGTGGAATCGCGGCTCATGCTAAATTGTACGATTTACAACCGACCGAGGTGCGAGTTCATTCTACAACCATTTTTAATACTGTACAGCCGAAGAAAATTCCCGTGAATATAAATTTCTTGGTACTTTCAGGTAAAAGTAGAATACGTAAATGATGTAATTGGCAAGCAGAGGCGAATTTCTCTCACTCGAGGACTCATTGGATCAAGAGATTTCTTACAAGAGTGGAAAATCATTATCACTCACGATACTTTGAACTCATTTGCTAATGGAGTTCAAATAAAGGCAACCAGAACTGAAAAGGGGCAAAAACCTTGGCTGGTATTTTATAACTTCAGATTCTACATAATATTAAATGGTCAAATTTTTTCAGCAATTACCGACGTTCACGTAATTCTTAAATTGTTTTTCATACCCTTGTGCCTTTTCAGATGCACATCTCTGCAGGAAGTCTCCTGCCATCGACGCCTTCGAGACGCAGTCTACTGAATAATACTCCGAGTGGAATTTCTTCTATGGAATTGAATATGACGTGGGGAACTGGTGATGTAAATGAGGTGAAAAGTAAAGGTTCATTGTTACAAGTAATATTACGCGGTAAACTTAGCAACGATCAAATAACGGAGAGCAAGTCCAAAGTTTGGCCCTATGAAAAATGTCGGCAAGAATCTTTGGGGAAGAATTTTGTTCCTTATACCGAAGCCTGTTACGAAACGTCCAGAGAATTGTCCACTTTGAGAGAGTATCATGCTCTGGTTACCTACGAAAATGTAAGTTGAAGGCTGCTGCATTAATCAAACATGATTTCAAATGGACAGCTCTATTAAATGACAACCTTACAGCTAACAGGAGCCCTCTCAGAAGCCGTTTTGGAGTTACGAACTTTTTATGATCTGATGGACTTTGACAAGAGTAGAGCCGATCTTTCGCAATCGGATAAATTGTTCATAAACGCAATATTCCCAAAGGGATCGAACAGACCGCTATTGTATGTGAACAAGGTGCAGCTTCCGGTATATGAATTAGAAAATCTCAGTATTATAGAGAGTATTTTAATGAGGACAAGATCCCACGAATATTGGGATAATCCTATATCAAGAAATTTCTTTAGTAAGTTATTCGTCAATTTATGTATGTATTAAATGATATTGATATGCGTAATTGAGACAGAAGCGCTTCAACAACATTGTGTCTTAAGGTACTTGTCTGGTGACTGCGACATCTTTGAGAGCGACAAATAACGTCTCTGCCCTATTTCCACAAGATGAAGAAACTTTATTACTGGGACATTGCCGCAGCAGTAAACCGACCTTTGCAGTTACGTCAAAGACTGATTCCGCTAATTTAACTTTGACGTTATATGACAGTAGTGATAGAATAAAGATTGTGCCAGAGGGAGGCCATGAAGCCGTTTACAACCACAGTGAGAAATTGCTATTCGAGCGAAACTATGTCTCTACAAATGTGAATGGAAAAGAGTTAGTTTCGAGTTCACCTATTATTTGAAAATAATTCTGAAGAATATTAACTAATCGCTATTGATCTTTTATGTGAACAATCTGTATTTTCAGAATAAGAAGCTACATTTTCAACGACATGAACGGAAAAAAGTTAGTTTCATATATTCAGCCACTAGTAAAATCGTATAATTGCGAGTAACAACAATTAAATCCGCATGTAAATAATTTTCTTTTCAGAATAAGAATGGGTGAGAATATGGTAGAACTCGTATACGTGGACATCGCGTTATTTGTGTACTGGACACCGGAGCAAATAGTTTTACTCTACCCCGACTATGTGCAAGAATTTTCGTGCGGTCTTTGCGCAAAATATACAGATGAAGCGCGAATACTTGGCTGAAAAGCTGAGATTCCTACAGTGGATATTTACTTCAATGAATAAGGTAGAAATAATTTTGATAACATATTTTTTATGTGAAGAAATTAGATTAGGAAGTAGTATTGATTAAATATTAAACGTTCGTAAATACTTTATACTCCTTATAGGATTTAATATGAAAAAAATCGTGACTGGTTAATGACTAAATTTTAGAAAAGTAACAATATTTATTTTGGCTTTATATTCTACAGTCAAAACTAAAGATAAAATTATTGTTATTATATAATAGTGTATGTATCATTTAAACAATAGTATTTGAAGCTGTATATTTTAAGAGTTACCAAACCAATGATTTTCATTCATTATAATACTTTATGCCATCCTTCTTCTAAATTAAATTAACTCGAATATTAAAGCTACAGAAAAAAAAAGACAGAAATCTTAATGTACAATAAAAAACATAACTAAAACAGATGTCAATTAAAAAAACAAATTAAATTATCACAAGTAGATGAAATAATAGTTATAAGTTATGAGATTTATTTTTATCATCGCTAAAGGAACACTTCAAGGCTTTAGATATCCGTTTGGAGAAACTCGTACTGACTCTGTACTTGATCCAATATAATATTTTATTCAGCATAGTTTTTCAATAGGTCTTTGCTAAGGCAGGTATCCAAATGTTGGTTCATAATATTTTCCTTAATGAACTTCATACAAATGGGGCATGGAAAACTTTGTTCTTTCGGTTGGTCACCATTTGTATTTTCGGCGTCGTTTTCTTCAAATTCAGGAATGGAATCATCTGTAAAGGCAGATCCAATGCATGCTTCCAGATGATCGCTCAACGTCACACCTGGATCAATAAAATCGTCGCAAACGAGACACTTTCGTTTGCCATCAACGATTGGCGGGCTCAGAAGGATGTCTGAACCACTTGAGTCGTCTATAACAATAGGACTAGATTCTATATTTATTTTACTAGCTTGAGACAAGTCATCCAGATTGTTATTTCTATTTTTCGACGATTTTGGAGTACTGTGATTTCGATCGCTACCTGAGGCAGATATTAAACATTCGTCAAGATGATCGTTAAGCTTGGACATGCTCACAGGTTTATCGCACACAGGACACTTTGTTTTCTCCGGAACTTTTTCACCATCTATCTTTGGCATTTTGTTGCTAGTCATAACAAGACTGGTACTTTTTCGTTTGTTTGGCGTTTCGCACAAATCAACTATCTCACTGTTCATTGCAATACCATTATCATTCTTTAATTCAGGTTTTACAATCGTGGGTTTTTTTGATTCGAACGCCTTTGAAAAAGGAAACTTATCCAGCAGATTGCTTTTTCCACGTCCAGAACCGCCGAGAACTCCGTTTGAACGAAATTTCGGAGTCTTGGTACTAGCATTTGAGGTCGTTGGAGCATTTACCAAATTGCTCGGACCTCCTGTGCCCCATCCGTGAATATTGTTGGAAGTATTCCCAAGTTTCGTAAATGTAGAGGGATGACTTGATGATGGGACAGCCTTGCTAACAGTTTTAGAAACGATATGATCGTTCGCTGATTTCTTTGGCGTTGCAACTGTCTTCAGAGGTGTATGGTTTTTGCGATTGTCAGGTTTGGTAAGCCAATCTGAGATATCTTTCGATTTTACAATATCGGGAAGTTTCTTTCCAGCAGACTTTTTACCCTTTGCTGGTTCTTTCTGAGGCTCTTTAACCTTTATAAATTGTCCGCCACATGTCTGCTGGTGCATTTTCCACCAGTTATCGTTTGGCCCAGGGGCTCGATTCATTGCACGCCTTACAGTACCAAAATACGGGGCCCGTTTTTGGCAGGGACCATTACAGCGCCACCAATGCTGTTGATATAGTCTCACCTCATCGTGAAAATCATGATATACCTAAAATTAGAATTTACATTAGAGTCGAGATGTTTGTAAATTAGCGAAACTAAACTGTCCATCCATCATTTGACGAACAATTCTCTCCGTGATTTTACATGTTATTCAAGTAATTAGTCCAATCACGATCTCTAAGGACAATTTTGGTACTACATACGCTTATGTCTGTTCCAGCCTCCTTGTTTATCCGGTACATGTGTTTGTGGAACTCTGGACCATGACCATCCCTGTCCCTGTTATTGTTTGTGAGAAATAAATATCCGTGAATCATTTCGTGCTGAAAGATAAAAAAGTTAATAAAACGGAGCAGTGATTTCAATTGATGAAATATTGAAAGGGCAGTTTTAAACAATAAATTTTCTCCTCATCACCATAAAATCAGTAAATCAATTTCATATCTCACCAGAAGTGTTTCAACAAGGTCTTTCCTGGGCCGTAATTTGAGAAGAGGTGCACTCAATGTAATTATACACTGTTTATTTCGTGGGTGAAACGAACACACACCGGCGCATCTGTAAGAATAAAAAGAAAAACGATTCTAAAGTTATTTTCAGTTGAAAAAATTATATCAATGATTGAGGAATTGAGCAAAATCTCACGTCGTCATTCTTTTGCTCCATTTAACCTCAACAGGCAACAGCTTATTCCAGAAATATCTTGTATTGAACTGTACAAACAACGTATAAATATTCGGAGTTGGATCGATCAGCTCCAGAGTGTGATCTACCATAGTTCGAGGAATGTACTCCTTTCCCTGCGCCTGAAAATAAAAGACAATGAAAATGAACATCGAGACGCAAACTTTCTTGTAGGCTTGGTACGAATTTGGTTGTATGTGAAACGCAGCTCGATTATCTGTGAAACATTTTCTTCTGTACACGTTGCGGCAAGCCTTTTGCAACGAGTCTCCAACTGACAGTTCGTAGCGACACGAGCGCAGCTGAATATGATACGATCTAATTATTTTCAACAATGAGGGGAAATTTTATTCTTCAATTACATTTTTTGGGAGAATCGCGTTCTCCGTGACGCCGACGTTGTTGTTCAGCCTCTGGTGTATTTCCAGGGCCAAAGTTATGTCGCCGACGTTATTCATTGCTAACCTCGCAATGTTATTCTATCATCCAAAATCAGAAAATCTCAAAGTAGCATTTCGGGAATTGTCGAGGAATCGATCAGCCGTTTTCAACGGAAATTTAAACGCTTGACACTCGACGATGTTTGATTCAATTCGTAGCTTTAAAGGTGAAAAAAACCGATTTCTGCACGACGCGTTGACAACGAAATCCATTTAAATATCCCTCATGCGTTTGACGGACTGACGTCGATTCGTCATGAAGGTGCCCGCGAGTCAAAAGTTTGAATAGGAAAATTTTGATTAAATCTTGACATAAATAATTGACGTGCTCCAACACATGCGGAAAACACTATTGCTTTTAATCGCAGCTTTATAATCATACAACATGCGTCCGTAATAAAAGCACGTCAATTATTTATTTCACGTCTCAATCGAATTTCGATCAGAGTTTCAATCCTTTTCAAAGTTTCGGCTTGCGGCCGCCTGAAGAGTGCTGCGGACACCAAACATGACGAATTCTGTTGACATATCGAGCTTATACACGTGAAGGTAGCATACCACTGATCGTTAAATGTAGCTACTTCGTTCTGTTCATTCTGTTGCGGGACCACGAACTATCAACTAGACGAAGCTCACAGAAGTCCACAATTTTTCTGTTGGGCCCCTGGGCGCGACGAATGATATTTCTCGTTGGTGGGATTTAACCAGGTGTCCAGGTAATCACTGCCCAATTAGTCCTGAAAATGTCAAGATTAATCAAGTTCGATGCCAAGTTTATTGACTGTCAATTTTTATCTCCGATTTCCAGTTCCACAATTAACCAGCGAAATAAGGTTTTGAGGTTAACATGAATAATCAACAGCTAGGGAGCTTGATAAAATGGTTGGACACATTCGAGTTGCAAGCAGCTCATTCGACCCCGGAGGATATCAGTGACGGAGTAGCTATGGCTGAGGCCTTGGCCCAGATAGCACCTGAATGGTTTACCGCTGTTTGGCGCTCCAAGATAAAGACAGAAGTGAGTTCAAACTGGCGTCTAAAAGTTAGCAATTTAAAGAAAATCATTGAGGCTGTTACCGAATACTATGTAGAATGCCTGAACCAGCAGTTATCCGGCTACGTCAAGCCAGATGCAACCAAAATCGGCGAACACTGTGACCATAACGAGCTCCGCAGGTTGTTACAGCTGATTTTGGGATGCGCCGTTAACTGCAATCAGAAACAACAGTATATAACTAGAATAATGGGTATGGAGGAGGTTGTACAGCAAGTTATCATGCAGAGTATTCAAGAACTCGAAGGTTGCATGCAAGGTCCGAGGCTCAGCCTGGGGGCTAGTCTTAATTTTGAGTCGTTAGATTTTGGGGATGGCACTCAACAGAGACTTTTGGTTGAGTTACAAGCTGCTATAGATTCTAGGGACCAGTTGGCCCAGCGTTGCCACGAGTTGGACCAACAGTTGTCTCTTCTGCAAGAAGAGAAAGCTGGTCTGATCGCTGAGACTAAAAAACTACAGGAGCGGCTAGACGAGTTTGAAAATCCTGAGGATTCTGGGTCCAGTTTGAAATACTCTGGGCTTAGGAAACAACTGGAGAGTCTAAAGGATGAGATGTTCAAAATGGAGTCATCCAGAGACGATTATAGACTCAAGGTTGAACTTCTGGAGAAAGAAGTTTTGGATCTTCATTCGAAACAGGAAGATTTACAAAAAGCTGCTGACAAGGCTAATCACCTCAAAGACGAGGTTGACGCACTCAGAGAAACTGCCGACAAAGTTACCAAGTATGAGTTGACGATTGAATCTTATAAAAAAAAAATGGAAGATCTGAGCGATTTGCGAAGACAGGTCAAGATTCTTGAAGACAAAAATATGGAGTATGTTCAGGCTAATATGGAATACGAAGAAGAGGCGAAACGGGCTTCCATGTTAAGAAATCATTTAGAATTGTGCAAGAAGCAGCTGGCCGAAGTAAATCGTAAGCTTGACGAGGAAAGTAACAAATCGGACAAACTTCAATTTGAGTCTAAAAAAATGGAGGCAAAATTGAACGCTGTTCAAAGAGAGAGAGACAGACTGATTATCGAGAGAGATGCCTTGAAAGAGAACAACGAGGAATTGAAATGCACTCAGCTACAGGCTGCTGAAAATTCTGCTAAACCGTCAGACGTCGATGCAGTTGAGAATACGGAAATGATACCTCCAGAAGTGAAAGAAAAGTTGTTACGCCTTCAGCATGAAAATAAAATGCTCAAACTCACTCAGAAGGGAACCGAGGATAAAGTTCCCTCTGTTCAAGCTCTGCTCGATGATTCTGCAGAGATATTAAACACTTTGAGAGGTCAGAATCGGAAGGCCAACCAACGTATAATTGAGCTTGAAAATCAACTTGAAGAAGTTAAAGAAAGTCAAGTGGGTGGTGAGAGCAAAGGCGACAGTGCCGGGTTGCAGAAAAAAATCAATCAGCTGATGGAGGAAGTTCGGAGGCTGCAAATCGAGTGCGAAAGACTGAACGTACAGCAAGAGGAACGTGAGGCTACGATCCAATCTCAGAAACAGAAAATCTTCACGCTGCAGGAAAGTCTCACTAGAAAAGAATGCGAAAATGCAGCATTAGACGACCGCCACAAAAAGTATGTCGAAAAAGCAAAAAATGTTCTCAAAAGTCTGGAACTGAAGCCGATTGCTTCTTCTAGCTCAGAGTTACTGATGCTTCGCAATCAAGTAATGGAGAAGCAAAAAATTATTGAAGAAATGGAGAAATCTTACAAAGAGAATAAACTTCTCAAGGAAATGGAAGAAAAATTGATGGTCACTGCTTTTCACCGACTGGGTTTTGCCTGTCATAAAGAAGCAGTTGACCAGCATTTAGCTGCGCTTGGCGCTGGTCAAGGACAATCATTTTTAGCTAGGCAACGACAGCCTTCTGCACGCAAAGCATTCCATCCGTCATATAACTCTAAGTAAAATTACGCAATGTCCTGATGCAATTCACAGTGCAAGTTTCATTGAATTTTTGCATCTGCTGATTCATTGAAGTGACTTCAATTTTCATGGAGGCTGCCTTTATAACGAATTCTGTATTTTAGAACCGACTTGTAAAGCTTCGCTCTAAACTGAGATGAAAGGTTCTATTTTATGGAATGATTATAAATAATGTACGCAAAGAAAATGTTGACTCAGGTTACAAACAAGTCAAGAATGCCTCACACTGGTAGCGTGTCTGTATGTTGAAACATATATGAAGACAATTTTATAACTGTAAATAATGGTATAAGGTTGCATTTTCATTTTATAAAAATGTAACTTATTTCCATGAAAGTTTTTATACACTTGATGACTTGATAAGTTGCTGAATGGGAAAGTTATATACAGGGATTTATCCTAATTGAAATGAAAAAAAGGAAGAATTAGTATCTATTCATTTGAAATTAGATAATGAATTTAAAGCAACAACTTGAAATTTTTTCACAAAACCGTTTATATACAATTACTGGACTGGAACAGTTCCGGTGTTCAATGTGCACAGGAAATGTCAGAAATTTCCAGAATTGAGATCTATTTTGTCTTGTTTTTTAAAATTGTTTTAAAATCTATGTAAAATAATAGTAAAAAATTTGATATACATATGATTGCTAAAATCGTATGTAGTTTGAATTGTAGGCAATCCGATTTGAGTGCTGATTATTTTGTTTCATTTTATTTGTAGAATATTTTAACGTACGTTATTATCGCACTATTTTTAATGCTATGTTATACGCGGTTTGCGAAGCTTATTAAGATTCGTATACATATTCTTGAATTAAGCTTGTACTTACGAAATTTGTAGTAATTTTTATTTATGTTGAAACTGATCTATTCTATGGTTTTTCTAACTACTAGTATAAATAAACTACAATATTTTAGGAATGTAATGAATTTATTCCAAAATTTCAAGACATATATTATTTATTACACCTTTTTCAATTAATTTTGATTCGTCGAATAATCACGATGACTTTTGAAGCTTGGAACTTGATTAAAAACTGTACAAAGCCTAAATTCTTCCCTTTGGTTGAATTTTACAATAAATATAGGTATGATGTTTTCATTAAATATTATCTACAGCTACTAGAAAATGATCCAACATGAACTAAAAATTGCTGTATACATTCCAACAACAATTTAATTTAGGAATCTTAAAGTTCCCTCAATATTTTATTTAATTACTATATTATTTTTAAATACATATCTGGATCATATTACGTTTGTGCTAAGCCTAGAGACATTTTTTCCAGCATACTTTCCCTATCTCTCTGTAATTCAGTAACGAAATTGTTCACCCTATTGTTACTGTTATTATTATTAAGAAAGGCCGATCGTCTTGTGTATTTCACTGCTTCTAAGTCCGTGTAACACCGTTGGTAGTAAAACACCGCAGCTAGTAAATCCCATACAGTGAATTCTGGCCACAAAACTTCAGTGAAGTAAATACAGCTGCAGGTTGTCTGGAATTTTTTTTTTTTTTTTTAGCACTTCAACAATGTTAACGTCTTTAAACTGAAGCATATTTTTTATTTGAATCCTTGTTTTTTAAGTAATCGACGATCTCACCTGCCATAACAAGAAGTCACTGAATCGAACTTCGCCAGACGTTCGAATAACTAGATCAGGCTCAGGCGAATGATTGGTGTACAAGCATTCAGAAATTAATTCCTCGTTGATATCTTCCGTCATAATGTTACCCCTCACAACTCCTCCAACAACGTCTTTGACTGCATTTGTTATTTCATCCCTTGCTAAAAGCACAAGATCATCAAAATCTTACTAATCTTTTTCAAATGGTCGTAATTGCTTAATATTTTTCATATTTACACATAATTTACAATTAATGCAATTCACAAGAGGATATTTACATGTGTACGAAAAAGCAACATTAAGATATGCACGATTGTTATTTTTTGTGATGATCATAGCTTCTGCGATCAGTTTTTGTACATCCTTAGGAATCAGTGATAAGTTTCCAATGGCTCTTATGCAGACCCCGTGCTCCATTAGCTTCTCTCTGCAAACGAAATCATACGCAATATTATTATGCCTGTTTTTATACTGAAATCCTATCAAATAACTATACCTCTCATCGAGTAGATTTTGAAACTTTTGTCTGGCAAGTTCCATCAGACCATTTACCTCCTCTTCGCTCCTTTTAAAATTCTCTATACTGAAAGCATATACGGTAACTTCTGGAATTCCTAGTTCAAGACACCATTGAAGAGTCTCTGCTAATTTATCGAATCTAAAACAGAATTTTGAAACGCTATACAGGAAAAAAAAAAAATATATATTTTTGCACAGATTAAAAAAATGTTTACCGTACCCCTTTGTATGGCCTTCCACTTTTTTCACCCCATTTTTGTTAGCGTAACGTCTGTTACCGTCCATTATAAACGCAACGTGTTTAGGAACCGAGCCGGTCTTTAGTACTTTCACGGCCATTAGCTGGATCCAATTTAAAGTGTTCTCTCTGATCCAAGTAGACATTGTTATATTTTATCTAAAATAGAGAGCTGGCTGTTTTGTAGGTTCAGGTTATGTTTTGTTTGTATAATTATTTGTTTCATTTGGAACGAATTTATGGTTAATAATAAGGACAACTTACTATCCTTCGAGGTTTACGTGGAGTTATTTTTTCGTTGTGAAAAAAATTACGTAAGGCTGTGTCAACATGAAGTAAATATTTGACAGCTCGTCTTCCACGTTTTCAAATTCCCCATCTACGGTGCAAAGAAACAACCAGTAGAAAATACCCCTCCCACTACGAATCACGAGACAGTGGCTGACGGCGCATGCGCGTTTCACCATTCCCAATTTCCCAGTACGATTTTTCGTCTTATACGCCATCTTATTATTTCCCCCACTCGGCGTTCCGTTTCTTTCCGGTCCATGTATTAATCCGCGCGTGATCTCGCATAATCGAGAATCCGAATCGGAGGAAATTGGGCAGGAATATCGTAAGTTTTGAGTGGCTTAGGGATCGACTAGTCTCAGGTTATTCGCAAAGTAATTACGTAACTAATCCTGAAGTTTTATTTTCCTCCATTTACCGTTATGCTGCCTCATGTTATCGTTGTGTATCGAACTACTTTTTGGCGAGTAAGCGTGTGTGTATACGTAGCGCGGTTACGACCTCCGAGAGAAAATGAAATGTAAAATGGCAATGTTACGCTATGGGCCGGAAAAATAAATGTTATATGTACACCGTGAGTGAATAATCGTTGATTTGTCGATAATAATGGAGGGCCACAAGTCAAGGAACGAGTCAGTGGTTGCTCCAGGTAACAAACGAAAGAACGAGACTATCCGAGCGGCATTACTTGGCCCCCGAATCTGTATGCCATTGTAACCGAGCGTTGTTTCTTTCAGAGTTGTATTTCCTAATCGCCAAGTTTCTCGCCGCTGGACCTTGCCAGGAGACGGCTCAAGTGAGTATTCAATTAAGGGGTTGCTCAGAGGTTTATTCGGGTTAATGTTAACGGTGATATTTTTTATTTCAGCTTCTGAAACGCGAATTAGAACGAGCTAAGGTGAGTCGATTGTTCACGTTGACGTTTTGCCGGGGGTCACTGTACACACAGCCAGTGGCTCCACATGGTTTGCACGTGGTTTCTACTTGTCAAAACATAAGAATTGCAAGGTCGTTAACCTTGGTTATCACTGCGCTTCTCCCCGCCCTTTTGGAGCTCGGAAAAACGTGCGAAATTACCATAAAATAAAACCCAAAAAAATTCGCTTTTCTTCGCAGATCCTGCCTCAGAGGAGGGACTGGGAGGGAAATCTGCACAATCAAACCTTCGAGGAATTGGTAAATATGCTTTAAAACGCCGCCGATTGTTCTGCCAATAACGCGAAACGCGTACGGCATTCCATTGTCGAGAACCTCCTCAAATCCTCGTCTCCGTCATGGGCGAAACCAATTGTTGAAAGTTCGCCGGTTTGTTGCATTACCGATCCAACCATCATTTCTCCGGGCGGCGTCACACACGTAGAATCTCATTGAAAATAACCTTTTACCCTTATCGGACCGCCACCCTTGTATGTGTTTCCCCCTTCTCCTCCGCTTTTCCATCTCTCTACTCGTTCCCGATGACGTAATTCCCCCCTCCACCACTACCGTATTCGTTCTTACGAACTCCGCCGACCAATCGCAGCTCTCCAACTACAGCTATGCTCATGGCTGATCAATGAGTAAATGTGTACGCACATTCTCGCGTAGCGCTTTGTATACCTGCGCGTGCCAATGTGTGATATAGGATGCGACACACAGGTGTAGAATCTCCGGGGCTCATTCGTACACAGCCGGTTATTTATAGATGCGTCGTACACGGCTGTGTGCAACTTGTAACGCATACGCTACACACGCCTACGTTTAATGTACACTTATTTAAACAGTACGAAGAAAACATCTCCTTCCGCTACAACAATTAATATGTTTTTGACGCAAACGAGCCTCCATGATCCTTACTCAAGACCCTGTTGACGAAATATTCATTGTGTAGTATCTGATTGATTATCACTTTATTTTTGTACTATTCACGTTTCAGCTGAGATTTTCTTTTTTATAGTATAGACAATTTAAAATCGGTCAGGCAAATCAAGAAAACGATATGAAATTTTTTTTTTTTAGGTAATAATTATTGGTAATAATTCACTATGATTTTTTTTTATATAGATTCTATCACATACATACCTGATCAGGGCAAATGCAAACTTCTAAGTACGAAAAAGTCTTAGGATTGTTTTGCCAGCGTCTTGTAATCACTTGACAGAGAAAAGTTAAAAAAATTAATATAATTTTTGATCCATTTAGCAAGTAATTATAGCAGAAGATAATCATTGTAGACAGACATTATTTTATAATTGTTGATTCAAATTTACGGTAATCGATTGCACACAAACTAATACGGAATATTCAATCTGATGAAAATCAAATGTATATCACAAGCATTTTTTATCAACAGGAGCGTAAATACACACATATTGCGCCGCAACATTTACTGCAAATATGTGCTCGAATCGGTCCAGTCTTGGAGAAAGAGGTGCCGCCTTGTATTCCAGGAGCTGTATCGCTTCTTGGTGCGGGGCGTCAGTCTTTACTACGTACAAAAGAAGGTTCGAGTGTAAAACAGTGCTGGAAATTCAGTGAATCTTCTACAAAATAACTCTCTTCTGTCTCAATACCTGAGTTTAAACTAATCTCATGTATTTGGATTTCCAGATTTCATGCAACAAATACTCGGCGTTTTAGCTTATTCAATAAGGCAAGGAGGAAGACCATTCCTCGATCCGCCTGGCATTACAAACTGCCACAATATTGGTAGGCAAATACTTATACGATATCTTTTACAATCTATTTTATAACTCAATTTGTTAGTATATCTCGGAGCAAAACCAATTACCAAGTTTTTTGTCCTCTGCTTTTCAGTTCGTGTAATACAGGGTAGAGAAAACTCGGGACCTTTGACTCGGCGTCAAGCATTACCGACTAGGTTTTACACTAAAATGCAATTGTACAGACATACCTTGGGCCACTTATCAGCTGTGTATTGTGTTCTTTACGATCGCACTGGCAAGTACATTATCACTGGTGCTGACGATCTGCTCGTTAAAGTATGGAGTGCGATAGACGGCCGACTTTTAGCAACCTTCAGGGGAGCTTCATCTGAAATAATGGACATTGCTGTAAATTTCGATAATACTCTTCTGGCCGCTGGAAGCTTAGATCGAATATTGAGGGTCTGGTGTTTCCAAACGATGTCTCCTGTGAGTGCATACTTTGATCAACTGAATTCTGGTTGTCCATTACGTTCATACAGATCGCTGTAACATTGATTTTATTTCTTCCCCTAAGGTGGCTGTGTTATCGGGACATTCGGGCATGATTACGTCTGTCAACTTTTGTCCAATTTCGTGCAATGGTGTTAATTACCTTGTGTCCACAAGCACTGACGGCTCAGTAGCGTTTTGGCCCCACACTAAGAACGGAAAAGAACGAGCAATGTTCCAGTGAGTAGTAATGAATCGTCTTTTTCTGGTTGGGAAATTTTTCGAATTTTATGAAACATTCCTTATCACAGGACGAAGCCGATTCAATATCACGAAAAAATGCGACCTGGTCAGGCACAAATGATATGTGCATCGTTTAGTCCTGGGGGGGCTTTTATGGCAGCAGGATCTGCAGATCATAATGTCCGTGTTTACGCCATGCTTGGAGATGAAGGGCCACGAAGAGTGCTCGAAGTTGAGGCACACACAGACACAGTGGACAGTATTCAGTGGGCTCACTACGGTCTTCGCTTTATATCGGGATCCAAAGACGGCACTGCCAACGTTTGGCATTTTGAACAACAGCAGTGGATAAACAGGAGACTTCTCATGACTACCAAACTTCCTGGGTAAGCCCATAATATTATTTCAAATTTCGTAAAACTTGCTAACATCATGGTGAGTTTTTGTCAAACCAATCGGATCTAATCACACTAAACATGTTTGCTTTTTTAATAGTTAATGGGTCAATTGTTCCCACTCTCTCCTCAAGTTGGAAATTAATAAAAGTAGAGGTAACATCCAAGTTTTCCTGCTTTCAGAGAACCCGAGGTAGAAGATGATACAAACAAGAAAGCTAAGGTAACCATGGTTAGTTGGGACGTCAGCGATGAGTGGGTGATCACGGCTGTTAACGATAGTTCGTTGAAAGTGTGGGACGTGAGGACTGGGGAGCTCAGGCAAGTCCTGAAAGGTCACAGAGACGAAGTCTTCGTTTTAGAATCTCACCCAACCGATCCGAGAGTTCTTTTGAGCGCGGGTCACGACGGGCAGCTCATTATATGGGACATACTGAGCACAGAGCCTGTGGCTTGCTTCCAGAATTTTATCGAAGGTCAAGGTCACGGTGCAGTGTTCGATGCTAAATGGGCACCAGATGGTACAATGCTTGCGGCTACAGATTCGCACGGCCACCTTCTCCTCTACGGGTTTGGTTCTGGCGTGGAAAGGCTCAAAGTTGTAAGTTGAACCGTTTGATTTCTTTCTACACAGTTGAAAGTTTTCTCCTCTTTGGCGTTGGGTGAAATTCATTCTGTTTTACATCCTTCCAGGTCCCTAAAGAACTTTTCTTCCACACGGATTACCGTCCGCTTATCAGGGATTCAAATCACTACGTTTTGGATGAACAAACGCAAACGGCGCCTCATCTTATGCCTCCGCCATTTCTGGTTGATGTTGATGGTAACCCATACCCTCCTGCCTTGCAACGATTGGTTCCGGGTAGAGAGAACTGTCGCGGGGAACAATTGGTGCCAAATATAGCGGTCGGCGCTGGAGGTAGGGCAATATTTCGATGAAAATATTTGAAATCAAACATCGGTGTTACTCTTAAAACAGAATTTATCTTATCTAAAGAACATTTACAACTTGTCCTTTAGGAATGCAAGAAGTAATTGAAGGCTTACCGACTTTTGAGCCACGCTCCAACATTGATAGACTAATCGAAGCTCTTGCTCAAAGGCAAAACATCAATGCCGAGGGAGAAAATATAGGTGACGAAGATAATCAAGGTGAACCGCTGCTACGGCATATAGCTAGTCCTCGTGGAAGCAGACCTGGATTACGCAGAGCTGGTGATGTCGAAGGAGTAAGACAAAGCAGCGGTAACTGGCAGAGGGACAACACAACCCCTTGGAACAAGCCTATCCTTGCAAGACCGATCAGCTATGCTGTTCTTGATACTATTACTAAAACGCTGTAAGTATCATACAATTGATACAATCGTAATTATTCTGACACAGCACTGATTTGGTCAAACCCGCATCTCTTTAACAGTAATGCCACAGCCGAGATGGAACTTGAACACTGGAGACGAGAGATGCGACGCAGACCAGCTACAGCAAATCCTACCGAAGGATTGGGCGGGGTACGTGGTCTGTTGGGAAATCGTAAAAAAAATAGAGGCACGCGTCATGGGTACAGAACGAGAGCAGCTCGAGGCGAAGATCGGGAGGATGACGAGTTTGAGGTATTTTGAGATGATCTTTTCTAGTCAATTGTAATCAGCCTTGGTTTCATAGAAATTTAGTTACGATTTCTGTTTGCACAGAATTCAGACAATGTGGATGTTACTGGGAGTTCAGCCAGCAGTAATAATAACGATTCTTCGGCACGCGAAGAAGACTTATGTTCGGATAGCTCAAGCTCCGACTCCAGCAGTGAATATTCAGATTGGAATGCACATCAAGGCGTAAATTTAGAGCCACCGAAACGTAGTAAAAGAAAACCAGTAAAAAAACGTTCCGTCACCCCGCCGAGTGAGTCTGACAGAAGACGCAGTCAACGACCTAGAAAGAAGGTGAATATATTTGTAATTCTTTAAACTTTCCTATATTTTACTTTCGAATTGCAAACAACACAAAGTTATCTGCCATTTTTTATAGATTATACCAGTACCGAACGGTATTGGCGAAGTACCCGAAGCTTTCCGTCCACCGGAATGGCTATCGGCGATAATTCCGAGAAAAGCTCCCTACTATCCGCAAATGGGTGATGAAATAGTATATTTTCGACAAGGTCACCAGTTTTACATCGACGCCGTTCGCAACAAGAAAGTTTACGAACTTAGTCCGCGTTGTGAGCCTTGGTCGAAGATGACTATAAGGGTAAGATCCATTTGTAATTTGTCTGAAATATCCAGATTACTTAATAACCGTTATTCTAATCGCAACAAAAACTTGCAGGCTCAAGAGTTTGTTAAAGTAGTGGGAATAAAATATGAAATAAGACCGCCCCGTCTTTGCTGTTTGAAACTGGCTGTGATGGACGAAGATGGTCGATTGACCGGTGATAATTTTACCATAAAATATCACGATATGGCGGACGTTTTGGACTTTCTTGTACTCAGACAAACGTTCGAAACAGCTCTGGCCCGCAGCTGGTCAGAAGGCGATCGCTTTAGATGCATGATCGATGATGGCTGGTGGATGGGACAAATTCAGTCGATGGAACCGCTGGATGAGAACTTTCCAGAGTCATTTTTCATGTGCTTTCGCGTCAGATGGGACAATGGAGAATTCGAAAAGATGAGTCCCTGGGATCTCGAGCCTGTGGACGAGGACAGTAAGTTAGTCGTACCGATATACAAGTTGAGTTAATGTAGATGCTGGATAAGCAATCCGCATATACTTTTCTATCGCCTAGGACTTCCAGCAGAAATTGGCGGTGCTGTTCCCGTACTTCCCGAGGAAATCGAGGCGACACTCTATCAGCCACATGCGGAAGAATGGCCAATGGGAGACAGGGAAGCTACTTGTCGCAGGATAATAAGAGGCCTTGACCAAGTTATGACGCTTGCGATTGCAGAGCCATTCGTCGTCCCAGTTGATCTCAATATTTATCCCGCCTATGCGTTTGTCGTTGAATACCCGATAGATTTATCGACAATCAAAGCACGGTTCGAAAATCATTTTTATAGGAGAATCACGTCAGCTCAGTTTGACGTAAGGTACCTGGCGACTAATGCTGAACAATTCAACGAGCCTCATAGTCAAATTGTCAAACAGGCTAGAATAGTGACAGATTTATGCCTCAGAGTAATAAAGTGAGTATTAAATATTCCTTTGCATTTAGTTCACGTTTATCACACCTCTATTTAAAGCCTTTATTTATTTCCTCCATTTTCAAATTCACAGAGATATGACCGAGCTCGACGTTCCAGCTGTTTATCATCAATTGGTAGATACGTATCAATCCTCAGATTCTGACGAAGATACAGTAGACAAAAACAGACCATCAACCAGTTCTCAACAGCCTTCGTCCAGCAGAAGTTTGCGTTCGCAAGAAAGTATCAGCGACTGGAAAGTTGCTTGTCGACAATTACTAGAAAGTTTATGGCAGTGCGAGGATTCCATACCTTTTAGGTAAGCAATTTGAATCAAAGAATATAAGGTCTTTTACGTCTGATTTTCTTGCGCAGAATAAGAATGTTCATTTCTAATTTGCAGAGAACCAGTTGACAGACTTGAACACCCCGATTATTACCAAATAATTGATACCCCAATGGATCTACGTACTGTTAAAGAAGATTTACTTGGCGGAAACTATGAGACTCCAATGGAATTTTCTAAAGATATAAAGTTAATCTTCACAAATAGTAAAAATTACAACACCAACAAACGATCGAGGGTGAGTTTACTTTAATAGCAGCCTAATACGCAACGTGAAATTGTCAATGGTCTATTCTGAGAATAGTTTTTTGATCGATGCTGCATGAAAAAACTATTTTTTTTTCTTTGCCTTTAGTCATACTTTCTCACGAAATTGGGAATAATTAAATATCAAGCATTGTGAGTGACTTGTATCAATTTCCAACCGATTCCAATGTCATGTTGTAAATTTGACGAATACTTTTGGACCAAAAGTATATCAGGAAATTGAACAACTTTTGTTGAAACAACCGATTTTACAATATTACACAAGATAACATCGCCGATTATTTGTTCTTATCACATTTATTTTTCACACTGTGGTAACTAGCCACTTACCAGAATGTACCTACAAAACGTACGCTAGTGATAATTACTTAATTTAGCACGCTTGATAAATCCTGATGGTAAAATCTATAAAAATGAACAAAATAATCGTACCGTACGTAAAAGAGTTAACTACTCAGCTAGTTCCATTCTGCTAAGTAATACTTGCAGCGTTATTCATGATAGCAGTTTAAATATTGTATAATTGCATTGCTGCTTGACGTAGACACAGATTCTGGTAAGTCGCATTCATTTATTGTTAATCATTGGTGATGCAATTTCAGTGTACACAAGATCTGCCATCGATATTTCAGTATCAATTTCAGTTCTAATATATTATGCTTATCATTTCGAAGATTCTTAATCAATTTGTTAACAACATTAGATTGTTATTCATTTTTTATAGTTATCTTGTGACGTTGATAGTAATCCATTGCTTGCGCTCCTTTGCTGGTTCCTTTAAAAACGACGGTCAATTTCTTAAATACACCTTCTTGCTCCGCAATCGTCCATCTTACTCTAGTCTATACCCCACAATAATCAATGAATTCCTGTACGACAAATCTCGTCATTATTTGTTAAGGATCTCCCTTAATGCGCATATTTCAACCTTGTATATATTTGCATACTTCACCACAATTGGGCTATTTTCATTTTGGCATGTCCAAACGGTTGGACTATTGTGGAGCACAACAATAACATCTTCATTTCTATTTTATATTATCTTGACAGATATATTCGATGACAGTAAGACTTTCCGCCATGTTTGAGGAACATATGCGAAGGATTTTGTACAACTGGAAGTCTGCTAGGAGACGCAGTCAAATCAACAATGGGATGGCTAAAGGGAAAAGGAAGACCTCTGCACGTTTAACTAACGGAGCTGGTAAGATTCACTCACTCTTGTCTTTGGATGCAGGCGTGCTATGACGTCATTTTTTTATTACTTATATAGTATTTTCATTATTCACTATTATTTATCTTTTCACAGGCTCATCAAGAGTGAGACCACCCCCAAGCAGTGCCGAAGAAGAAGAAGAAGAAGAGGAAGAAGAGGAGGAGGAGGAGGAGGAGGAAGAGGAGATGGATGTTAATAATGTCGACAAAAATGAAAGACAATTGGCACCCAAAACCACCAGGACTTTGCAGAATGCTGATGGACCTGGTAATTGAATACGAAGCTTAGACTCGAGTATTTAATGTTAATCTTATGATTCGTTGTCCTTTTTAATTGGCTTTTTTATTTTTTTTTTTCTTTTTTGTCAGGCCCCTCTCGACTAGCTAACGGTCATGGTACCAGAGCTGGTGGCGGATCTCGTCCAAAGATTAGTCTCAGGATATCTCGCAAGGTGACACCAAGTAAAAAGAATGGTAACAGCGATAGCGATCAAAGTGATGATTCTGAAGCGACGATTGAAAGTGAGAGCAGTGACAGTGCTCCGATGCGGAAAACTCGGGCGGCGAGGAGGACCGTGGTTAGCAATGGGGCTGGTGATAGTGATTCTGGGGATAGTTACAAGCCAGGGGGGCGTGGCAAACAGACGCGAAAAAATAGGGCTAAGAATGGAAAGTCTAGTCGACAGAATAAACCAAAAGCTAAACCGTTCGTAGTTGCGGATGACGATGATGACGAGGATGAAGATAATCAGTTTATGGAGCCTGAAAGTACAGAGGATGAAAGCGAGGCGGAGGAAGTTGTTACGAGAAGTTCGAAAAGACAATTGCGAAAACTCGCGCCTGTTCAAGATGTAACAAAGCAACAAGAAAAAGAAGACGAAGATGAAGATGACGATGAAGAGGAAGAGGAAGACGCAAGCGAGGACGAAAAAAGTAAGGAAGAGGAAAGCGACGATGAATCGGACGAAAAGGAAACTCGGAGACAATCTGCAGCTCAAAGATTGCGTATCAATCAAGATAGTGACAGTGAAACGTCGGATGTACCCTTCGAAACTGCGAGAAGTAAAAGAAACGAGAGAGTGTCTAGAGATTCTGACAGTCAAGACACCGGCATCCAACCTCGAAGATCTGTTAAACGACCTCGTTATAACGTAGATAGCGATGAAAGTAATTCCGTACCTATAAGAAATCGGCGAAAAATTAAACGGCGATATTATAACGAAGATAGCGACGAAAGCGTACCCGAACCTGCCATTAGTATCAGTAGTAGAGGAAGAGTTAGAAAAATGACTGCACGTGCTAGGGCATTTCTTCTCGAGTCACCCTAGCGTCCGTCTCCGAGTTAGTAATAGTTGAAATGATCAATAATCAGTTCTCAGAAATTACTGATCGGAAAAAAAAAAATTTCCGTAATTCATAATCAGATAAACCCGGTCTAGGAAAAAGTGTTCAGACTAATCCAGTACTCACTTTAACCACATGTTTATAGAATGTCGAAAACCGACAGGTAATTGAACATAGTGAATAATGATTACGTTCTGATGAAAAAACCCCAACTATGAAAATTATGCGCAATAAGGAATCAGTTTACAATTTAAATAACATTTATCCGTCCAAACTTTATCCAAGTTTACTACAATCAAGAATTTTATCAACACATTTGAGTCCTGGATGAAGGTCTGAAAAACGTTCAATAAATTGACAAGGGTCTGTAACGAACTCTTACCATTCGGAATTTCGAATCCGTCTTACCAAAGACAACACAAGATATACATAGATCAATTATAGGTAAATATGTTCAACCATCTGAGTTAAATCATGAGATAGCGGACCTCGAAAGCGGCAGTTGACTTCAATTCGAGGACAGGGAACAGAGTATTGTGTCTATATTGTACATGTAATAATTTATACCTTTGTTGCATCCAAAGTAATAGTCTTTTACAATATTGTTTTATGACAACACCTCTCTGTTCAAGAGCGTTGTAATAATAGCTAGCTAATACAGTTAATACTTCGTTACTCATATGCGTTTTTCTTACATAATTATTAATAATATTACAAAGTGATAAATATCTTTGGGTGTGACGGTCACATTTTTTCCGAATAAAACGTTACGCTCGTAGGCACGAATGAAACAAGAGATAAAATAATGAAGAAAAAAAAAACAATAAAAAAACGAAATTTTGCATACAAACAAACATCAGAGCAATTGTAAGCTACTCTCCGTGGCATTTTAATTCACGAATATGACATATTAGTAAAGTTTTATAAATTCTTGCAACGACACGATGAGATCATTAAGATATTTGAATTAGAGAAGATATTTTTGAAAACGAATTCAATTGACTACGTTAAATTATGATTCATTTTTTCCAGGTGTACTTATGTTTTAAAATACGTTTGCCTAACATATTTTTTTTAGATCATAAGATATAGAAATGGCAGTGCCTTTGTAAATCATAGTTATTCTCCCAGCATACTGCCACTCATTTAGCATAAAATTATTGAATCAATCAATCAATCAATCGATGATCAGGAACGGTTGAAAAGAAGAATAAATAATAATATAGTGTTTGCATTGTTAACAATTATTTTATTGTAATTCGTAAGTCATTTGTTACCAATACATTGGGTAATAAGAGTGTTTTTCTAAAAGGCGTGCAGCGTCGTTGCTTTTTTTTTCTCTTTTTCATTTTATTGTAAATATAATGTATGTCCGGGCAGCGCCCTTTTCCGGACTACTTAGAATCGGAACATTTATCGTCAGATGATATGTGTGTTCCTCGCTTACATCACGCGTATAATAAGTTTCAAATTATCTTTGCGAGCAAAAATTATAACAAAGCGAAAATTGACATTTTCATTTCTTTTTTTTTTTCCTTTTTAAATAGCACATTCATAAAAAGACAGTGTAACGAGCCAGGAAAAATGGAACGAAAAAAAGAACAAGAACATGACGTAAATGAAAAAACTGTTTAAAAAAGGTTAAAAAAAAAACAAACAAAACAGTTGCGGTTCAATTCATAAATGTTTTTTTTGCTTCCCTCCTCAGTTCAACCGCTGCAAAAATGCTCTTTCCGTATATAGGTATATAAAACGTGTGTATTGTATTATAAGATCTATTCATATATTATTAATGTATAAAAAATTATAAAGTATACAATTCTCGAATCAACAAAGTAACGTGGATTAAGAAAATAATGTTTGTGCACAACTGCTGGAAGTCTTGACTGTCTCAAGCCATTGTGATATTAGCTTAAGAATTATATTCAATTAATAATAATAATAATAATCATAACAACAACATGATGGTAATAGTAGCATTAGCAGTAGTAGTTGTAGTAATAGCAATAATATTAATAATAGAAATAACAATAATAATAATAATAATAATAATATAAATATTGATGATAAGGTAACGATGGTTATTTTTTTAACGAGGCATTACTATGAGCAGGGCATATATATCATGTCGATTTCACGATTTTGAAGAACATTTTGACTGAGATTGCTATAATTTGGCAATGTATTATGTACTACGATCTACTGAAAATTCATGATTATGTTTATAATACAATAATTAACATATTTTCACGAGATATGACCTCTAAATCACTGTTGCATCAACGTAAACGTTGCGTAACTAAGTATACATACATAGGTATGTAGGTACGCCGTTAATTAACGATAATACCCTATAGAAGACTTATTACAGGTGAGTGATACGAATTAAAAGATGTTTTTCTTTATTAACGCGTGGGCTCTGTTTAATATCTAACGAGAACTTCGTGCTCAGTTATATACAGTGTAGTTTCTGCGTCCCACCGCTACGAATAAAAATTGATACGAAATTATTTCTAAACGACGTTGTGTCATTCAAACAGCGATCCCGTTTTTTGTACATACATTTAAATGTTTTACCGATATAGGTATTTTACTTACTCTTTGATTTTAGTGTTACTATGAAAAACTTAGGGGGCGTAACAACAGTTTACATTATACGATATACATGGTACGAAGGAGAATGTAAAAAATGACAGGGTCGATACTTTTATTGCGGAATGTGACAATTCAAAATATATCCAATCAATCGCTGTTGGAACATGATTTGGAGTAATGCTACGGTTCCATGAAAAAAATAACGATCATTGTGTTATCTTTCTTGCTTTCAATAATTTTACGGAACGTTTTATCCGAACAGTATCAAGGGAATCTCCCATGCCACTCGAAAGCTACGTAGTTTAAAATATATTTGTTTCCCAAATTTCTCTTTACTAACGTTCGGTTATAAACTTACAAAATTAGTGTAGTACACAATCGGAAGAGGCTTTTCAAAATAAAATCAAAATAATGTGATATTCTTTCTTTTATTATTATTGAATACAAAATGATTACTTCAACTTAAAAATTTCATTATTTTTTTTACTTGTGTGCTACCTGCAATATTGGCCTTTTTCAAACTCTACGGTAATTGATTGATTTTATTTATTCTGATTCTTGCCTTTAAAAAAAATTTAATGGCAGTGGTTAAACAGAATGGTCATGTAAATATAGTCTACACTCTACAGAGTATGCAGTTTGATACATTGCTTTTTCATGCATTAATAATATTATTATTATTATTATTAATAATAATTTTATATATATTTATAATATTTTATCTTCATATTTTATAGCTACTAAGCATTAACAATTGATTCTTTGTATGATAGGTCCGTGATATGATAAGCCAATATGTAGTTGATTTCTTCTTCTATTTTGCAGGGGAGCCGCCAAAGCCAAGCCAAGTAACAGTTTACATATTAATTATAATTCAGCTATACAAATTGTATATCAAAACTTATAAAATACCCAAAACCACGCTGGCGGCCCCCATCCTGCTCCTGCATTTCACGTAGTTAAACTACGTTCAATATGTCTCTGATATGCGTTAGAGCCAGACTCGTTCTTGGTCGTCATTTACAATTAGGTTTATAAACCGTACATACCTATAGTATGTATGTGTTAAATAGATGATATATTTAAGGGATAAATTACAGTCGTCTCATCTCGGTAATATCCAAGGATGTTAATATGTGTATAATCTATGGTTTAAATCCTGGCGGCGGTGGTGGTCCTCGTTGCCCGTTTGTTCTTGACGGATCTTCCGTCATTACTGTGACCAGTTCCTCGACAGCCTTACCCAAGTCTCCTGTAGATTAAAAAAAAAAAAAATCTGCATTCATACGTGTTATCAAAATGAGACGTATCATGAGCCAGACATTAGCAATGTTGAAATAATAACATCGCGAATTAGTATGCAAACATACATTAATTATAAGAAAAAATCGGTAGTTTTAAAACATTTTTCATCGTCTCAAATACGTGACAGCGAATAGAGTAATCTTACCTCTTACATCCGTCCTGTTGCGTGAAAGCAGTTAAGCATGTTTTGTTAATTTATTGTATGAAATGTGATTAGTTTTACTTGTTTATTTCTACTTATATCGGATTGTTTCGCAGATGCGCAATTTCGATACGCCTGTGCGTGGGCAACCGATGCCAATAAAGTAGCACGGGTTGCCTGCACACAGGCGGACCCTATAGGTTCGCCTGCTTGTGCATCTGCGAATACGTAGAACAAACACAACAAGCATGCGATAATCCCTTTGAAGCGTACCGACCTGCCATGTGCATCAGGTTGCCAACGTTATGTGATATGCTGTGCGAATGTGGCGGGGGTGGCGGACGTTCTAGACTTCCTGCTCTGCCTTCACCCCATCCTCCACCACCTATGCCCATAATACTACCTCGTACACCAAATACCATACAGTTTTTCTATTCGGTCTCAGACCTTCGAACGCCTTGCAAATAATGGCTACGTGTTCACATCGGGACTAACGCCGGACGTTTAAACCAAGTTGACAAACTGCGATGAAATACTTGATGAGATTAGCGTTCGGTATGCTCTCTTCAAGTTCAAATTAGCATAATACACGCGATAGGTACGTTATAATCGCAACAAAGAATCCGGTATTTCTCTTTCACCTTGGCCGCTATTTTCAGACGATTCGAAATTGTGGGAAGTTTTAAACACATATAAGTAGGTAGAAACGTTGATGTTATATGACGAACATATTACAATATTAGCTTTTCATATGTTTATTTATTAACATCAACGTGGTCGTGCTTGTACCTATGTACTTACATATGTTTAAAACTTCCCGCAATTTCGATTCGTCGGAAAATGGCTGGACTGTTTTGTAGGAACGAAGCTAAGGCGAGATTTTCACGGGCAGTTTTTCGCTGTCGCAGCGTAGCGTTGCTTCTTGCGGCGGCATTTTGCTGCCCGTGATAATCCAGCCCAAGTTACGAAAGTTGCTCGCAGCGCCGTCTGCGACAGAAATTTGGCCCGAGAAACTTCTCCCTTCTCAGTTAGTTCGCCGCAGTCAACGATTGATGAAGTCTATGGTTTGACGCGTGCGCAATCTGCTGTCGGTCGCGAGCGGAAATATTAGTTAATTTAAACTTGTCACGACGCCGTATTATATGTGCGATAAACTTTCAGCGACATGTTTCAAGTGTGAGTGATTTGTGTGTGCGGTAAATTGAAGTTTCTGCGGGTAAAATTCGACTTTAATCAACTCGGTGCCAGGACGCAGCAGCGGGGTCACCTTAAAGGATGTTTTCAAACACGGTTGTCGACACACGTCGCGCGGACTTGCCTCATTCCTGCTGTACAATCGCGAATATTGTAAGTTTGATGTACGGTATATTACGTTCGATAATCTAGTGAACGAAAGTTACACCAAGTATCGTGTTATTGTCACGTTTGTGTACGCATTGTGCGCCGATTGCGTAGCATATAATTATCGGCGGTGATCAGTCGTTTAAAAGCTTGCATAAGGATGAAATGATTTTAATAAAAATAGACCGATGTTGATACCGTGATCAAAATAGCAGCTTCGACTATATTTTGATCAGACTGGATTTCGGTTAGTCGAGGTGATATTTTTTCCCGAAAAAATGATTTGACAACAAATTATCCAACTACCGTTAGCATGAATATGGGAGTTTATTGCGTGATTATATGATTTCTAATGTTTCAATGTCAGCATCCCAAAGCAGCCACGTGAACGTGAAGTGAAATAGTGGTAATAGAGACAAACCTGGAGAATCGTGATAATGCCCGTTCATCTTTGCCGGGGAATCAGTCGCCAGCTGCGACGCAGTCACGCTTCGAGTTTGCAGGGTTCCAGTCTTCGAGGGTGATGCTGCGTTTGGCTGAAAGGTAAGCGATTGTCTCTTACTTCCGTCGCGTATCTCACCCAATTCTAGGGCTATCGATACTCAAGGAATGTACCCATTGCCAAATAATTATAAAAAATTTACCTCGTCCAAAAGTTGTCTTAGCCTCTGTAGCTGCGCTTCTAATTGTCGATTATGGTCTTCGAGTATTTGCATGCGAGCCTCGAGTCTCCCCTTGTGTTGCCTCAACAGTTTAGCCTCGGCGATCATGTCGCAGTCGGGTTGCCGGGTGCTGTGGCCGTCCTCAGGTGTGGAACCCGGAGTTTGTTTGGAGCGCAGCCTTTCGTACTCAGCTTGTAGGGTCGCGTTCTCTTCCTCCAGTTCTCTGATCATTGCTTCGAGTTCTTCTCTCTGTTCGGCATCTATTGCCGCCATTACTTGAACAGGACTCCTCGGCACGTTGATGTTGTCCGCGCCGTTGAGACTCTGACAGTAATGAGCTATCAGCTGATGCTCGTCGTCGCTATCCGGTGTGGAATTACTCCGCGTTCGGGATAGTTCAACCTCGGCCAAACGTGACGCGTACATCTCCAGTCTGGAATGCATGTCTTGACTCAGAGTGCTGTGCTGAGGCGACGGAGCCGGACTCTCGAGGGCGTCGCCTTCCAAAACTGTTTGCACAGGGAGATAGCCGACTCTTGGATGCTTCTTGAAGTATCGTTTGGACTTGAATTTGTTACGCAGCGCTCTCGTGAAGTCCCTCACGTCCTCGCCGGACGTTGTCTGTAAATTATTGTGCATTAAAATCGGCGATAAGATTCTAGAGCTGGGTTGGAAATGGAATAAGAAAAATTCATGAACTATTTTAAACGTACCGCGGTACAGTACTCCTGCATCGGATGCGTCAGTTTGTGATTCTTTGCTTTGCGACCGGAGAAGAAACAGTTTTGACACATGTCAAAGTTGAAACACTTCAGGCAACGATATCTGTAAGATCATATTAATGGTTAAGTCATCTTTTGAACAATCGATTCTATCCGTTCCTCAAGAATATTGTTTCGTAATAAATTACCTGAAACCGGTGATGGGGTATTCTTTACAAATATTGCATTTGGCCTGATGCTTGGCTGTTTCGGCAGCTGATAGTCTGTGGAGAACAGGGAGCCAGACCATGCTTTGTGGCTCTTGTTGAAGCCAGCTCAAAAAGTGAACAGCTTCAATTTCGTTCTTGTCTTTGCCTGCTTTTTCAAAGCAGCTTCTTACGCTAGGTTCAATGTTCGATCCGCCGAACGCCGCAACCTCCCCAAGTTGTCTGGGTACTTGGATACAGTCGTGAAGCAGCAGCCCTAGCTTTCTTTGATCAACTAATCTGTTCGGATCGGCGATCAATCTGAACAAGTCTGAAAGTAAAGAAATAAGATTATGAATTTTCGTTAAATTAGTTTTCAAATCAACCAGACCAGACACCCCAACAGCAATGTGTCGATCGACTTGTTACTCACATCTATATTTTTCCTCCAAGTGTCCCTTGCACAGCAAAACAAGGCCGACTTTAAATGACAGTACTCGAATCTGGCCGGTTCGTTGACTGAAAGAAATTCCAATGTAAAATTAATATTAATAGTTGGTGCGCAGTTGCCACTTGTAAATGGTTTTTAAATTGTTTTTTTTTTTTTTTTTTCTACGGCGGTAAATAATAAATAGCAGCAGTAGCTGAAGTCGAGTATTTTTTTCTGCCGAGATCACAGAATGTATTTTATTCGGATAGAAGATTCACCTTTGAAGCGGCGTAACGTCAAAACCATTGAAGTCTCTCTAGTAATATTTATGAATCTCAGAGAATATTACCGGTATTTTTAACTTGATAAAACTTGAGTAAGGCGTTTGGTTTCTGGGTGGTATTAAAGTGCAAAATATATATATCCAAGAGATAAAGGGTGATTGGAAAAGAAGTGACGAATCGAAGATCTGCATAAATTAAACGAAGGTGCAAAAATAAGGTGCAGATATTTATAGTACGAGTCAGTCTGTAGCTGTAGTTGCGTGTAAAATTTCTAAACCTATGCAAACTACAACGATAAAAAAACAAATACCGAAACAAAAAAAAAAAACTAATGCCATGCCATGAAAAAATTTTGTAGGCGCGTAGAAGACGTATAGAATATAGATATGATACTGGAAAGATAATCCTGAGCATGCGTCGCAAATTGATAAATCGAACTTAACACATCCATAGAGGTAGTTTAAGAGAAATATTCACCTATCATACCTATCATATACATTGAGGAGCCAGTTGATGGCCAGATCTATACACAGCGGTACTGAAACCTGTGACGGATTGTCAGCTGCTATTAATTCGTAGAGCGAGGTCAGAACCGTTATCATGTCTGGTATATCTATCAGCTTGTCGTTCTGGGCTCGTAGACCGTGTGTGTCGAACTGCTCTAGCGCAGCAGAGAGGCTTAGCATATCCACTGTTGTAAAGACAATCATCGTTAATTTGGGAATAGTTTCTCAATTACAAAATCAATAGTAAACGGAAGATCGACGGTGATTCTTACAGCATAATCGCTTCTGCACCGTCCTCAGTTTCATCGCAGTTCTGTAAGCTGAAAAACGGACTTCGTTAAGGTCGGCTAGCGACGACATCAGGTCTATCATTTGAGGATGATCCCAGTGCGTCGTTTCCAGTTGATGGCTGAAAATAATCAAAGTTTATCCTCCGTTTCCAGATTCCTTCACAGAGTTTTTTCTACGTTTTAGGGTATCGCTTTTAATCCTACTTCTGGTCACTTATATATCCCTATCGCTAGTCCGTCACACCGCTTACTTTATGTAGTAAGGCACTTTGGCTGGCGTCAGTGCTCTTTCCCATGGTGGCTCAACGCTGCCCGCAAGGAAAGCTTGGCTACCCGGGGTGCTGCCGTCCTTTCCAAATCCGTTCAACAGTTTATATCGTTCGTCTACAGCTACTTGCAGAACTTTCCACCTGTCGGCACAGTTAAAAAAACGTTAGACAAGTCACAGAGGGTTGGATAGGATTCTTAAAAGTCAGAAAAGAAATCAGCGAATTTTATTGAAAATCTGAAATTTGAAATCACAAACATTTTACTTTTTTTTTTTTTCTCATCTTTCAATAAAACTTTGAATCAACTTCGCATCGATGATTCCCTCAAAAAATTCAGCAAATATTTTTTCCAGTGTACTCTTACCTTATTCGATTATAAGTTATAATTGAAAGAAAAAAATTAATTTCTACATTTATAAACATGAATTGATGCGGATTTATAATCGATTGAAAATCAATCATCCATTTACGTTGCTGGGTAAAGAGGAGCGAGAAAGTTTAGATTGAAAAACGTACAATGTAAAAAAATGTTTGCTGAATAATTGTAATTAACCGATAAATAATATCTAGCGTCGAGTCATTGTTTTTTTGGGTAATTTTTTTTTTTGCGAATCGACAACTCACCTGACGTTAAGATCTTCAAGTTTTGCGAGCAATGCGTGCGACACGATAACGCTGCTCGAAGCGAAGATACTCGCTTGGTCGTTTGTGTCCTCGATGTTTCTTTGAATGGGACCAAGACGGTCGCCGAATTTTCGCAATTGATCCAACATTTCCGTAGCCTCGTTAGAATCCGTAGGAGTTTGCCAGTTTCCTTTAAGAGATTCAGCAGCTGCCATTCTCGATGACAAATCTTCCAAGGATTTTTGAAACACGCACATTTTCTGCAATTAGATAAGAGAAGAAATTTTTTTCATTAAACAAATTTATCATACCGATATAACGATACTTTTTTGCGGTTTTTTGCTATTTCTGATAGCATACTGACAGGTTTTCAACACTCGGGAATAATTATTGCGATATAATGTAAATTATTATTGTTAGCAATAAATTGATTGAAAAAAAAAATCGTGAAAATTGAAGAAATAATTCATTTCCGAGAAAGTTATTCCTTTACACATGTACACGCTTTACGTAAATTGCAAGCTTTTTGGGGTCGCTGATTACGAAACTGAAATCAGATTTTAAAAATTCAAAATAGAGTTTTTTCGACGGATTTGATTTATTTCTTAATTTTCGTCAGCCATATTCGATCTGCCATCTTGAATTTTTTAAATCTGACTTCAGATTCGTTATCAGCGACCCCAAAATCCGCATAATGATCTCGCGTATGATCTAATGCAAGCGATAGATCGTCCCGATCCATACTTGCAAGCACGGATAATATCGCATCATTCTACTTCTCCTCTCACCCCCCTCATCAAGATTATACCCGCCGATGTTAATACGAAAGGAAATTAAGCTGTCAACTTGTGATTTCACATTTTGTAAATATCCCGTCAGGGATGGGTGCAGTGGATGAGCTTCTCGCCCCGAATTATTTCCTCCGAGGTGTTTGTCGTTAATTCAGAAACGACAGATATAAGTCGAGGATCAGTCAGAAAACGCAGTCTTTGAATTTAACGATCAGAAAAGCCTGTTTCGTGAATTTTTAAAGCTATCGGAAAGTCTCGTGGGGGTAAAAAAGTAAAAAAAGAAGGATTTATATATAAGGAAATTTTATGTCATTAATTATCCCTTTTGCATAACCGTAAATATCGAGACTTTACATATTATACGCGTAGAAGGAATCGACCTTTCTATGTAAAAAGCGATAAGAGAATTTTTTTAAAAAATTACTCTGTATTATTATATAAAAACTTTTCTTACACCCGGGGATTTAAAATTTTCCACATTATTCTTCTTCATTTTCGACGGACAATTATTTTACAATATTTAAAGATACCCGAGGGAATTTTTCACCACGGTGGTATGAAAAATGTCGTTAAATTATGTATCCAAGTAATTAGCAAACTGACTAATTCTCCATTGTATAATTTCGAGCGAATTTTCTCACCGCTGTATTCGTCAAATTAATCCTCTTGTGCAGATGCGCGAAATAAATTCGCGCGTGATAAATTAATATCGTACTATTAGTGAAATTATTCTATACCTATAATGCATACATTCGTTTATCACTAAATATATATATATATATTTGTATATATAGATATCCTGATGTACGATCAATTGGGCGAAATTAAATTGAAACGGTAACAACGATGACGACTCGAAAGTTATTCTCGTTGAAATTAATTATCACTATTGCCGGCAGTTCCTACGACTCTCTTGATTTTGTTGCACCTCGTACTGTACGAGAATACCATTTAAATTATACGAGTCCTGCGCATTGCATTTCAGTTGCCGAGAATTTTGCACTTTCGGCATTCGTAAATATAATATACGCATACAGCTAGGCTGTAAATGAAATTATTTATTTGGGTACTTTTCTTTTCAATTATTTTTGTTCTTCCTTTCTTCTCGATCTTTTAATTGTTTATTCTCTGGTATTTCTCCTCTTTTTATTTTCAATTAATTCATACTTTTCTCCTTGCAACGTTGTACACACTATGTATATATATATGCACATACGTATGCATATATATGTATTAGCATCCGGCGACGTCGTTGCCGGTCGAGCAATTAAAGTTAACCCCCTCGTCTTAATTCAACTTACACATATATACATACATATATATGTATACATTAATATAAATACTGAACCGGGTCTTGAATTCGCGTCGGTAATTTAAGAGAGAGCTATTAATTGTCTGGCGCCAGGAGGACTCGCGATTTTTAGAATTACATCCCTTAAATTACGCCCGATGTGTGCTGTGCATATTTTATACGTAGAACATTGTTATACAGTTTGATAAATGTTCGATATATACTATATTGGGCCGGGTTTTTTCAACTTTTTTTTTTTATCATTTCTTACGTAACCTTGGAAAATTTAATTTTCAGCCTCAAACACCCGTGTCCTAACTGTATAAAAATAATTTCATGTACCAGTGGCGAAATTTTTGTTCAAAGAATATTTGATTATCTACAAAATGAAACCAAAAACAGCTTCCTAATTTGTACAGCTTTCGAGATATTTTTCTTAATAGAGTGTTTGAAAAATTCAAACCGGATGAAAAACCTTTTAGAAATTTAATATCGAATTCCGATTTCGCAAGGCTTCGTTTGAGACTAAGAACTAACTTTTCGAAGGGTATGTAAGCAATAAAAAAAAAATGTACATAATATTTAAAACGATCGTTGAATCTATCTCGTTAAAAATGAAAAAAAAAACAAAAAAATAGTCTTCATTATCGTGTATTATATAATTTGAGCAAGTTTTGGAGAATAATCAGACGAATATAAAAGATAGATAAAAAAAAAAAAAAAAAAAAATGAAAACGTTTTTCCCACTTCCGATTCTTGTTAGTTCTCTCTTCTTTATTTTATTTATTTTTTTTTCTTTCGTTGTCCCCATTCCGTTATCGCGACTTAACACCGGCGGCATCGGCAGAACCACTTTCGGGCTGACCTCCGGTTATCTCATCTCCCGATGGTCCCAATGTCATGAAAGTGTCACACAGGCCATGTTTCTGCCTTACTCAGAGGGTAGGGATGTATTATCATGGCGTATTACCTGAAGCCTGTACATACCTAAGCATCGTTATCTCGGAATAGGATAAAGAAGCGGGCGTATCTTATTTGGCCAAACACTGAGGAGAGTCGTTAAAGAACCATATCGGTTGGGCAGGTACACCAGTGAGTCACCATAGAACTCTTGCGATATGACGGTTATCATCGTATAAGTCTGGCGGTTTGCCACAAACATCTTTTATCTTTTCTCTTTTCCCTTTTCTCTCTTCTTCATTCTCCACAGTCTATTATAAGTTCTTCTCACGCGGCTAACTTGCTGCTGGTGTGCTCGTGACGATGCTTGGGTTCGCAGTACCCGAAAGACCTTAACCCTGCGCTCACCGATGATTCATATACATAGGTATATGTGTATAAACTTGTGACAATGACTCATCGCCTGAAGGTTTTCCCAAACGGCAAATAAAGCGAATGACAGTAATAAAAATTAAATTTAAAAAAAATTTAAAGACATCGCTTTGAGTCTGCGGTAAAAATGGAGGAACGATAAGTCGAGGTATAATCAGTCTATCGAGGTGGTCGAATTTGCACGGCTCTTCAGTCTTTGCATATGTGTACGGGGTAAAAATAATTGCTTGATTTTTTTTTTTTTTTCCCCCCTCTTCGAACAATTATTTACACACTCTGTTATTCTCGAAGTTTCAGTGTTTTTACAATGTCGTGCCTCGTTTTTCGTAATTCCAATAATATTCAAACAGTTTTTTTTTTTTTAACGATACCTCTTTTACTGAATTTTTCTAGTTACCGTAACAAATGAAATTTTCCTCAGTGTAGCACGATTTTTTTTTTTTTTTCTATAATCTTGCAGTTCGTTGTCAACAGGTGTGAAAAATTCTCACTACCTGCAAAGTTTTCCGCTCGGTGATTTGTACTCGTAGAATGTAGAATAGAATGGAGAATAGAGTAATGGAATAGAATAGAATAGAATGGGACGAGTTGGAACAGTAATTGTGACACGAAGAATAAACCTGTACTTATTATACGTATATATTACACACACGGAGATTCGTTATTATCCAGACGAGGAACGAAGGCGTGCAAATGTGCATTCAGGGATGCGTGCAATGCAGTGTATATATATTTCCATGGGAATTCCACCGACCCTCGCAATTTCTAATTTCGTTTAAAAATGTATAATTTTTTGGCTCGATTTTTGTTCATTTTTTTTTTGGCACGGTCAACTTTTTTTTTTTTCATCAACTTCACAACGAAACCGATCCATAAATGTTCCAAGTGAAGAAGAGAAGTTTTGAGTATTCTTCGCGAATTTTCAGATCGTTTAAACAATGTTTTGGTTTGGCGATTAAAAAAATTTCAAGTGTTGGAAAAAATGGAAAAAAATGGACTCATCATAAGAGCCCGGTCTTGAAATGTTTGGAAAAGAAAATAGAGTTTTCTAAAATTTTGAAAAAGGTTCTTTTCAAAATCACTCTGAATAATTGTAAATTGTTAATCAGTTTCACAAAAATTTGAAAATATCCGGGGTACTGTTTCAGGGTTGGGACAGTTGCAGAAAAAATTTGGAAAAAGAATGAAAAATAGTGTGAGTCGGACGTTGGTAGAATTCGCATGGAATTTCCCATATTCGACGTAAAGTTGCGAACTGCACACGGATCGCGTTTGTAATCGTAGAAGGTATAGTGAACGACCTGAAACTCTGCACCGCGTCCAACGTGACAAAGGATTAGCCAACGACCGCGGAGTTACACAGATGTAGGTACATGTATAGAGGGTATTCCGTGCCAACTCCACCTGGGTCTGATCCTCGACCGCTCTGATTTGGCTCACGATTTTTTACATCATTGTTTTGAAGGCACTAAAAGACACTCGGGTTTTATTTTTATCGATTTGATTGAATCGATTTATCTACGATTTTAAAAAACAGACGTATCGATCGACACAATTTAAAAATCTGAAGTAATGTAGAATGATCTTGTTTCATGCGTGAAAATTTTCAAGATTTGAAAGGGATGAATTTCGATGAAAAAAAAATTGGTTCCTTCGAGAATTAAAACAATTGTGTAAAAAAATAAAAAAGAGGTGAAGGGTCAGAGCCAGGTCAAGTCGGCACGGAATGCCCTATACGTATACCGTCTGTATACTCACGATGTGCGCTGTCTCTCTCTCTCTCTCTTTCTCTCTCTCGACGTCCACGTGCTTTTATGCTTCTTGACGTGAACCGGGTCCTGTGTTCCAGTCTATTTCGCCGGAAGTGTGCAAGATCGAGAAGCTGAATCTCTCTGCCTCTTCGTTTATTATATGTACATACATACAAGTATATGCATATATATGTACTTTGCGTTACGCGCGGTAATTATTAGTACGCGTATAACAAAATCAGGATATAAACATTTACGTTGCTGATTTATCGATGGAAAAATCAACGATTTAACACATCGTGCGTGTATAATTGTAAAGTGTACGATAAACGCAAGTATTTCCTTTTTTGGGGTGAGGTTGAAGTTCCGAAAGTGCCTAATTCCACGATCAATTGGCGGCGAAACTTGACGTAAAGAAATCAAACTTTGAAGAAACAACAAAGCTTCGAATGGTCGGAAAACCCACGGCTCAAACTTTCGAAATTCAAGATTACGATAATTCAAGTTACGATAGAGCAAAGTTTCCGTAAAATAAAGTTTCGATGGAGTAGAATTCGAAAAATGTGAAAAATATTAGAAACACCGAAAATCGGAACGATCAAAGTGGTGAAATTTCACCGAGCCAGAAATTCACGGAACCGAAAATCTTGGATCATTCGGCATTTCGATGTTTCAGATTTTTTAATTATTTCCTTCAGGAACTTTGAGCTTCGGGTTTCGGACCATTCGAAATTTTCACGTTCGTCAAAGTTTCGACTTCTTTACTTCGAGTTTCGCCACCAAATAATTCAAAATTTCAACCCCGCCGCTTTGACTTCTTCAAATTCTCGCCTGGATGTAATCAATGTTCATATTTATAAAGAAAAAATAGTAATTTTGTTTATCGTTTTTTTTGTTCTTATATTTTACAACTGTACTCACAGACTTCGGAGTTTGACTTTTATCATAATAGGCTCGGTGATTCTAGGATCTTCCATCCCGAGGAATGCCTTGAAGGCATAGTTTTTCTTTACTTTAAGAGCGAGTAATATAAGGGGGGGGAGGTGAGGAGAGATGGGGGAATGTTTGTAGAGTAGTAAAAGTGCTGCACGGAACATGGATGGCCTGGGTGTATAAACCTTTATATGCGTATAGGTGTTGTGCGTATATATATATATATATATATATATATATATATATATATATATATATATATATATATATATATATATATATATATTACATATATAAGCTGCTGGCTGCCGTTGCCCAGAGCGTGTTCAATTATGACGTTTGCCTGAGATAAAAGTTGGTAAAATCTTATCTATGTAAAAGCATACCATACGTGTCAGCGTTGAACCATGCGAACAAAGACCGGGGTAATGACACGGGGTATATACATTTCAATATCTAGGGTAGTATTATATTTTATGTGATATTTTATGTAAAACGAAGATATATGTGTGTGTGTATATATATGCACTTTTGCACTTTTGTACGTATGGTACTCGGAAGAAATTTTATGGTGTAATATTACAAGCTGGGTCGGAGAAATTGAAACTCTTTTATTGATATGCATTTATAAAGGAGTCTCGATCTCGAGAGTGAAGAAGAAGAAGAAGAAGAAGATATTTTATCCACTTGTACGTAGAAAAGTGCAAGTGTTGTTATACATGCACGAGTATAACGATGAACGCATACAATCGTTACGGTTGGGTTGCAAGATACGAAAGTTTGTCTACCGTCTGCCGATAGGGAATTAAATAACGATAAAAGGATAATCGCAATTACACGTTCTCGAATGACAGATTAAAGTCGATATTCGAATTTCCTCGAAGGTACGTTATAGGCATTATACCATGTACCATGTACGAAAGTAAAAGTGCTGCACGGAACATGGATGGCCTGGGTGTATAAACCTTTATATGCGTATAGGTGTTGTGCGTATATATATATATATATATATATATATATATATATATATATATATATATATATATATATATATATATATATATATTACATATATAAGCTGCTGGCTGCCGTTGCCCAGAGCGTGTTCAATTATGACGTTTGCCTGAGATAAAAGTTGGTAAAATCTTATCTATGTAAAAGCATACCATACGTGTCAGCGTTGAACCATGCGAACAAAGACCGGGGTAATGACACGGGGTATATACATTTCAATATCTAGGGTAGTATTATATTTTATGTGATATTTTATGTAAAACGAAGATATATGTGTGTGTGTATATATATGCACTTTTGCACTTTTGTACGTATGGTACTCGGAAGAAATTTTATGGTGTAATATTACAAGCTGGGTCGGAGAAATTGAAACTCTTTTATTGATATGCATTTATAAAGGAGTCTCGATCTCGAGAGTGAAGAAGAAGAAGAAGAAGAAGATATTTTATCCACTTGTACGTAGAAAAGTGCAAGTGTTGTTATACATGCACGAGTATAACGATGAACGCATACAATCGTTACGGTTGGGTTGCAAGATACGAAAGTTTGTCTACCGTCTGCCGATAGGGAATTAAATAACGATAAAAGGATAATCGCAATTACACGTTCTCGAATGACAGATTAAAGTCGATATTCGAATTTCCTCGAAGGTACGTTATAGGCATTATACCATGTACCATGTACGAACGTATATCTAGAGTTATGCAATGATCGTTTGATTTTTTTTTTTTCTTCTTATTTTAAATCTAAATTCAAAGAATGTATTAGATTATATTACGAATTTTGAGAAACTCGTATCGTTATTATTGTTGTTGATATTACTAATACCATTATTTTTCAATTCGATTTTCGATTTTATCTCGTTTCATGCTTTTGTATATAATTACGCAGATATACACGGAGGCTATTAATGTCCGATAATAATTCAGCGTGCAGTGAAAGGAATTTTTAGTTCCGGTTACCGCTCAGTCCTTAATTATTTTCATATTTTACCACGATCGAAAAAAACAGTTCTAGGTAGAAAATGAAAATTAGTTTTCTAGCCGTTATCGGAAAGTCTAGTATTCGTTACTGTTCTTTCTCATTACGATCGTTGTTGCTATATTCTCTTGCAACTGTTGTGAAAGAAATTGACGTTAAAGCCTTGTTTAACTAAAAAAGTAGAGTAAACCTCACAAACTGATTTTGCGTTGCAATAATTTAGGCGTACCTCGTTTTTCGTAATTCCAACGATATTCAAACAGTTTTTTTTCACGATACCTGTTTTACTCAATTTTACTCAGTGTGCAATATATTTTGTAATTTATAGAATACGAAAATTTCTTTTTTTTAAAATAATTATCTACTGTAATATAACGACCGAGGCGAGAGAAATATTTTCTTCAAATCGTTTCGTCACATACTGTGCTATGTATATTCCATATATATATATATATATATATGTATACGCACGTTGAATAAAACATTATCTTCAATCTCCACGTTCAATGTCACCACCACGAAATATATATATATGTATATTATGGGTATCGTTAACAGCCGCTTGCAGCAACTATACTGTATATTATAGCCCGAAGCAGCAGTGTGGATTCGTAGATTTTGAGATCGAACAGGTCATATATCCGATATGTTAGGTTATTTATACAAGTACAAGGTGTGCGATGGAAATACAGATGTAACATGTAAAATAGTCCGACGTAGGAGCTGGACGTACGTTAATGTTGATTAATGGGTTTTCAGTGTCTTGCTGCCTTTTTTTTTTTTTTTTTTTTTAATATCAAAACTGCAACGAAGTTCCTTTTGTAAGGAAATTTTATTACGTCCATGATCGACGTAGGTATCGTTTGTGTTTCACCCACGCCGCACGAGTCGTTGGGTCATTGGCACGCGGGATTTACTTCGAAAGGAAACTCGATCCGGTTTTGATTGAAGAAAAAAAAAAAAAATAAAATAAAACAGCGAGCCACTGGAAATCCATTAACGAACATTACTCTATGTACAATGTGTATTAGACGATTTTCATAACGGTTTGTTTTATCAAATTTTCTTCCATTACGCGTGTATAGATGGTAAAACCTTTCTAAACGATCCGTGCACTCGCCGAGAGTAATATATCCGAAGGTATCGAATTTCATATTATGCATATGTATACGTTAAATATGCATGCGAATTCTCGAGTCGAAGATCAGAAGGTGATAATAACACGGTAAACCGACCTGCATTATCGTGCAGTTTTTCGGCTTATATAACGTATATGATAATGTCTATAATAACGTAACAGCTTGTACGATGCAATACGACGCTTGATTTTACCTCAGCTATACATATATATATATATTTTTAAAACATGTATATGTGTATTTGTCATACAAGTACATGGCCAGGGTGTAGAAAAGAAATCGTACAATGAACGACAACAGATTCGCAATTCTAAGCGACACGCATATGTATACATACAAAGAACCATACACACAATGTACCGTATACTAAACTAAAAATCAATCCTATCGAGTGTGGGGAACATCTGTCGTTTTTATCAAGCTCTTCACATACACTTGTAACACTTACGCATCTGTAAGTAAGGTTGAATAGTTTGAAAATTAAATACAAGGAATGAACAGTTGAAAAAAGAAATAATACTCTCCACTGCAAAAACTGCATTAGGCGTCTTTTGCATCGCGATTAGTAACAGCGGGGTAATTTTTCTCAGATTTTTCTCTCCGTGCAGGTATTTTTTTTTTTTTTTTTTTTTTCAGGGATGGCGCGGAAAGTTGAGAAAAGAAAAACTCGAACTATCCTCTACATTTTGTTCACGTGCGAAAATCATCTTGTCTAGTGTACACTGTATGCATATGTACCGTACAAGCATATACATGTTTGGTGTGTATAATGTACGCGTGATGCGAGACGATGTATAGAAGATGTAGAAGAATATCGCAGATGCGATGAAAATTTTTTAATTTTTTTTCTTTCTCTCTCTCTTCGATTATTTTTTCCCACCAACGTTTACAAGGATATTATTATTATTATTATTATTATTGTTGTTGTTGTTGTTGTTGTCGTTGTTGCTGTTGTTGTTATTATTATTATTATATAACGACGCGATAAGCCTTGCGGAGATCGGGTCTTGAAGGGCCGCGGGGGGAACCGGAGGACAATTGATCCTCCTCATTGCCCGAGAGCAATTTTACACCACTTGGCGAAGGGGTGTCCTTTAATATACCTTGTGCAACTCCTCGTCCCGCTATTCACATCGTCGTTCGTTCGGCGTAGCTGAGATCGCGAAGGGCTAAACGGGGGGTGTGGGGGGCTTTAAGCGACGTCGACCTAGACTTCCGGTACAATTTTCCCATTCAATTCTCTCCCCTTTCCTCCCTCCCTCCCCCCTTTCTATAGTGTATTTACGTCTATCTACACGTGTGTAGGTATAACACATACAGGCGATATGTGTGTGTGTATAACCATCTCGTCGATATTGTTATGTACGAGCGTGTGTGCGTGTGTGTGTGTGTATGTATGTATAAATGTAAAGACAGAGAGAAGGGGAGAGAGTGCGTGAATAAGCAGAGCTGTATAACCTTTCTCGAATTTCGATCTCACCCTTCGAGAAGAAGAGGACCAGAGACCCTCTTTCTTCCAGCTGCTTTCAGCTTTCGGCTTTCAGCTTTGAGCTTCAAGAGTTATTATTACTTCACCTATATATATATATATATATATATATATATATATATTTTTTTTTTTGCAAGAATTTGTCGATTCTTCACATCGAATTGGTCGTTCTGTTTATTGGATATTTTTCCCCGACCGCACGTGTCGTTGATTAATTAATTTAGAAGAAAAATTTGTCGTTGAAATTCTTTACCGCCTATCCGAATCACGCGCTTGTTGTGTGGGAAAAATTTTCTATACCTTCTAGAAATCGTTGACGAATGACTTTTTTTTTTTTTTTATTTAACTTTTAAACGAAATCTCAGTGTTCGACTTCTGCGCGGCGACGACGTTGAATTAGTTTGCAAAATTTTCACCGTTTCGTATCACATAACCTCGCAGTAGTGTATTACCGTGTTAAAGATTTATACATAATATATTGTGTATTAAAATTATATAATAATTATGCACGTAATATACGCGTGTCAGGTGGAGAGTGGGAGCTGAGTGGATTTTGATAAATTAGTCTTATAATTAGGGATGGGGAGGGGGGGATGAACGAAGGGTGTAACAGGCAGGCTCAACGAGTGTTTCTAACGCGTATCGGACCCGTGGGAAGAGGGGGATGGCGGGGGAAGCTGCGGCGGAAGTGGAAGTGAGTCGATCAGTCTTTCGCGGTTCGCTGACTTCGCGCGAACACGTCCAGAATCGAAAGATCTTCCGGCAATATGCGGTGTATGAATTGTTGTACACGTCTATGTAACATCATATTCCGTCATTTATCCCTACCGTTACAGCTAGATGAAATTTATCAAATATATATATATATATATATATTCAGCACTATTAATATGTTTGGTCGACATTGTTTGAACGGTCTGACAATTATCGAAAATTTCTCAAAACTTGTATTTTTTACCTGAAACATTTCTAGACCGGTTCCATTGTGGAGAAATTTTTGACTTTTTTTTTTTTCTTATCAACTTCATAACGAAACTGGTCTATAAATGTTTAAAGTGACGAATAGAAGTTTTGAGAATTTTTAGATCGTTTGAGCAATGTTTCAGTTGTTGATGAAAATAATAAAAAGTGGTAAAAGAAAATAGAAAGAAAATTTGCTCGTTACGGGGCGGGTCTTGAAATGTTTGGAAATGTAAATACAGTTTTTGTAATCTTTTTTTCAGAATTTTACAAAAAGTCTCTCGTCAAAATCAATGTCAATATTTGTGAATAATGATTCAGTTGAATAAAAAATGTGAAGGAATTCAGGGTACTGTTTCAGAACTGGTACAATTGCAGCAAGAATTTTGAACAAAATTAAAAATGGCGAGGGTCGGACGTTGGTCGGGTTCGCGTGGAATTGCCTATATAATAATGCACGCAACGAAATCGCCGAGTTATTGATTCGAAATTCTTATCTTGTTATCAGGTAAAAATCAATAGAAACCGAATGTCAAATATTTTAATGCAAGTTTTTGTTTACACCTTCTTTTCGTCGTTTTTATGCGCAAGAAATTTTCAGAATTTTGTCTGATCTGCGATGGTGGTAAAAAAAAAAAAATAAATAAACAAACAAACAATGGGTATTTGGGAACACGATGGGTATTTTTGTTTTTTTTTTCTTTTACTTCGTTTTTTGTGTTTCTGTTTTTCTTCTTCTGAAATTTTTCAAATTATGATCTATTGATGCGAACGAACGTTCAAACTAGATGAAACCGTCCGAACACTGTTCTTCTCTCGTCTTCTTTTACCGCGAGGATCTAGAGGCGAGATTTTTTTGTCGGTTTTACGAGCCCTTCGTTTATGTTATATTATACGACGATCGACAGCAGACGACACGTGTGCAGTTCAGTGTTACGATTACAACAGCTTACGGACACATAAATTACAACAAATAGCGTGGATCTGAGATATATGATGGAAGAAATTAGGCAACCGGTTGATGCCCTGATTTATCGCTTGATTACGCTACGGTGCCTTCTGTTATTTTACAAATTTTATTAGACGATAAATAGATTACAGCTTGTTGTTACATTCTGAGAAGGAGGATAATCTTCTACTCGTCCGGTAATGTGAGTGAAATATTTAGGATATGAAAACGAGTAAAGTTGAAGGTAATAGAAGAGATATTAATAAATAACAGTCGTGTAAATTTTAAGCTACGAATTGTTAGCGGAACGTGAAAAAATTGGGTATGTAAATTTTTTATTCTTGTTGTAATCGGGATTAATATTTTTTGTAACGCGTAAGAAGGCGAAGGAACGAAGTTTTTTTTTTTTTTTTACACTTCGACAGTTTTTGATAACGTTGACGTTTGAAAGAATAAATTCAAGTCGTTAATTGATCTTGTTGAAAGTTGACCAACGGGGATAGAAATTGAATAAGAGAGTAATTTGAGGGTTTATTCGAAGCGTTTAAGCTTAATAGTCATGATTAAGCCATGGTTAAATAGTTTCAGCGACGACGACGATGAAGAACAATTGTGGCTAATTGGTTAAAAAAAAATTGGAAATTCGATTCTCCCAATACATGTACATACGTATATCAGAGTGTTTCTCTTGGGAGCAGTGTTGTTTTTTTTTTTTTGTTTCTACTTCTCTTACTTGAAAAATTTGTTCCGAATATCAAAAAAAAAAAAAAAAAGAAATCCTCGCACATCAAGAACAGATCTTTTTCAAATCCTCGATTTTTAAACAAAAGGGAAACTCAAAGTTTCCCCATTTAAACGGTACGAGGGAGATTTGTAATTACTATTTATTTCTATATATTTTTTTTTCACTTTGGTTGCCGCTAAGTCGCGTTTATTTATACGAACTTGATCCTGAAAGTGTTGGAAAAATCTGGAAAAAAATCTAGAATGCTTTTTAGAGTTAGAAAAACCAAAACCAAGAGCATAAAAGCGTTCAGACTCTAGTCGAATTGTCATGGAATGTCTCGTATATAACATATGTGCGTCTGTTATACGAAGAAAATAAAAGAAAAATAGAAATTAATTGCTTCGCAAGAAAACGCTCCAATTTTGTATACATACACACGTAGAATGTGTAACCCGTATAATAATTTGTATACACGATGGCCACTTATAATTCCATTTAAATACCAATATTATCGCGGTTAGAAACGTTAAGATTCGACCGTCGTCTCAGCTCCGTGGAATGTTGTTCGCGATTTTACCGCCTTAGCCGAGGCGCATCTCGACGCCTCGTTGCTGCTGCACATGCATGCGGTATATACATATTATAAATATAACTATATATACATAATTATATATATATATACATATATGCAAGGCTCTGTATAGGTCGGAAACTTGAATCTTTGCGTACGTAGCCTTCTTCTTCTTCTTCTTCTTCTTCTTCTTTAGCCGTGCATCTCGGAGATTTTACCGCACAGTATGCAGTGATACAGAATATTCTGCTCTGATCTCATCCGTAAGCTTCTCGCTTCTCCTTTTTCACTCTTGTACTTATTCTTTTTTTTTTATATACGATAACTCTCTTTCTCTCTCTTTATTATACATCACGTTGTACATTATTTATACGTTTGATATAATTCAATACATTGAACAATGTCCCCCCCCCCCCCCCCCTCTCTCTCTCTTTTGTTCTTTCAACACCCTTTCGCCTTTCACTCGAATTTAAACCGCAAAATCGAAACCCGAGAAAAGTGTAGAAATGTGAAATTTCTCACAAAGTTTGATATTTACTATCCTCAAGCGAAATGTAAAAATTTGTTCTATATTGAAACTGAATGGTAACGTAAAAAGTTGAATTTAATTAAAATTGAAAATTATTTCTTTAGGGAATATTATTCATTTTATTATTATTATTATTATTATTATTATTATTATTAAGGTATATGCGTAGAAACGAATTCTGCAGACGAGGTTTGATATTTAAAAATCCATATTGTAGAATTGATTATTATTTCACGTAGTTACAATAATATGACATGACGTGACCGACGCGTATTTCCTGGAGGACATACCGATCACCGACGACGAATTCTATGTATATATAATTGTGCATTGTTGTGCCGTGCAAAAATTATACATCGAGCGAGAGACATTCCGAACTATTGTCCGTGAGGTTTGCTCGTCAAGAGAGAAGACGAGGAGCTTTCGTCGAAAGCCGGCTTCGTTGTACCTAAATTCGAGTTTCTCTGCAGGCCTGATAACGTGTACGGATAAAGATCTTCGAGTTTTGCAAAATTGCAAATTGAAAATCGCTAGTGAATAGGAGGAAAAGACAGAAAAAAAAACAACAAAAAGAAACAGATGTTGCTTCTTCGTCAGACTTAGTTTCTTTTTTACTCAATCTGGTATATTATATTATATTTGTATAATATAAAAAAACCCGACGATCGTTTTGTAATTTACGTCGCGCTACGAATCGTTTATACAGACCTGTATTATATTATCATTAAGAACGGACGATTGTTTAATTTTAGAGTATTCACGACAGACGACGCGGTGATTATTTTTTCTTTTCTATTCTTTTGTCATTTCTGGTTATTATTAGACCGGGGATCAATTTTATCGTAGTTATTATACCTCCTCCTGCTCAAACGACGATATCACTTCGTAGTAAAATTGCTCCGCCATTGACAGATCGATTTTTAAAGATGTTCCGTCGCCATCCTCGTCCTCCTCTTCATCCTCCTCATCCTCGCGCTCTTCGGTTTCCTCGTCGTTCATCTCATCGGCACTGTAATCCTTTATCACTATGCTGCGACGCGATAGCATCTCGATTGCACTACTCTTCACCATCTCCATGACTATTGTCGCGATTTTTTACAAATATATACATACATATATACATGTATTATACGCATACATGTATAAACAATCGTTATGCCACTTGTACGATTATTATTATTACTTACACAATACTTGTGCAGCATTTATATACGTATACAAATTTTTTCTTTTCCTCACTTTCTCAGTAAACTTTTCACTTCGTTGCTCGTGTAACACTGCACATGTAACAAATATTCCGGGAAGAACCGTAATTAATAATGTTGCAATAAATTGTAACACTGTATTTATTTTATATTATCATACATGTAATAATATTATGTGTATATTATTAAGCCTTTTGTTTTTAAGTATATTAACTATCACAGCTGGTTTACTTTTGGCGTTAGATTACGGTAAATATATATATAAAAGACATACGTATATTATAATACAATATATATATATATATACAATATATATCTGTATATACGGTTAAGGCGAAAAAATATGTTTTCCTCAACTTTAATCACTCGTTGCACATCAAGTTTTCTCATTTTACTTTGTTATTATTATGATTAGTTTTCCTTTCCATCGTCACCCCGCTACAAACGATCAATCATTTCGCACGATAATATCATTAATTATTATTTTCAACTCATATAGCCGAGTGATCTCGTACAAGATTATCGAATCACTTGATTAATTAATGGAATCGATCGATCGACGGATCGATTCGGTCGTTTGGTAACTGTAACAAAATGATAATATTTATATACTTCACAAAGCACGGGTGTAACGAGATATGAGAAGAAAAAAAATTGAAAAAAAAAACAAAAAACGATGAAACGAAACGCAGCTACCGGATCGCGAGTGAAATTATTTTAAAACCCTCGTACGAACTCGCGTAAAATTTGTGAAATTTTTTTAAAAACGACGACGCTTGCAGAAGTGGAAGAAGAAGTTTCGGCGTAACGAAACGGCGACGGCGACGGATCGACTCATGTTTTAGCTGCACACGCGATGACCCGCGGGACGCGACTGACGCGAGTAGTGAATGCTAAAAAAGAGGAACATATGCACGAGGCTTTACTTACAGGCTGTCTCAGCTCGCCGAGAGAACGAGGCGCTGCTTGTAACGCTAGCTACTCGCTTCGCTCGCCTGACGTCGGACGGCTTGGCTTGCTTATCATACGAGATTCGATAATAATTAACTAACAACGAATTAAGGATGTGGAACAAGTATCGTAGAACTGGCAGCGATCCAGTTGAATATTGACAAAATTAAAAGTAATCGGGATAGAGAAGTGATAAGAAAGAAGGAGAAAAAAGATAAAGAATAACTCGGAAGATATTTGTCTATCAGGAATTAGAAACTCCTTTGAAAAGAGAATGAAAAAGTAAAAATAATACTGTTATTCAAACATGTTGCTATGATGCTGCTTTTTTCTTTTTTCTTCTGCTTTTTTTTTTTTTTTTTAACTTTCTGTTTTCTCTGTTTTCAGAGAGAACAAAGGGAGAAAATGAAAAGTTCAGTTTTTACTAGGCTTTTGCGTTTTTCAGATCGACGTCTGTGATCAATTTTTCTTTTTAAATTGTTAGCGAATTTCAATGATTTTGGTCGCGATCGATGCGGCTTTTGCAAACTTCGAACCGACTAGATTTTGGCTTTGGTCGGTTCGGTACTTTTTCAATTATTTAAATAACAAAATTTCAAAAAATAAAATACATGCGATGATATCTTGAGAATGGACGAATGGATTCGAATGAAAATTGGTACCGTAAGATTTTTTTCGTCGCAGATCACGAGTCTAAAGTCGGATTTGCAAAATTTAAATTCGAAGTATTGGACAGGCTCAGAAAACAAAACTAAAAACATGTGGATTTTTGTGAAAATTGGTTCTCGAAGGTTTTTTGGATGGCTGATCACGAATGTGAGGTCAGATTTTGATAATCCGAATTCCGAATATCCGAAATCTGAATTTTCACTGGATTGAAGGAATTATCTACAAATCGCGTGAACTTGTATTTTTGACGAGCACTTTAAGTGCTAAAACCGAGAAAAACAATTGGTGTAAAATTAATAGAGGTGGCACGTAATAAACTATTACGCTTTGTTTAAAATATATATATATATACATATATAACGAAATTCATTTACGAACAAAATGATGGTTGTAGTTATTCGTCGAAATTGGACAAACTGTCAAGTATTTTTTACATCGACATAAGCGATGCTCGTTGATAATTATCCCAATAACTGTTACGATCAGAACGGACGGTTGAGAATTATTTTTCCCTTACAAAAAAACTTATCGGTACTTGATTCTCCGCTCGAACGTATTACGCGTATCTTTTTCTTCGTAATTTTTCGTTTTTATAAATTTTTTGCACCGACTGTAGGTAGACCCCATACATCCTCAAGTGAATAAGTGCCTTACACTTGGTTGAACGTGCGTGCGTGCGTGCGTGTCTCGTATGCCTTTCTACCCCATACGACGTGATGCGGTGACGCGTGCAGGACGAGTTTTCACCGAACGCCTACGCTTTTGCCTCTCTTTGTAACAAGTATAAAATTTTATGCACGCCGAGAGAGTGGAACAGAAAAATGCAAAATTTATACCCATAAGATGAAATTTTCTTTTGATTTGCAATTTTTTTTTAAACGTATACAAAATGCTGAATAAAATTCGATGGGTGGATATTTGATTTTTTTCACGTTCCTTTTGGTACGTAGTTATATAATATTTTTTCCGAGATAACGTTATCCTGTGAGATGTGATAATTTTTACACATAAGGATCGTACTGTTGTGAAAAACGAAAACAAAAAAAAAAAATTTATCACAACACTCGTCGGACAAGAATATAAATATTGTATTACATGTTGTATCGTCGAAAATTCAAACTTATTCAAAATTAGCAACAAAATCCTATTGTTTACATCGATTTGTTACATCTCTCCCAATTACTCAAGCAATCATCAAGCAATCATTAGTTTAACCCAAGAAATGATTTATGCATGGGTTTTCAAAGAAAAATGTGAAATTTTGAAACTTTTTTTTAAATAAATTTTCAGAGAATTGAGAGTAGAGTCATGTAAATTTTTTTCGCGATGGTAGAAAAATTTGTACACTGCGATGGAATTTTTTTTCAAGAATGATTCGGTGATTCAAACTAGCGATTAGCATTGAAAAATCGGAGAAAATTCTTTCATAAATGTTGAGATGTTTCTGATATTTCAACATTTTTTCATATTTTTCGATGATTTTTTGGTACTTAAAAACTGCAAAAATCTAAAAAAAAGAACACGGTTTTTTCTTCACAAACACCCCTCGAAATCGACGTAGAAAGCTGTAATTTAGCACATTATTTTTTTCGGGTTAGGAAGTTTTCAAAAAAATCGGCGCCACAAAATTTTCCGGTGGAAGGTTCACCATTCTTATCCGGCTAAACCCCTTTGTTCATGTTTAATTTAGCTTCTTATTAACGTGTTCTTCTTTTTTATATATATAAAAAAGAGATCAGAAGAAAAAGGGTAAAATAAACGTCTCGTACGACAATTGTTACAAAACATTCGTCATACCGTTTTTCTATTTAATTCTCTAATTGAAGAGTGAAAGAGGATCGTCTGTATTTATCTTTCTACGTTCTACACGTGTCAAAATATCAAATATTTATCTCACATAATACTTATATGCATAAAAAAAAAAAGAACAAAGAGACAGACGTACAGAGAGGAGAGTAAGAAGAGACATTTTTAGCCACACTTTTTACTATGTAGAAAACTTGAGGAAAAAAAAAAAAATATATATATATAAATAAATAAAAATATTCTACCGCTTTGTCGCAGCGCACGTGCGCCACAATTTTCTGTTATACGTATCGCACGGTATAACACAATACAAATGGCTTAGGATTTAGGAGTGAAGCCGTGCGAAGGCCAGACCCGTGACCGTTGCACCCTCCCACGTATTAGTTTTCCATTCCCGTCTCTCTTTTTCATCCTTTTCCCCCCTTCCCTCCCTTCCCTTCTCATTTCCTTAATTTTGTTTTTTTTTCTTTTATTTCTTCTTTATTTTCAACTCCGAATCGACACCACGGATGCAAATATTGGAAATTTAATACGTGTCTATACAATAACGATTTGTTAATTTTATTTTTCTGTTTTATTTTTGTGACGGGGGTTTTTTTCCTGTGCGCTAATACATAACACACACACACACGCATATATCTAGATTTATATATGTATGAGTCTCGATGAAAGTTTCAAGTCTATAAGATCGATCCAAGATCGAACGATTTGATAAAAGTTGCGGTCTACTGCGGATTTCATTTTTCTTTTTTCTTTATTCGGTTATCTCTTCCTACCTCGAGAAAAACGATATTATTTTGCACTTTACGCATCATCATATCTATAATACAATGATAACGTCTCGTGTGCATACGTGTTTTTATTTCTTAAGAATGAATCCGAAAATCCATGGGTCAAAAAAATTGAAAAAAAAAAAGGATCAATACTTTCGCTCTCAACTCTGACGCATCTGTAAAACACGTATAATCTCAGCTTGAGAAGCGAGTCTCTTCTTCGCAATTTGTCCGATCGAATTTCTTAGCTGCATGTGTGACGAGGTAAAAATGTTGTAAAAAAATTTGCCACTTGAGTTTTTGTCCCGCGCAATTGTTAATTTTCCCGCTCTATTATCATTCCTTCCGGTCTTCACTTCCGGTTTCATTCTCGTATAACTGTATAAGACGAAGCGAGGCCCGCGCGAAGGATTCGTCGCAGAGACAAAGAATCAATTATTGGCGATGATGAGGAGAGACGCGTTGCGGTTTCACGAAGCCATGAATGAACGGAGACCTTTAATGCAATTAGGATTCAGGCGACGGATTCCTTTCCTCTTTCCGTTTTTTTCTTTCCTCTTAGTTTTCCCCTTTACCTCTCCCTCTTTTTCTTATTATTCTTCACGTATCCACCAACACACCGTGTGCAGCCTTTTTTAATACTCGAACGCTGCACAGCCGCTGCCTTTGTCTCATCTCTCGCCTCGCAACGCTCTATGCAAAGGACTGTGTGGGTTTCTTCTTCTTCCTCTTCCTCAAACCGAGGGGGTATTCACTCTTAGTGACTATCGGCTGACTAATGATTGCAATGATTTTAACCAATTTCAAAGTGATTGCAAGTGATTTAAATCGATTCAAGTGATTTCGAGCAATTTCAAGGAATTTCATACGATTTCAAGTCAATTCAATGAGATTTCAACTCATTTCAAGTGTTTTCGAACAATTTCGAGCGATTTCAAAGTGATTTAACAAGTCATTTCAAGCGATTTCAAACAATTTCAAGGGATTTCATACGACTTTATGCGATTTCCTATGAATTTAAAGTGATTAAAAATGATTTCAAATGATTTCGAGCACTTTCAAGAGTTTTCATACGACTTTATGTGATTTCAAGTGAACTCAAAGTGATTTCGAGTGCTTTCCCACGATTTCGCACGATGTCACGTTTTTACACGCGATTACAGGTATTTACGTGTAATTTGGAGTGATTTCAAGATATTTTAAAGTTACCGCTTTCCAAAGTGGTTTGCGATTTCAACAAGTGAATAAATATCCCCTCGCTTTCTACCGGGTCCAGAAATCCTGTTATACCACCTTATAAACTCCTCTGACGCAGACTTCGCCGATCCACGTTAGGTACATTTGCTGCTTACTTCTACCGCGGCTTAGGCTGGTACATCCAGACATGCGAGATTCTTCGAACGGTTATAGCTCTCGGGGACCGAAATAAACCGAACAAGCAACGTTCAAAGTCCTGGAATTTTCACCCTGACAGAGGAGTGTTTTTCCTTGCAACGAAGAACTCTTCGTAATTCGTGGGAGTCGGTGTGAGATAATTCACATTTTCAAAATACAGATCGCGATTTGAAGAAGTAAGCTTATTTGAAGAAAATAGCTTTCAATAGTAATTCCAGTATTTCATATGTTTGTATTCTCAAAGAGATATTCGTGGCTCACGTTCATTTTCTTCTTTTTATCGATCGTTGTATACAAATGATGATTTTTAAAACGTAATAACCTGTACCAATAATAATGATAATGATTATAACGATGACGACGCGATGATTAAAAACGCGTTTTAAACGGTTGAGTTCAATTTCACAACTGCAGGTTGGCGAATAATACCGCAGCGATTCTTACTTGCGAGCATCATTTTATTACAATATACTGCGTGTGTATAGGTATACATACATTCAATACATTATATATATATATATATATAATACATATTAAGTACAACCCAATGCAAATAATAAAAGAGAAGCAGCGTAACGTGACGTAAGGAAATTGCGACACACAAACTTGGATAATATATGGGTCAGATGTTTCATCTTTCATACTTGTACTTCAATACTTCAAACCGTGTCAGTCTGGGCAAAACTTTTATTATATATATCTTACACATTCTGTTGCTGCTGCTGCTGCTGCTGCTGCTGTCGGTGAAAGAACGCGATTTTTTTTCTTTTTTTATGCAAAGAGTAAAATAATGGGAAGAAAGAGGAATATTATCCTCATACGTTGAGTTTTTCACGTTTTCTAAATCGGTACTAATGTTACATAATATGAATACAGGTATACGTAAACTTTAAACGTGCGTCAGATGTCGTTGAAGAGTAATTATTTGAGGAGCAGAACGGAAAGATATAATGAGAATGAAAAATAGTTTGGGTATTGAAATTTTTTAAATAAAACAATTTATTCTCTATATTTTGGGAATCTGTTTCTCTCGTTTTTAAAATCGTACCCAGTCTTTGAAACGGGGGGCCCAACTTACCCGCAATTCGCGGTGTGTTGCTGGCGTAATTGCGTCGTGACGAGAATTTCGTAATTAACTGTAGGAGAAGGAGGAGGAGGAGGAGGAGGAAGGAGGGAGGAGGGAGGGTGGGTGTTGTGATGATCGAGCGATAATGCAGCCGTTAATTGTATACTCGGCGTTAGGCAAGCATTTCGCATTTCGCATAGTTGCGGTTGTGACGCGCGAAACTCGATGAAGGTTAGAAAGAAGAAGATGAAGAAGAAGAAAATAACGGAAAATATCGCGACGCCATTTCTGTCAATCAAAACTCCGAAGCCTTTCCCAAATTTAGGTAACGTAAACAGGATGAGATACACAAACCGACCCAAATACGCGATTATACATTCTCTTCACGAGATCATCGACGCATCTTTTTCGTTGACGGGTTGCATAATTGACCGCGACTGGTTCCGAGTAAATTGGGATGTTATTAGTTTTCTCATTAGGACTGAAGAACGAGGAGCCTGATCCGGACGTTGACGAGGAATTATTACTACACTGCAAACGTCGAGCGATGATGATGATTGCTTTCACCTCTGCGTGATTAACGGAGGAAAATCACGTCGCGGTCAACGAATTTACGAATTTACGAATTTCTTGCAAACACACGAATCGTTTCGTTTCACATGCTTAACTCACGATTCACGTTATCTTAACGTAAACAGATTTAGGCATATCAATAACTCGCTTATCGTTGATGCTGATAAACTTACCCCTCTACGCGTATACATGTTTTATATAAATTATGTCAAACTATAATAATTTATTGTCAGTCCAACCGAGATCATAGACGCGAGACCAGTTGCGTTCAACGGTGTTTTATTGCGAAGAAAAACGATGTTTTGGATTTTATTGTTTCGTTTTTCAGTCGACCACCCGCAATTTTCGTTTGAAGTTTCACGTGTTCCGTTCTTTTCTTTTTTTTCTTTTTTTTTTTGTAAAGAAAAATATCGTTTCCTTCTGTATACAGAATTAGATGGCGAGTATGTTACAAATGGTCTATATACGTATATACCTGGTTACGTAATTCTAGTTTTATGGAAAAACTAGATGGATTATTATGAAAGAAAATGGAAGTAGATTGTAATTCGACGAGTAGAAATTAAAATGTAAGAGAGAGAGAGAGAGAGAAAGAGAGGAAGAGACAAATTTTTTTTTCACTGATTACGTCCTACGAGACAAGCATCCTCTTTGTACATCGGTGATATGAGGAGGAGCGCGCGGTTTATAAAACAAATAGGTGTAAAACGAATGAAACAAGATTATAGAAAATAAAATAAAATAACATCAACTAGATTTATGAATATAATATACTATACTATACTATATATATATGTATATATGTACGAGGGAAGTTAATCACGGTTTATATAATTCTTACTAGTTTTATTTATTTGTTATTATTGTTATTATTATTATTATTATTATTATTATACCTGCGCGGTGCTTTTATAAACGTCTATCTGATAAATATGTATACGTAGGTATAATAATATCAATATACAATGTAAGTAACAAGACGTTCGAAACAATAATTAACAGTAATTTCTTTTTCATTCGTTATTTATGCGGAAAAAAAGCAGGAAATTTTTTTTTTCAATAATTCCAGCTTATTTTCTACGCGTCTTTTTTTCATCTACTTTCATCTTCTCGCGCCGCGTGCAATTTCCAAGTTTCGGAATCAAATTTCGCGCAACGGCGAGATTTTTTTTTTTTCCTTTTTGTCATCTTTTGCTTTATCTCTCGTTTCTCCAATTCCCGAGTGAAATATAATTTCAAGTTTCACTTTCTTTATATAACGGAGGAAACGGTCCCTATAATATAAAAATAAAATAAAATCTACTTGCTACATATTTTATCAGCTCGGATACTTTCTTATTTAAAGTACGTTAACAATATGTGCATAGTATCATATATATTGTATGTATTATACATGTATATATGTATAAAATTGTAATTCAAGACCGGAAAGAAAGGGTCTTTGAAGAAGTAGAGAAGAGCAGCATGAGACCAACAAAGATGTAAGAGACGCAGGGCTTTGCATAGCCTGATTTAAAATCTCCTAGGCACACACACACACACACACGTGGTTACACTTACACGCGCATGTCGGTGGTTTACGTACGTATATTCTATACGCTTACGTACCGTTTGCATACGGCGCGACATTTGCCCCCTTTCGAAAGTAAAAGCTTGGGGGATACGGTACCTTGGGTGTATAGCTGTGCCATGGTTGACGTATAAAACGTGTACGTACCTTATACGTGACACAGATCTCGTTCTGAGAATTAACGTTGCATGAAAAAATAATGAAAGAGGAAAAAATTCGTGCTTTGCTATATATTTATGTATTAGGGTGAGCCATAAAAAACTAACCTATCGAATCTATGGTCTTAAAAGGATCTATTTACTGAGAAAAAAATTCTCCCGTTTGGAAAAATTTTTACCTCACAATCAATTCTAAAAGGTTTCGCCGGCCGTTTGAAATTTCCCATATAAATAACACGAAAATAAATATTTTTTTCATTGGAAACGCTGTGAATATCGAACCGTTTGAATTAAAAAAAAAATTTCCAAGCATATACTTGCGTGCCGTGAAAGTCGAAGAAAAGCGAAAATTTAACATGCGATTAGATATTATACCTACATATGATATTTATACTCTATGGTGTAAATAAGAAGGTGAAACTGGGGAGAGAATTTGTTTATTGAAATGCGTGGATCGCAATTTACGGCTTGGTTTGTATAACCTTTTTCCACCATGTTTTATTCACCCGTCAAATTTTGAACCGGATATTGCGCAAAACGTTTCTGCTATATGTCACAATTATTATTGGTGATTAAACAGACGACGTTGTGCAGTGTTAAAATATCGTTAAACTATAAACAGGAATCAACGAAATCGAACGCTGACTGCACGGTCTCAACGATGATTTGTTTTTATACAGTTTCGTTTATTTTCCGATATATCGGTGAAGAAAGTGAAGAAAATAAAATCCACTGTTAGTTGTGAAGAATTTTTTTTCTTTTAAGATCGTTTTTTTTTATTTTTTTTTATTTTTTTCAAATGATGTGTTCAATTTCTTTTTCTTGGTTCCTCACGATCCGGTCATTTTCAGGCTATATAATTTATAATAATTGTTTTACCAGACTACCGCGTACGTAATATTTAGGCCTTAGGGTGTAACGACTGTAAAGGCACCTTCACCCCCTTATATAATTAACGTTTCATCGGGCGAAGGAATAATTCATAACTCAACGCTGGTAGACACGTGACAATCAAAGACATTCCTCTCTTTAAATAATGTACAGGGACGGTTGTATGTAGGCATAATATCCCAACTGGCAACGGCACCGGACGTCACTCCAAGTCAAATTTCTCGCAGATTGTCCAGCGTTAATGACACGTCAAATTACCTGAAATTTCCTGGTTTTCAAGACGAGGATCGACGTTTTTTTAGAACTCGTTTCACCCTAACTTTACTAACAAACTTACGTTTTTCGTGCAAATTAGACATCAGATGTTTCCATTGTAAGTTAAAATAGTCTGCAATTTTGCTTAAACTCTAATTAAATTAATTTTTCAATTATTCAACGAAAAAGAAGAAGGAAACAAAAAAAAAAAAAAATTAAAAAAAATTCCAAACCACGCAAAGAAATCGCAAGATTTAGATTTTTCGATTTTTCGAATACGGTATTGCAAAATATATCGCTGTAATCTTCACGTGTATTGTTTTACTTGCTTATTTGTTTATTTTATTTTTTTTTTTAATCTTAAATACACAAAATTAACGAATTGCAATATATGTATATAGATGCACGTAATGACGAAATCGTTTCGAAGTGTTTATACCACCTATCCGTCTATCGGTTGACACGTGAACATTGTGCATATATGTATATATATATATATATATATATATATATATATATATATGTTATAAATATACCACCTAATGTAAATTCAGAGCCGAACCTCCCTCGTGCAATATACACAGCTTATACACATTGCAGCAGCTATCCTCGATTCGAAACTCATGTATAATGTAGGATGAACGCGCGTCTATAGAGATCCCAGCTGGTTTATATCTATACGAACCTAGTCTCGGATACCTTTATACATATCGATTATATATATACCACCTATAATTTAATACCGATGCAGGATGTCTGTGCCGAGAAATTCGTATTTGAGTCTCAGCTGATGCAACGTATCGTCGTCGATATTGCGTTCCAGCCTCCGACAAGTTCAGAAAAAAAAAAAAAATAAATTGTAACGACGTGAGAAATTGAAATGTTGTTGGGTGAGATGTAAAAAAAGAAAAGAAAGAAAAAAGAAATAAAAACAATAACCCTAATTATCGTACTCGTGATATTTTTCTGTTTGAATCGAACGACATTCGTTTGGTCATAAAAAAAAAACAAAAAAGAAATACGTATTTGGTAAATTTAACAAGAAACCTCATCTGAACAACGAAGTTCGAACGTGGAAACGAAAGGTATATAAATACCGTAATAAATTAAACGGTCAGTTGAACTTGAAGAGAAGGAGCGGAACAGGCGCGGTGTCGTTTAGGTCTGGAGACCGTTTTAAACGTTTAAAGTGGTCGCATCCGTTTGTGCTAAGCACTTTTCGTATAAATTAGCTGTGAGAAACTTTCCCACCGTAAATTAGGCAATAATTATATAAACGGTCTAGCAGCGTCACGTGTTTCTAACGATCAGTTAGTTTTACCTATTCCACACCTTTTATTTCAAGGGTAATATGTGTAATTTGTTAATCTGGGGTCGGAGATGTTATGTCTGTGTGTGCGTATGCCTGTGACGGCGGCAATATTCGAATTACAAATTTTAAAAGTTCCGAAAGCGCCTGATTACGAATTATTTTGTCGCGAAACTTGAAGTAAATAAATCAAATATTTAAAAAAAAAAAAAACAACTAAGCTGCGAATGATCGGAAAGCCGATCGATCATAGTTTCGGAATTCAAGATTACCAAAATTCAAGTTACGATTGAACAAAGTTTCGAAAAATAAGGTTTCGACGGAGCGAAATCCGGATAATTAAAATATACGTTTAAAATGAGAAAAACGGAAAAATATCCAAAATCCAAAAACAGAGAAAAATCAAAGTACTGAAATTTCACCCAGCCAGAAATTTTAATTTAAATTACACGACTCGTTTTTTATTTTTTGCACACCGCGTGTCAATTAAATCAGAGAGTTTCGTTCGTTACAACTTTCATCGAATTATCTCCACTTTTATACATTACACATGCATACATATATTTTTTATTTACATGCACGCAATTAATCGTTTATTATTTATCGCGTAACGTTGAGTCAGGTCATATCCTTCGAAGAACGACACAGTGAAATGCTTCGTAATTTACGATGCGTGACTTATCAACGCGAGTAGTTTTAACACGAGTGAAAATAAACCGCGTCAAATGCGGCTAATGCGGTTAATTATCTTTTATTACTCCGAATCAGTACTAATTGTTATTTAAGAGCAAATTGACAAGATTATTCACGCTAATTCATACACGACCATGCTATGCGTGATGATGATGACGATGGTGATGATGATGATTCACGATGATAATGAACTTGAATTTTAATTTGACGTGGAAATTTTATTATACATTACGGGGTAAGAATTTTGTTAGCTGATTTATTTTATAATTTATCGAATAATTTCAGCAGTCGTTGATTCATTTGTTCAATCATTCGCTAGGTAAATTAATTGATCAATCGATTCATGAACCCCGTAATTAATCAACAGATTAAGTAATTTGTCCACAAATAACGAACGAGTCGCCAATTATATTAAACAGGGAAAAAATAAATTAACAAACTAATCGATTAATTTTTTTCTTCCATTTTATATCTCGGAATAGAAAATATTTTGCCGTTATTTATTTGGTCCGGTTTATCCTGGCGTTAGAGACGATCGTTCCTGCTGTAATAGATCGAGGCTCATTTTATACAATATCTGTTACAAATACCACAACAACGCTAGAAATTTACCGAGTAATTAAACAATCAGTACAGCGTAGCAAAAATAATTAATTGATTAATTGCAATTTCGTTTTAAAAACTTTGTAAACTGTTTCGAATTTCAACTAGAACAATCACGTTTTTATCACGCGGTATCGTTTCTTTCTTGTTCTTTTTTTACACTCTTTTCAAATAAATTGTTATTATTGTAGGTTAAGAGGTAAAACACAAGGAACGTAAGAAGATAAACCGAGTCCCGATCGGTGTTAATTAATTGTATTATAACATCAGTTTAGTGATAATAACGTAACTTAGACGCAACAACAAATTATTTGGTAAAGAAGTTAGACGGAGGTGGATAAGTTTTTCGTTTAGAAACAAGTAATTGTGTAAAGTGAGAAAAGTCGAATTGAATAGAAATTTGAAAAATATTTTTATTAACTCTTCAATTGTTTTGCCTGTAGCTTTTGAACCAAATGCTTGCTCACTTCCATCTTGGCCTTAAAACTTTCGTTTCTCAATAAAGAATCGATGAGAAAAATTTGAAGCCAATCGATTCGGATTATTCGTTCGGAAATTGGGTTTACACATTTTTTGAGAGGATTAAAAATCAAATTCGTGGTTAAAAAAAAAAAAAAACTAAAAACTTTACGAAAGACGTTCTTTTTTTGTACACTGTACACCATACTTAAAAATAAATAAAATCACCAATATATATATATATATATATATTACATACAGATTTTTTCAACCAATCAGTTTTGCCCGACGCGACGGTTGATTTGTCGATACGATCTCTGCCACGCGGTTTGTTTGCACTGTGTTTCTCGAGTACGGCTACATATGTATATATACACACACACACACATATATATATATATATATATACATATAATATTGTAATGCTGGAATCGCCTCGGGTAGCGAACCACCGCTGTCATATTAATAATTCATAAAATCTATCCAATCGCGCGATGGGCGGGGGGGGGGGGGGGGGGGGGGGGAGGTGAGGAGAGAGGAGGTTTAATCACGTGAAAGCAGAGAGGCAAAGGAACTAACTGATACCTGCGCAGGGTCGAGCTGTAGGATGTGGATTTGCGAAGTTGAAAATTCAAACCTCCTGAGTTATTTATTGAATCGTGTATAGACGATGAGTGAAAGTATCGGGCAGGTGGAAGCGAGGGCTTTATCGATAAGAAGAAAGTCACATCGTCGTTACGATATTTCACGATTACTCATATTTCATAACGGAGTGATTACGCGAGAGATTTACTTGACAAAGAATTTTACTTTGATTGACCGATTACTCGCGATATAATGTGTAATTTATCAGGATTGCAAAGAGATTTCTGTAATCGTAAATGATTTATTACGACTACGGATGATTACTAATGCGGAATTTTATTTTTATACTTATTATTTACGCGGTGCTATTTAGCTGTCAGGGAAATTTGGAAAATCGGGAATTGTCGGGGAATTTCGACTTCCTCGCTGGTCTACGATTCTTTGATGTGTAGAAAATTACTATACGCGAGAGTATTTAGTAGGGGGTTAGGGTGAAAAGGGACGGAAAATATGATTTTTGGGGGAATTTTAAGAATCGATGAATTGACGTTGAGCACTGTGTAAAATTTATGAAAAATATAAACAAGTACTAGAACCAGTTAATACTCTCAGATTGATGTTTCCACCTTCCATGTTTCGAAAGAATGGCTGATCTTTCTTTAGTTTCTTGAAATTTGAGTGTTTATTGCTATATTCGGTGATTGAGTTTAAGTAAAATTGAACTTAAAGAAAAATTTGACTATTTTAACTTACGATGGAAGCATCTGATGTCTAATTTGCATAAAAAAAACGCGAGTTTGTTAGTAGAGTTAGGTTTAAACGAGTCCTGAAAAAATGTCTATTCTCGTCTGGAAGACCGGGAAATATCAGGGAATTTGACGTGTCATTGACGAACGATATTGACAACACGACGATTCCTTGAGTGGAACACAGATGTATAAATTATTTTTCCATTAATTTTCGTATAAAATATACAAATCTATCTTTTCCATACACGCGTACCGAATGATTCTTTTTCTTCTTCTTCTTCTTCTTCATCTTCTTCTTCTCGTGCAATTAGTTAGATCCGCAATTACGCAGTGTGCAAATTTGCGTGGATTAAAATGAGGGTTGATGTATGAACGCAAAATCAGGGCAGGTTTAATCATTCAAAAGACCGTTGAATTATACATTCGTACGACGTGTAAGTTTCAAGTTTTGCAGCAGCGATTGCCGAGGTTAAATTTTTGCAGAATCTCGTTCCGTATGCAATTCATTCCGTCTCTGTCATACGGTCTACTGCCGCGGCATTTGGCACACCTATCCATCTATCCATCTATCCATCTATCCATCTATCCATCTATTTATCTATCTGTCTATTTATCTATCCATCCATTTATCTATTCATCCACCTGCGCAGCAGTCGAGCACTAAGTACATATATTCCCCTGATTGGGCTAGCCGGCAAACTTTGCCTATTTTGCATACCTAACAACCCTCTAGGTCCATAGAATCACGTTTCGGACTGCAGTCCATGCAGATCGAGATCATTGCGTCTTTCCTTGATTTTTTCATCATTTTTACTCAGCGATATTCGCGACACTTTGTGCATGGATCGGAGGGGCGGGGTTCAAGTTCCGAATTTGAAAAGTTCCGAAGAAGTCCAATTCCGAATTATTCGGTGGCGATACTTGAAGCGAAGAAATCAAACTTTGAAGAAACAACAAAGTTTCGAACGTTCGGAAATCCGGCGGATCAAAGTTCCGATATGTAAGATTTTTAAAATTCAAGTTACGATAGAGGAAAGTTTCGAAAAGTAAAGTTCGGAAAATTAAAATATATTCACACAGCGTACTTTACTCGAAGAGTGGGTGTAAAAAATGAGGAAAAACCGAAAATCGGAACTTTGATTTGTCCGAGTTACGCCATTTCGGAGATTTGCATTTCCGAGACTTTTCAAATTCGGTATTTGAACAAATAATTATCTTCGTATGAAAAATTTTGCTAGATAATATTTATTCCAAAGTTTCATCTCGTTATTATTTTTCACCGTTCCTTATTTCAAACTGCTTTCTTACAGCCACTTTCTCTCTCTCTCTCTCTCTTTCTCTCTCCCCGTTTCCGGTCAACGAAGTCACATCTGAAGTACGTCTCGTTCAAGTCCCGTTACTATTTATTTTTGTCTTCTTCCTCGTCCTCGTCTTCTTCTTCTTCTTCTTCTTCTTCTTCTTGTTCTCCTTCTCCTTCTTCTTTTTTCCATTTTCTCTTCCATCGAGTGCGTCGCACTCGCCTCGACGAGGCGCAAACGTAGAAAGAAAATGCGCCGCGCTGCACTTGCGAACGTCCATTGGACCCTCATATTACCATTGGACATGTATTATATACGCCCGACGGACATTGAAAGTAATTGATAGATCACCTTTACGATCGCGTCTGGAAGGATATTTGTATACCTTATACGTGTTGTCTATAACCGTGCTTGTAAAACTGCCTCATCCTACGCAAGGCTCTAGAGGCTCGTATGTGAAAATAAACTTTACAAACGTGCCTATGTGATAAACTTTAATATATATATACATAAACATTATACTCGACGTTATCAAAATACAAGCAGAGTATATAAGGCAGTTATTATACGGCGCAAATGTTCTGCACTCTCTGAATTATATGAAAGGGATATATTATATACGAGGTATGCTATGCGGGGAGAAAATACAAGAGAGAGAGAGAGAGAGTGAGAGTGATTAAGAATTACACGTAGAACGATTTGTTTCGAATAAATATTATTCAACGTTATTTTTTCGGCATTGAAAATAAAGAACAAAATGAGGGCGAAGAACAAAAATTTCCAAAATCTTGTGAATGAAACGCTGGTGATTTTTTTTTTTTTAGGTTTTCTTTCTTTCATTTCAAAGTTTCAGTTTCATTTTAAAAAGAGTTGTCCAGGCCTAAACCGGCATATCCGATGAGGTTGGATGAACGATACGACGGTGATGGTGGTGGTGGTGGTGGTGTATGCAGATTTTCGTTTAAATCGTATAATTTCAACGATATTATACAGCGCGGCACAGCTTGAGAAGAATGGAAAAATTCGGAGCGGTGTTGTGCTTTTTTCTTTCTTTTTTTTCCATCTCTTCTCTCCGTCTTCTTTCTTCTTTTGCTTCAATTTTTTCATATCCTGAATTTTCTTACTCTTTCGCCCAGGCTCGATCAATCGAAAGGATGGATATTATACGTATAAATGCGCGCGTACAAGCGAAAGAGAAATACAAGAATATGAAAGAATATTTTCGTAACACCATACGGATTAGGTTTAACGGTGATTTTATTATTATTGTTATTAATATTATTATCACGGTTAGAAATGAAACGAAAATTGTGGAAGAGAAAGGAAATGCATCGCACATCCGTCATTCAAAGCCATTTTTCGTGGTAATTGCGTTTGAATATTTTCAAAGGCGTTATACGGTGTAATAAAGACGACGATGTTTCTTTCACTTCCGTTATTGTCATGAAATCTCTTCCTGTTCTTCTACATGTAACACTTCTCAACGTCACAACCGCGAGTAACTACGATTTTTGAACCATCGCATGTAACATATCACTTTATATTCTCTTGCAGCAACGTCGGGGATACCTTTTGCATTCTTCTGAATGTCTCTTTTTCTCTCGAAAGAGTCAGAGGAATAGCTAGTGTGATGTACCGTTGTAGGTGGTTTTGTATTTATACCCACTTTACGGGAGAAACTGAACCCGCAACATTTGTTTGACGCGTCGGAGGAAATGGTCGTAGCTTGACAATCGGTACAATTTTATCTTGAATTACCGCCGCTATGTGGTATATACGCATATGTCCATATAGGTATAGATTACATATGTGTATATATATGTATATATATATATAGGTATAACATAGACCAGAGATGGACCTAGAAAGAAAAAAAAAAAAAAAACAACCCTCGTCTTCGATATCTTCTTTGATCGGACAGAATTGAGCCGTGGCTTAAGCCGTACGTCTGTAACCACACACACACATATATATATATATATATATATATATATATATATATATATATAGTATACTACAACCATATACGATGTATATATATATACACATAGCTCTGGGCGACAGGGTGAAGAACAATTGTGTCTATGACGATCAAGAAGATCGGAGAGTGCCGGTAAAACACGTAGATCTCGAAGAAATCTTTCTTCCTCCCTCGTATATGCGCGAACATATACCTATATTTATACATGGACGATACGTGTATATATATATGTATGTATCTATGTATGTACATATATACTAGGATTCTTTTTAGATTGTGGCTTAGCACCTCTGGGGCGTTTTGTTTGAGATGTGATCTCTCCTCTCATCTCCTCTCCTCTCCTCTTCTACACATATCTTATATCTTCTCTTTTTTAGCCTGTTGTACGTTTATGGCCAAGAGTATGTACACACATTGTGCCTGGTTACACGAAAGGCTCGTTTCAGGAAATCTATCCCTCTCTCTTTCGTTGGCCACGAGATTTGGTTTCGTTTTTTTTTGAAGAACAGATCGTATTATACAGCCATTCGATGGAACATGCTCAATTTTTTTTATTTTCTTGTACCGAAATGCGAATTAATATCGTGAATACGATATATACACATATACGAGTGTTTCTCGGATTTTATCGGGATTCTTATCCTCTTGTATTCATAGTCTGATGTTATTTTAAATCGAATTATAAAATAGAACAAAGGAAATTAACTTATGCTTCTGAAGCTCGAACATATTCACGAACAAAAGATGTGTTAGATAAATATTTAAAAGAACTTTTTCAATTCACGATCAGATCTCTGGTGTGTTTATTCTTGCTTGTATAGATAGTCTGTGTAAAACTTCACAAGATCTATTTTCTTCTGATCGTGAGATATTTCTTTGGCGTGCAACACGCCGACGGCTTCCAGATGCGCTTTTGGATCACAGAATTTTTAACGTTATTAAAAACAGCTGGGTATGAATATTCAATCTCGGTATTTCCGTTGTGTCTACTGTGATGCGTTAGTACCGATAAACGTCGAAGAAACATTTTCTACTTTCGTATCTTTGTATAAAAATATTTGCGTCGAACGAAAAGTTTCCAAAGACCGTAAGGACGATCGTAAAGATCGTAAGGACGAACGCATTGTCGAATGAAATAATTTTTACGCGGCTGTAACAAGAGATCGGGGAAAGTGTTACGAACACAGCCTGGAATCGGATGACATTCCGGATCCTGAGCATCGATAAGAAAAATAAAAAATATCGCGAATCGTCTATACATCACGATACAGTCGTGTCGTCCTTTTTGTTTTAGCTTTAAGGGGTGAGAGATTCGAGTTCAGTCCTGCGAAGAGGTCGAGAAGTAATTTCTGTAAATGGGAGGAGAGAGAGAGAGGCGATAAAGAGAATCGTTTCCACAAATACGAGAGTTGGAAGTGATGCGCGGTCGGTTAAGAGTGAAGTGCGATGTGTGTCTACCCGCAAATGCAACTAGCCGGGGGTGAAAAAGGGCGAAAATTGAGCCGTGAGGGAAAGCGGTCTCGTTGTTTTCCCCCCTTTTCCACCTTCCTTTCGTTTTTACTATGAACGTCGAGTTGTAATTTCGCCTGTTCACGCCTCGGATATATTCGCTGTTCGTACACGGACAGGTGACAATGAGAGAGAACCGCACGACGAATAATGCGGGCCGTTTGCAGGGTGAGGATCAAAATCCCGAAATACCGAAAAGTCGACTGATCGAAAATCCGAAACTTTCGAGATACGAATTTTAAAGTAACGAGTGATCAGGGGAATTGAAATTGGGATTTTCGATAAATCACACAGTGGAATAATTTATTTTCACAAAGTTTATTTAATCGAACGATCCTTTAAGCCGGAAAAGCATTTTCAGAACAGTCGGCATTAGGAATGAAAGAAAGCACGAGATGTGAAAGGATGGAAATTACAAAATTGAAAGCTGCTGGTACTTCGAACAGTTCAGAAAAAGAAAACAATTATTTGTCGAAAATCAAAGTTCAGAAGGAGAAAAATCTCGATCCGAAAATTGCGAAGGGATCAGAATCCCGAAAGGACGAAATACCGAATCTCCCGAGAATTTGGAATTTGTGAAATTGGTCAACTCGATGCTAGTTTTATCAAGATTGTCTCATTTCATCGGACAATCGTCCGTGTCGTCAAAGAAAAAAAGATCGTCAAGGAACAGGCAACATATTTTTAATAACATTTAAACGGTACGTCTTTTTTCCCGTACGTTCAATTTATTCAAGACATTATTATATTAAATCGTGTTCCACATTCGCGTCACTTCACTAGCGTGTTGCCATCTATTGGCTGCAGCTTGTCACGTTGGAAAGAATAAATGTATTTCCGACGTCTCGCCACCTTTCGATATTTCGTCCATTCTGCCTCGGTGGATTTCGGAATTTTGACCCGTCGAGTCTTTGGTCAGTAGTTATCGATAAATTCGGATTCGTAAATTTTGGAAAAAGGCACGAACCTGACATTTGAAAAGTCGCCTTCTTTTCCAAAAAGAAAGAATTTCGGTTTAAATTGATTTATAAATTTTTATTTCACTAATAGACGACTTTTAGTATTTACGGTCTTTCTACCTTTTTAACTGCCGGTAATTTGACTTTCGACATTTTGCCTCGTCGAATTTTTCGTCTTTCGTATTTTTATACCCCACCCCGTTTGCACACACACACACACACACACACATAGTTGGACCGATCTTGAGGGTAATGTTTAATTCATGGGGGATACTCACGTTGGTTGTATCGTCGAGCTTTCGCTTCCAAGCGTCGCTACGTTCGATCAAGGCATTCCATTGCTCCGATAGTTTGTTAACTTCTCTTCGTATGCTTCTGGTCAGTTCCCTGGCTTGTTCCTCGACACTTCGATAGCCGCGTGAATCACCGTCAAGCTCTCTTCCGGCTGAAATAAAACAAGGATCACGATCAAATCATAGGAACGAAATCTCGTTTTTCGCTTTCGTCGTATATACTTCCGAGTAGATGGTTTTTGTTCATTATTATTTTTTATTTTATTATCTTTACCACAAATCGACGATTCTGGATGGTCGGTACTCTTCGAAAAAAAAAAATAATAATACAAATGGCTAGTTTAATCGGGATGATAAATTTCCTCTGAAAGGATCCTAAACGGACTGCTCGAATTGAGGGAAATCGAATGTTGTTCGAACCGTTCCAAGTGGAGAGAGAGAGAGACGGCGGTCGGTGCTGATTACTAAATACTAATAACCGAGAGGCATCTGGTTTTCATCAGGCTAATGAAACCGGAATGCTGCACGATTCGCGTGGGTTATACGCGATATATTGCCCGTAGCAAAATACCCGGGTGGCGCAGCAAAAGTCCTGACAGTCGATCGGGAATGGATTCTGCAAATCGGACGGATATAGATATAATATCAGTTCGTTTCGTGCAACCGAACCGGTTGATTTTTTTCGCCTATCGAAAACCGCCTTCCGTACCTACATGGTATATATGTGTGTACGTGTTTTGCGAGTGGGAAGAGGATCGGGGGTGTGGCGATCAGGCGCATAGCTACGCACAGTGATCATAAATCAACATAACGTAAAGCAGATAGCCGGTACCTGGACGAGCCGAAGGTACGAGAGAGAAAGAAAAAGAGAGAGAGAGAGAGAGAGAGATCGAGGGAGGGGGAGTTTTCGATGCCGAACAACAACATATACATGAATAACTATAACTGCGTGTAACAGAGTACGAGCGGAAAAAGGAGAAGCGTTTCTGATACCGTTCTTGATTCATGAGACAATTAATTCAACGACGATAATGGATCGCCACCTCCTCGACCGGAACGTTATATCGAGATCTGTGTATGGAAACTCCGTTGTAACTATAACCAGTGCAGGACTCGAACGTGTTTAATCCGTCGAGCAAATACACCCGTTCTCTTCAGATACGCTGATTTCGAAAAACCATTCATCATCGTCCATACGGCTTTAGAGATTTTTGTGATTTATTATCGAATTTTGCTATTTTTACGCTTGGAGATTTGAAAAATCTGACGTTATGGTTTTGAAAGACTTTCGAAATAACACGATTCAATTAAATTCAAATCACAGTTATTGCAACTTGGTTTAGAGTTTTGAAAACTTTGGTTACTGCAGCAAGCAAACAGATTTCAGCAATTCTGTGAAAACTGTTTAATCGTTCGGTTACGGTGCTTCTGAACACAGAGTGAAGTTTGGTAATCGTAACAATCGTATCTCTCGAACTCCTCTCTGGTAACTGAGATTTTTTACTTGAAAAATTTTTCTAGCCGTGGCTAGAATCCTACAGCGACTATCCTCTTTATCGTCCGCTAGACGAGGAAACGGGACCGCGATGATGGCGTATCTGTATCAATATATGCGGTATTCGTACACCCACCTAGGCCAACATCAGCGTTACACAAAGAGGCTTCTGTTCCGGTGTATAACCTAGTAGCCGATGCTCGGCTTGCGGCTTTATCCGTTATGGTTATATATGGTATAAGTTTTAGCTAGTTTAACACCGTCTCAGATCATACAACCGAACATTTGTGGTTTCAGGACTTGGGATTACATACAACGGCCTGGAAATTGCAGTTGTTGTCGTTTGCGATTGAGGACAAAAATTCTGCACGGTTCAACAAACGACGCAGTGTGGTAAGTCAGAGATGCGTGCTAATCATTTTTATGTCTGTAGATAGAAATTTTGAGATTTTTTGACGAAAATTTATTCCTTTGAACTCGGGAACTCGGGAACTGCAGAAAAAACGTTAGGGACAAAATTCACCGTCAATATTTATTTACATTTCGAAAAGTGAGAAAAATAAATTTACCCCCCCCCCCCCCCCCCCCCGTCGGGAGGCGAAAGTCGCCTTGAGAGAGGTCGGAATAGGTGCAAGTATTTCATTCGGAATGTCGGGATCAGGTACAGAGGACGTGCCTTACAAACAGATGAAAACTGTTGAATGGCTTGGTTTAGCGATGGTCCGCACGTTCGTTTGATTCAATCGTGTAATACCTTCGCTACATGTGAGGCTTTTCCCAGAATCTGAGCTATACACGACGGAACTTTGCTTAGCTGTGTGATTCGCGGTGGACGGTCAGAAATTCACTCCGTAGAGTGAACCGATCGTTGTGAAAAATGATTTGAAATATTTTTCTATCGATCGACTTTTTTTTACCCACTTTAATGAATAATTCAGTTTCATTGAAAAATGTGATAATTGAGCTGAATTTATATTCGTAAATCAAAGTTTTTCACTGTTGCGTGCGGTTTTAATTTTCAAAAAGAAATTCCGTTAATCCCGCAAGCCGATTACTCGCGTGACCGTAATGCAATGCGTTTTGCGTTACTTCAGGCGCCTGTACACGACGAACTAGAATCAAGCCGTACGCAGCCTGAACCGCAGTCTTGTATGCGGGGCTGCATAACGCGAGGGGTTTGGATGATTTTTATGCAGTACGAGACACGTTTTTTGACAATTAGGTATATGTATACCTGACAGATTTCTTCAATCGAAGTTGAAAAATTTCCGTCGCAACGAACGTGAAAACTTTATTTCTGTTCCATTCTCTTCGCTTCTCAACGATGAGAATATTATTACAAAGAGTTCCATATCTGAATTTAATATCTCGCACGAAAGAGAACGTCGCGACTCGACACGTGGTATATTGAACGAAAGAATCGAACTCGTGAGTATTAATATAAAAATCTGGTATCCGTATACTTTTTATCGACTTTTCATCCATTATATTAGCTTCTTTAAAGTGTTAGGCGATATTATTCTTATTTCGAAACTCTCAAGAGACGTGCAAAACGCCGCGGCGAACCTTATTCGGGAATTCCTCTGATCCTCGTCGAATTCGAGCCGTGTTATCAAAGTGACAACGATGGTCTAATTGGCTGGTTGAGCGAACGGGATATTAGCCGCAAATTCTCCCGAGAAGGGTAAGCCTCGAGATGTTGGCGCGTAGCCCGCGTGGCTGCATTTCAAATCCTGGAACCTCAGCACGGTAGACCCAAGGGATTAAACGATGAACAATCATCGTGCCACAGTGGCCAAGTAAGCGCAGTGGGTGCAGGGTTGCGGTGAGGGACGATGTACATTATATCAACGGGTATTGATTTCATTCGCCTCGACACAAGAGTCGGATATACCTGTAAACGCGGTCCTGCTAATTCGCGGAAAAAGAATTTCGCGAGTTCGCGTAAACGGACGAATTTCTGCACCGGTGATGGGAGTGATTAAATTTGTTGAAATAAAAGGGGGAAGATTGAGAAGCAGAAAAGAAAATGGAAAGAAGAACGACAACAATCTCTCTTGGGGATGGAGTTGTATATAGCCGTATAAAAACCCGCTTTCTTTCTGACTGACGCGTAAAATCCTTCGGAGTATTTAATTAAGGTGAAAAGTTACAGTTTGGGTGGGTGTGAAGTAAAAGCATTAAAAAAAAGAGCGAAAAAAAAAGAAGAAAAAAAAGAAGGAAACAGAAGAAGAAGTTGGATAATCCTTCGAGCACTTGAGCATCTAACTAATGGATCAAGCTGTCAAATTGTGAATTAAAAAAAAAAAAAAAAAAAAAAAAAAAAAATGGAAACCGAAAAGAAATAGAGAAGTCGGAGTAAAAGAAATGCTGCAGAATTTTTGTAAGACGTTTCTTCGGATGACTGAGAAGGACGTGCCGGTACTTAGTCGGGGTTCAAGTGTTTACGGAGGGATCAAAATATCTCTCTCTCTTTATTTTAGTCACGTTCGCCAAGGGTGTCGGGCTGACTGTGCCTTCTGGATTTTTCATGTCGCAAAGAACTTCGCAGCTCTTTGGAAAATAAAAATAACAATTTTAAGATTTAAAAAACAAAAAAAAAAAAAAAAAAAAAAAAAAACCATCTTATTCAAGTAAGAAACACGCTTCGTCACTCCGCTTATAATTCGTTTTTCGCACGCGTATGCATGGATGAAGGCAATTTTGTATCCTAAAATCCTGGTAAATCATTTTTTGACCGTTTGTAATGACATCTGGGTTGAGTATATTCGGATATTTATGTCTTTTAAATATTTTCCCCGATACTTTTTACCAGTCGTTTTAGCTCGTATTAATCAAAGTGACGTTAGTCAATGACGTTAATTGCTCACCTTCTGAGTCGGAGGTGTCGGATAGAGGAGGTTCGTTGGCGATGTACTGTCGACCGTTCAACAAATTGCTCTCGACAACCGGCCGCTTGTCTTCCAGCTGTCGCCTGAAACCGCGATGATCGTCCTGAAACAAGAAAGAGGATTTAAAGGATTTCTTTAAAATCTCTGAGCTTTAATTTCCCGGTTGCTGCGAGGTTATCGCTGCGTGTACGTATTACACGTATAATATAATATTATGAGCTAAGTGACACGTAATTCAGGAATTATACCGTATGCGGTGGTACGATGTGCGGCTTCGTAATTAAACTTGGAAGATCAGCAGAGCAGGAAAAACGGCGAGAGATGCAAGGCTCGAGAGGCGGCCAAGCTGCGCTTTGACGATATTATGACGACGAAGTGGGGTGAAAAATGCTGTAAAAACTAGAAACAAAAAAAAAAAAAAAAAATGGAAATTCACCACACGGAGAACCTAACGTCCATAAACCGGTTCAAGACTAACCGAAAGACGCTTTGCACACGGCGTGCATGAACCATAAAAAAGAAAAAAAGATTACGACCCTTGCAGAGTGACGAGGTGTTCGGAGCCCGAAGGAAGTACGCGGCATCTACAAGAGTTAAATCAGAATAAACGGCAGATAAAGTTTGTCGAGTGAGAGAGAGAAGGGAGAACGAAGTGTTCTAAATCCTGGCTGACTGCTAAAGCCACGAATCAATTCCGTTCAACTGTACCCTTGGGGATCAAGAGGAGTCCTCGAAGAGCCGTGCAGCATCTCTTACCTCGCGACGATCAAAGCGAGTGAGAAAAAGTAAAAACGAAATTGAGTGGGGCGAGAGGGAGAAGAGGGTGAGATATTTTACACGGGCATTGGTACGAACCACCCTTCTCTTCGCCCCCACCCCTCACCCCACAAGACTTTAAATAATATCGGTGGAATAATGACGCAAAGAAGCACTAAGTGCCTCACTCGTCTCTGTACGGACACTCTCGACGACTTATACACGAAAAGTAAAATATGGGACCGGCAGGTGGTTCTTCAGGCAAGGTCGGAGCTTTTTCCTCTGAAGTAGGTATACCTCGAACGAATTTAACCGCCCCACGTATAACCGACTACTTTACTCGCACACTTTCTCAACCTCTTTTAAATATAGACATGCCTGTATACGCCGAGGGACGAACGTTCTCTCGAAATTCCTCGACGTTTTTCGGCCAGAGCTTAATACCGAAAGGTGGACGATGCAGAAGGTGCTCGCGAGTGTTGCGGGACCTTGAAGGGTACCGGAATACCCTAACCTAGTCTAACCCAACGCAGGAGAATTCGCGTGGATGAAGAGGGTAGGCGGTTCGGTTACAAGGCTCGTTTGTTACGCGGCTAATATATTATTCACAAAGCTCATGATCGGTGTTTAAACGCTTAAACAAGGGACACCTGGTGCACCGTAGGCGCGGGCGTACGAAGATGAGCGGATAGTGGAAGTCTACCTATATTTATTCGTAGATTAGAGGGGATCTTCTTCGCAAACACATTCAACGAGGCAAGGTATAATAATAATAATAACAATAACAACAACAACGGAGGAGGAGGAGGAAGTCGTTTATAATACTCGGAGAGTTCGGAAATGGAGCCTGATTTACGTTTCCTCGATCATTGTATATGTTATATATGTATACCACATGTATATTTGACTGATGGATGAGAGGAGGAGGAGGCCTTAGCGAAGGTCAGCTTCACGGATTTGTCTAGAAACGGGCGAGGAAACAGTCGGGCTTAACGCTTGCTCCTCTTTAACGTCGGCGATCAATATGTGTGTGCGTCCTCAGACCCCGGTAGCTCACTACACCATGATCTATACAATCGCTCGTGCAACCTACAACGTGTATAGATCCGTCCAGGGTACCGATTGTTCCGAAATTCGCGGCATCGCAGAGCACCCATTCCTGCAGGTCGGGTTGGTATCCATGCTAAGCAGTTCCTTGTGTCGGAACGGAACCTCCATCACCGTAACGTAATCTCGACCGGCGTACAGGACGTGTTATACCTAACCAATTACACGGTATGGTTTGAATTTCCTTATCTGGTTTACGCCACCCGAGCTTGTTCTTCCGTGGCTGTCCATGTCGAACTCATATGCTGAACCGGAAACACTGGGATACACGATTCATATCATTCGAACAACGACCACTCATACGACGCTTTTACAGAGTTTAAAAGTTTACGCCATTGATTTTTTGTCCCGTGATTTATTTAGGGTATGCAGAAACCAGAATCTGTTCAAATACCTGGCTTCGAAAACGAGATACCCAAGACTGTGACTTAAAATTGGAGAACCGGATAAGGCTCGGTTTGATCTTTTAACATTACCGAAGTAGGCTAATTCAAGGTCAAGTCTTTTCAATTTACTGGTGTAATTGCGGTTTCGGGTCACTTGATCAGGGTTCAACTGATCGTTTGTCGAACAGTGTATACCTAAAGTTGATGCAAAGATGGCATCAACTTGCAATAACGTCCGTACATGTGACGAACTCGAAGAAAACTTATGTCCTGATGACGATTTCGAGATGTTCAATCCAAACTTATCCATGTTGGATTCCGTCAAACTTCAAGCCCTGACAATAGACAATAGACAACGACGAAGATGGGATCAACTTCCAATAACATCTTCACATAACGGACTCGGAGAAAATTTGTATCCCGATGACGATTTTGACATATTCAATCCACACTTATCCATGTTAAATAGCATCAAACTTGTGACAATAGACAATGAGGAAGTAAAGAACGGAGTCGATCCTGGGACGAGAGAAGAGGGTGACAATGTCTAACCAACTTGCCGGTTGTAATTTTAGCGGCGTAGAGCTGCAGGTGGCAATTACGCCGTGAGTTACCAAAAGCGCATCTCTTCCCTCGTTTGACATGCATCGAGTGGTCTGCGTGTATGCACACTGTATCGTATCGAGGTTGCGTGTGGATCGACGCGCACGCGCATTAATTAGGTCGTTCGGTCCCTCGGTCCATGGACAACGTATCCTCGACCATCGGCAGCATCGCCCACGCCTGTCCGAGATGGTAACTCAATATTGGACCCTCGTACGTCCGCCCCTTGGCTCCGAGGGTGCGCCTCCTGCTCTAAGCACCTAGTTACTGCTTAGTTGCCCGTATAATTGTCCGCACCTTCCTCGCTACCAAGTTTCCTCGTCGTTTCCTGCACGCTCACGTCGTGCGGCAACAACGTCAGCTGAAAGTGCACGACGGTGGCAATTGCACTTGGATACGTCATTCGCGTGCAAAATTTACTCCACCTTTCAAAGTCGATTTCACCATCTTAAGGACCGGTAGACCGGACCCTCTGGATCGGATGTTGGGACGAGGAGGAGAAATCACGTTAGAAAAATCTGTAGTAGTGTTTTCTTGTACCGATGATGGTGAACATGAATGAAATAACATCTTTATTGTATAATGGAAACTAATTGGAGCAAACTTGGAACGTTTGGATTGGAAAAAGTTTTCTCAAATTCACGATATCTTAGGGGTTTTTTTTTTTTTTATTAGAGAGTGATGTTTAATCGGTATTCGTCACTATTTGCACAGATAATAATGGTGTTGTTTTTCTAAACGGTTTTTCCCTCTTTTTCACAAATTCAGACTGACTGTGTACATTTCGGAAATACTGTACACCTCAGACTTGAAGAATGTTAACCTCAACGACCTGATTGTTTTTTTTTTTTTTTTTTATATATATATACATACGTATTGGTATACAGCAACTGGGTAAAACGAACTGAGGTAAAAAAAAATGCCGATAAATAGTAAAAAGAAGGGTGAAAATAAGAGATAAAAAAAAGTGCTGACCGTCGCGTCATTTGTCGAACGATTTTCTCGCCTTTATCGTTTCCCATATAGACGGGTTTTCGGGTTTTCTGGGCGGGTTAAAGGTGACGGATGCGAAAGGCGGTTCGAAAAAAACGAGCAGGGATGGCAGAGGGAGATATAAAATGAAGAAAGAAAAGGGTTTTACTTTATTTGAAAAGGAACACAAACCTGCTGCTTTTGCAGGGCGGCTATGTCGCCGCAAACTGGACCCAGTCCGGTCAGCTCGGTGTCCTTTCTGATAACCCATTCGATAAGTTCCCGCAGCGAGAGCAGCAGAGCGTTCCAGTGTTCGGTGTTGCTTTCCAGGCGGTTTCTGCAACAGCGCAAAAAAAAAAAAAAAGTATGAAATCTTCCACCTTCTCCAGTGTTGGGTATAGAAAAATGGACAAAAATTTCGAAACTAGATCTGTTTGTCTTCTTCTTCTTCTTCTTGTTCTTCTTTTTCTATTTCTTCTTCGTCATCGTCACCGTAAAACGTTTATGCAGATATAATACATGATGTTGTATTTTTGTCGCAATGATTTTCGCGGAGGGTAAAATAACGCGCAAAAAACATCGGGTTGATAAACTGCTTCGCACATTGCTATTATTATACATTTCTCGTTTTTGTACATACATACGTCGCTTTCCAACCTCCGGCAAGGAATAAGCACAAACCTACATATGTGGTGGAGATATAATGTATTATACGAGAGAGAGTGAATAGATTTATATTCAACTATTGTGTCGGCCCCATCTTGTCCGTGTTACAAAGTTTGTTGTGCCGCGTATTCTCACGAAAACGGTGTGATAAAGACGACGCTTGGCACGGAGGAAGGCAGGTATCAGTCTCCTCGCTGCTGGTAGGGGAAAACGAAAATTTTTCGCGACGATTTTTCTCCTTCTTCCACCGAGCTTTTCATACATTTTTCATACGTTTCTCAAAAATTGTTACATTTTAGTACGGTGGCGGGATATGTTTGGCAACTTTTGTCTTTATTGCCTTCGGCAAGATTAACGTGTGGTGAGAATTGAAAAACACACACACACACACACCAAGAGACTATTGGAATATAAATTTGAGAACTTTGAAGATGAAAAAATAATCGCTATGTCTTTGCAGCACAGACAATTAACAATTCGATTAACAATGTATAATTTGTAGATATAACAAGAAGAAGGTATTATTTTTCATTCTTTGCATTAGTTTTCAGAAGGATGAAAGAAGATTTCACGATATTTCAAAAAGCCCGAAGTATCTTACATTTTATTCCGTGTCCGAGGCTTTGTCTCTTTATTCTTTTCTCTCTCTTCCTTTTAATCTCATTACTCGTTCATTCTTTATTCTATTTTCTTTTCTTTATTTTTTTTTTCTGTTCCACATACCGACGAGAGGTCAAAGAGTCTCGACTCGGTATTTTGCCGTAACTACAAACGATTTTCCCTTCATTTTCATTGTTTTCTTTCCTTTTTTTTTTTAAAATCCATTTATCTTTATTGCTGGCAAACGAATACATATATACGTAAATATACATACCTATAATACATCAAGTATCGGTGAAACTGTCGCGAGTAATTTTCAGAATATGAAAATGGTGTGCGGGGGATGACGATGGGGAAACTTTTTGATTATAACGGGGGAAAAGAAAGAGAGACAGATCGAGGGAGGGAGGGAGGGAGGGGAAGGAAGAGCCAGAGTCGTTCGCAACTGGCTGCAGAGATTAAGGATAATTAAAACATTCCGGTGTTTGAGCTACGGTCGCTAAAGTAGACAAAGTGAATGTGCCCAACCGACTACTGCTTATGGGTGTTCATCCCTTTGCAGGATTACCCTTACAGGCGTATATTACGTACACGTATATGTATACGTAATATATATATATATATATATACATGTACGTGCTTTGAACCGTTAAGACCGATTTTCGTCATATTGGATTCCTCCCAGTTCGAGAATTACGACGTTTTATAATCGCCCGATCGTCGTGATCGAGTGAGACCGTTGAGTTGAAAAGATTCTCATTCGAGGCAACGAATCGTGCTACATTTTTATAATCATGCTTCCGTATTTCTAAAGCCGCGATATTTGTCGAAAGTTGATGTAGACGAGAAACAAAAGTGAAAGAAAAAAACAATCCTACGCAATGATTCTTCCATTCGTAATATCGAAAGCTTTCGATTCTTCTATGTCTATGTTTTCATAAATCATGAAGGAATAGAAAAGCTCGATCGCTGTGAAAATAATCGTGCTAAAATCATTAAAAATTGAACAGAGTGGACTACTGTAGAAGAATTTTTGTGGTCAGTTTGGAAATTTGATGCCTGCAATGGTTGGATTCACATCAGAGATATTACGTATTGAATTGACATCGGATATTGTTGAACCGATATCGGATATTGCGTTGCATCGAATCGCGTCAAATTATTCTAATTCCGTACAGAATTCTACACCAATTTTTTCTTCCAGGATTGATATTTGCAATTAAATTTTGATTCCCGGTTGTTTGATACCGTTCCCCGAATTGGACACGACGTTGGACAAGTTCTGGTTCCACGATGTTACTCTCTACCCAGGTTTCTGGTTTGAGATCAAAAGGGCCGAGCGGGCTTGTTGGCAGTGGTTTTGAGAGGAAAATTGCTGCTACGGCTAGATTAGACGAGTAGGAGAGCTTCGGGGTTGAAACTCGGTGTGACCCACTAGGCGAACTCCTTGAGAAAGGGAGAGAGAGAGAGAGAGAAAGAGAGAGCTGAGAACCTAGACTCAGAATCCCTTTTGTTCCTGGCAAAAACCTCATTCTCATCAAACAAACAGGCAGCTGCTGAGATGTTCTCATCTCCCTCAAAAATGCCACGTGACGAGTTACTGCTGGTACAGTTTATATATATATATATAAACCAGTTTTGATCCTCTAGCTTCTGGTTTCCTCGCCGGTCAGAGTCTTCGCCTTCTTCTTCTTCTTTATCTTCTTTTTTTTCTCCCGCTCGATTTCGCACGCCGGAAATTTGAAATTTCAGTACGATCTCAGACCGCGACCCTCTTAGAAAATCCTTCTTTCCTATGGACGCGTGTCTGATATGATATGTATATATATATATATATATATATATATATATATATATATATATATGTGATGCACGTTGTGAATTTTTCGGAATCTATGCTGCTCGTGGCTGAATAATGTATACCTCAGATACATATTTTACGCATATATATATATATATATATATCTATGTATATAATAAACACGAGGAGATAAATCGGCGATGAAAATTTCTCGCATCTCAAACTCACCGTGTGGAATTTTCACCGCTCTCTGTGAAATTCAATATTCCGACGAATATTCTGGAAAGTGATATTTTGTTTCACACTTCGCGCTTACCTTCAGCCTGGCAGAAATTCGAAAACACACGAAACCCATTTCGTATAAGCGATTTCAAAGGCCACATAAGAATTTTGTGAAACTGTATATCGCTGTTGAAAATTTTTTTACCGAAAGTTTCTATACTGTATTTAGAAGTTTTATTCGAACGTATATACGGAACAGCGAATTAAACATACGTTCGCTGTTTGTTCTATTTACAAATGTAATAAATTTACCATACAATTTAGTAAATTGACAACTTTTTTGTACAGTAAATGTGTAGTAAATTCCGAATTATTTTTAACAGTGTAGTAGAATTTTTCTTTCACTTCACACACACACACACACACACATATTGCACGAATATCTTGGCGAACTGTTGAATCTTCCCAAGCGCAAAGCTTTCCAATTTTTCTGCTCACCCTTCTACAATCTTCTTTTCCTTATTTCCGCCCTCTGAATCCTTGGATAATACAGCGCGCTTTGTTATCGGAATACACGCTATCTTTTCGGTGTGTTATACACGTAGTTCACACTTTACAGAAAGGAATTGTTGATCGCGTTGCGAAACGTTACGTGCAGGTATTCGTGGATTCGGTAGTCACGCATCTGCAGCGAGAGGAAGCGGGTTTGAGCTTTTCCCTCTCTCTCTCTCTTTTTTTTTTTTTGTTTCGTTTTTCTTCTCAAATTTTATGGTCTCATGGCTATTGGCACTTATTCAAGGCTTTTCTCCTGCAATACGTTCGAGCACGTTATAAATATAGGAATTTACGATCGCATAAAGATAATGCAGCGTTCGAACGGAGGTCAATATAAGCTTGCAGTTTAACGTTGCCTTACGAAAAATTGTTTTCTTTATTTTTTATCCAGATGTCGGAGAAGAAACAAGGTACAGCTAGATGCTGGCGGATGCTTGTTATCGGACCTTTCAAATACGAATCTCTCGTACGACGATCAATCGCGGGTATGAAACCGTGTCCGCGAAATTTTCCTCTCACGTTTAATTATTCCTCGAAATTTGTGTTCGCAGTTAATTCACGTTAGACACTCAAAGGCTGCTGTTCCAGCTGCAAGCTGACGTGGAAAACGACGACGACGCGGATAGAATAGCTGGGTGCTAGTAGAGAGTCGAGGGTCGTTTTTGGGGTGGTTGATTAAACGTGGCGATAAGCTGTTTTCGTGACAAAATGCGAATTCTCGGTTTGCCGGATAGGCTGCAACGGTTTACCCTCGCCGAGGTGACGGTGTGTGCTGTAATCCACTCCATGGCCACGTTACGCAAACGTAAACGGAAACGCAAACGCCCCGCCTACTCTTTTCCCCGATTATAGTTTACACGCGTACGCGCTAAATTCGTCCGCGATATAAATTGATACCCTTGAATTTATAACCTCGATACCAAATGCTCGTAAACGTTTTTTATATCTACATTTCCGCCAAAGCACGCTGCGTCTATTCGGTTGTTCATCGTTCCGTTTATCTTTTGCGATCTACATTCGCAGTTCGAACCGTCTAGTTTCCCGCGAGGGGGAAAGAAGACACAAAAAAAAAAAAATGAAAAAATTAACTGCAGTTACTTTCCTTCAAGCACGGAAATTGCATTCGTTTAACTGACGCGAAGAGACTGAGCGGGGTTGAAATTCCGAATTTGAAAAGTTTCGAAAGCGATGAATTCTGAATTTTTTTGGTGGTGAAACTTGATGTAGAGAAATCGAACATCAAAGTTTCGAATCTTCACTTCAAGTTTCACCACGAAATAATTCAGAATCAACCACATTCGAAACTTTTCAAACAAGTTCTTTTCCGCATAATGAAACTAAACAAATACTCGATTAATCTACGGTAAGATTCAGATGTAAAAAAAAAAAAAAAAAAAAAATGAAAATCATCCATCTATCTTTTCTTCAATTTCCTAAAATTCCCGAGCTTGCGAAGCATCATCGGCGCAAATAAAACTTTCGGCTAGTTTTTCAGCCTCTCGGAGAATTTCAATTCCGAGTGAAATTTCTCGACTCCGAATACTTGTGTCATAATAGAATGGTAAATACCGACTCACCAAAGACCGTACTCTCATCCGAAATCGTTTAAAGCTCGTCCACCCGGACACGATTCCATTCTTTTGAGTAACCGCACCGAGTGGAAACGGCTCACCGACCAACCCGGCTGCGCCCTTATTCAACCCGCTGATTGCAATCAGCCGGTGAACTTCTGGCGAACCTTAGGTTAATTAATCGCGACTGATTGCTCGACGTGATCATTCTCGAGTCGCTGCCTACTGCTGACTCGCGGATTCGCAGTCGATATGAAAATTTTTCTCACATTATACGTATATTTAAAAGCGCATGAAAATCGACTTGGTGAAAATCAAGGGTGTGTATATATATATATATGTATATGTATGTATACGTATATGTATACATCACGTGGGATCAATGGTTCGGATATCTCTCTTTACCCACCACCCCCTTCTTCGCTGGATTTTAATCTCATCGTAATTAACGTTCACCGCACTTTTTGTCAGCATTTTTATACTTTTGTTTTCTTCTCTTGTTCCTTTTTTTTCTTCGGTCACAGCTTTTTCTTCATATAATAATGGTACAATGCACGATAATATACATGGAAAATTGAAGCACTGTTTTCTTTCTTTTTCTTTTTTTTTTTTTACTATTTTTTCTTCTTCTCGCACGGTCGTTGCACCGCCTTTGAAAAGCGGAAAAAGAAGACGCGCAGCCGCCGGGGAGAATCTCGCAGAGGCTTATCTCGCGATCAACGTTAAACTCGCTCTAAACGATCCGCGCGGTCCTCTTTGTATTTTCTCCCTTTATCTCCGTCCTCTCCCTTTACCTTTCCTTTCCTTTCCTTTCCTTTTACCCTTACCCACCTTTTTACCGCAATCCTTTTCCTGCTCTTGCAGAGATCTTTATTTCGGGAGGATTAGAGCGTAGATACATACCCTTGTACCCTTGTACCCTTTACTTGCTATAAGCGCAAACCTACGGTATAGTCTGCGATCTACAGAGTAAGCCATCACTTAATAAGGAGGGATCCGTTCTCTTTTCTTTCGTTTTCATTCTTTCCATTCCTGCACCATCAGCAGCAGCGGCTTCTCTCGCAGATGTTACAGAGATTTTTACTAGTCGATATTATACAACGACGAATCCCGGGTGTAATCGTCGAGAAAAATTCTCTACTTGTTCCTACAACCGATATATATATATATATATATACTAAATCGACCTGCGTCCAATTTCTCGCCTCATTGCCGATCGTTTTCACGTCGCCATTCGTATTATACAACATATACCCCATGTAAAATATTACTACAGAGAATTGCGCGTATGTCTGTAAACTATTTTTTTTATTTTTTTTTTAAATATTCTTTATTCTTATCTCTGTATTTATCGAGGCAAATATTTTCTTTTTGTATATTACAGTGTAATAAAATTTCAAACCCCGAGTTTGGTGAGATTTTGCGGCAAAAAGTGTCCGATCGTGATTCGACGAAGAGTACGAAATGGTTTTACGCTGACCATATACGTATCCGTACGTAAATTAAAAAAAAAAACTATCGTACCTTATAGCCATGCTTTTTGCCTTGAGGTGATGCCATCGCTGGTTCATTTCGTCGAGACGATGTTGCAGCATTACCGCGTCATCCTGACTAGCCAATGAGCTTAAAAGCTTCCTTCCAGTACCGTTCAACGAGGCGTAGACATCTCGGTGTGTTTCTATTTCCGACTGAAGATCCTGAATCAAAAAATGATAAACAAAAATCACAAAATTAATTTTAAAAAAATCACAAACTTTCATTTACACACTTTGTTATACAATAACATGTAATCTACAAAGAAACGTGAGTTTTTCCTTTTCTTTTCAACAACCTCGTCTTATAATGTCAAGTCAGTGTGAAATTTTTTTACCAAATTTGAAGAGAAAAATATCTTATTCCTTACTCGAGAATAAAAACTGATCATCGCGCGAGTCACACCAAAAAAAAAAATAAATAAATTGTGCGATTTTTTATTTGTTATTTTTTTTTTTGAACTCGTTCGTCTTATACTTGATGTATTATTTCATTTTCCGTTCATTTTTATCGTACACGTTGGTTCAAAGAGACCGTGACGTTTTGGTCCACGGTTGGCGGTACACTGATTGTTAGTTGCTGCCTCCAGCCGCTTCTTCACCGAAGTAAAGTGAAGTTCTTGCAGTAGCAAAACAGCACTACCGCCACCACCACCACTACCAGCTCGTACATTTGTTGCGAAATTAGACAGTTTGTTTTAAGATACGTTAGACCGTTTGCTCTCCCGTTTACCGCAACTTTATTATAAGCAACATTTACCCTCAAGACGTTTCAAATCCTCCGTCCAACTCGGTACAACTGTTATTGTTATTTTTCGGTAAATGTAAATTTGATCATCGCGATTCACCGACGTCAACCAGCCAATCTCCCAAGTTTTTCTTCATTCATGGTTATTGGCACGATTTTCAAGCAGAAATCATTGTTTTTTATCATTTTTTTTTTTTTTTTTTTCTTCTCATTCAGGCGAGGCAACGATTTTCGAGCAGCAGAAAATTGTGTCACTCGCGATTTTCAACCCGCAGCGGCATGTATGCATCCATGCATCGTCATTCGGAGGGACACAGAATTCGAAGTTTCGTTTCCGTCCCGCATTTAACGCGCGTTGTTCTCCGCCGCAGGCGGGCTCTGCTGACGTCAGCTCCGTTTACACGAACGGAAACGACACCCGATACATATATATATATACATACGCATATACATATACACTGTATCCACCCCGTGTTGTTGCTGCAGTTTTCACCTCGAAATCGTATTACGTAGACCGTACGTGTCAAAAGCGCGCGCAGAGCGTGTTGCTATGAAGGAAAGAGAGACAGAGAGAGAGAGAGAGAGAGAGAGAGAGAGAGAGAGAGAAAAAATGGAAACGAAAATAGCAAAAATGAAAAGCGAGGGAAAAGGGACGCAGTTGCTGCAGTTGATGAATCAGAAAACTAACGCGTTACGATTTTTCATTTTACGTTTTTTTACATTTACGCTTCTTTTCTTTTTTTTACCTCTCTCTCTCTCTCATTGTTTCTTGCGAGGTTGAATTCCGTGTGACGTCAATGCGTGCATCGTTGAATTTTTTATAAAAAAAAAAGCCACTATTTCGAACATAAGGATTGTAAATAAAAGCATGTAATAATCTGTGATAACTCGTGTGACATGTATTTTGAAAATTCAAATTCTTCAAAGTACGTAATTATAAGATCACTAGTCAGGAATTTTTCTTTCAATGTTTCTTCGAATACCTAATAACAGACGTAACGTTGCAAAGTTCAATCTCGTGTTTATCTACTTCATTTTTCTTCCCATCATTCATTTGGTGTGCCTGTAAATTTTTTGTACAAACTAAACGCATAATTTTTCCTCCCCCCTTTATGCGAGAACCACCAGCCGTTGACGAGATATTTTTATTTTTTTTATCCTGATGCTGCACCTGCACTTGCCAAGTTTTCATTTCGGCGGTGCTTCGGGTAGGAAGAGTCGATAATTTATTTAACGCTTCGTTTGTATTTATGTGCAAGCACCCCGACCCGCTAACCAATTGTCACATATGGCGCTTTGACTGAGTTATGGGGATGGCGCAAGTTGCGACGGTTGAAATCTAAAAATTAAGAAAAAAAAAACAAATAAAGGACCATTTCCGGCTTATTTCAATCCCAATTTTCGAATTTTTACTATTTATATATCTTGCCAATTTTTTTGTATTCTTTTTTTTTTTTTTTTTTTTCGTCACTTCATTTTATATTCAAATACAATTTTTTGTCTGCAATATCCTTGCTTGTTACTTTTTTTTTTTACTTTCTCTCGGTACCGAGAAGAGAAACGGATTTCTCAACGTTTTCGCAATAACCTTTCTTTATCCCTGACTCTGAATTCACGCTGCGGATGATTTTATAATCGAGGAATTGAAATCACAGAACGCGAATTATCGAACGGTACGATGATCGATTACACCGAGAGAATTTCGAAGCTCTTCGTGCCTGGTCGAACCGCGATTTCGATTTTTCCGAAAGGCGTCAAGTGTGTCGAAGGAAAAGTTGCCAACTCTTTCTCTCTGTTCAGCAGTTTGTACGTATGAATTCTTTTTCTTAATCTTTTCAACGAACGATTTTATTCGGGAATATTTTTTATGCCGAATATTGCGAATGAAAAAATGATCTTCGACCGCAAACCAACGCTTTTCTCGTATCTAGGCCACCGAAGGTGATGAAAAGTAATTATGGGCAAAAATGGAAAAACAAATAACGCCGTGTCTCGAGACTGGAAAAGAAGACTGGATACGGATCTACGAGGTTTCTCTAACGCGTTTCCGTTGCCTAGAGAGAGAGAGAGAGAGAAAGAGCGGGAGGGGGAGGAGGTAGAAACGCGGTTTCTTAGCCGGGCTAAAACGTTTCTCTCAAGTATTTTGGGACAGTGGGAGATTTAGGGGCGACAAGAAACCGCAGAGGAGCTTTTAATCAATGTCTTGGTTGCGGTACAACGTCTTCCGCTACGATCTCATTCGACCCGTGCGAGAATTCGGAGACGACGACGAAGACGACGAAGACGACGACGTAGACCCAAAAAAATTCTCGTTGAATCGCGGGGCGAAAACACTTTGATTTTTTGTTCCTCGTGTCGTTCGGTTTAATTTGTTTGAAATCAGGAAAGGTAGGGAAGAAAGGTAAGAAAGATTAAAAAAGAATGAAAGAAAGAAACAAACAAACTCGACAAACGTCGAACGATGAAATTGCCACGCCGATTTTCAGATATTTACCGAGATGTTACGCCGTTTCACTTTGTTTACCTGTTCGAAGTAACGAAGATCCGCTAGAAGGGCGTAGGAAATGTAGATGAAACGAGCGTCCTCCCTCAGGTTAGGTCCTCCCCTCCTGCATCCCGAGGAGTTCGCCAGTCCCTCGTTCCTGGGGGATCCCCGCCACCTCTTCCTCAGGGATCCCCCGGGCCAGGTGGCCCCCTTCGGAAACTCACCACAATAATCCACGATAGTGATTTTTCTCACGTATTTCCCTCCATCACACGCAGCCTTCCCTCAATTTTCTTATCCAGTTGCCCGATTCCTTCGAAATCCCTCAACGCCGCTACGCCGACACGACGAATGATTCGCCCGAGCTTATTTATTATTATATCCTCGAGTCTCTTCTTTTTTTTTTTTATTTTTTTATTTTTTTTTTTTTTTATTTCAATTTTTCTCTCATCACAAACGTGGAAACGGTGATCGAGTAATCTCTGATTGTCTACGACGATGCAAAGCGCAAATTTTTCACTTCAACAGGGTTCACAAAAGATTGTCCGATGTAAATCCTTGTAACAGGTTTTTTTTTTAAACGCTTATTACCGCTGTTTTTTTTTTTTTTTTTTTGTTTTTTTTTTCAACTTTTATCCTTGGAAATTTTTCACTGTTTTATTTACACGTTTTTGCAAAGAAACGGAACGAAAGCAAAAAAAAAAGGAACAAATAATCCAGCTCACTCGACGAAACAAACGAGAGTAAAAATTATTCCCGACCGGTGACCAACGGCCAGACTGCGGGATATAACAGAGGGATGCTTGGCACATGGAAGACGATATCATCAGTTATCCGATAATCCTGAGTTACGTGCGTGGAATGTGAAGGATGGAAGGGCGAGAGAAGGGTGCTTTCGTACACGTAACCGAGGAATCTTCAACATTGGGCAAAACACGTTTCGTGCTGCTGGTATTTAATGCCTGCATGTCCGAATACCTCTCTCTGTGTATAAAACAGTTTCGGTAAGCAAGTAAGTTTACCTAAAGAGCACACGGGGAGAACCACAATTAAATCGGATGCCGGACTCGCGGCAGCGACGATAAATGAAAAGCGCGGATAATCCGAAAGCTGGGATAAAAAATGTCGCTTATATTCACCTAACGAAAACTTGGCATCGACCAACCACGCCTCAGCGTTGTCATCGTACACGAAAAGCGATTTTATACTTCGGATTGATTTCTGTGATGTAAAACATTAAATTCGACACTTTTTTTTTTTTTATTTATTAATTTTCAAACATTCCTCCGAGAGACGAATTTAATTATTATAACATCGTATGCAATTCTGAAGGATCAATTGAAAAGGGGAAACTTGACGCACAAGGTTTTTCTCTCTTCTCGGTCCCCTCCCCTTTTGTAAAATCTACCTTTTTTCATTCTCTTGCTTGTTGTATTGTTTCTTTTTTTCTTTTCTTTTTTCTTTTTTTTGCTTTTTTTTTTTTATTCTTGCTCACGGAGAGTTTTCAACTCAAGAAATAAGACATTCATCCAGTACGTGAGCAGCTTTCCTGATAAACCAGCCTTCCATACTTTTTAACCAAAGTGACCCGCACCGAGTCGGCTGTACGTACCGGCTTTTCTCGTCGTCGTTGGTAATTTTTAAAGATTTTTTTATCGTCGTGTTTCTTTCTCTCTTGCTTTCTATTTATTTTTTTTTTTTTTGCACTTTTATTCATTGTTACAATTTCTTTCCCTGCCTGCTCCGAAAAGCTTTTTGCTCTTTTGCTGGAATTTATAAAAATATATATTGTACATGAGGTGATTTCACAGGTCAGCGATTTTGAAACACGACAAAGCTATTTCATACAACGGACGAAATAATTCCGATTGATTTTTTTTTTCTTATTGGAAATAATTGACCCTCCCATATATATATATGTAATATTTATATATAATGCATCGTCATATTTCGCGTTGTTCGTTATTTTCATCGTAAGCGGTAAACTTTCGTAATATACATAGGTGTATATTATATTATAGGTGTATGTAATAAATGACATTCACGTAGGATTGCCGTCCGGAAATAAGGCTGTCCAGTTTTTTATAGTGTGTAGTAAGGGATGGTAACCCTAGACGATCGTAAAGATGGACGCGAGGCAATGAGCGAAACTTGAATCTTATGGTATATCAGGGGTATATATTATTATGATTACTTTCCTCTTTCCCATTTTTGTACCTTCTTTTTCTAGAGCTATATAGAGGCCGCGTTTTTCATCATCTCGTTTCTGCTTTGTCGACCTCCTCGGTATTAAAATCACGTCGAGACAGTTTTTTTTTATTTTTTTTTTTTATTCTTTCACTTATTATTTATTTTTTTTCTTTTTTCTACTCTTCTTCCAAAGAGACGGGAGTGTCTTAGTTCCGGTCAAAAGAGCCCGGCATTAACGCTCTTCCCGAGACTCAAACTACCAACCAATCCCACGATTTTCTAAAAACCAGTGTCCGATATTTTTCCGTTTAACTTGCATCGCGAAACAGATTCGGTGTGGCAGGCTTTTAGACTTTGGGATTTTTGACCAGAGGCTCAATCTCTTCTTTTCTCCTCCTTCGTCTAACGCTTTTCAACGGCATATCGTGGCGGACTTTTTTCACCCGTCGACATAAAAAATATATCCTCTGGGAACAACCGTCAGCAACGAAATTCGCTTTTCCCTTATCGTATCGATAAAATCGGTACGTCAGTGATTTAAGCTCTGCCATTGAATTGTTTTTTTTTTTTTTTTCTTTCTTATCAGTACCTATATCAACATTACGGTAATCATTTTGTAATCACAATGCTAATTGAAATCATATGATATCTTGGAAACGATGAGTAATCGTGTAATCGAAATAAAATTTATTCCTCACGTGATTTCTCGTGATCACGAAATACGTAATAATCGTGCCAGTTTTTGTTCCATCGAAACACTCCTCGATCCACACGCCCGTTTTTTACTCACAGGTCGGAATACACCGTGAGAAAGAATTTTCTTTTCTTTACTTTTTTTTGCAATTTGTGACTCCAATTTAGAAAGCGTTGGTTTCTGCTGCCGCATCAGCACCAGCAGCACCAATCCGCGCGTTAGATACTCGTGATTACTTGGAAAGTGTCGTTTCGATATTTTCATTCTCCCATTCAGGGGAGAACTTTTTCGAGTTGTTGCGTCGCGGCGGCTGCACTCAAACGGGGGTAAATAAAGAGAATGAGAAAAAGAAAGTGAAAGTAAAGCCATCGCAAGAAATTTTCGTGAGCGAAGAAGGTGAAAAAAAGAAAAAAAAAATCGGATCAATCGGAGTTACAACGTTCGCAAAATAGAAACGATCATAATGATTAACAAACGAACACTGTTGGTTGATTTGTAAAATATAAATTTTAGCACGGACAAACGGTTATGAAAAAAAAAAAGCAATAATAACAATAATCTTCAAAGGATGAGCTCGAACGTTTGTTCCTGGACTATAAGAGGTTCGCATTCCTTTTATTTTTTTATTTATTATTTTATTTTTTTTTCGCTATTTCCTGCACACCGCGTCGAGAAACGGGGAATGGGTACCCCATCGGGTAGCGACCCGCTGTTAACATAACCTATAACGTTGGAATCGTTTTCCTCCTTTCCTCTTCCTCCCCTACTACTATATCCGTAGACCATTAACGGCCGATAGCAGCCACCTTTCACATCAGCGCAAAAGGGTGTGATTAAAACGCACGATGACTAGCACTAGAAACGCGTATTATATAGGTACGGGTGGTGTTAGATCATGAGCTTGAATTATTGAGGGTGCGATGAGGGGTTGGAAGAATTATTTCTTATTACAGAAATAAACGTCGAGAATGAAGAATTTGGCGAATGGATAAAAGTACCAAATATGTTATATCGTAAGATTTTCTCGTTGTCTGTCAGCTTGCAAGGTTTCATCCCTTCTTTTGTGATCTCATTGCTCGAGGAACAAGCTTCCGGCGCATCGGATGCTGCGATGTTCCGTGAGCATCAGCAGCAGAAGCAGCGGTAGCACATTTGAAGTTGCGGTGCTCTGTAATCGGCCAGAATCCGCTTAACCTCACCGCTCCCGAAGCCAACTTGAACAAAGTTGCTTCACTGAAAATGCCGTTGAGTCGACTCTAGACGACAAAAAAGCCCCATGGTGGTTTGTCTTTTTCGTAGGGTTTTATCGCCGGGCGAACTCTGACATTTACCGCAGACGTCAGATAAGCAACGAGAAAAACTCTCCGGGCAACGAATGTCCAAGACCTGTAACATCACGGATATTCATATTCTCGTATTCGGAACCGAATTCGTTCGTTACTGCATAAGGGTTTAGAATATCCCCGCGCATCAAGGATCAGGAATTCACGTAATGTTCGTGATTCTCCCGACGTTGAGAGACAAGATTCCAGTAGGATCTCCCCGAGCGTTTCGCAACGTCTTGAACAAACACTCTCAAGTCAGTGTCTGTATAGTTTCGGGCGTTAAAATTACCTCGCGGCAAGTTAAACAGGAAGTTTTTGATTTGATGCACGATCTCTGTTTGGTGGCTTTATGTGCCAACACGCGGCTAAAGTGGGAACACCCCGAGCCTAACCGAGGCATCTCTGCAGCAGCGTCTCTTTGTGTCTGAAGTTGGTCGGTTTCTAAAGGTATGGTACCGTACAAGGTAGAGCTCAAAGTCAGGTGATGGGAAATCCCAAGACCGCGAAACCTCGCTGAACGTTGGCACACTTTGACCACGACCATAATCGGGCCGGATACCAAGGGTTGGAATTCGGATTAGGGAAACCTCCGTTACTCCCTTGTTCTCCGACAAGACTCTGGTGGTAAACCTTAAACATCTCTCGCTGTCCGGAGATTAGCCGACGGCGAATTGGGAAACAAGCGGTATTCGGACTAGAATGACGGAGGAGGAGAGCATTTTTTAAGCCATTTTTCTTCTTTTTCTTTCCAAATGGAAAAAAATTGCCGTCGAGAAGTTTTAAGACTTCGCGAAAGTACTGATTTCCAATCAATGAATAACGAAGGTGTTACTTTGGTGAGAAAAATTTGGATGAATTGTACGGAGTGTAGGAAACGGTGATGTTAAAATAAAAGTTCGCACAGGATTTTTCTTCTACAGTACCCGTGAAGTACATTATCATCGGTATCACATTTCTATCCAAGGATCACGGCGACGTTGAAGATGTGGATAATTGAATTCAAGAGGTGACCTAAAGAGGCCTTATTAAGGTAAAACAAGCCCGGATGATCGATGACCGTTTCCCGTCTCTATTTTCCGCGTTATAATATTAATAATACAACCCAAACCTCGCTCGCTCCTCGGCAAAGGCGTCGGGACGTAACGCTTTCCTTCCACCCCCCCGAAGTCTTCTGAATTTATAACCACGCGGTTGAAGGAGGAGTTTTCAATAAAGTGGAGAAAACGAGCAGAGGGTTTGCGGCTTGGGGGCGGTATGCCGCTCCATAAACTCGAGGTAAGCTTACGGTATACCCATTATAACCAGCAAGCGCTAAACACGCAACGAAACTCGAGCGATGGATCCAGCACCTCTCATTCCTGTCTTTTTGTATTCCTCGTATTACACGAAGGGTTTCTCACTTCTCACTATCCTAAGCCATTTGAAATCAGCCTGATCGACAATTTGAGTTTGGCTGCTTTGCCAATGAACCCTTCGCTTATCACACACTTAGTTTTTAGCCTACTACAACGTAGTCCGCATGAAATCAAGGTACCTTCCTTGTCAGGGTATCTGTAAAAGCTTTCTCTCTCTCTCTCTCTCTCTGTGTTTCTTCGAAGAATGTAAAACGCCATGGTTGACGGACCTTCGATTCAACGTCACCAAAGCGTCGTGTGTCATCCCTGATGAAAATTAAAATGTTGTGCGAATCGTTCCTGCGGTGCCCGTTCCTAAATTTTACGAAGGTTTTGAAGCTGCCCGCATATACACGCGACATATTCCACTAACCCGTTCGACAAATATTGCGAGAGTGGTTCACACCCGTGTTCCTGTTCCCGCAGCAGCCACCAAACGGGTATTTGCACGATGGTTGACCATCCCGAATGCTGCAGTTGGGCTAACGCCGGTAACAACGGAAGACAGACGGCATATTTGATGTGAATTGGACAAGTTTACACACTGCCGTGTTCACTCCGAACTAGAAATTCTATGTCACGCCGCACGTTTACCGTCGATTTTTGTCATGCTTTTTTCGGGGAGGAGGGATTTTTTTCTTCCTTCATTTTATTCTTTTGCGCGTGAAATCGATTTCAATCGTTTAACCAAAATCTTCGGCGTCTGGAATATTGAGAATTAACGAATTTGCGTCGTACCGCGTGTAGCGATGATACGTGTTACACATCGTTGATATTTAGTAGAACGGGAAGTGTCCTGCGTATTCGTTACTCTATATGTTTTAAACCCGGGCGTTGCAGCTTTAGAAGTTTTGCGGCTGTGGTTGAGGTGTAACGTATTACACGTAGGCACTCAATCACGTCAGGATATCGATACTTTTATGCACATATATGTATATTTTTTATATACATATACACATACCTATAATACCAACACGTATAACGTTGAGGACAGGAGTAATTAATAACCACCGGTAAATTTTATTATATATTAAACATGACGCTATTATAAGAGAACAGATACAGATGAATTGTACAGGTGTTGTATTGATTTTAGTCTCGATCGACGCGGCTTTTCCAAACTCAGAACCGATTGGATTCTGGCTTTGATCGGTTCGCTACTTTTTCAATTATTCAAATAACAAAATTCAATGAAATCAAATAAATATGACGATGTCTTGAGAACGGACGAATGGATTCGAATGAAAATTGGTACAGTAAGATTTTTTGGGTCGCTTATCACGAGTCTAAAGTCAGATTTGCAAAATTTAAATTCGGAGCATTGTATGGTCTGGATAAAAAACAAAAACATTTGGAATTTTGTGAAAATTGGTACTCGAACGTTTGTTTCGGGACTGATTACGAATCTGAGATCAGATTTGCAAAATCCGAAATAGCGAATCCAATATGGTGGACGAAAATGGCTAAAAATATTCGGTTTGTGGTAGCAATTCGTGGGTGGTGATTTTTTGCGTCACCGATGACGAATCCAAGATCAGACTTCGAAAATTTTCAACGGTGGATCCGTTACAGTGGTTCAAAAAAGAAAAAAAAAAATGGTCACACTTTCATCTCATACCCGAGGGCTTCTAAAATCTGAATTTGCAGTTCGAAATTCGATTTGTATATTAGTATTTCGTTTTTTCATATGAAATTGGCACCTATAGTGTGAGAACGGGTAGTTCGATGGCTGGCTCACGGCCAGTCCAAAGCCGTTAGTTATAATTCTCTTTTCACCCATCGGTAACAATTCCGCGATCAGTTTAATTCCAGAACGATAAATTTTAAAATCAGTTTCTGATTTCCGTCGGCGGCTTCGCTGCGATGTAACGCGTGACGGGTTTTAATCACACAACGCGGCTCTCCGGCGTTGGTCATTAATTAATTAATTAGTTAATGAATCAATTAATTAACCATAAGTTACAGGTACAACGGGCAGGATGCTCCCCGAGCCCTGCAGCGGGTATCTGTATCGAATATTATACCAGCTACGCGCACTTTGCCCAGTTCGTGGCACCCCTCGGATTTTCGGGTCTCGGTCCAGGGGCGGACAAGGGAGGTGGAATATATCCGAACGGGGTCCCGCTGCGTGATAAATGATCGCTGACTGCACAATGTGCGCTAGTTCTCTTCCGGCGTGTACCGATATTTTTCATTCGACACTCGGGATTTTCATTATATATATATTTTTTGCACATATATACAACGAAGCGAAAATTGTTTAACGCCAATTTCGTCGCCAATGCCGCGGCGGGTTGTATTAGGCAGAGGTTTCAATTATATTTCGAACACCGAGGTACGCTCGGACTTCTTTTTTTTTCTTTTTTTTTTTGTTCTGTTTCTTTATTTTCACATCGCATTCACTAAACAACCCAACGCAACGATCCTGTACTTTAAACAATGTGATTATTATTTTAATCGAACGAATGTTTACTTGTTGTTTTGCGAGATGAAAAAAAATTATTTACACATTGACTTGAGAAAATTTCAATTTATCTAAGCAAATTCATTCGTTAAGGACTGTGGATTAAATATTTGTTCGATTTTGGCTTGTGACGTGCGTTAGAAAAACTCGTAGAATATTCACTTGTCGATGTTGATCGATTTAAATCAATGTTTAAACGTTCGACAAGGACTTGTAATTTTTTTTCCCCCTCGTTAATTATTTCAACATCAGCCCACAACGAATTAACATCATTGAACAAAAGAAGATTTTATAAATTCTACAAAATATCACGTCCGTCCCTAGTTGCAGAAAAAATTGAAATTATTCAACATTCCTTTAATTACTATATAACAGTATTTACGATTTTCCTTGCCTCATCTTTCGTCGGACAATTAAAATCGTGACGAAAATTTCACACATAAATTAAAGTAAACTACTGTTTAATTGTATCAGATGCAGACGAGGAAGAAAATTTTGGGGACGTCTGATTCTGTAAATGAAAAGGGGAGGGGGGGGGGGGGGGGGAGGATAATTTAGCAGTGGTTTTTCTTTTTTCTTTTTGTTTTACGTTTTCTTTTTCTACGGGCCGTAAGGTCGAAAACGAAAGGTAACTCGATTACGGTGACCGTCGTCGTGCTTCACCCAACTCTCTCTCTCTCTCTGTCTCTCTCTCTCTCTCTGGTTCAACGTCGTTTAATTTTGTAATTTCAGTCCGCAGGTGTGCAGTCACCTCGCGTCGCGGAGCACAGGTTCGCTTAACGAGATTACATGATTACGTGATAACTAACAGTCACGCCTCTAAGGACGGTGGTGCAGCAGCTGTATAACCTCTCGCCTTTTTCCCCCCATTGTAGATCATTCTTTTCCGCCCAGTATCGCCGACCCGCGTCTTTTCACTACTTTTGGAAACTCTCGTGTCTGTAAGTCTTTAAGTTCTGCGAATCGCGTATCGTGTACAACTTTACAAAAGATAATTAATCACTGCGAGATGGAAATGGAATTGACGAAAATTTGTAAGAATTTCACGTTGACGGTTTTTATTTTTATTTTATTTAATTTTTTTATTTAAAGAAAAAAAATTTCTTAGATCCGTAATAACGAATATTGTCTATAGTGCGCGACGAAGAGAGAAAAATTTCGCTTATGTATAATAGCAAAGTAATATGTATGTATGTATATATATACGCGTAGAGTTACAGAGGCGAAAGTATAATAAGTTTGATATGGTTTACGTCCTTTTCTGAATATACTGAAATTGCACAGCGAAAAATTTCCCAATAATGGTGTAAAAGTCTGTTATTCATTTTGGATAATAACTTGTGTAACTATGAAAAACGGAAATAAATAACGGCCAGGCATTTTCAGTTTGCTATTCGGTTAAAAAGGGTTTATCCCGCAATCGTGATTTTATTTTTGTTTTATTTTTAAACACACGTTTCACCGTCGAAAAGTTTCTGTACAATAGGAAAAAACACGATTATACCCTGCAGTGTGTTATTATACATTCACCCGAAAAGTAGTTTTACTTAATTCCTATAAGCTCTACTCGGTGAATTGGCCAGGTTCCTGCATATATCGGAAAACTTTGCCATCACCTATACACTCTGTGTTATTTGAAACAGAAGAGAAGTTAATGTGGGAGAAAGAAAAAAAAAAAAAAAATAAGAAGAAAAAAAAATACGATGTACCGTACACACAGATGAGGATGAGTTTTTGATCGCGAGTAAAACGGCCTTGAAGTGGGTGTAATGTATACGCATATATATATATATATAGATGTAAAACGCTGCGGTCAGGAGTTCGAAAATGTAATTAAAACTCTGCACGCAGTTGTGCTGCAAGAGTAAAAGAGAGAGAAACAGAGAAAAAGAGAGAGAGAGAGAGAGAGAGAGGTTTGCAGGATGAAGTTGGTCCGCAAAAGGGGCACCAGACAAGGTTCAACTGGCAAGGAGCCAGATGCCTCGAGTTTGGCCAATTTCTGTTCCTTCGTATCCCGCTTCAATGGATCGATTTGAATATCGGTATTTTTTCGAATGTCATCCCCTTAGCTCGACAATTCTAAACCGCGACGCGAATAAACGCAGGCCAGTGACAAGACGCGGAATAATCAAGAAGTTGATCAACAATCATGGGAATATTACGCATATCGCACGATTTAAAATATATTCACCTTCTCTGATAGATCCGTTTTTCGTACTAGCTACGATCGGAAAATTTAAGGGGATGGTTGGAATTCATTTTTATTTTTTTTTTTTTTTTCACCCCTCTCTTCCGCGAGCCCGATATATCGTATACCCCTATCTGACCGACAGTTTTAGGTCAAGTTTCGAAGCAATTCCACCGCTTGACCGTTGCTCATTTGAATCCCGCTAACGTCCCACCCCCCCCCCCCCTCTTTCCTCTTTTACATCCCTTCCGACAACTCCACCAACTATCCAGGGATTTCATCAGGGGTTGTAGCCGCGCGCGGCAAGAGTTCTCGGTTAAGAGTTAATCGGAGAAACGGAATTTTCCTGAACGAATATGCCGCAAGCCGTACGGTCGTCGAGGAGAAGCGCAATCATTCTCATCTTTCAACCCTTTGTGTCACGCATTATTGTCCCGAGCCAACATTTGTAACAAGATAAGTATTTTATTTGGTCTTTGGATCACGGGCTCGCTGATTACGAATCTGATATTAGATTTTTTAAATTTCGACGAAAATATCACAAGGATGAGTTAGAGATCATCGATGTGAAAAAATTCTTACAAAAAAAAATTTTTTCTTAACGTGAATTGAACTTTGATTAAGAAGTACGTAGATTTTCGACTATCGTAATATTTTTTTTTCCAAATTCTTTTTTGACAGTATCAAGGGGACCGGTTGGCCAATAAAATCCGTACAAAAAAGGATCGACTTTTGTTTGATCAACCTTCTTGAATCGACTAAAAATACAGCGACACATCGATTCGCGTTTTAAAAAATGTGAAGCGAAAGGTAAATCCTGTACCGATGGTGCACTTTGCCCCAACTTTTGCGATCCGGCAACTGGGTGGTAAAAAAGCTGCTGATCGCCGAGTACAAAGGGGAAAACGAAGGCATTCAAGGCGAAACGGTGAAACCCCTTTCTAGTTGATACCTCAAATGATTACGTCGCGGTCGACCGCTAAATGGCCAGTTCGCCCATTTCCTCGCCCGTCTGCTATTCGGTGTTCACCGGCTATGGGTTCGGTCAACGGGATCAGTGTTGAAGGAATTCACTGTCCATTTGCAACCGCGGTTACCGCTTGCTCATTACGCGTAGATAAACCGGCATTTGGTGCGAAATTTCGCAACTCGTTATTGAAAATTTGCATTGCGAATTTTTACAGCAATATTCTATGCTCGGAGAGAAATATTTCCCTGCTTAAAAATGATTTTTCTCAGTATATATAATATTATTTGAATCGTATATATGTTGTAACTTTTGTAATTTGTGTAATTATCAAAGAGACTGAGAGGATTGTTTATTTTTTTTTTATGTGGTTTTCTAAAGTTGAATGGACAGAGAAAAACAAAATAAAATGACTCTCGGGAAAGAAAGATAAATTAATAACGATAAGAATATCTAGACAAAATCAGAGCTGCTTTGTGCTGATAAAATGTCACAAGGTTTCCGGTAGTTGGTATAAAATAATAAGTACTTGCCGCTTCGAGACTTGAACGATGTATGCAAATTCGGTTAACAAACGAGCCGGGAATACTTCGCCTTTTATGCAGTTGGAAAAGCTGCGCCGGTACTCAGGGAAGAAGTTGTGTGGTTTAGGGGGATGAAATTAGTGCAAGGATGAGGATATTTTATATGCAGGTGGGAAGCGGGAGTCGACAACGAGAGGCTAAAAGAAAAAAAAAAAAAGAATATTCTCTTCCGCATTACAGAACAGTAGAGTAATTTAATAATTCATGTATCGAATCTCGCCATTTTTAGACAGTTGTTGGCAAGAGAGAAAAAAAAATTGTTAATCGACGTTTGACCGAGATAAATTTTTTTCAAACACAAAATTTGACGGTTGAAACATGTTTTTTTTTTTGTTTTTTTTTTTTTTTTTTTTTTTTTTTTTTTTTTTTTTTTTTTTTTTTTAGCAAGGATGAAAAATATACAACGAGATAAAAAATGATCCAGCGATTTTAGCTCAGGTTATACAAATGTCGTTGTAGGGGGGAAGGGGAAAATTGATGCGACGGGATTTTCGGAAGGCTAGGGGGAGAATAATATTCACACGCGCACGGTGGTTTTTCTCGTAATTGACAGTGCGGTAGAAAAGATTCTTTCGATTAGGTACTCGGGCCGGGAATATATGGGAAATTCCATGCGAACCCAACCGACGTACGACCCTCAACATTTTTCATTTTGTTTAACATTTTTCCTTCAATTATCCCAACTCCGAAACGGTACCTTGAATACTTTTGATATTTTTTGATTAATTAAAACATTGTTCAAATGGTCTGAAAATTCTCCGAAAATTCTCGAAACTTCTGGTTTTTCACTTAGAAGTTGATAAAAAAAAAAAAAAAAAAAAAAAAACAAACAAGAAGATGAAAATCGCTTCATAATGAAACCGGTCTAAAAATGTTTCAAGCGAAGAATAAAACTTTTGAGAATTTTTGGGTAATTTTCAGATCGTTGAAACAACGTCTTAGATGACGAAAAAAATTTTCGAGTAGGTACGGAAAAAATAATGAAAAACGAAATCTTGTAATGTTTGGAAGAGAAAATACGGTCTCTGATAATTTATCGAAAGATTGAAGAAAAGTCCCTTTCGATATTTGTAAATAATTGAACAGTGAAATGAAAAGTGTGAAAAAAAATTTGAACAAAATCAAAAACGGCACGGGTCAGACGTTGGTTGGTTTCGGATGGAATTCCCCATGTATAAATTACCCAGAAACCCATCATCCCGTACAACCCTGAAACGATAAATCAAATCGTTTCTATTTCGCACCCACTCGTATACCTATAAGGGCGCGTAATTAATATTCTGAATTTCTTACGTGGAACGAGGAGACGAGTTTCTCGTTAGGGAAGAGAAATCTGCAGTGGGTCGGTATGCATACACACACACACGCGCACACACACACACACACACCTAAGTACGCACCGATGTAACATGGTTAGCGGTCCATATTATACCGGAGGCCTGGGAATTTAGCGAGGAAGCTGATGAATCGGTTGAGAAACTTTGAAGCATCGGGGACGATTTATTCCTTCGTTTCGTGACGAATGACAAGACTCGAGAAGTTTTGTGCTTAAAATCTCGTTGAAAAGTGTACCTATCGGGGTAGCGGATTTCTTCATTATCCTTTGTCATTTCATCCGGAGGATACATTTTTCAATCCCCTTTAGAATTCAAATCTTAACGCTGATGTAATTAATTTCGATTTGATCGATAACTCTTCGGGCGCGCTTGTCTGAATTTTCGACAATTGAACAGCGAGAATAAGAAGATTTTTAAATTGCGATACCTATGTATTTTATTATTATTTTCAAGCTCGAACGTGATTTTCGTTTCACAGAATTCTTTTACTTATTTTTATTTTTTTATTGTACCTAATATATTGCCCGAATGTTTATATTATACTCTACTTATTTCATTAAGACTTAATATTTCAGTCGAGAAATGCGGATCTGGCGAAATTGCGTTGTATTTTAAGCCGTATTTCGGAGCTTAGGGTACGAAATATTGATTACTTGAGATTCTTAACTATCCGCGGGTTTTCGCGTCGGGATGAAAAATGGAAGATTAAATATCGACGGGTGGTTCCAAGATTCAGGCTCCCGACGGCGATAACCTTGCCCGCCAAATTTCATAAATGAAAAAGATAAGGAGCGAGAAAAGCTCCCGGAAAATGTGTGTTCCTTTATTACGTTATTTTTTTTTTTATTATTATTATTTTTTTTTTTAAACAATCACTGGATTTTCGAAACAAGTTTTACGCATAGGACGACGGTTTAATAATAATAATAGTAATCACCTTCACGTTTGAATCGTTAATATTTATAATCGCAAGCAAAACTTTGGACTTGTTTTATTTCTTTTGTCAATTATGTTGATCAACGGATTTCAATAAATAGTTGAAATTCTTCGAGTAGTTGTATACGTGTATATCACGTATATCATTGCAGCCTCTGATTGTGGTGGAGATGGGGGAATGGCGTGGCTGGATTGAAGAGGGGAAAGGGAAAGAGGAGAAAGCTCAGGTGCTCCGCATTAATCAAGTCGAAACAATTACGCCCCTGACAATCACTGTACAATACGGTAATCAGGATATGCCGTAATTTTATAGCAAAGTGCCCCGTAAATGAGTGCCCGTAAAAGTTGAGGAAAAAAAAAGAAAAAAAAGGCGAAACTAGTAGAGAAAAATTTATATTTACATCGAGAAGATGAACAAGGTGAAACCTTTGGACGAATAAACTTGAAGTACAAGTATCAGGAATTTTTTGGGATCTTCGGACCGTTTAAACAATGTTTTGGTTGACGAAAAAACTTAATAGTGAAATGTTTGGAAAACAAGTACAGTTTTTCGAGAATTTTGAGAAAGATGATTCTCAATAATTGTAAATAATTGATAGGGAGAATAAAAAATCTGAATAAATCCAGATTACCGTTTCAGAGTTGGGACAATTGCAGAAAATTTTTTAAAGAGAATAACAAAAATAACGAGGGTCAGAAGTTGGTCGGGTTCACGTGGAATTTCCACTTTCTGTACAATTTATTTTCATCACTTTTCTCAACTCTTGGGTACACGATCGGGGATAGATGAGTATTATTTTTCTAAGAAGCAATACGCAACTTTACGATATCGCAACTGCACTGGTATACAACACACGGATACGAAGATGATGCAGTGTCCGTAACTACGGGAAATACGTCTGAAATATAGCTGCGAGGCAGGCATAAAATAGTCGATACCGGGTAACGAGCCGAGTAGATTTTTGCACCGGAAGTAATCGATAAAAAAAGCATGAGCATATAAATCTACGTACTTGAAGCTTTCTCTGCGTGTTTTCCTATCTTACTCGTATCGCACAAGATCGATTTAATTTTCAATAGGCACGGTTTTTCTTTTTTATAATGTCAAACTTTTTGCGCGTATAACAGACGTTTGTTTAATATGAAAAAAACGTGAGACCGATACTTTGAAGATACTTCGAAAAGAATTTTCTTTCCGCTCCTCACCAATCAATTCACAATCATCGAAACTGCAATACATTTTAATCAATTTTCAGAGGAGAATTTGATATAATTGCAATTTATTTTTGTCAATTAAATTTTGTCATCAATTTTGTCTGAAAAAATACGTTAGGGAAGAGCAAATTTAAACAACAGCTTCTTCGTCACGTGGTGAAAATTTGGCAATCTCTTTGAGGAAATTTTGTCATCGCATTCTATATATATAAAGATTTAAAAAAATCAACCGCACGATTTTTCCAGACCATGTTTGCCCCCACATTTCTCTTTATTTTCTCCCAATTTTGCTCATTTAAAATTCTCGCTCTTTTTATCATACAAATATTTGTATAAAATATATATATGTGTCCGAGTTGAAAACATTTTCGTTTAATGTAAATGCAAAACAGTTTGCAGAACCGGACAGCGGCGGTGGCAGGCATAGTATATATATATATATATATATGTGTGCGTGTGTGTGTGTGTGTGTGTGTATATACATATAGCGAAGAAGATTACTCGGCATGTGGTCAGCACAGATAGCGGTGTGAGCTCGTTAGGAATATGTGCGTTAAACGTGTGCCTCGAGGTGTGGGAAGTACATACGCCGCACGGTATGCTAATATCAAACTAACCCGTAACTTTATCCATTATCATATTCTCTGCAAGGTACAGGACTACAGGTATGGATGCAGGGCCGGTGTCGAAATTCCGAATTCGATAAGTTCCGGAAGCGTCGAATTCCCAATTTCTTGCCGGCGAAACTTCAAGTAAAGAAGTCAAACTTTGACGAAACATCAAATAGTCCGAAAGTTTCGAAAGGTAAAAATTAAGGAAGGACAAATTATGCGAAAAAAGGCAAAACTTCGAAAAGTACTAGTTACGAAAGTGCGAATGTGAGAAAAAGTTTTTAAATCTGAAACATGGAAATTCCGAATAATCCAAGATTTTCAGTTCCGAAAAATTTTCCTCAACAAATTTACCGGCAAACTGGAAATAACGCGCATTTTCATTCGCCTTTCATTTTACTCCTGCATATAATTAAATCCAATTCCGGATCGGTAATTTTTTTATTTATTTTTTTTTTTCTCACCGCTTACTAGAATCATTTCGCTTGTTCTCCGTATCCAGAACAGTCTAATAAAACTTGTAAAGCAGTGAGATGCGCGTACGTGTAGCAACAACAACACAGCAACGACAACACAGCAACGATAATAATAATGATTACAGGGAATGGCCGTGTTGCGTGTTGGTTTCCATTCAGTTTCGGCCTCACGTCGGTTAGGGAAACTAATTTTCAAAGTGCGGGGCAGTCACGGGGATACTAAATAATAGCGGGGATCGAAACCGACTCCTCTCCGCGCAACGTGTATTATAATAATTACAGTAACAATAACAATAACAACGATAATAATAATAGACGAGATTTCGACTTAAGGTTCCGGATGTTTAACAATAAGCCGGAGGAAGGTGTACGTATATAATACTTATACGATGTATACGTCAAGTTTACTTTACATCCGTTAGGCAAAGGCCGCAAAATCAAGCCTCGCTCCCTATTCCCTGAGCTGCAGTTTGTGATAAATAGGTGCGACGGAATAACGTAGAGTTTCGTTCAATTTCGCAAGGCCCAAATCATATATTATTACGCATTTGCACTCTGCGTAATTTCTACCTAAGTACAAATACATGCGATCGAACTAAACGCAAACGACGATTACACGTTTTACACACGTCGGCGTGATTTTTTATTTTTTTTACGGATTAACGAAACGCTACGGTATTTAAGCGATTTAATCGGATTAATTTTTTAAACTTTGCAAAGTGCAGACGACGCGTTATAAAACAACAAGTAATTTTTCTTCCTTTATAAAATTTGTTTTGGTGTGTTTTTTTTTTTTTTTTTTTCTTTTTCTATTTGTTATTCGTAACTCGAAGTAATACCGTGTAGGGTTTCGTTTTAACCTCGGTCAACTTCTTCACTTCTTTTCATACCAATAAAATCTATAAGGTAAGGTACCGAAGGCGAATGAATGAAAAAATGCGAATCGATATTCAAAGAAGCGCTATTCCAACTTTTGATTAAGGTACAAATATCGTATCTGATTTCAGATACGTATAATCAGCGACTCAAAATATCATAGAATACTACATTTAATGGTCTAAAATCTAGTGTTACACAACTTGTATTTTTATTTCACTTAGTTTTCGTTTGGCTCGTTCCTTCGCGAAAGATGGAAGGTTGAAACTCCGGATCGAGAAGATTCTCTAGACACCGACCTCCTATTCCTCTACAATAATAGTTCTTGGGAGGATAAGTGGAAGCAGCCTGCATCCGGCTGCATCCGGCTGCATCCATGCAGCTCAAGCTCCCCACTTGTCTCTTTCCTTTGATAGAAATTCTTTGGCTGGAGGAAGTAAAGTTATTTCTTACGTGGCTAGGCACACGTCTGAGCTTTTATAATCACGTTCATTTCTCTGCAATTGAATTTTTTTTCTCCATCCTTCCGTATTTTTCTTTTTCTTTCTTCCTTTCTGTTATCCTTGCTTGTTTATTTTTTTTTTTTCTATTCCCTTGTCTTGTCGCCTGTTTCCCCCGAACCTTTCGAAAATCTTGCCTTTGCGTTACGAGGAATGGAGCCATCCTCGCGTGATGTTCCAGTGGTGCATTACGTGCATCCTTGGGTGGTCGGCGTTTAATGGGCGGGGGTGTGAAAGCTCGTCTCGCTGTGTATAATTGCAAAAGAGTATGGAATTCAATTCGGTTCTTATACGGTTCGTTGCCACGCGAACCGAGGAGACACGCGATTTCATTGTAACCCTCTTTTCGTTTTCCTTTTTTTTGTGTTTCCTTGTTAAATCTCTTCTCTTCTCTTCTCTTCTCTTCGCATAGATCGCTTTTCATCAATAATTCAAAGTATCATCCTTTTTTTCCATCCCGAGTCCATTATACACGTACACTGACCTCGCAATTTCCGTATTTTTCAAACTCAGACGCGCTCAAATTGCTTCCACGTTTCTTTTTCCCCCGCATTGAGCTTGTCTCATGATTTATTTCTCGCATTTTCTCAGGGGACGCTTTTCTCTAGACAAGGTGTTGCTTCGGCTTTGTACGCCTGTAACACCCGACCGGCGAGCAATTAAACAATTCCTCTGTCGCCAAGTTTGCTCGCATTCCTGAAAGCACCATCCCTATTTACATTGGTATTATATACACATACCAGCTGTCCTCAAATTCCCAGTGGTCACTCTTCCGTCACTAATGTCCCAACAAACGTCCCCCCGCACCATCCCTCGTTTTAGGTACTGAAATTGTCTCTGATGCGGACGGCGTTGTTCAAATTACCTAATGCAGTGTAGTGTGCTAATGTACGGATGTTACAACGGTTTTTCTGCACCGTTACGGTAGTTGGAATAGAAAAAGAGATAGAGAGAAAGAGAGAGAGAGAGAGAGAAGCATTTATTCACCCTGGGACCCTCATGCGGTATGTAGAATGTAAATAAATGTAAACGTAGAATGTGCACAGATATAAAATGCAATAAAACCGGTGACAAAATTAAAACTAAAGCTGAAAAAAAAAACAAAAAAAAATAAATAAATAAATAAATAAAATTAACGATGAAGTGATAAAAATAGATGAAAGTAAATGAAACAAAAATGAGCAATAAATGCCGATGAAATAAGTAAATATGAAAATAAAAGAATAAGTTGGAAAATAAATGAATAGATTCAAGAAATGGTAGAAATAGATGAAGAATGGATAAAAGTAGCGATAAAATAAGTAGAATAAAATAAAAAAAATGAAAAACAGAGAGAGAGAGAGAGAAAGAATTCATTTGTAATTAGAATTCAATTCGCGTTGGTTAATTTGAATTGACATTTTTTTCTGCGGTTTTTTTTTTTTCTCTTTTTTTTGATCCGCAGGAAATCTTCGCGGGGGCGGATCGCGAATTGTGCGCCTGCCGATAGCTGTTACATTATTATATGTATATATACATATATAAACGAGAGGTGAAACTGTTTCAGTCAGCAGTTAACACGTTGCGCGGGGATTATTGAGGTTAATTGAATTTCATTTAGCTTCAATAAAAGTCAATTAATACGGTAGCGGTAATTTAATTAATTTCAAGCAATCTACGGCCGTATCCTGCACCCCAAAACCGCATATAACCTGATCGTCTAGGTGAAACTCAGGAAGATTATATATATGTACGTATAGAATTTGAAGGTGTATCACACTGCTGCCGCACACGTCTGTAACGTTATAATCATCTATATTTTGCAGTAAATAAATTTCACCTACCGGAGCAACGTTATCCAATATCAAGGGAATCACCGAAGCGCTTGGCGTGTGCTGAAAAATTCATCGAAACGGATTTTTTCGCCTCGAAATTACTGCGCGATCAAATTTTGGGCATTAATATATATATATATTTAATATATTTAATTTAAATATAAATATATATATATATATATTTATATTTAACGGGTGTTGAAAATTTTGAAGAATCAAACTTCGTAACGTGAATGTCACCGGGCAGTTTGATCGGGATTTGATTCTGTTCGTTGGCGCGTGAGTCTAATCAAACGACGTTATTGTTATTAATTTGATAATTTTTGAGATTATATCGCCAAGGGAACGAGTCATGGGGATCTTGGTAAGCCCGTTACCGAGTTATATTATCGAGCCTCGATATCGAAACACCGTAGAGACACGTGTGCCGTATAAAAAAAATAAAAAATTTTTCCCTAGATTTCACAAAATCTGTACCTTGTACTTGTTACTGCAGTTTTGTGAAACCTCGCGTTTCGATTATTTAATTTGTAGTTAAATATTGCCTGCAATGAATTACCGCGGGAACTGTTTCGATTTGATAAATATTTTCCTCTAATTATTCCAAGGAGAGATTAATTCGATCGCATTTAATGAAGAAATGAAAGGTAAAAATTACTTTTCAGTTTAGAATATTAGAAAAATAAAACATCTTTGTACTTGGGCCTGCGTCGTCGTTGTGTGAGGTCCTTTCCAATCGCTTCTAAAAGCTTTCGAACAACTTTTGGATAAAGTTCAACGGTGCATATTTAATAAAGTAATCAAGAAAGAGCCTTGTTTAAATAACGTCTTACCTAATGTACGAATTTCAAGAGTTTCTCAATCAATTTTTAATTCTACTTTTGTGCACTGTATTAAAGGCGCATATACATATATATTACATATTTACACACCTGATATTTAAAACATCGTCCTTAAATCCAACGTGACAGAGAGAGAGAGAGATTCACGGTGAAAAAGAAGAGTGTTGCTCCAGTTAAAATACATGGCAAGAGTATTAATAATACCGTTAATATCATTGTTATCGTCATCTTTATTAATGACTGTCCAAGTAACGAGGACGGATTTAGTTCAACCCTGTATATTTTGCACTGCAGTTTCGTTCGTCTAAATTAAATTTTCTCTCCTTTTGTCTCCTTCTCTCGTTATATTTCTCCTTGTTCATCTTTTCTTTTCTATTCGTACAACCGAATCATTATGCATTTAAAGCCTGCAGCTAGAGAGTTCTCACACCGATTGTTAAGATCGTTGAAGTAAAAGGTGATATTTGCATTTGCAGAAATTTCCATAACGAACGAGTAGTGCCAACGACTACTTCCAACTTATACTTCTGTATTCGTCGCAGTTGAAATTAATTACAGAAAAAAGTTTAGCCGGAAGTTGTGTATTTTTTATTCAGTTATTAGTTTTTTTTTTTTTTTCTTTTGCAAATTAAATTTATTTATTTTTTCCCCACCTTTTCAACTTTAAAATACAAGTCTGCACCGGTCGTATGTATGAACTAATATTTATAAATCTGATTTAAAGTCAATTTTATTCATATATTTATACCATTGAAAAATTCTCCCCGACTCTACAGCTCGAAGAATAAGGGCATAACATGCGCGGCGTGAAATTTATGACCCTCGAAATAATGTCAAGTGTTACACGGGGAATTGAACGTGATAACTTGTAATTGCCAGTTGCTCGAATGCACGAAGGGCATATATAGGCCGGATTGCAGGAGGCGGAAATATAAAACTAGGGTCAATTAATCGATGTTCAACAAGTTTAAAAGGTTACAGATTTTCGAGGCAATTAAATAGCGAGTTTAATGAAACTATCACGACGGCAGGACAATTCTAAAAAGGAGAAAAAAAAAATAAAAATACCAGGCGGAAAAACTGCTTTTCACGATACTTTTCATCATCATGAAAAGGGGAGAGAATTAATGAAAATTAGACTTATCCAATACTTTTCTTAGTTTCAATACGATTTGATTTAACGTCAATCGGAGTTAATAACAAAGATTATTATCGGCAATCCGAACGAACAAATAAGACGTGAGTAAATCCGGCGGTTAGGAAGTGTCACTGGAAAGCTTACGTCGCGTCGGCCCGTTAATCTTGGATATTGTATCTCGCGTGCGAGCTCCTGCTAAGCTCTGAGAACGCATCGTATAATATACGCGCCGAATCGTCCCTGCATCTGTCTCTATAGTCGAGTTTAATATTCCCGGTGCGATGGTTAAAAACGAGGAACGGAGACCGGGACGACGAATGGTAGGAGAAATGCGGAAAATGTATAAGTCCGATGTTGGAATAAATGATATGACGGATTTCTTGGAGGAATTTTTTTTCATACCTCTCTCCGTCCAAGAAGAAGAAATAAAGAAAAGCGAATAAAGAATTTAGGGAAAATGATCACTCCCTGACACGTCTCGCCTTACGCCCGGAGTTCTGAGGCCAAACTCGCTAAAATGCTTTTGCGGTACCATAAATATATAAAAAGCGAACTCGCACCTGGGTCGTGTGAGAACGTGTGACGGGGAGTATATATCACTTCTGTGGTAGCGTATGAATTTATTTCTAGGGTGAAAACAGTGCGGCCTTCGCTTTTCACCCTCCCTCCCAATCCCTCAGGGTTTAAAGGTCCCGGGGAAAAGGAACGCCTCGCGTGGTAATGACGCGTTCAAAAAGTAGAATCGTGTAGCAGGTGACAGAAGACTGGCTGCACCGGCTATGGCTCATGCTTTAGCGGAAAATATACCTTTTGACGTTCCAGAATCACGGCTTTACACGATAAATTTTTATCCCCACGGCCAAACCGGAGGAAGTATTATAGGAATATATATATATATACATAACGTACAACGCGAAAGCATTTTCGTCACCTTTTTTGTCACGGGTTGTACCAAATTTCCTGTATTAGAAAAAAAATACCGCTCAAAGATTTCGCTGACGATAATTAATCGTTTTCTACTTCTCGAAAGGGTTTCTCCCCCCTCGAGATCAGCACATCGACTAATAGGTTATCTTTTTTTTTAATTTTACTTCAATCCGGAATGACAGGTCAAACCTCACTGGACATTGGGAATCTGTCGAATAGTCCTAATCGTATGGAAATACTTATAAGGAAGGTGTTTCAGATCGATCTTTTCGATTTGATTTCTTTTTGTAATATGTTATAGTAGACTACACTGAGAGAAATTTTTAGTTCCGGTTGCCGCTCGGTCCTTGACTGTTTTCATTTTTTACCACAATCGGAAAATATAGTTCTAGGTATAAATTAAAAATTAGTTTTCTAGCCGTTACCCGAAAGTCTAGTATCCGTTACTATTCTTTCTCCTTATGATCACTCTTGCTATATTTTCTTGTAACCGTTGCGAAAATTGAATGCTTGTGCGACAATAAATTGACGTTATAGCCTTGTTTAGCTAAAAAAGTACGATAAACCTCACAACCTGATTTTGTGTTGCAATTAGCAAAAAAGGATCGACGATAGCGCAAAATGTTTACGCGTACCTCGTTTTTCGTAATTCCAACAATATTCAAACAATTTTTTTAACGATACCTATTTAGTCAATTTTTCTAGTTACTTTAACAAATGAAATATTTCTCAGTGTAAAAGCTAAGGGACACGTATTTTTTATTTTATGTGCCATTAAACACTTTAAGGGGGTGAAACCACCCTCCAAAGTAAGGCTCGTCAAGGGGCGATTTGGCAGTTTCACCCACAAGAACACAATATTTTTCAGTTCTTTCGCGTAGATATACGTATTCGAAATTCACTTCGCCTTGAATGGTTGAAATTATTTTTACCAGAGATAGGGTTGGTTTGTCTGTGCTGCGAGTCTACTCGGGTTCTGGTTATATTACCCGCAGTAGAAGCTTCTTCATTACCGGATTCGTGACCTTATTAATTAGAGTTAAGTGCAGCGCACTTGAGTCGACTGCCTAAACATCGGTATGAATAGAGAGAGAGTGTATGCGGAACAATGGCTCGAGGTGCCATTTCTAATAATCTAATTCATAACCGAGCGCGGAACCGCTGCCATCGAGAACTTCTGTACCAAGGCTGGGTTTGCGGTGCTACACGAGTGGAGACAAAGAGGGAGAAAAGAGGCCCACTTAGCAGTCCAACAATTATTATGGGACGTTTAATTCTTACCCTCAATATTTAATAACCGACCCTTTTACACGAAACCACGAGGAAGTAATAACTTCGAAACGAGAACGGCGAGCAGGATCGAAACTTGCCGAATGAATTTCACCGCTAAGTAATCGTTTCTCTGCTGGATCACATTTCTTTTTCACCCAATTACCCACTAGTCACTTAGAGATTTTCCAAGCTGACATAAGGCGACACTTTGTTTAAAATTTTTTCCTACGTTTTACAGACAACCTGCCATTTCCATTTTGGACTGCTCACTCGACGTCGGGGATCGTCGACTCTCTTCAGGGCTTCGTCGAAGTGACGCGACGCGACACTCGATACTCTCCGGTTTGTTATAGTCCGTCGACTGATGCGCGGTCAATGGATAACACTCTGCCAGTCGGGGAGAAGCGTCGGGGAAGGATGCCTGGCTCTACGAGTAGACTGGATCCACCATGACGACGGGGTTGGAGGCAGACGGCATTGTTCATGGCCTACATCTGTTCGCGGAAGACGCGTCGTCGTCGTCCTTCCGTCTATACGACCACCCCGCCGACCACTTGCTGTCGATATTGCCTGCTCGTGGTCTACCCTACGTCAATTCCTGCTCCTCGACGCCGAGGTTCGGCGAGATTAGACCATGTCTAAAGGTACGTTACAGGATTGATTCTTTTGATCGTTTCGAGCTTTTTCGATATCCGAATACTCTCTCGTCGAAGTATATTCTTTCAGGACCAGGGGGGTGTATTTATTTTCTAATGACCCTTCGCTATCAGTTGTCTCTCGAATACATGCGTGAGAGTCGGTAAACATTTGTTCCTTCGTTTCAGATGAACCAAGGTACCCCATGTCTGGGATTGTCGTCTCGTACTGCCGGAGAAGAAATATTCATCGTCAGAATGCCAGAATTGTTGGCAATCTTGATGAAGTATAGTTGATGACGATTTCTATTTACCTTTGTTTGTGTATGACATTGACGAATAAAGAACAGAACTTGACTTAAAATTGGTTTGTGGTAGCCTTTGGCGATTGATTGAAGATTCGGGAGCTCCAAGCACACAGCGACTCAAGTCCAGGCGAAGACGTTTTACGGCGAAAAATAACGTTAATGTTACGGATCTCAATGAATCAATTTCAGGATTTTTCAAAATTTGTCAAAAATAGATTGAGAAAAAAAATAAAGGGTTGCCCTCCCTTATTTCTGAGTTATTAATTTTTTTTTTTAAATTTCAAATCACTTTATGAAAGATTAAAATGATCTGTCCTAGTGTTCTCTCAGCTAAGTATTCGCTGTCGAATCGCTGAACTGTCAGAGGTTTCGCCTCACGTTCTGACGCCTTTGAAACGACTTGAATGTCACAATAAAATCGTACAACAGTACGTTCCGACAGGGTCGGTTGTTTGACGAAACAACTTCATGATTGTATAGAATGAGAAGAGACAGTAATTGTTATTCAGGAGAGAGAAGTTACCACAGTGTTTATTTATACAGGATATTACAGGAACATATTACACACAGGCCACATTCGAGTAGGTATACACACAATGTGGGAGTCAGATTCACAAGAATAGATGAGATGCACAATAACAGGGATGATGTAGTAGTATGGAGTTAATGTAAAGGAAACCATGATAAGATGATCCGGGCAAATTATGTTACTTCTAGAAGCAGGAGTTACGTACTTAAGTTGGGCAAGTAGATGGAAACATGGCAATAATGCATGCGTATATGGAAAGGTACGTTTGAAATTCAGAACTACATATTAATAGTATCCAAATATAGACAGGAAAGGAACAGGGAAATCTATGCGGAGAGTTTTTGCATGGACAGCCAAAAGCGTTGCCGCAGGTGGAAGAGACGATCTGTGCGCACAAAACGAAATAGGATAGCAAGGGATAGGAAGTGGAGTCTCCGGTTGCTTACCCTAAGCTGTCCTGGTTCGCGAGGATATGGCATGTCGTCCGGGGAGAAGATGAAATTTCAAAATATGATCATGTTCCGCGTATATTAAAAGTCTCATATCCCAGGTGCGTTATCGCAATAGATGGAACTTGTCCATGAGGTGTTTAAATTTGGCCGTAAAAATTTGTAACGTTGTTCGAGTTGTAAGGATTGATTATTGCGGAAGGCTTTTTCTCAGGGCAAAAGTTTCAGCGAAAATTGAAAGGGACTTTAGCCTTACTTTTTTAGCAAAACTTTTTTTGTCTTGAAATAAATTCGCATGACCCTTTCTAGACTGATTGGAGCCTCAAAAACGCTGGAAATACATCAAAAAGTATGTAACCAGACAGCAGAGAAATAAAAGGGGTTAGAATTCCATTTTGGGTCAATTTTGTGTATCAGAATCGATTGGTAGGATCATTTATAGAATGATTGACAAGTTCCGGAATGACAAAGGATATTCGGTCAAATTTGATTATTTATTCAATTAAGTATGGGTTACATGAACAAGAAACAATACAATTGACATGAGTCATGTATCGCATGATGCAGAGATGTGTTGCACCTGTGAGCAGACCGAGACATAAGTTATACGTTGAAAATACGATGTTAACTTTCTAATGTGAGATGTTTCATATTCTGCTTAAGACAACGTACACTGCACACATATTTGCTAATAATACAATTAGATTCCTTATGAGATAATTAATGATATTATTGAATGCCTTTGTATTTCACACTACATCTAGAGGTTAAATTATTAGATGACTACACACTGACACCTGACCAATTGTACTAGAATAAGGGCGTGTTAAATAAACTAAAACTATAATCGACAATTATGTGCTTTTTCTTTCCCAGTTTGTCAAAACCCTGTCGAATATTTTATGCGTTTCAATAGTGACTTTCCTTCTGTATTGCATTGGAGGAACCTTGAAGAAATACCAATTACTGAACGCCGATCCAACCCTTCGTAATGTAACACGAGCATGTGATACTGCACGGGGCCAAGGGCTCTTTATTCGTTGGAAAATTTCCTCGTTTTACGGCAGAAACTCTGCATGCGTTGCTCGCAGCGTATTGGGACTGCGCCCGATCGATTTCTCTCGCAAAATTACGTCGGAATAGTGCCACAATTAATTTATTCCAGCACTTTTCAAAATCGCGAAAATTTTCGCCAAAAATGCAAAGGGGTTAGCCTTACTTTTTCTTCATTTTTCGACCAAAAATTTTTCGTCTCAGATTCGTTTCGTATGACTCTCACCTGACTAATTGGACCCCCAGGAACTCAGGAAACGCAGCGGAAAGAGCGTGGGATCAACAGGAGAGAAGTTACGAAGGAAAAAGCACCTGCCGAAAAATGTCGAAAACACAGGTTCTCGTTTTTTGGCTCTAACTTTTGATGCGTTGATCGCAGCGTATTGGGACTGCGCCCAATCGATTTCTCTCGCAAAATTACGTCGGAATAGTGCCACAATTAATTTATTCCAGCACTTTTCAAAATCGCGAAAATTTTCGCCAAAAATGCAAAGGGGTTAGCCTTACTTTTTCTTCATTTTTCGACCAAAAATTTTTCGTCTCAGATTCGTTTCGTATGACTCTCACCTGACTAATTGGACCCCCAGGAACTCAGGAAACGCAGCGGAAAGAGCGTGGGATCAACAGGAGAGAAGTTACGAAGGAAAAAGCACCTGCCGAAAAATGTCGAAAACACAGGTTCTCGTTTTTTGGCTCTAACTTTTGATGCGTTGATCGCAGCGTATTGGGACTGCGCCCAATCGATTTCTCTCGCAAAATTACGTCGGAATAGTGCCACAATTAATTTATTCCAGCACTTTTCAAAATCGCGAAAATTTTCGCCAAAAATGCAAAGGGGTTAGCCTTACTTTTTCTTCATTTTTCGACCAAAAATTTTTCGTCTCAGATTCGTTTCGTATGACTCTCACCTGACTAATTGGACCCCCAGGAACTCAGGAAACGCAGCGGAAAGAGCGTGGGATCAACAGGAGAGAAGTTACGAAGGAAAAAGCACCTGCCGAAAAATGTCGAAAACACAGGTTCTCGTTTTTTGGCTCTAACTTTTGATGCGTTGATCGCAGCGTATTGGGACTGCGCCCAATCGATTTCTCTCGCAAAATTACGTCGGAATAGTGCCACAATTAATTTATTCCAGCACTTTTCAAAATCGCGAAAATTTTCGCCAAAAATGCAAAGGGGTTAGCCTTACTTTTTCTTCATTTTTCGACCAAAAATTTTTCGTCTCAGATTCGTTTCGTATGACTCTCACCTGACTAATTGGACCCCCAGGAACTCAGGAAACGCAGCGGAAAGAGCGTGGGATCAACAGGAGAGAAGTTACGAAGGAAAAGGCGCCTGCTGAAAAATGTCGAAAACACAGGTTCTCGTTTTTTGGCTCTAACTTTTGATGCGTTGATCGCAGCGTATTGGGACTGCGCCCAATCGATTTCTCTCGCAAAATTACGTCGGAATAGTGCCACAATTAATTTATTCCAGCACTTTTCAAAATCGCGAAAATTTTCGCCAAAAATGCAAAGGGGTTAGCCTTACTTTTTCTTCATTTTTCGACCAAAAATTTTTCGTCTCAGATTCGTTTCGTATGACTCTCACCTGACTAATTGGACCCCCAGGAACTCAGGAAACGCAGCGGAAAGAGCGTGGGATCAACAGGAGAGAAGTTACGAAGGAAAAAGCACCTGCTGAAAAATGTCGAAAACACAGGTTCTCGTTTTTTGGCTCTAACTTTTGATGCGTTGATCGCAGCGTATTGGGACTGCGCCCGATCGATTTCTCTCGCAAAATTACGTCGGAATAGTGCCACAATTAATTTATTCCAGCACTTTTCAAAATCGCGAAAATTTTCGCCAAAAATGCAAAGGGGTTAGCCTTACTTTTTCTTCATTTTTCGACCAAAAATTTTTCGTCTCAGATTCGTTTCGTATGACTCTCACCTGACTAATTGGACCCCCAGGAACTCAGGAAACGCAGCGGAAAGAGCGTGGGATCAACAGGAGAGAAGTTACGAAGGAAAAAGCACCTGCTGAAAAATGTCGAAAACACAGGTTCTCGTTTTTTGGCTCTAACTTTTGATGCGTTGATCGCAGCGTATTGGGACTGCGCCCGATCGATTTCTCTCGCAAAATTACGTCGGAATAGTGCCACAATTAATTTATTCCAGCACTTTTCAAAATCGCGAAAATTTTCGCCAAAAATGCAAAGGGGTTAGCCTTACTTTTTCTTCATTTTTCGACCAAAAATTTTTCGTCTCAGATTCGTTTCGTATGACTCTCACCTGACTAATTGGACCCCCAGGAACTCAGGAAACGCAGCGGAAAGAGCGTGGGATCAACAGGAGAGAAGTTACGAAGGAAAAAGCACCTGCTGAAAAATGTCGAAAACACAGGTTCTCGTTTTTTGGCTCTAACTTTTGATGCGTTGATCGCAGCGTATTGGGACTGCGCCCAATCGATTTCTCTCGCAAAATTACGTCGGAATAGTGCCACAATTAATTTATTCCAGCACTTTTCAAAATCGCGAAAATTTTCGCCAAAAATGCAAAGGGGTTAGCCTTACTTTTTCTTCATTTTTCGACCAAAAATTTTTCGTCTCAGATTCGTTTCGTATGACTCTCACCTGACTAATTGGACCCCCAGGAACTCAGGAAACGCAGCGGAAAGAGCGTGGGATCAACAGGAGAGAAGTTACGAAGGAAAAAGCACCTGCCGAAAAATGTCGAAAACACAGGTTCTCGTTTTTTGGCTCTAACTTTTGATGCGTTGATCGCAGCGTATTGGGACTGCGCCCAATCGATTTCTCTCGCAAAATTACGTCGGAATAGTGCCACAATTAATTTATTCCAGCACTTTTCAAAATCGCGAAAATTTTCGCCAAAAATGCAAAGGGGTTAGCCTTACTTTTTCTTCATTTTTCGACCAAAAATTTTTCGTCTCAGATTCGTTTCGTATGACTCTCACCTGACTAATTGGACCCCCAGGAACTCAGGAAACGCAGCGGAAAGAGCGTGGGATCAACAGGAGAGAAGTTACGAAGGAAAAGGCACCTGCTGAAAAATGTCGAAAACACAGGTTCTCGTTTTTTGGCTCTAACTTTTGATGCGTTGATCGCAGCGTATTGGGACTGCGCCCAATCGATTTCTCTCGCAAAATTACGTCGGAATAGTGCCACAATTAATTTATTCCAGCACTTTTCAAAATCGCGAAAATTTTCGCCAAAAATGCAAAGGGGTTAGCCTTACTTTTTCTTCATTTTTCGACCAAAAATTTTTCGTCTCAGATTCGTTTCGTATGACTCTCACCTGACTAATTGGACCCCCAGGAACTCAGGAAACGCAGCGGAAAGAGCGTGGGATCAACAGGAGAGAAGTTACGAAGGAAAAAGCACCTGCCAAAAAATGTCGAAAACACAGGTTCTCGTTTTTTGGCTCTAACTTTTGATGCGTTGATCGCAGCGTATTGGGACTGCGCCCAATCGATTTCTCTCGCAAAATTACGTCGGAATAGTGCCACAATTAATTTATTCCAGCACTTTTCAAAATCGCGAAAATTTTCGCCAAAAATGCAAAGGGGTTAGCCTTACTTTTTCTTCATTTTTCGACCAAAAATTTTTCGTCTCAGATTCGTTTCGTATGACTCTCACCCGACTAATTGGACCCCCAGGAACTCAGGAAACGCAGCGGAAAGAGCGTGGGATCAACAGGAGAGAAGTTACGAAGGAAAAAGCACCTGCTGAAAAATGTCGAAAACACAGGTTCTCGTTTTTTGGCTCTAACTTTTGATGCGTTGATCGCAGCGTATTGAGACTGCGCCCGATCGATTTCTCTCGCAAAATTACGTCGGAATAGTGCCACAATTAATTTATTCCAGCACTTTTCAAAATCGCGAAAATTTTCGCCAAAAATGCAAAGGGGTTAGCCTTACTTTTTCTTCATTTTTCGACCAAAAATTTTTCGTCTCAGATTCGTTTCGTATGACTCTCACCTGACTAATTGGACCCCCAGGAACTCAGGAAACGCAGCGGAAAGAGCGTGGGATCAACAGGAGAGAAGTTACGAAGGAAAAAGCACCTGCTGAAAAATGTCGAAAACACAGGTTCTCGTTTTTTGGCTCTAACTTTTGATGCGTTGATCGCAGCGTATTGGGACTGCGCCCAATCGATTTCTCTCGCAAAATTACGTCGGAATAGTGCCACAATTAATTTATTCCAGCACTTTTCAAAATCGCGAAAATTTTCGCCAAAAATGCAAAGGGGTTAGCCTTACTTTTTCTTCATTTTTCGACCAAAAATTTTTCGTCTCAGATTCGTTTCGTATGACTCTCACCTGACTAATTGGACCCCCAGGAACTCAGGAAACGCAGCGGAAAGAGCGTGGGATCAACAGGAGAGAAGTTACGAAGGAAAAAGCACCTGCTGAAAAATGTCGAAAACACAGGTTCTCGTTTTTTGGCTCTAACTTTTGATGCGTTGATCGCAGCGTATTGGGACTGCGCCCGATCGATTTCTCTCGCAAAATTACGTCGGAATAGTGCCACAATTAATTTATTCCAGCACTTTTCAAAATCGCGAAAATTTTCGCCAAAAATGCAAAGGGGTTAGCCTTACTTTTTCTTCATTTTTCGACCAAAAATTTTTCGTCTCAGATTCGTTTCGTATGACTCTCACCTGACTAATTGGACCCCCAGGAACTCAGGAAACGCAGCGGAAAGAGCGTGGGATCAACAGGAGAGAAGTTACGAAGGAAAAAGCACCTGCCGAAAAATGTCGAAAACACAGGTTCTCGTTTTTTGGCTCTAACTTTTGATGCGTTGATCGCAGCGTATTGGGACTGCGCCCAATCGATTTCTCTCGCAAAATTACGTCGGAATAGTGCCACAATTAATTTATTCCAGCACTTTTCAAAATCGCGAAAATTTTCGCCAAAAATGCAAAGGGGTTAGCCTTACTTTTTCTTCATTTTTCGACCAAAAATTTTTCGTCTCAGATTCGTTTCGTATGACTCTCACCTGACTAATTGGACCCCCAGGAACTCAGGAAACGCAGCGGAAAGAGCGTGGGATCAACAGGAGAGAAGTTACGAAGGAAAAGGCGCCTGCTGAAAAATGTCGAAAACACAGGTTCTCGTTTTTTGGCTCTAACTTTTGATGCGTTGATCGCAGCGTATTGGGACTGCGCCCAATCGATTTCTCTCGCAAAATTACGTCGGAATAGTGCCACAATTAATTTATTCCAGCACTTTTCAAAATCGCGAAAATTTTCGCCAAAAATGCAAAGGGGTTAGCCTTACTTTTTCTTCATTTTTCGACCAAAAATTTTTCGTCTCAGATTCGTTTCGTATGACTCTCACCTGACTAATTGGACCCCCAGGAACTCAGGAAACGCAGCGGAAAGAGCGTGGGATCAACAGGAGAGAAGTTACGAAGGAAAAAGCACCTGCTGAAAAATGTCGAAAACACAGGTTCTCGTTTTTTGGCTCTAACTTTTGATGCGTTGATCGCAGCGTATTGGGACTGCGCCCGATCGATTTCTCTCGCAAAATTACGTCGGAATAGTGCCACAATTAATTTATTCCAGCACTTTTCAAAATCGCGAAAATTTTCGCCAAAAATGCAAAGGGGTTAGCCTTACTTTTTCTTCATTTTTCGACCAAAAATTTTTCGTCTCAGATTCGTTTCGTATGACTCTCACCTGACTAATTGGACCCCCAGGAACTCAGGAAACGCAGCGGAAAGAGCGTGGGATCAACAGGAGAGAAGTTACGAAGGAAAAAGCACCTGCTGAAAAATGTCGAAAACACAGGTTCTCGTTTTTTGGCTCTAACTTTTGATGCGTTGATCGCAGCGTATTGGGACTGCGCCCAATCGATTTCTCTCGCAAAATTACGTCGGAATAGTGCCACAATTAATTTATTCCAGCACTTTTCAAAATCGCGAAAATTTTCGCCAAAAATGCAAAGGGGTTAGCCTTACTTTTTCTTCATTTTTCGACCAAAAATTTTTCGTCTCAGATTCGTTTCGTATGACTCTCACCTGACTAATTGGACCCCCAGGAACTCAGGAAACGCAGCGGAAAGAGCGTGGGATCAACAGGAGAGAAGTTACGAAGGAAAAAGCACCTGCCGAAAAATGTCGAAAACACAGGTTCTCGTTTTTTGGCTCTAACTTTTGATGCGTTGATCGCAGCGTATTGGGACTGCGCCCAATCGATTTCTCTCGCAAAATTACGTCGGAATAGTGCCACAATTAATTTATTCCAGCACTTTTCAAAATCGCGAAAATTTTCGCCAAAAATGCAAAGGGGTTAGCCTTACTTTTTCTTCATTTTTCGACCAAAAATTTTTCGTCTCAGATTCGTTTCGTATGACTCTCACCTGACTAATTGGACCCCCAGGAACTCAGGAAACGCAGCGGAAAGAGCGTGGGATCAACAGGAGAGAAGTTACGAAGGAAAAAGCACCTGCTGAAAAATGTCGAAAACACAGGTTCTCGTTTTTTGGCTCTAACTTTTGATGCGTTGATCGCAGCGTATTGGGACTGCGCCCAATCGATTTCTCTCGCAAAATTACGTCGGAATAGTGCCACAATTAATTTATTCCAGCACTTTTCAAAATCGCGAAAATTTTCGCCAAAAATGCAAAGGGGTTAGCCTTACTTTTTCTTCATTTTTCGACCAAAAATTTTTCGTCTCAGATTCGTTTCGTATGACTCTCACCTGACTAATTGGACCCCCAGGAACTCAGGAAACGCAGCGGAAAGAGCGTGGGATCAACAGGAGAGAAGTTACGAAGGAAAAAGCACCTGCCGAAAAATGTCGAAAACACAGGTTCTCGTTTTTTGGCTCTAACTTTTGATGCGTTGATCGCAGCGTATTGGGACTGCGCCCAATCGATTTCTCTCGCAAAATTACGTCGGAATAGTGCCACAATTAATTTATTCCAGCACTTTTCAAAATCGCGAAAATTTTCGCCAAAAATGCAAAGGGGTTAGCCTTACTTTTTCTTCATTTTTCGACCAAAAATTTTTCGTCTCAGATTCGTTTCGTATGACTCTCACCTGACTAATTGGACCCCCAGGAACTCAGGAAACGCAGCGGAAAGAGCGTGGGATCAACAGGAGAGAAGTTACGAAGGAAAAGGCACCTGCTGAAAAATGTCGAAAACACAGGTTCTCGTTTTTTGGCTCTAACTTTTGATGCGTTGATCGCAGCGTATTGGGACTGCGCCCAATCGATTTCTCTCGCAAAATTACGTCGGAATAGTGCCACAATTAATTTATTCCAGCACTTTTCAAAATCGCGAAAATTTTCGCCAAAAATGCAAAGGGGTTAGCCTTACTTTTTCTTCATTTTTCGACCAAAAATTTTTCGTCTCAGATTCGTTTCGTATGACTCTCACCTGACTAATTGGACCCCCAGGAACTCAGGAAACGCAGCGGAAAGAGCGTGGGATCAACAGGAGAGAAGTTACGAAGGAAAAGGCACCTGCTGAAAAATGTCGAAAACACAGGTTCTCGTTTTTTGGCTCTAACTTTTGATGCGTTGATCGCAGCGTATTGGGACTGCGCCCGATCGATTTCTCTCGCAAAATTACGTCGGAATAGTGCCACAATTAATTTATTCCAGCACTTTTCAAAATCGCGAAAATTTTCGCCAAAAATGCAAAGGGGTTAGCCTTACTTTTTCTTCATTTTTCGACCAAAAATTTTTCGTCTCAGATTCGTTTCGTATGACTCTCACCTGACTAATTAGACCCCCAGGAACTCAGGAAACGCAGCGGAAAGAGCGTGGGATCAACAGGAGAGAAGTTACGAAGGAAAAGGCGCCTGCTGAAAAATGTCGAAAACACAGGTTCTCGTTTTTTGGCTCTAACTTTTGATGCGTTGATCGCAGCGTATTGGGACTGCGCCCAATCGATTTCTCTCGCAAAATTACGTCGGAATAGTGCCACAATTAATTTATTCCAGCACTTTTCAAAATCGCGAAAATTTTCGCCAAAAATGCAAAGGGGTTAGCCTTACTTTTTCTTCATTTTTCGACCAAAAATTTTTCGTCTCAGATTCGTTTCGTATGACTCTCACCTGACTAATTGGACCCCCAGGAACTCAGGAAACGCAGCGGAAAGAGCGTGGGATCAACAGGAGAGAAGTTACGAAGGAAAAAGCACCTGCTGAAAAATGTCGAAAACACAGGTTCTCGTTTTTTGGCTCTAACTTTTGATGCGTTGATCGCAGCGTATTGGGACTGCGCCCGATCGATTTCTCTCGCAAAATTACGTCGGAATAGTGCCACAATTAATTTATTCCAGCACTTTTCAAAATCGCGAAAATTTTCGCCAAAAATGCAAAGGGGTTAGCCTTACTTTTTCTTCATTTTTCGACCAAAAATTTTTCGTCTCAGATTCGTTTCGTATGACTCTCACCTGACTAATTGGACCCCCAGGAACTCAGGAAACGCAGCGGAAAGAGCGTGGGATCAACAGGAGAGAAGTTACGAAGGAAAAAGCACCTGCTGAAAAATGTCGAAAACACAGGTTCTCGTTTTTTGGCTCTAACTTTTGATGCGTTGATCGCAGCGTATTGGGACTGCGCCCAATCGATTTCTCTCGCAAAATTACGTCGGAATAGTGCCACAATTAATTTATTCCAGCACTTTTCAAAATCGCGAAAATTTTCGCCAAAAATGCAAAGGGGTTAGCCTTACTTTTTCTTCATTTTTCGACCAAAAATTTTTCGTCTCAGATTCGTTTCGTATGACTCTCACCTGACTAATTGGACCCCCAGGAACTCAGGAAACGCAGCGGAAAGAGCGTGGGATCAACAGGAGAGAAGTTACGAAGGAAAAAGCACCTGCCGAAAAATGTCGAAAACACAGGTTCTCGTTTTTTGGCTCTAACTTTTGATGCGTTGATCGCAGCGTATTGGGACTGCGCCCAATCGATTTCTCTCGCAAAATTACGTCGGAATAGTGCCACAATTAATTTATTCCAGCACTTTTCAAAATCGCGAAAATTTTCGCCAAAAATGCAAAGGGGTTAGCCTTACTTTTTCTTCATTTTTCGACCAAAAATTTTTCGTCTCAGATTCGTTTCGTATGACTCTCACCTGACTAATTGGACCCCCAGGAACTCAGGAAACGCAGCGGAAAGAGCGTGGGATCAACAGGAGAGAAGTTACGAAGGAAAAAGCACCTGCTGAAAAATGTCGAAAACACAGGTTCTCGTTTTTTGGCTCTAACTTTTGATGCGTTGATCGCAGCGTATTGGGACTGCGCCCAATCGATTTCTCTCGCAAAATTACGTCGGAATAGTGCCACAATTAATTTATTCCAGCACTTTTCAAAATCGCGAAAATTTTCGCCAAAAATGCAAAGGGGTTAGCCTTACTTTTTCTTCATTTTTCGACCAAAAATTTTTCGTCTCAGATTCGTTTCGTATGACTCTCACCTGACTAATTGGACCCCCAGGAACTCAGGAAACGCAGCGGAAAGAGCGTGGGATCAACAGGAGAGAAGTTACGAAGGAAAAAGCACCTGCCGAAAAATGTCGAAAACACAGGTTCTCGTTTTTTGGCTCTAACTTTTGATGCGTTGATCGCAGCGTATTGGGACTGCGCCCAATCGATTTCTCTCGCAAAATTACGTCGGAATAGTGCCACAATTAATTTATTCCAGCACTTTTCAAAATCGCGAAAATTTTCGCCAAAAATGCAAAGGGGTTAGCCTTACTTTTTCTTCATTTTTCGACCAAAAATTTTTCGTCTCAGATTCGTTTCGTATGACTCTCACCTGACTAATTGGACCCCCAGGAACTCAGGAAACGCAGCGGAAAGAGCGTGGGATCAACAGGAGAGAAGTTACGAAGGAAAAGGCACCTGCTGAAAAATGTCGAAAACACAGGTTCTCGTTTTTTGGCTCTAACTTTTGATGCGTTGATCGCAGCGTATTGGGACTGCGCCCAATCGATTTCTCTCGCAAAATTACGTCGGAATAGTGCCACAATTAATTTATTCCAGCACTTTTCAAAATCGCGAAAATTTTCGCCAAAAATGCAAAGGGGTTAGCCTTACTTTTTCTTCATTTTTCGACCAAAAATTTTTCGTCTCAGATTCGTTTCGTATGACTCTCACCTGACTAATTGGACCCCCAGGAACTCAGGAAACGCAGCGGAAAGAGCGTGGGATCAACAGGAGAGAAGTTACGAAGGAAAAGGCACCTGCTGAAAAATGTCGAAAACACAGGTTCTCGTTTTTTGGCTCTAACTTTTGATGCGTTGATCGCAGCGTATTGGGACTGCGCCCAATCGATTTCTCTCGCAAAATTACGTCGGAATAGTGCCACAATTAATTTATTCCAGCACTTTTCAAAATCGCGAAAATTTTCGCCAAAAATGCAAAGGGGTTAGCCTTACTTTTTCTTCATTTTTCGACCAAAAATTTTTCGTCTCAGATTCGTTTCGTATGACTCTCACCTGACTAATTGGACCCCCAGGAACTCAGGAAACGCAGCGGAAAGAGCGTGGGATCAACAGGAGAGAAGTTACGAAGGAAAAAGCACCTGCCGAAAAATGTCGAAAACACAGGTTCTCGTTTTTTGGCTCTAACTTTTGATGCGTTGATCGCAGCGTATTGGGACTGCGCCCAATCGATTTCTCTCGCAAAATTACGTCGGAATAGTGCCACAATTAATTTATTCCAGCACTTTTCAAAATCGCGAAAATTTTCGCCAAAAATGCAAAGGGGTTAGCCTTACTTTTTCTTCATTTTTCGACCAAAAATTTTTCGTCTCAGATTCGTTTCGTATGACTCTCACCTGACTAATTGGACCCCCAGGAACTCAGGAAACGCAGCGGAAAGAGCGTGGGATCAACAGGAGAGAAGTTACGAAGGAAAAAGCACCTGCTGAAAAATGTCGAAAACACAGGTTCTCGTTTTTTGGCTCTAACTTTTGATGCGTTGATCGCAGCGTATTGGGACTGCGCCCGATCGATTTCTCTCGCAAAATTACGTCGGAATAGTGCCACAATTAATTTATTCCAGCACTTTTCAAAATCGCGAAAATTTTCGCCAAAAATGCAAAGGGGTTAGCCTTACTTTTTCTTCATTTTTCGACCAAAAATTTTTCGTCTCAGATTCGTTTCGTATGACTCTCACCTGACTAATTGGACCCCCAGGAACTCAGGAAACGCAGCGGAAAGAGCGTGGGATCAACAGGAGAGAAGTTACGAAGGAAAAAGCACCTGCTGAAAAATGTCGAAAACACAGGTTCTCGTTTTTTGGCTCTAACTTTTGATGCGTTGATCGCAGCGTATTGGGACTGCGCCCAATCGATTTCTCTCGCAAAATTACGTCGGAATAGTGCCACAATTAATTTATTCCAGCACTTTTCAAAATCGCGAAAATTTTCGCCAAAAATGCAAAGGGGTTAGCCTTACTTTTTCTTCATTTTTCGACCAAAAATTTTTCGTCTCAGATTCGTTTCGTATGACTCTCACCTGACTAATTGGACCCCCAGGAACTCAGGAAACGCAGCGGAAAGAGCGTGGGATCAACAGGAGAGAAGTTACGAAGGAAAAAGCACCTGCTGAAAAATGTCGAAAACACAGGTTCTCGTTTTTTGGCTCTAACTTTTGATGCGTTGATCGCAGCGTATTGGGACTGCGCCCGATCGATTTCTCTCGCAAAATTACGTCGGAATAGTGCCACAATTAATTTATTCCAGCACTTTTCAAAATCGCGAAAATTTTCGCCAAAAATGCAAAGGGGTTAGCCTTACTTTTTCTTCATTTTTCGACCAAAAATTTTTCGTCTCAGATTCGTTTCGTATGACTCTCACCTGACTAATTGGACCCCCAGGAACTCAGGAAACGCAGCGGAAAGAGCGTGGGATCAACAGGAGAGAAGTTACGAAGGAAAAAGCACCTGCCGAAAAATGTCGAAAACACAGGTTCTCGTTTTTTGGCTCTAACTTTTGATGCGTTGATCGCAGCGTATTGGGACTGCGCCCAATCGATTTCTCTCGCAAAATTACGTCGGAATAGTGCCACAATTAATTTATTCCAGCACTTTTCAAAATCGCGAAAATTTTCGCCAAAAATGCAAAGGGGTTAGCCTTACTTTTTCTTCATTTTTCGACCAAAAATTTTTCGTCTCAGATTCGTTTCGTATGACTCTCACCTGACTAATTGGACCCCCAGGAACTCAGGAAACGCAGCGGAAAGAGCGTGGGATCAACAGGAGAGAAGTTACGAAGGAAAAGGCGCCTGCTGAAAAATGTCGAAAACACAGGTTCTCGTTTTTTGGCTCTAACTTTTGATGCGTTGATCGCAGCGTATTGGGACTGCGCCCAATCGATTTCTCTCGCAAAATTACGTCGGAATAGTGCCACAATTAATTTATTCCAGCACTTTTCAAAATCGCGAAAATTTTCGCCAAAAATGCAAAGGGGTTAGCCTTACTTTTTCTTCATTTTTCGACCAAAAATTTTTCGTCTCAGATTCGTTTCGTATGACTCTCACCTGACTAATTGGACCCCCAGGAACTCAGGAAACGCAGCGGAAAGAGCGTGGGATCAACAGGAGAGAAGTTACGAAGGAAAAAGCACCTGCTGAAAAATGTCGAAAACACAGGTTCTCGTTTTTTGGCTCTAACTTTTGATGCGTTGATCGCAGCGTATTGGGACTGCGCCCGATCGATTTCTCTCGCAAAATTACGTCGGAATAGTGCCACAATTAATTTATTCCAGCACTTTTCAAAATCGCGAAAATTTTCGCCAAAAATGCAAAGGGGTTAGCCTTACTTTTTCTTCATTTTTCGACCAAAAATTTTTCGTCTCAGATTCGTTTCGTATGACTCTCACCTGACTAATTGGACCCCCAGGAACTCAGGAAACGCAGCGGAAAGAGCGTGGGATCAACAGGAGAGAAGTTACGAAGGAAAAAGCACCTGCTGAAAAATGTCGAAAACACAGGTTCTCGTTTTTTGGCTCTAACTTTTGATGCGTTGATCGCAGCGTATTGGGACTGCGCCCAATCGATTTCTCTCGCAAAATTACGTCGGAATAGTGCCACAATTAATTTATTCCAGCACTTTTCAAAATCGCGAAAATTTTCGCCAAAAATGCAAAGGGGTTAGCCTAACGTTTCCTCCATTTTTTGACCAAAATTTTGGGTCTCAGATTCGATTTGTACGACCTTTTTCTGACTAATTGAACCCACAGGAACTCAGAAAATGTAGCTGAAAGCGTGGGATTAACAGGAGAGAAGTAGAGCATCGGAGACCTCATCTCTGCATTACTGAAGATGGTCAACTTTTTACGCAAAATTGAAATGGGTTAGCCTCACTTATCGTTGATTGAAAAATGTCTTCCCTGTGAATTGATCTGTACGATGCATGCCTGACTTATTGGACCCTGCCGAGTGCAAAAATAGATCTGGAATAGCTAACGGTTAAGAGTTCAGGAAATTCAAAGGAAATGCGGTTAATGAGATTTTTGTAATTATTTTGGTTTGGGTTACAAAAATTAGTGACAATGAAATATCATGCATCATATATCATATCCTGCAGAGGTGTTGTCGCACCTGTACACAGACTGAATCTTAAGCTACATATGTAAAATATGATAACAACTTTCCACCGTAGTATCTTTCATTTCCTGCTCAAGACAATTCATACTGAACACTATTTCTTTCATTCAATAATCAGACTTTTTATGCAACTATCAATCACATCCGTGCATCCCTCCTTGTTTTCCACTATAAATCTATTTGTCAGTTCCTCAAATTTCAACACACTGACACCCGAACACTTGTACTAGAATAAGGGCATAATAAATAAATTGAAACTTTGAGCCATGAATATGTGCTTTCACTGCCCCACTTCGTCAAAATTCCGTTGAAAACTTCATGTATAGAGAACGTGTTTTTCTGTCTGTTGTTCGTAGGTTGAACCTTGCTGTTCTTGTGATTTGTGAAGGCTGATCGTTTCTTCAGAATTGCAAAATAGACATGTAGAACAGCACAGGACGAAGTTCTGAAAAAATACTAAGTAAGTTTCATATTTTTTGGCTGTAACTCTCGATTCGTTGCTTCTAGCGTATCCAGACCGCGCACAATCGTTTACGCTCGCAAAATTACGTCGTTATAGTTTATCAAAGATTTTTTTCCAGTATCATACAAAATTGTCCAAATTTTCACGAAAATTCCAAACGAGTTAGCCTTACTTTTTCGAGCAAAAAATTTAAAATTCAACAATCGATACGTATGATCCGTTCCAGACTAATACGACTCTCAGGAACGCGGAAAACCCGTGAAAAAGTATGTCAGACTAAAATATTCTCAATTATTCCTGTTCTGAGACCAGAGTCAAACGACGAATGAATCCGAAGCGGAAGTGCGACGCAGTTTCAGCGCCGCGAGCAGCATGCGGGTGGGCGGAACTCGCAGGAACGAATCGAGGCAATAAATCGTGAAATCCCTTAGTTTAGTAACAATGGCTCGCGGGTCTCTGGACAGGGAGTCTGCCACACAGGTTGATACGGAACTTGTTCTCCCGCAGGAGCAACCGACGCGATTCCGTCGCACACACGCACGTAAAATGTAACGCAACACGCGTCGAAGGCATGCTAACGCGAAAGTTCGCGTGACGCAATGACTTTCAAGCAATAGGGTTAAAAGACAATGCATGGGCATGGTCTAGAGACGCGAACACGTCGAAGTGTGTCGGGAACCGTGAACTGGAAACTCGAAACCGCAGAGTGAAAACGGATAACGGAAAAGCCGAAACTACGTAGGCAACACTACGAATGGTCCGAAAGGCACGGACCGTGACCTAGATGCGTTAATTTGGAACATCCTACGATTCGATGAGATTCAATGTCTGTGCGGTTACTCCAAAGCCAGATTCTTCGTTAGCTGTTTCGTCATTGTCTATTTTCTACACACCTGCAACAATGAGAGTGACAACATCATTGTCATATTCAACTCAACGATACTCTATCGACTATTGGCCTTATTTTGCCATAATAGAACAGACTGAATATAATTATACAAACCAGCGTTGCGATCGCCACATGCGTCAAAGTTTCCTGTCGCCTATTCAAAACGGTTGTTTATACCTTCAGCGGTGCTAAAGAGAACGAGACCGATTCGCCGTAGCGTGAAAATGTGAATATACGTATGTACCTACATTTATAGACGGAAATCGTGGTTATTTGTTGTAGAATGTTGTTACAGCTGGTAAAGTACCGCGGACAATCCAAGCCCTGCTTCAGAGGCTGGGCTCTGTATCCAATTGCAAAAGGCATTACGAATTCGTTTGGTTAACGGATCTGACGTAGCCACTCAGGGTCGGCGCAGCGGACCGGCGAGTAAAAGTTGACAAGCTGTGATTTCTCATGGGATTATTACCGTCGGCGATTGTAGGGTAACCACTCGGTTTTTGAGAGTTAAAAATACAGAGTATACGGCTCTTTGTCAAACAACTTTACTTTTTCTTCCTTTTTTTACTCCCGCAGTTGAAACGTCGAGGCTAACTCGCAACGAAGATACCCACACTTCGGAGGATAAAAGAATTCCGTAACTCGGGATCGGTTATTCACTCTATCCAGCAAACGGTGACCCGAGTTTTTTACGCTGCTGTTTTATTCACTAACATAAAGTTAAAGAATCACGTTCATGCAAATTTAAGACGAATTCTTCAGCTCCAGTTTTTCTCTAAAGCAACCAGGGATGAAAAACTAATGAAAACCTACACATGTGCCGAATTAATCGCGTTATTGTGTTCTTCACATTTCAACTGTTTCCAGATATTTATTACACATAAATTCGCTCCGTTTCATTTTACATATTCTCTCGTCTAGGTACTTGAATTACTACACGGTGGGTACGAGGGTTTAAAATACGAGACACATCGAAGTAGCTTGACCCCGAAGTACCGACGCAATCTCCGAGGTAAAGGAACCTTCGAAGGATGCAAATGTAGTCCTCGAGGGTCCTGGCTGGTGCTCCAGGCCATCGTTCGACGACAAAACAAGAAAGAAAAATAGGGTTAGCCAAGAAGAAAAAAAAACAAAAAAAATGTAAGGGAGCATGGGCTCGTTTTATTTCTCCATCGCGAATGAATAATTCATATACACAAGGTACATGTATTATATCTCCTTCGACAATTGCCAATATCTCATCGTCGGTGAGAATTCTCTTTGCAATCGTAGCCAAATCCTATCGACTTCAAACTATGTCGGCTGGATTTTAGTCACAAGCAACGGCGAAAACAAGAAGCCTTTTCAGCATAACGTGTCTGGTTTAACCCCGGAGAGGCGCGGCGTGAAGATGAAAGGGAGGCTGTTTGTTAACGAGGCGTCATTACACCGTGGAGGACAATGCGAGAGTCGCACGTGTCGGAGAGACGGCAACGAAATTGGAAGAAAAGAGGTTAACAATTGAGGGAAACAATTCCGTCTGCTGCGTACGTTCGAACCGCGATGCCGACGTCGGATGCATCGAGCCTCCCTCATCCACCCAGTCGATAATTAGACTCGCTTGAATTAGCCGATCAGAGGAGTTCGCTGGCCGTATAATAACCAACGTGCTTGGTGCAGGTGATGATCATCATATCGCGTTGACGACCACATCGTTTAGCATGGCTGTTCGAGAGGAAAAGTTGTTTTGCCTCAAAGTGCCGCAGGCGCTACGTTGTATCGGAAGCTGAAGTGTAAACAACCACGGTTGCGCCGGTACTTGGACTTATTGATCGATTAACGAATCCTTCGACCTTCTTTCTAATCTTGAGGACAGAGCTTGTACGGATGCTCCAATTCCGGAACGAGTCTTGGCCGAATGTCTAAACTTATAAATTCATAGTTTACGTAACTGCGAAATGGTGCAGGGATGTTTGTCGCTTCGATTCAGGTTCGGCGTTTGCGCCAGTTACGACATCCCAGAGGAAGGAAACGCGGTTGAATGCGCTCAGGACTGACCCTGATGCCACTCCTTCTCTGGCTAACAGTGGATATGGAGAGGCTCGCTGCCTTACTGGGAGACACTGCATGGCAATGTTGAGTTGTTTACTACCGAGTTGTTGTAACCCACCGCACCCACACGCACATATACACACGTACACGCATGCTCCAACAGAGTGACGTAAACTGTGTATCGTTAATGAAGTTTGGCTTCATCAATTAATGACCTGCCAGTATCAAACCGTTGCCCAACGTTCTAGGGATCGAGAGATTCTTGATTAGAAAATTTCAGTAGGTCGAAGAAGAAGAAGAAGAAGAAGAAGAAGAAGAAGAAGAAGAAGAAGAAGAATAGGTCTAATAGTAGTGTTAACGATTGTTCTTTCAGTTCTGAGCTGAAACCAATTGGAGGAAGCTGGAGTCTTTTCGCTAAGCTACGGATCCCGAATGAGAGTCCTTGAGAGTTTGTAGGTTTTTATTCTATTAGTGGAACAAGTCAGCCTGCGCAAGGTTGCGTAAGAGTTTCTGAAACCCTCTTACCCGATACGGAGAATCGCAGCTGCACTTGATCGTTTCTAATCTTCATCTATTTATTTATTCATTCGTTGATTCAATTTTTCTTTTTAACGGATCTGTCAAACGTGGGCTGAGATTTACAGTGCGTAACATTTGTATATACATGAAATATAATGGTAAACATTGCAATGAAAATAAAAAAAAAAAAAACGTCCCAGCTACAAACTGAGAAGAACGACCGCTAATCGTGAGCGGAACGACATTGCAAAAAAGACAAGAACTCGTTGTTAAATCGTCGTGTTTCTCTTTTTCCTATGGAACAGTGTACCGGTTATTATCGCGTTGCATGTTAGCTCACGTATAAATACGTTCACCTTCATTCACTTCACGCCAGGGGGAAACCACGTGGGCAACAAACGCACACATAGTCACGTATACTGTATACCTGTGACCGAGAAGAGAAATTGAGCGTAAAATAATAGATATATGTATAATAGATAGTCCTCGGGAATAATATTACGTTACGTGTATACAATTGGCCTCGTGTCATTCTCGGCACAGGTATAACTTTTCGACGTTTCGTATATACACAAACCTTTGACTTTTCTGAAAAATCTGGCATCACGTACGGTTACGTTTTCTTTTATTTATTTTTTTTTAATGAAATTGATTATTTTCACATCACACGCGTACGGAGAAACGTTGATCCTGACACGTCGCAACTTATTTATCACATCACCAACTCAGCGTAAAGCTGAGCTAAATAATTTTGGCGGGAAATTTTTCTCACGACATGAAAACTGCACTCGACGCATCGTGAACTGGAAAACTGGTACCGGGTGCACTGGGCCTGAAAACTGGCACTTCTAGTCTCTCACTGGTAAACTCGCGACGACGACACTTGAAAATCGTGGACGTTGTATATGCTGAAAGAGAGCGTCGGATTTAATTTGACGTGAAAATTCACCGAGAGTACGACGACGTTTTAAAGAAAACTCTCTTCTCTCTTCTCTCTTCGCTCTTCTCTCACCGTCAAGAACACGGGTACACTTCTCACCTACGCATTTCGTACGACAAATTCAGCCTTCCTTAAAAAGTACGCTGCACCAACACACAACAACCGCGACAACGTTCATTCGTCTCCTATCGCGACTAATCGAGGATTACGGATGACTGGTAAGTACTAAATCGAGAATGGAATACACACATCGCCCGAACGAAACGACGCGCCATGAGAAAAGGAGACGAGACGGACCGCGTAGCGCAGCGTCGCGGATAGTCGGTGGTACTGTGTTCTCTTGGTGCCCGTGGAAGGCGAGCACCGGGTCCTACCTCTACACTCTTCGCCGACGAGGTTGCCGGCTAGAGGAGTTACGGAGGCGAGCCTCGTCTGTGCAAAGAGACCTTCGCCCGTCCGTTACTTGAGGCTGGCATACGAGTGTGCGAATGCCTGTGTGAATTGTTCACCGACGCCACGTGTCTGCTAGTGTTGGTCAATGTTTCATACACCCTGCCTGGCTCAGAGCGTGTGTGCTTCGTTTCACGGTGCGACGTGAAGTCAGAGAGAGAGAGAGAGAGAGAGAGGATCGAGGGAAGAGGGGGGCAAAAAGAGAGGGAACACAGAAGGGGGAGGCTGGATGAAAGAAGGGGGAAAACGAGCGAGAGCGACGACGCGTTTTGCCTGTAACATTGCAGCGACAAACCGGAACTGGATTCCCGCTTCCTGCGCTACGCGGTCTTTTCAATAGAATGGCGAGAGAAGGGACGTTTCTAAAAAAGAAAAAAAAAAAACCGAGTTTTCGAGAGAAGGGTGGAAGTGTCGGTTCTTGTTTTTTATTTATTTATTTATTTTTTTCTCCCTCCCTACAGAGAGCGATCGATTTTCGCCATCGAATTTTTCCCGCAATCAATTTGCGCTTAGGCGAACACGCGCGAGTATGCATGATAAATAGCTGAATGCCGTTACCGCAGTCCATGGTTATCACGGCTCGCCTATCCGGGGGTAGGATCTAAACGTTACAGGTACCGCTCTGGGTGCCGGGGGTAATTATCGTTAAGGCTAACTGTGACCGAGGCTCTCCTCTTTCGCCCTTCCCGTCATGCGAAACCGCGGATGGTGGTTCAGGGCGTAACTGTCTGCGTTATACGTACAGGTCTACCTTGTTAGCGACTTTGCGTTAAACGTTGTCCCTGCAGGCTTGCAGGGTAAAACCTCGAGAAATCGTGCAATTTCCATCCCCCCCAGTCGTTGTGCAAAGGTGTAGTATAAGTACCTCGCTGCCGGGTGTTCAGGTTTCTTAACCAGCGCCTCTTCGCTGTTTTCACTTAAACGTCGGGGTGGAAAAGACAAGACAGACGCGCCGAGATAAGAGAGAGAAAGAGAGAGAGAAAGAGAGAGAGAGAGAGAAAGAAAGAAACAAATGGAAAGTGGAAAAATTTTTATGAGGAAACGTAAGAGAAATACATGATCGCTTGGTCAAAGTTTGGTAACAATACATTGCTGTTGATTGCTGTAGACGTTCGTCTTCGGGCCCACTGGCGCCTTGGAGGGCCCAAGGGCTTCTGGTTTCGACGTCTGGATGGCGGAAGCAGCGAGTGACTCGAGAAAGAGCAGAGAACCGTGTATCGTCGACTTACGATGTTTAGAGAAAGAGAAATCCGCAGTCATCGACGAGCTGGGTAGAAAATTGCAGGAACGATGATTGAAGACTCTTTATGGAAAGAAGACGAGAGTGTCTCTCATCCCCCAGAAATATGCGAACAAATAGGAACGAAAATTACCCTCCGTTTTGCCTCTTTGCGTCCTTCAACGGGGCCCGCATGCCACGTGTTTGAAAAAATCTAGGGCCAGTTAGATCCGAACTAATATCAGGTCGGCATCAATTATCCACAGAAAACGCGTCACGTATTATATACTTTATACATTTTCCATGAAATTTCCTATTAAATTCATATACTCGTTACACATCGAATCCTCGAAAACCCATTCCGCTTATGTAAATAGTAAAATATCTGTCTATTACAAACACTAATTAGTACAACGTGGTTTCAAACTTATTAAAAAACTAGTCTGCGCGAATACGTCAGCAATAAATATACTTGCAACGAACATGGAAGGCACGTATAAAACATACGACGTAACACGCTTGTTTTCTGAATCGCATTAAGAATCGAGGAAAGATAGTGAATCCCCGACTGAACTGACTGACTGACACACGGTATTTTCAACTCGTATGCATACGTGATTACCGTAACTTTACGAGACGCACACCGATGCATAGTTGCAATTGACTGTGCTAATGTTGCGAGACGAAGATAAGTTCGCGATTGTCGCTGGGTATAAATACGGGTTCGGAAAGCTGTTAGTAAAGCAGAAGCAGAAGTGCAGTTGCAACGACACAAACCTACCGCAAAGAACTGTCGTTATGAAGCTGTTCGCCACCGTTCTTTTCGCCGTCTTGGCGCTCTTCGCAATCTACTCCGAAATCGAAGCTCAACGTGAGTATAAAAACACACAGAGGCAGATATATCCGATACTTTTCGCTAGATCTCTTTCAACTCAAAAATATCCGAAAAAACTCTTCCCTGACTTTTCACGAGCAAATTATAATTTTTCCTCATTTGAAATTAAAACTGGCGAATAAATTGTTAGTCAAAATCCGTTAGTTTTTTTATCAAAACAAGCACGTGACGTGAAAACAAAAAAAAAAAAAAACTGTTCTCGGATTTTTTCTCATGGGAAAAGCTTGATTCTTTGGCATTTTATCGTCATAAAATCGTTGACTAACTGAGAAATATTTTTATTCTTAAATCTTTGACAATTCCCTGACCGGTAACCACCATCTAGAGCAGTTTAATTATAACTCCTCGATAACGTCAAACTGTCGACGTATCGATTTGTAATTGCAATATTTTTTGTCATCTGTTTTACAGATACTTTCGCAGGAAGTAAAAATTGTCAGGGAACTTCGGATCGTCGGTGAGTAAAACGATGGGTCAAGAAACCTGTAGAAATAAAAAAAACGCGATTTATCTCTTATTCTACAATTGTTATTTTTTGCTCCAGGTGTCCTCAGATCTTGTGCGGACCGGATGGGCCGAAAGGAAGAGTCAACCAGGACAACAGCAAACCGTTTCCGCAATGCTGCGGACACCCGATTTGCTAGTAACTCGTCGATTTAATACTCGGACGAATTATGTGAATACATTAAGTTTGAATAAATGTCTCACCGTTCGATAACGAGAGTGTTTCTCTCCCCTCTCTCTCTCTCTCTCTCTCTCTCACTCTTATTCGCTTGTATACCTATAATCTACAAGTTGCGAGTAATTGCCCTGTCTCACAGTTAGGGAGTAATCGACTATATACGACGTAAAGCGGCGGTTAGGCGATAGTAACGGAAGAATTAGCACGTGGTAAGATAACGCGGTCTCTGACACACGGCGCCAAGACATAACGACTAATAATATCTGCGTACAAATTGAGCGTAGCGTTTCATCTTGTGAAACGTAACACGCGAAGTCCGTGACGCGTAAATCAGTTTATACGTGTATTGTAATAAAACGCATTTGAGCGGAACGCTCCGACGTCACTTCTATGTAATTAGTTAGATTAACGTTTCTGTAAATAGATGTGATAATTCAACCGCTGTATCTTCGCTCGAATCACTTTCGTAAAATGTAATTGAATGAAACTCATGCCTAAATTAAAAAAAAAAAAAAAAAAACATTGATTATCTATAATGACGAGATATGACGAGATAAACGCGAGTTCGTTTCTGCACTAGCGATCAATATTTGCATGGACGCAACGAGCGCGCGTAAAAAAAATAAAAAAAAATAATAAAATGAAGTAAATAAGAGAAAAAAGATTTTATTACACAACGTACGATAATACCAGCATTGGATGAAAATTGACGTAATATGATTGGGATTATACACAAAATACCAGATAACGCGCATTCGTGGTTAACACAAGGTTTATATATGTATAGGTGACCTGAAAGCTTTTTGATTCGATTTTGCAGCTGTTACTGAAGAATGAAAACGGCGAGATAACGTTTTGTTATTATTATTGTTTTTGTTTTTTTTTTTTTTTTTTTGTTATAATTTACTGCAATAAACAATATCGGGTATACCGGTTTATTTTCGATTTAAAGTGTAATATTCATTATATGGGTCAATTCCTGTGCACTTAGCAAGCGATAAATATGCAAATGAACGGGTAATGATAGCACGGTTTTTTATCAACGAAATGAGTGAAAACTACAAGCGAAATTGGTACGATAAGGAATGCCGAACGAATGCTAATTGAGGCTTATCAGCTACAGCGATATGAATAACGGGTTTCATTGTCGGTAATGCACGCTGAGAAGTTAATAACAGTTGGTCTCGGAACCTGTAATACAAAAGAAGAAACGCCTATTTTTTTACGGCTTTCATTGTCGTCGTTTATAGTTGATATTTCGTTTATGTTAAGAAACGTCGTACCAGCGATTTGGACAGTTTCGCGGAGAATCGACGAAAGTCTGTAATCAGGTATGCAATAAAGAAAAAAAAAAAATGAATAGAATGGAAAAGTAAAAAAGATTATTAAATAAATAAACATACGAGGTTATGAGGTAAAAACTCACGTTTTTTAATAAAATATTTTAAAGTAGAACGGTAAGCATCGTCACAATCATCATCGTCATCACCTTCGATTAGAAATATATTCCATACCTGAAACATAGAATACAAAAGTGAAATTAGAACGACGATCAAAGGAGAATAGAATACGTGTATAATGAAATGGAAGAAAATTTCGAATGCGTCACACTGCGGGATCGAACGAGAAAAAAATTCAATAAAAATTCAATTGTTTTTAGTTTTTTTTTCCCAGCCTATCCAATGCTTCGAATTTGCAAAAAATCTTACGGTACCAATTTTCATTCAAATCCATTCATTCACTCTCAAAATATCATCTTATGCATATTATTTTTCGGAATTTTGTTATTTAAATAATTGAAAAAGTATCGAGCCGATCAAAGTTTCAAGTTTGGAAAAACCGCGTCGATGGAGACAAAAAATCATTGAAATCCGTTAAATCGTTGTCAAGACATCGTCGGACAAAAAAATTGCTTACATAGGTACATAAACATACACAGACAAAAAAGTCCATCTGAAAAAGATTGTACGTGATTCTCTAAACATGAAAACGTGAAATCGAAAGAAAAAAAAAATAAATAAATAAAATAATAATAAAGCTATCAAGAAATAATGAAAATATGAAAGGCGAAAACGTAGTAACGGATTCACAGGTTAAAATGGAGAAGCCCCGCGATTCAGATTGCGATGCAACCGTGAGAACTCTTCAGTCCGAGAGAACGCTGCACACGATGCATAGAATAAATTGCAACAGCGGCGTTGCCCGGCTGTGGCATGGAAGTAAATTAATTTTCAGTCAGCCTATACTGGCCGGTAAACTCTGTAACGCGGAAGCATACTGTGTTCGTTTTTGGCGGTTTGCGTATGCGGCGTGGTTTTGCAAATTGGCAAGACCGCGGCTTGCCCCGAACCCCGAACCCCGTCTCGCCATTCTCCTCCGGTAATTCCGTAGAGCACTGATACTAACGCGCGCCGTTATTTCTACTCGAAACGAATCCGTCCAACCCGGGGTAAGGTAACTACGTATAACTATAAGGAAGCAGCGGTCGAACCTCGACCTCGACTCGTTGTTAAGCCATTTCAGTTTCCCGGAGTAGCGCCGTAGACGACTGCAACTCGAGCTGCCGGACTCCGAGGCAACTGGGGGCTTAAGTGCGCGGGGTTGAGTGAAAAGCGCCAAGTGAGAATGAGAAAAATCACAAACTGGGTGCACTTCGTTGAGAGGAGTAGCGATTTACGGGTGAGGGAAAAATACGCCGTGAAAGAAAGACGATGGAAAATGGTCGAGTAGGTGAAATTGTAGAAAAAATTATCGGTTCTTATTTTTCAATCCCGTGAACTATGCGACACAATGTCGATTCGTTTGACTGGAGTATAAATTATTATCGTTGTCTTACTTCCTGAGATACCTGTCTGATATGTAATAAGTGAAATATAAATGAATATTGTTTCACCTGAAGTTGAAAAATATTTTCAATCAAACTGTAAATTATAAAAAGAAAAAAACTTTACCGCTATTGAGACTACAAAAAAAAAAAAAAAAAATACGAAATAATCGAGTGGTGTTCGATTATTTTTTTCGATTCGATTAATCGATGCACCCATTATTTTCAGCTTGCAATCAGTGGCCACCGCTTTGCTACACCGTACGCGCATACTGAAAGCTCGTGATACATGACATTGCATCGGCAACGGGAAATAATTACATATCGCAATGTGAATCAGAGATACCGATTACGGCGAAACATTAAGTAAAACGTATAAAAATCGCGATTAAAGCATAATCGCTCGATACTCCGCGGTGTTTTGCCGTAAGCTTCGCTGTAACTTTGCTGTAGCTTGTGAGCATGGCTTCGAAGAATGCAGCTTGGGATCGTGAGGCAGATATGAAAAAGTGGGCGATTTTTTTTTTTTTTTTCTTTATCGTTAATTTCCTCCTCGTTGGCGAATCTTCTTCTTTTTCTTCGTTTCCTGTTCTTTTTCTCTTCTTTACTTTACTTTACTTTACTTTACTTTACTTTACTTTACTTTACTTTACTTTGCTTTTCTTTTCTTTTCTTCTCCCGACCCACTAGTCGCTTCTTGTTTTTCATTGTTGGTTGTAATTTTTTCAATCAACGAAACGGCGTCGCTTTGATCTTTGCCCTGGGCAGGATGAAGAATCCACGAAAAAAGGCTGGGAGGGGGAGAGGGGGGAGGGGGGGGGGGGGCGGATGAAACACGCGGAAGGGCGGGAAGTGGGGGAGGATTTCTCCCGCGAATCGCGTGTACCTACGTGAAAGTTCAAAGCTTGGCAGAAGTAAGTCATCGCAGTTATTTCTTTCTTTTTTTTTTCCGCGCTTTAACGTCGACGATAATGTAACGACGAATGAGAGAAGGACAATGGAATCGGTGGGTTGGGTTTTCCGCAGCCCCTGAGAAGCGGGGAAAATCGAAAATACTCGAAAAGCTCGCCGTCGGGGATGTTTCATTGAATTATCTAGATGATAAAAAAAAAAAAAAATAATAATCGCATTACTTTATTCTTCTTCTTTCCAAACCGTTCGACGGATTTCCGTCTTAGCAAGGCCTGATTCGTTTTTCGATTGAAAATACGAAACCACGCAGCGGTATCACCGACTTTCCGAGTATTCTTATTTCAGCCTCATACTTCGACCTCAGATTCTGCATCGGCTTCCACTATTCACCAAAATTAGAATCCAAGCGCACTAGAGATATCGGCTTGTTACAGCCTCGTTCAGAGATCGACGGCTAGACGGTGCAGAAATTTTTATCCCAGGATTCACCATGTTTTTAAAACTTTTTTCCTTTTTTATCTTCTTCCTTCATCTCGCAAAATTTTCTCACGAGATATTTTCCCACCGTCGTGTAAACTCTGCGGCCAATTCGACATTTTCCGCAATTGTGCAAGTCAAGTAGCAAGATCTCAAGAGAGTCGAGTATAGAAATTGTATGCAAGACAATTTTCTGTGTAGGAAAAGTTGAGCGCAACGTCGTCGTCTTCGGCGATTCAATTTGCCAGGTATTCAAACCAAAGATTTAGTATGTAATTTGCGTGCAAACTGATATAAAAGATTCACAAAATGAACATGCTCTTTCATTTCTTGTCACATTTTGTTTTTTTGATCCTTCTTGCAAAAATTTCTTGTGTTTCTGCGTATACGCGTAGCGGAGAACTCGTTGCGACGTATTCGTAATAACGTAACGTACGGAAAAATATCAGGCGAAATTTGAACATGCGTGCGAAGCAACGTGAGCACGAATCCGTAGGCTGAACAATTTTTTATCCAGATGTAAAACGCCCGTTGGTGCTTGGTAAGCGATGAAAGATGCAGAAAAGAAAAATTCCTTTCCATTCTAGCTCTTTGGGTTCAAGTTGAAGACGGCAAGATCGAGCAGGATTAATTGAAATTATTCTTCGGATTTTCTTAAAATTAAATTTCAAAATTTTTACCTGTCACGGAACCACAATCGTTATTCCCGTAATTATTAGCGTTGTTCTTGTTGTTATCATCGTTATCATTATTACAACCATAGAAGGGGTTTGAGTTTTTTGAAACCTGATGTGCAAAACGGGGGGCTTTTAATTATAGAGACCGGCCGGCGTTATAAATTATAACTTTTTACAACAAATCGGAAACCTATATTACAATAAACCGAGTTTGTAAACTTTGTCCGATTTCATTAATATTCAGGATTCTGAAATATCTTTCCATTACTTAATTTTTTTCTCTTCTTTCCTGGTTACGAGGATAGAGGGAGTCGAGGTATGAAAAAAAAAATGAACGAACATGAGAAACATTTTCCAAACCACACAGGCAACGTGTAATTACAAAGGCGACATGAAAGTTATCAAACCTGACCGAAACTTTTTTGAAGCCAGACAAATTTGAAACACTCGGTACATGTATGTATGTATATAATGTATACTCGAGTTGTAAGGCAAGTCAGGCTAGCAAGCGGTGAAAATTAATCCTGCTTTAAAACACAGTGAACGACGTCGAAAGCGTGTGTGGTGCATATTCATTATCGCGTATTTAAATGCCGTTGAATATATCGGGACGGGTTAAAAGCGCGGTGAAAGAAAGCGCAGCTGCGACTTGCACGGAACAAACGCTAAGGGATTGCAAAAGCAGAGCTGCGAGAGTTTGAAAAGAGGCGGTGATTCCTTATTTTCACTTCTGACGTGTTTCCTCCTCTCGCTCTTTCGATGCAATTATATTATACAACGATGAAAATATGCGAATGCCAGGGTGGGGGTAGAAAACTGGAATGGACGATCGATAGAAGGATGAAAAAATGTTGAATTATCAAAGACGCGAAAATATTAATTCGTACGGTTATCGAAATAAAGACAAAAACATAGAAAGGTTAAAATCCAGAGTCTCTATTAGTTCTATACGACTAATCGTTTTTTCTGTTATTCGAGTTTTTTCATCAACCCTTTTTTCCAACTAATCGATTAATCGACGATTTCGGTTAATCTCTATTCCAACTCATCGATTTTGATTAATCCAAGTTGCCTCGTAACAGTGCTGCGGTTCGATCGATATTCATGGAATCGAAATCGTCAAAAAGCTCAATTAACGAGACGAATTCTGACGATTCTAAATTTTGGCATTCCATACTCCAACCTTTTCTATATTTTTCTTTTCGACCTACCCATACTGCAAGACTCGAAAATTTTTATGAACTATGAATTAATTTTCGCGGCTTTGAAAATTGGATATTTCGGCGCTTCCATTTTTCGATCTTTCTACGTTTTCACCCCCATTCGAAACGCCAGTCGTTGCTGCTGCGGTGGAAAAGTGGCAGCGTCTCGCCGCGCGGTCTGAAGTAGTTGATTACAATATATGAATATTCAGTGGCGCGAACTTCCAACTCGCTTTGCCCCGTTGCGACGCCCTTCCTCGTCCTATTCCCCCTTTTCACCACCTTAGCTTCGCGCCCGACCAGCCTTTCATTTTTTACACTTTTCAACGTTTTACGTTGTACGATGCAAGCGTCGCACGCAGACACATCGACACGTCGCGCATCGATCCTACACCGCAAGCTTTTCAAACTCGCAGTCGAAACCGACCGACGTGTCCCGAATTTGAGCTCTTAACGAGGTTTAATGGCCAAAATCAATTTTATTGCCAGATAAACGTGACCTGAATATTTATTACATTATTATATTCGTAAGCTGCAAAGATCTCTTTAATAATAATACTCGATCAGATCTGAAAAAACTGAATTGTTTAAAATCGTTATAAAATCCAGTGGGTTCGTTTAATTTCACTTTCCAATGGGAACGTTTCATTCAGAATACTATTTTCTACAAATTCACAGACAATGAAACACATTTTTTTTTAAATACTATTCTAACATCGTTAAAGATCGAATTATACAATATCGCACCGATATCGCAATGAACAATTAATGCTAGCATTTCAGAAAATCTCTTTACCGTGACTTCGTGGAAAGAAATCAAAAGAATCTACTAAATTTTCAACCATTTTAATTCGATTTGAAACCAAGTATCGATATCTTAAATTTCTTACAAATTCCCAGTATTTTTGTTTATTTTTTTTAAATTTCAAATCAATCTTCGTAGCTCACGATAGCAATTTTAAAATCGCAATAAAGTTAATAAAACGTATCGTTCTTTGGCCACTCAACTTTCCAAATGACGCAGGTCTTTTATTCACCAACTTTGACCGGAAAATTGCAATTCGATTGGGCTTGAATGAACTCTGCTTGAGTGGATTGCATTCGAAAAAACTGCGCCCAATTAATTGACCGAAATTTTCAGCCCTCACGTTATTCACGTCGGTTCGAAGTAATCGACAAATAATCCAGTACCTAGCGTAAGTAACATATACACAAATTATCGAGCCGAATTGCTCTTGCCTATGATATATATATATATGTATATCTAACCAGCTGCAGAGACTCCGCAGGGCAGTCGCAATAATAATCAAAGCAGTCCGTTGCCAGATTAATCCGGAGGCTGAAGCGCGTAGCAAATCTCCATCCAGGAAAATCTCATCATCGCGGTATCTGGTACAGAGACGCGTGATAGTCGGACAACGAACTTGGCCGTTGACGATTATTGCGGCGATTCGTCGTTGAGCGAAAAGGAGAAAGAAAAAAAAGCGAGAGGGAGAGAGGGAAGGAAAAAGAAAAATAAAGAGGAGGCGAAGAAGGGCTGCGGTTAATAAACCAGGACTCCTCAAATGAAATTTCCGGCCACTGCGAAAGACACCGGTAAAAAAGGGAGGCCATGAGACAACATCGGAGATCCCGAAGACACCCTCGACTGGGTTAACGGAAGGTCGTCGAGGGTTGAAGGTGGAGGCTGGTGGAAAAACTGACGCTGAATATTAGCCGAGGTTTATTTGAGTAGGATGCTGGATGCGAAAACGGTGGAAACTTCTTCCTGAGAAAATACCGTATCCGAGGAATGTGCGTTTGGTTTAATACTTTCCCGGGACGGGATTGAGATTCCGAATTTGAGACGATCCGAAAGAGCCAAATTCCGAATTTTTTACTGGCGAAACTGTAATTAAGAAAATCAAACTTTGATGGAACGGCAAATTTTCGAATGGCGTAACTCCGACGAGTCAAAGTTCTGAAAGTGCGAAAATGCGAAAGTTTCAAAATTTGAGACATCGAAAATCCAAATGATCGACGATTTCCAGTTCCGCGAATTTCTGGCTCGGTGAAATTGCACCACTTTGATCTTTATTTGTTTTGGATTTTCGATATTTTTACATTCGGAATTCTGGCCATTCCAATTTTCGGTCTTTCTTATTTTTCACACCCAATCGTAGAGTAAACCACGCTGTGTGAGTATATTTTAATTTTCCGAATTTTGTTCTATCGAAACTTGAATTTTCGGAATCTAGAATTTCGGAACTTTGAGCCGTCGGGTTTCGGACCATTCGAAACTTTGATGTTTCTACAAAGTTTGATTTCTTTGTTTCAAGTTTCGCCAGAAATGAATTCGGAATTAGACGATTTCGGAACTTTTCAAATTCGGAAATTAAACTCCCGCCCCATATTCGCCGCTTCTCGAGTGTTTCGTTATTTCGAGCAAAGTTCTGTCTCCGGTTTCTGACAGCTCAGCGTCGATGTTAATGCCAAAAACAGACGGACGGATACAAGGCCCAAGGATTTTCAGTCCACTGGGTATCTTAAATCCGTTACCTCCTTGTCACTCGAACCCGTTACGTCGTTTCTATACATAAAAGCTTTATATACAACTTGCGGGGGGCGGGGCATAAATACTCGTTTAAAATACTCCTTTTATACATTTTAGCCAACGATAATTTAACGATAGAACGATTGAAATTTAATGAAATTCTTGTTGTATTATAAGTAAACATATGTTGTATTATATGTATGTATGAAATTCATAGTTGGCGAATAAATATAAGGATTTTAGAGAAAAGCGTACGATAATTCAGGGCGCCTAGAGCGTCAATGACATATCACATCAAATTCCCTGATATTTTCAGACGAAAACGGACATTTTTCAGGAGTCGTTTAAACCTAACTATACTAACAGACTAATTTTTTTCCAAAAGCAAATCTCCGTAAAATTACAAAACTGTTAACCACACAATATATTGCGCTCATTTTATCCCTACGTTTATTTCGCGTTCGGCTAATTATCTTCCCAGATAAATTAAGCATATTCGACAAGATCGCGTAACATGTATAGATTTTAATTTCATCGAGCACAATTTCAGTTCGAATTCCCAGATCCGAGTGTATGAAATTCGAGCCAATACCTATTACTCGGAACTCTCTGCGAAGTTGCGAAAATTTTTCCCCGGATGCAAACTGAGATCTACGATCGGGAGTTTCGCACATGTTTCTCCCGCAAGGATGTCGTTTCACCTTTTTTCCCTCATCCAGTTATCCCCCACCTCTCCCCAGTACGTATTTTGCCTCTTAAAGGTCGTCGTCTCCGAGTACACAGGTAGAATCTACGATTCTGACGGGAATTGCGACGACTTTTCTTTCTCTCTCCGTGTCCCTTACACTCCAGGTAGTTGCAGTTTATACCTGTAAGTTAAGATTGCTGATTCTATTCTCATTTCACGAAACGGCATAAACTTTCACGAAAGTTTGCGTCCCGCGAGAAAATACCCGGCATCGTCTTTCCTCAAAAAGTTATTGTCAGCATCGGTAACTTTGATGGATTAACCAACTAACAGAAAGAAATCGATGCTCCTCTATACCAGTCTTCGTGATTTTTTGTTCTACGCTCCTTTTTCTTCGCTTATTTATCGATATTTTTTTGCACCCTGTTCCGAATAAATTGGAAAAAAATGCCAGCCGTATCTCGTCGAGAATGAGGGTGAGGTTAGATGAGATCCGAAAATTTGATAAGAAGCCGTCAAGAAGAAGATGCAAGAAACAGGAGACAAACATACATTTTTTTCTCATTCTTTCAAATAATTCCCACAATAATATTTGTCCTATTAGCCTGAGCTTTTGTTTTGCAGCAGGCCCAGTGAATATTTATTACATAAATTACGACGTTGTATTCCGCAACAATGAAACGGGAAGAGCGTTGTTACCTATATAATACGAGGGCCCGATGTATTATATTATACAACGCATAATTCCCACTTTTTGTTTAAAAAAGAGCAATTGTACGAAAAAAAAAGAAGAAAGTGGAATAAAAATAAATCGTGAATTATAACTGTCGCAAATTTTTTTACATCGTTCATCTTCCGAGAAGTTGACGAAGGTTCGCGAATTTTGTAACCTGGCGCAAAAGCTCCGTAAAAAAAAAAAAAAAAAAAAAAAAAAAGAAAGTAACACCGGCAATCGGTTTCAGCCGGGTGAATAGTTTCAAGACAAGAGAGAAAAGAAAAAGAGGCAGCAGGTATTAGCAATTTCTGAAATTCGCATGCATGGGCTTTTCCGAATTCCGAGCATTATGGGATCCGACATATTGCTTCTCTTGATAGCAAAAAATATCAACTCCAATATCCAACTATAAAACAAATGTAATACACTAAGCTGAGTGATCGTCATTGAAAAATATGAAGCTTCCCTTAAAAATTCTCATCACAGATGAATGTGCGATTTGGTAAATTTAGTTTTACAAAATTACCCCGAGAATTGAATCGTCGAATTAAAAATTGATCTCGAGTTTCGTTAATACTCTTCTACTTGTTTGTCAATATTATTAAATTATTCCAAATTACCATCATTCGTTAAAAATGTTCAACCCTCGGAAAATGAAGAACGCGCAAACAGAATACATAATAACATAACGTCACGTATACGTATAAGGAAAAATGTGTGTGGGACATGCAGTTTGAATGAAATGAGTGAAATGACACGAAACGAAATGTAAAACGAATTTTCCATTCGGTACGTACAACTTTATTTCCTTCGGCAAAGAGGGGAGGGGGAGGGGGAGGGTGCAGGTCGTTATCGGTTTTCTACCCTCGTCAACTTCACACTCGATTTATCCGCCCAATTCACTGAAATAATGCTGCCCTTGTCCCCCTCTGCAAGCCGGGAGTTCCGTACTGACCCCTTCACCTCCTTTCCACGACAAATTGCATTATTTTGTCGACATGGTATATATGTATATATATATGTATATATGTATATATATATATATATATATATATATATATATACACATACACATAGCATTACAGTTTGCCATCTTCGCCTTTGTCGCTGAAGGAAATGTTTTTTTTTTTTTTTTTATGTTTTTCGCCGAGTTATCGCAAAGTTATAGCGAAGAATATCTACAGATATATTAGACATAGACGGAATTTAGAACGAGAAAAGTCATTCAGCCGCGAATACTCGGTAATTAATTAGTTAGATTAATATTATATACCTTATACCTATATTTCGCCTCTTGACGTATAACCGCAATCATTATATTATTGTTTTATCGGCAAGTTTCTACGGAGAGCCTGGGAATTTTCCCGAAACTTTGAACAAAAATTTTTTTTTTCCAAACCGAAGAGTATCGAGCGGTATTATATCGATAATTGGTAAAGGTATACTGCCGCCGCCTGCATCGGAGAGTGAAAATAGTCCTGGTGTATATAATTGAATGAAACGATGTAGTCGAGCCAATTGGTGAAACAATTATTTGGCGCAATTCAACTTGGTGCAAAAAACGAGAATGAAAATACAAACACCTGTTTCAAATTCGTATTTTATACGATCGAATGCTAAAGCTAATACGACGATGTCGACCGAATTGAACAGAAATAAGAATAAAGAATTAATTCGCGATTAACAAGTGATGACGTTTCACGAAAATTACAAACAGTATAGAAGATGTGATATGAGAAGATATTGGTCTTGAATCTATTACATCGCTTGGTTGATTTCTCTAAATATCATTGGTTTCAAAATTAACCAAATGAATAAAAAAAAAAAAAGAAACTGAAAAAATTCAGGATACCGTTTCAGAATTGGGACAATTGCGGAACATTTTTTAAAGACAAAATAAAAAATCGTTAGGGTCGGACGTTGGTTGGATTTGCATGAAATTCTTCGTACTAAGGCGAAGGAGAAATTGGTTTTCAACGATATTCGGCCCAACGAACTCGAATCCTTGGAAATGCCAAACTGCGCCTCCTCGTGTGGACGGCAAAAAGAACCTTCCCCGATAGAGGAACGATTTGGTCTTGGAACGTTCGCCCTAACGTTATCAGGTGAGCTCTCGATTGACGGAGCGCACAGGTAGAAGATATAGACGGATAGGCAGGTGTGGGCCGGGTATTGAGGCCGAGTTTGAGTGCATTGTCGAGATGAGGAGACGAGGAGATGAGATGAGAGGAGAGGAGAGGAGAGGAGAGGAGAGGAGAGGAGAGTCGACGTGTGACGTTGCGGAAGCAAGGTGCAGGGCTTTCGAAACCCCGCGAAGGTGGAGGTGGTGAAGGGGGGTGAAGGGGGGCAAGCACTACAGCTGATATCGCGCCTCCCAGGCTTCTAGTGCAGCTCAAGTGCCATCGACCCTTGCCTGCGCCCTGGCTGCAAGAGTTGATACGACACGCCGACGGACCAGCCGACCGACCACTTAATAAGTCGCGTATCTTTGAAAAAAGTCAAGTCAGACGTAGTGAATTCGGTGGCGCATTTTTTCCTTCATCTTGTTATCAAATCTTATTTATACCTTTGACCTTTCATCGTAATCACTGCTGTGCACGAAATCAGAATTATGATTTATTTTAATCGACGTATCAACGCGTAAACGATCAACGAAACGACAATGTGAGTGGAAAAGAAGGTACGTATGAGAAAATTTCCGGATGAACGGGAAAGACCAAGGTTTTACTATTCTTAACTTCTGCGGTCAGGGTGACCAAAAATTTTTTGGAAAAAAACTCCACGACACTTCCAGGCTTTACATGACTTAAAACCTAGTTTTCCCGGCAATTTTCCCAGTTCTAGTGGGTTACTAAAACCTGAATCGTTCAGCTTATTAACTCTGTACTCGGTTGAAATTCAATTCGAATTGAAGAAAAATGTATATAATGTACAAGAAAAAAAAAAGTAAACTCGGTACCTCAAAAAATCGTTTCTAATTCCCACGATGGAAAACTGATGTCTTCAGTTATTTCCATTACCAAATTAAAAATCCCCAGACAATTCCAGGTTTATCCCATGAGCCCTTTTGAACACCCTGACGTTTCAAGGTTTTCCAGGTGTGTGAGCCACCCCGGGTACCTTACTACCTTACAGCTTTAAAGCCGCAGGTCTGGTAGAGCGATGAAAATGAGTAAGACGCGTCAGAGGACGAAGCGGTACCCTCTTTAACGGCGGTTTTGATGCGGCAGGTGAATCGCTCGGGGCGATGTGGTGTGAAATATGCACAAGATGTATAGCGGGTAGTGGGTGCAGTAGAGTCAGTCAACCTTCTCCGCGTGATATCTTGTTCCAACTCACAGTCTGGCAATATCCGCGAGAGACGTTTCGAAGGCAACTGCGACTTTCCACAGCTACGCCGGAGACGCGTTCGCTTGCAACGAATGCAATACCAGACGTTCTAAGCAATGAAATAAACCTGCAAACACGTGGATACGGACAACAGTCGCGGAGCGTTTATACACTGTACTAAATTCGAGCGTTTATTCGCCTCTAAATTCAGCTCAGGATGCGTCGTAAGGTACGGGAACGTTTCACCACATATATCCTCTGCGGCATATTACCTACCATGTGTAATATTACACACACTCGATGAATTTCGAGCAAAGTTGTCGCCAAGATTTCTCAGGGTTACTTGTTCTTTAGCTTTTAATTACACTATATTAATATCGTACAATCGGGAGCGACGTAACGAAGTCAACGCTACTTTTTTTCTCTTTCTTTTTATTTTTGTTAATTTTTTCTTCTTCTTCTTCGTCTTCTCGTGACATAATTCCCCTCTTCGAAGTCAAACTCCGGCCCCCCTCCGTCGTCCGCGAAACCTATGGCAGAGGGGAGGGGGGTGGTATTGAAAAAGTAATGAAGTTAATTATTCATCTCGCTTTGACGCCGGGACCCAACCTCGAGCTGGTATCTGATTTTTGCTGCAATTACTTCCTGAGATTCTTCTTAATGTGATTAATTTTCAAACGAATGCTCTTTTCTTCCTTCCCTGTATCTCGAATCGCGAGAAGCGTGTAATAAACCGTCTCGTCTAATAAATCCGATTCGTTTGTACATATCTATTCGAGAGCGGAACGTATCTGGGGGAGAGTGAAATACATCGCGAATAATGGTGAAAAAGTAACAGCCCTCCGGATTTTAAAACTGTGTAAATTGTAAAAAGAAAGAAAGAAAAAAAGAAAGAAAAAAAAACCTTGGTGTAAAAACAGAGAAACGAGAATAAAAAAAAATCGTCAAAGTTCGGGGACGAGATTTCATCTGTGAAATTTTTTCCACCCACAATAAAAGGGTAAACACAGTAACGGCAAACGGGAGCTAGCGATGTTTGGACTCGCGGTGGTTTAAAAGCCTGGTCTAGATTTAATCAAGTTTTGCGGGCAAAAAATACACCCTGTTAGACTCAGTTTCAATCGGAATAAATTTATCCAAAAACGGTGTACGTACATACATAAGTTGTACCTAGATACATATATACTAGAAGGTAACGGTGTACAAGCGCAACGCTTTTTTTTTTTTTTTTCACTCACAAAATTACTGAAACCCGGATTGTTCAAACAACTGCATTCCAACCGCACGATGATCATGGCCAAAAAACCGATTCTGTGAATCGAAGTGAAAAACAAGGCCAATCGTAGAAGCGTCGAGAAACTTCGATGTAAGGGTTGCTCGGCCGTTTCGTTTTTTTTTTTTTTTTCTTTTCATTTTTTTAATTCCGTCCCGAAAAACGGAGGAACGAGGTGAGAATTTCGGAATGTGTTCGGCTTGTCGTCCCGTTCCTCCCAACAAAAAGAAATGAACAAAGTGAGTAAATAAATAAAAATAGAAGGAGGATTGAAGGGAGGCAATATAAAAGTCAAGATTACCAAACTTAAGGCAAGACACTCGGTCAATATTCAGGAGACGTTTTCCTTGGAAGATTTTGGAGGAAGGAAACGAATGTATAGACGACAAGCCTATCCCTAGAATCTTATTAACTGTAGACGCCTCCCACCCTTTCAGCTCTCCCTCTTTCTCTCCTTCTCTCTCCTTCATTCTCATCCCCCGTGTCTTTGGCCAATGTTTACGAGCGCGGGTGGGTGAATCTGTAAATATTGATTCGCGCGCTTTGGGCAAACCGTTTTATTCCCTCCGTTTTCTTACACCAAACGTACAGCGATACGGGAGATTCCTCGACCGCGGATTCACGTCGTTTCAAAGAGGAATGGGACGCCGGAAATACATACACACTCGATGTATAAAGGTGTCAATTTTATCGACTGCAAGCTGCTACGCGCTACAAGGCTCGACTTTGTTTATTTATTCCGTGATTCCGATGTCGAGAAAGCTTGGGATTTGAAACAACAATCCTTGGTGAATGGAAAACCGTCGATTCCCCTCATGTACGATATATATATATATATATATGTGTGTGTGAGAAAAGTGGAGATCTTTTGATAGGGGGGAAAAAAAAATAAAAACATTTCAAGAAAACTCTTAAATTTTGTGGATGTGAATTTATAAACGATTTTACATCACTTTTTTGTTTCTTCAAATATTGTCTCAACACTTTGTTCACTTATTCGCGAGATGCGATGGTGTTCCAAAAACGGATAATTACACTGTTAGAAAAATTTAATTGAACATAACTTTCTAGCAGATCCACTTTATGTTTGTGTAATTTTTTAGATTTCTGTTAGTAAATATGACACAAATTATTGTAATATTGACATTTAAATTGTCATATCAACATTAAATTTGTACTTTGTACTTTTTTTTTTCACTTAGTAATACATTAAAAAATTATTAAATAAACCACCAAAATTTGAGTGGACCTGCCGGGACATTTTTTTTTTTCTAACCGCGCATGATCGAGGAAACTGACAAAGTCAACAAATAGCCCAAAGCTGAGTGACCTATGAAGTTCTACTCGTTACCACTTTTCCCGTCTATGTATATGGTATAACGTATAAAACACCTACCAAGTAAATCGATTTTAAATACGTTAAATACTTTTACTCATCTGTCGCCTATTTTAGAACCAATAACGTTGACTTTATTTTTGGCATCGGTCTTCCGCCGAACTCGTAAGCCTCGACATTTCTAAACCTGACATGCGAAATATCAGGAAGCAGTGCTAGTTACGGTGTGAGCGAGGAAACACCTGGATGCACCGATTTTCAATCGGGAGAAAAATTGAAACTTTAAAAAACGAGAAGAAAAAATTTGAAAAAAATTTCGGACGAGATATTTTTCGCGTTGTTGAGTGTGTACCGAGTGTACGAGCAGCAGTAACAAAAGACCGATTCCTATCGAGCCAGTAGTTCAATTCGTTGCTATCGGAATCACCGGATTCCCTCTGGCGGCGGTCCAACTTTTGGCGATAAAAAAGAAATCAGTTAAGCCAGCGAACATGTGGTTTAAAAATCTGTACCGAGGGTAGGAGATACCGCAGGGCTTGGTTTTCACCTCGTTAAACTAACAGCAGCAGAAGCAGTCGGTAGATTAGCGGCTAGAAGTACGAAAACCGATGAAAATGACTCGGCGCGTTCGTTATTTTTCATTCTCGCCAACTCCGTCTCTTTTTTCATCTTTTTCGGTTCTTGCATGTTTATACCTTGGCAGAAATGTTTCGCAATTAACCTTCGAGCACAGAGTCACGTTCGAGAAGTACGAGTTTAGGTTTTGCGAGCATTTTTTTTCCTTCAATCGCAAACATCCTGCAAACCTGGGGTGTAACAAAACCGTTTTTCGTAGGGGAGGGAGGGTGGATCGAGATAACAACCGCTATCTGCTTCGCAACAGCAGTCAAAGGCTCGGCAGTTTCTGTATCTACGGCACGTTTGCACCCAAAGTAACAAACGCAAATGGCGTTCGTTGTTCTCGCCTCGCGAAATACACCGAGATCGCTATCGGGCTAACAAATACCATCGGGGTTACCTAAAACATCCTGGAACAAATATTGCCGAATCACAACCGGTGTTCTTCGGTGACTTAAGGTAAAGCAAAGATTTTCTTCTCGGTTTATCGAGAATAAATTCTGAATAATATATCACCTTCGTGTGGAGGGTAATTTACTCCGGGGAAGAATTAAAACTTTCTTAATATATGCACGAACCGATAAAGACTCGATGGATATTATATCAACCCCGAATGTTTCGAAGGAATGTTACGAAATGAAAAAAAGAGGCCGGTAATAATAACAACGAAACTGGTAAAAACGAATTCCTTTCCGTTTACCAAGTTACATTAAACAGTTGGTTGAAACTAACAGTCTATCCAGAAAACTGGACTTTCTTAGTGTCACCATCTGATGGTGGTGAGAAACAGTTGTTTTTATACTTCTCATATCGTCAGTAGTAATGTATGGAGAATTTTGCGTACAGATCCCGTTACCTATATTTTACCGACATTTTAGCCGCTTTACAGCTCAGGCACAAACCCTTTTTTCCGGTAGAGGTTATCCTCACTCTGGTTGACTTTATCGATCATCGGAAAAAAGGGTTTGTGTCTGAGCTGTGAAGCGTCTAAAGTGTCGGTAGAATGTCGGCATCTTCTTGTACTACTACCGTCGTCCCGAATCGTTGTAGAGTGAGAATAGAGGAGGGATGAGAAGGGGAAGAAAAAAGGCGGCATAGAATAAGGAGTGACCGAAAACATTTGGTTGGCTCGTCGTAAATTATACGGAGCGAAAACGTTCGCCGGTCGTTTGCGTTTGATTCGACTTACATTTGCCGGGATATTCTCAGGAGTAAACGGGACCGACGACGACCGGGTTCCATTAGACTTATTGGTTTCCTACGAATTCTCCCTGCACCTCGTGGAAAACCCACGCATACGTACACGCGCAAAGCCGCGATTCCACCTCGTTTGTTTTCTGTGCCGTATGGCAAATCACTTAACCACTTATTCTCCTCCTTCGCTAGTTTGTTCTTCCAGTATCACCTTATTCCGCGTCTTCATTCCTCGAGCTTACCCGAAAGAGTCGACCGTCAAAGGTGCCAAACAACGCTTTCGATTTCAAATACCCAACCAAAAAACCGCACAAGGTTTTTTTGTACTGTTTCTTATGAATTTCTACTCACTTAAACCGGGAAAGGAACTTCAAAAATTCCATCACGTCAGGTTTCTTCTGGAACTTGTGTTTGCAGTTTCATTTAGTGTGAAACTCCCGTTTAGCTCGGATATTTTTTTTCCAGACCTGTGACATCAGAACGCTGAAGTCAGATTAGTCTTTGAATCACCTGGTCCAAGCGATCGCCAAAGACTTGGTAACGGTGACTGTAGCGTCCCTCTCAGACTTAAAGTAAAGAAAGGGTATTTTTTTCCCCTCTAGCTTCTCAATCGAACGACGAGAAAACTTTCATTTTCCGTCAGGTTCCTCCTTCCTCCAACACCCAACGAAGCGAAGGTGTTCGTTCCTCTTGTCTCCCTCTGCGCGCGTCGGAAAAGTTTCAACGGTATATCGAAAAGTTGATCTTATCAGATTACTTTCGTCGTCCGTGACAGTGGCAGGATCGGTAAATGTGAGCCGAAAACTACCTGCGGGAATCCGAAGATCCAGGGAGAGAGAGACTTGCGCCCAACGAGTACCACTTGCGTCGGTGTTTCTTCACAGGTGGCGAAATGCCAGGAGAAGTTTGACTTCCCGGGAAGGAGAAAAAGGATATCAAGATCCTCGTCTTTCGTGAAGTCTCGCGGTGCAAATCCCATTACATCTCTCTACACGGCCGCGGCGTATACGTAACGTACACGTTTAATAAAAGTATCGACGGTATGTTTATAATTACATGGCTCAGTGAACACAACCAGTCAATCTTAAGCGCATGGTCCTGGGCGATAACGGAGTGTGTATACATTCGGTATATTCATCCTTCGGGAAATGCGATAGATGTACGCGTCATGTTCGCTCGGGGAGTTTCAGACGCTCGTCCCACCCATTCGAACGTTACGGTTGACTGGAGAAAATCTTTGGCTTGGATATCGAGGGAAGGTTTCTGTCATCGACGTTAGTCACCGAGCTAACAAAAGAGCCATATTCTGGACCGTATTGGCTATCGATGATACCTACCCGGTTTGCCATCCAGTTTCTACACCGGTAAACTGGGTCAAAAATCCTCGTGTCGTAGGATCGTCTCGGGGTTTTTTTTTTTTTTTTTATTTTTCTTTCTTTTTTTATTTTTTACTTCTCTACCTTATTCCTCTCGTCCGATTTGAATCCTCTCAGAGATTATAGAAGGTGTGTGCAACCGTTCAGAAGAGGAACTTGTATCTCCTTCAACGGAGGAGGAAACTTTGACAGAATCGATCCTTCGACTGAGTTATTCCTGACAAAAGGAGAAGAATAAATTCCTCAAGTATCTTATAACTCTGCTCGTGGTTTATACATGAGATACGAAATTGGTACCTTTCGCAACGCAATTAAAATTTCAAGCGAGGGGTCACAGATGCGCAACGGGCCATGTGCAACGTGACTCGCAAAAGCTTTTAATCTGCCTCTAAGAATAACATCGCGCGAGCCATGCAGCTGACTTTGTGGATAATAATACTGATCGAACAAAAAGACGCTGAAAATGCGAAGTGTGTGAGCATTGAGAAAAAAGAGAACGTCCTTCTTAATTGCGACACATACTGAGAAAAAAATCGTCATAAGACCAGGAGGGACTAGGAAGATATTTAGATGTTGCTATCAATTATTGAAATATTTTTTATTTATGTTTATGTATACACCTTATGGACTTATCTGTATATATGTTAGTTTAATTGTTTTTTATCGTGGTGTATATATATATATAAGTCCGTAAAGTGCGCATATAAAAATAAATAAAAAATATTTCAATAATTGGTAGCGACCTCTAAATATTTTCCTACCTCTTCCAAGTTTTACGACATTTTTTTTCAGTATTTATCACAAATTCTTCGAGTGGCGGCTTAAAAAAGAAAAGTAAAAAAATGAACCACCCTAATGCATTATCCGTTCAGAGCTGATTAAATTCGTCGATGTTTGATTGATCCGATAATGGAACAGAGCTGAATTGTGAAGCTGCACGGTCTTGACGTTGATACAGATAGAGAAGAGAGACGAATTGAGTGCAAGCGACGTTGTCGGGTATATAACAAGGTATACACGTACAGTTATGTGCGGTATATTCTCAAGTCTTTTAGAAGGAGTAAATTTTTCCCCGGCTGTCTACCTGTCCTGCGGGATATATTTAGGTCAGTCGTCATCACGGAGTGGAAACAGGTAAGTCAAGTTGGCGCCTATAGAAATAATTTAGTAACCGATCGATGTTGGCGCCTGAAAATAGAACTGCACGTGTCACACTTCCGCTGCATGAAGGGAACCAGAGAATGCAAAATGCCGAGGAACTGCTACTAGTTACGTCATAAATTGAAGAGCGAAAAATTGTTCAGCTTTGAGAATTAATCAATCCCGTTCTCCCGATTCCCTCTCTCATTCTTGTTTATTTTACTTTTCTTTTTCCGACAGAAAATTGGTATTATAGTTATTATCATCGTCGCATATTTCCAAGTGGTGTAAAATAAATAAAAAAAATAAACAATGTGAAACCGAAGTATACGAGGAAACCGAAAGATTATTACTCGCCCCAGTGGCAAACACTCGACGCTTCTATACTTATCGCGGTGGAATTCTCATCTCTTCACCTCTTTTCCGGTTTTCTTTTATTTTTTATTTCTGTTTTTTTTTGTTTTCATTTCATCGCAAGGATTTTTCATTTTCTCTTTTACAACGAGACAAGGCATCCTTGAGATTCAGATAGAGGAAGAAATGCTTTTCCATTAACGTCAAGGCAGAAAACCACTGCTACTGAGACAAGACGTAAACAAGACGATTAGAAAAGAAATAACCGTAAGTATCCTTCTTATCATCGACGAAGATGTACACCGCAATGCTGCGGTGATTTGGAAAGCAGGAAAAATAAGAGAAATTTTAGTAGTCTAAAGACCGGAAATCACGAAGGCGCTCTATACTTCTAACCAAGCTAACGGCATCTTAGATACCCATAAAAAAGTATAGAAAAATATCTGATTACGTTAAAAAAAATTCTCTTCATTTTGCATTTTATCATGAAACTTTTTCCTCTCTCTCTCTCTCTTTTTTTTTCACTCTCTTATTCTCACCATCTACTTCAGACCCCGAAAAGGAAACGAAGAAGAAGTAAGGAAAAATAAATAAAAAAAAAAAAAAACACCGTCTCAAATTGTACCTGTGTCGGTAGAATTTGTTACGAACCACAAAATCTTTTACGAGCGATAGTAATGGTCGTCGGGTATGGCATCCAGGTCGCGGGGTTGATGGGAATTGGATCACGACATCACTTCGGCATCGTCGACAATTTGCCTGGGATGCAGGGATGAACGACAGAGGATGAAGTGTTGCAGGTGGCGCGGCATAAAATAATAGGATACCCGCCAACTGCCCGACGAACGTGTCACCAAACATTAGAATGACGAGGTTTGAAGCGCAGCTATTAAACAATATTGTTGAACAAAGGTAGGCAGAATTTTGGACGAGTGAATCGCGTTTGGGGGTTTCCGATTGTCCAAGCCTGACAATAACGATCTGCGGGTCGGACGCAACAAATTCTGTTAAACAACGCGATCCTGTTTGGACGTTGGCCGATAATGAATACCACGCGTGAGGGTAACGTTCCCTCATTATCAAGATAACAGCTTTCTCTATTCGCGGTTGATGAACCATTTGCTCATTGATTGGAGCTACATCATTGTCTCTGACCCTTCGACAGCTGGGAGTGCGTGAAGTTACGAGGCGCGCAACGACGCTATGCTATGCCGACATCATCATCATCATCGTCATCATCATCATTATCATTATCATCATCGTCGTCGTCAGCATCATCATCCCGCGGAGTTCATTAATAGAAATCGAATCGAGGCACACAGGCGTCGTCTATAATATGACACGAACCCCCGTCACGAGCAATAAAGAGACAATCGAGACGTCGCGCCTCGCGCCGATCCGTCCGGCACTTCGCACCGCGGTTTGATGTCGTCGTCAACGAGTTGACGGACTAATTTTATTCGAAGATAAATATGGGTAGAACTGACAAGCAAGGTATCCGAGGTCGATCTCTTCGATTTCATTTCTTTGGCAATATGTTATAGTAGATTAAAAACTAAGCGACACGTATCTTTTTTTCATCTGTCATTAAACACTTTAAGGGTGCGAAACCACTCTCCAAAGTAAAACACGTCAGAGGATGATTTGGCACTTTCACCCACAAGAACATAATATTTTTCAACCAATCCAACTGGAAAAGTTATCTCATAAACAGAAATGAAAACTGTCATTTTCTCAACTGGAAAAAAAAACGACTGCCTAATCACCCCCGACATTCCTTACCTTGGAGGTTGGTTTCGCCCCCTCAAAATGGCAGATAAAAAAAGATACATGTCGCTTAGTTTTTAGTCCACTGTAACATATTACGAAAGGAATGAAATCGGGGAGATCGACCTGGGATACCCGCCTTGTGAGAAGAGAAGAGCGGCATAGAAAAACAACCCGTGAAGACCGGGTAAAACAAAATAGGATACTATACAGCAACCGCGAAAAGTAGCCTGGAGCTAGACCACTAACCTCCTGACCCCTGAACCCAGAGTCCAGAGTGTCGAGGCCTTCCGGATACTTCATTCCGCCTCCTCTTCTATCCGACAAAAGGAACGGGCTTGCGGCTCCGCCCGTTCGGCGCAACTACGACAACGATGACGACGGCAGGTACAGTGGGTCAGTAGTGGGTGGGATTTTTAATTAGTGACTAAGAACGACGCGCGTGATTATAAATCCGGGACCTCGCGTCGGTGCATATTCCATTAGCGTTATACTTCGCCCTCCCTCCGGCCTTTTTCTTTCCTCTGTTCCCAGTTCTGAGACGAGGAGTGTCATTACGTCAAACAATGAGCAACGCGTTCAAATTCTGGATTACGTCTCGGGGCTTGTTTTTCACCCTCAGAATCCACGTCCACGAATATGGTACGAGGCAGGTACGTACGTTGTAGGTACGTACAGGTATGCGCGCGGGCTGAATCGGGGTCAAGAAAATTATTTCTCATACCCAACTCTTCCTCCTCCTCCTCTTACAGCTCACGACGCTTTTATCATACCCACCGTCGCGCACAATTAGTAAATGAAGAAAATCTCTCAAAGTCCAACGAGACTTTGTAAACATACACGTATGTATAATATTCATCCTGGCTTGTTCAGCGTTCGCTCCTCCGCGCATGGCAAACACACTACGGAAGACCCTTCTCGAACAATGTTTGATACGTGAAGGATTAACAACTCGGAAATTCTGACGCGGAAGACGCTACTTGTCTTCACACATGATATTAAAATCATCGATCATTCGATATTCGTACAACGGGTTTCGTAGACCTCAGACTCTATCGTTTCACAGAACATTTCGTCCCATTTGTTGTCATAAGGTCCAGATGGAGGATCACACGTAGAGTGCAATACTCGTGTTTTTGATTTCCACAACGCCGATCGCTAAGCGACACGTACGACGAAATGGTCTACGATGTCGACAATATTAGGGTGAATAATCGTCAACGTGTAACAATTCGCCCCGCATTCCCTGCAAATGAAACGGGAATTAGAATAACGGTAGAGTCAGAGAGTATAGGCTGAATTGTTTCCTCGACTCGGACGATTTACTCCTTGGTTACATAGGAAGGCAGGAGGCCTGGAAGAGCCGCGCTCCAGGTACGGATCGTAAATATCATCGGTGGACCAGGGAGTTCCGGTGGTCGTTGGATCCCCCACCACTACCACAACCAAGGCAAAATGGTACATTTCAGCCGCGTGCTATCTCCTGCAGGATAAATTAATTCCCGAAGTGAGGATGGGTTGTAAGGTAGGTAGCCGGTTGAAAATCCGGTTGAATAATTTGTTCCATGCCATTCCGTTCCGTTGTCCATGCGCGACGACGTGGTTGTTGCCACCTAACCGAATTGCCCAGCTCCTACTAACGACGACGAGGACCAGGGGATTCGGAGAGACCCGGAAATGCCCGTAATTAACCTCGTTGACAGTCTCAGGTCGCGGGCTAGAATCCTATTTTTGTTTCCATCCTCGTCAGGGTTCGCAAAAAAGTTTTCGTTCTTAACCCTTCGTTGTCCAACGTATACGAATTCGTCCATACTGACTTTCTGCTGTGTTGACATCTCAGAAGTGGCCAATGGGCATGGCCTATAACCCCTCCCTAAATAAAACTTTGAGGTACAAAAAGTGTGTGTACGAATCCGCGTTAGTTATCATCGAGTAGTTCTCAAGCAGTGCACTGATAAAATTGGCGCTTGGCTGAATTTGTATACAATGGCCAACGATGTATACAAAAAAGAAAATGTTCAACGAAGGGTTAACGAGCTTCACGTTGCGTGTTCACTTTGAACGCGTACACGTTTTTAGTAATTTTTTCGTTAGACTGTACGGCCTAAGCTGCATCGTCGATACGCTTGCTGCGTGGAGCACTACTGCCTTCTGAATATCACGATCGATAGCTGAAAGCAACGATTGGCCCAGATTTATGGAGAGCATTCAAGCACCCACACATGAACAAATATAAGGCCAAAAATCCCCGTGTACGTGTAACAAAGTTATTCAATTTGTAACGACGAATGCGGGGTATAAATTGGCACCGATTTCATTGCCGACAGGGTATAGGCAACGTTTATCCACCCGGAATTCCCGCCTTATACATACCCCTAGGAGTACATACCCTGTACATGTAATATACAACTAGTCGGTGCACCCAACTTTTGTCCCACGTTATGCATGCGAACGGTGCATTCTCATTGCATCGAGCCTGCGTAAGAATATAGCTATAGTGGGTTTTACTACTCCATTTTATTTTATACCTTGGAATTTCTATTCAGTGGGTAATTTTTATTTCAACAGCTAACAAGATTCAAACGTATTGCAAATGAGTTATTGAGATTGGAATTAGGGTGATTCTTGAAAGGGAATGATTGAAAAATAATTCGCTGATTCTTTCAAATTTTTATCTCAACTCTAACCCGTGCCCGCAAAAAGGTTGATTTCCTAATTCAACCCTTTCAGGTGCACATCAAATCTATCGAACGGAGTTGGATGAAATTTGGTATGGAGCGGTTTTTTCGGTCGCTGATTATGAAACTGACCTCAAAAATTTTAAAATTCAAAGTGTCGGATCCTACAAGGTGAACCAAAACCCCAAAAGTCACTCAATATTCCCATATCGCATCCACAATTTTCAATTTTGTAATTTCGAGTTCAGATTCGTAATCAGCGACCACGAAAAACCCCGAGTACCGAGTTTTATCGAAATTAAATGACTTTTAGGATTACGCGCCACTTTGAATTTTCAAACTTTGAGTTCACATGTGTAATCAGCAACCCAAAAAACCCTCCTATACCGAATTTTACTTAAATTCGGTGGGTAGATTTGATTTGCCCCTAAAAAAGTTAAATGGAACCCACCTTTTTGGAGCAGGGGTTAGAGCTGAGTTCAAGTTCTGAAAAAAATTAGGGAATTATTTTTAAATTGTCTGAAGCTGATTTGAGGCTTGAGCCGGTATAAATTCAAAAACGACCCGTTTAATGACCACCCTAGTACCGGAAGTAATCAGAGTGTGATTAGCGCCGTGGATAGAAAATCTTGACAGTGATGATGACGGAGACGCGAGAGACTTTACCGAGGAATATATATATATTTTTCTCTAATAACCGGTACTCTGCGGGTATCAGAATCTCGAAACCGGATCTAGTTTTACGAGGGTATCGAGTATGAGTAGGAATCGTATGATCGAGCAGGGGTGAGTAAAGGGGGTTAGTGTCAATCCCGTATCAGAAGGATTTGCCGGCGATACGGAGCGTTAGTTCCAGTTTGCCGCGCGCTCTATTTCGATGACGGTTTCTTGCTAGGTCCGGATATACGTCATCCCCCCACGCATATAACACCGAGTTGGAGTAATAACTTTGGCACTAAATTATTAGCCGGTCTGCCGAATGACGCGCGCGATTTCCGAAAACCGAGTCCGTAAGGCGGCGGTGTCGGAGGAGGAGGAGGAAAAAGGCTGGCTTCGAGGGTATAAAACCGCCGGTTTTATGCCACAATTTAATACCCCGAGACTCGGGGAATAAAAGATGGTACCCGATAAATCATGGAGTTTGCAGAAAAGGAGTTGACCAGGTCAGCTCTGAGCTGCACTACCGGACAAAGTTCGGCAAGTAGGTACAGCTGCAGCGTGACGGTTGAAAAATCTCCATCCCACCTTGATAAGTGCCACAGCTACAATTTTCATCCTTCACCCTTGGCCGTTTTTCTATTTTATTTTCTTTTTTTTTTTCGCTATTCGCCGTTTTCTCATTTCTCTCAAGAGCTAGCGTGGCGTTTTTCTCTCTCTCTCTCTCTCTTTCTCCTTCACGCTCTCTAGGCAATCTCACAGAACGTAGACTAATTGTAAGTAAGATACTTGCCACTTTTGAAAGACGCATCGTTTCTCTTTCGTCGAGTTTTTACTTCGCCCAGCGTTTAAGTTAATTAACTATTCACAGTAGTTCTTGCGCGATTCTTTCACGCGTCAATTCTCGACTGAGTGTTTTCTTTTCTCGAGAGAATAACGAAATGAAGAATAAAGAAAAAATAATTTAACTTTTGTTCACTCCGTCTCCGAAATTGTTTGAGCGTTTTTTTTTTTTTTTGGGAGGGGGGGGGTGGTGAAAATTCGGGCTACGATGCTGGGCCTCAATTTCCGAGAGTCGTAGTCGTCGGTTTCGAATATAAAAGAATTTTCGAATGCCCAGGGAATAATATATCCTTTATCCAGGGCTTTGGATGCCGCGAGCGAAAGTCAATTCCCCGACGACGTAGAATTCCCTAAATATTTTATGCTTGAAATAACTTGACGGCAAACTTCGTTATCTTCGAATAAACAAACAATTGAAATTGAAAGCTGAAAAGCACGTCATTTCGTCGTTTACAAAAGCCCCTACGTAGGTGAACGTCAGGAGCGGCAGAGATATAAGAACTTTTATCACAAGCGTGCGCAAGAGAATTAGAAGGGAAGAAGATGAAAGTGAAAAGTCAACAGAAGGAGGAATGAAAAAAATTAATTAATTTTAGAAAAAACAAAAAAAAAAAACACAGAAAAGAAGCAAAACTATCGCGTTCCAGCGGGGAAATTTTATACCGTGTTGTTCACACAACGATTATACATCATCGCGTCGGGTTACCCCGGTTAACTTTTCATATCACATGCGACTCAAGGGGTAGAAATGACAGTGCACAGCCTGCCCTACACAATAAACGTAATTCGTTTTATTATTTAAAATTTGTAACCTTTCCCTGTGATTCTTTTTTTCTTTTTTTCTTTCTTTTTTTTCTCGTTTTTTCTTTTTCTCTCTCTTTTGCTTCTCGACTAATTTCCCTAGGGCATTTTTCGACCGTAAATTTTATAATTGGTTACCAGCTCAACTCCTCGGTCACAGGGTGAAAGAAATATTATATAATTATTATTATCGTTACTGTTATACCATTTTCTTTGTTTCACCTTAAGGATGGTTTCGTTCCTTTTGCACACCTCTACAGGTTTCAGGAAAAACCAAAGAGTTCGAAGTTCGCGAAACAATTATAAGAACGGTTACGAAGTCGTCAATAAATAATGACGATAATAATAATAATATTAATAACAACAACAACAACAAGAATACGAACGGGGAAAAAAGTACAATGAAAACGGAAAACGGGGGTTCGGTTGAAATATAATAGTGAAAGACGTCAGAAATGAAATAATAACAACTTCTGGCTTATCGTCGGAATTTCTATATAGATTTGTCATCATCGGTTAGATTTCCCACAGGACACTATCCCTGCCTTGCCTCGTGTCATAGAGGCTAAGCAGGTGAACGCACACACACACACGTGTAAGCCGATAAAACGTTAAGTACCTGCCGCAGGATAATATTTTACGTGAATTTTAAATCACTCGAAATGCGTGTGTAACCGCGTCCTCTCGATGTTCGAGAGACGCAAGATCCAAAATCGCAGGATAATTTGTGCGAAAGCCGATTATAAGAATGAAAAGTCAGAAATTGAATGGACGAATCGAATCCGAATTACTTGAAAATTTCAGTTGGTTTATAAGAATCAATACGCTGAACATGAAAAATGAAACAATCCATCCCTCGAGATATTAATCGTTAAACCGTTTTCGTCACAATTTTTCGTCTCGAAAAGAAGAAGAGGGAGAGTTAATCTGTTATCTTATCATCGAGTTGAAAACTTAAATGAACGAATGAAACAAACGGACAAAAGGGGGGAAAAAAATCCTTGGCTTAAATCATCCGAGAAGTTTCCGTGATTTTTGCCAAACTACCAAGAACAGGGGATAGTTTAAAATTCGCTAAGCCGCAATTTTTTAGGCACGTAGCAGCGGCGAGTTTGCGCTGCAAGCCGGTACACAGGTGGTTCACAACCGTAGCTATAACGGGGTATACAAATGCGAACAGTAGCGACACCACAATAGCTCCAGGGGTGGTGGTGGGTTTTAATCACCTTGATAAATAGTAATGAATTGCGGCACAACCAGCTCGCGCTTAGCTAGTTCGTTCTTAATATGCAATTAATATTAAACGCAACTTGCCTTCGTCATGCTGCCTATTTGCAAAGAGATAACGATGAAGAGGAAGAGAGAGAGAGATAGCCGGTAGCGCATTATTATAACTTTTTTTTTTTTTTATTTCTACCGTCTCTCCCCACGCGTTCATTTTACAACAGAGCGAGAGGAAGAATCAAGAACAAGAGAAACGGGTGACGTGGGAGAGAATGAGAAGGAAGTTTGAAGTTCAAGTTTAAAGGGACCGAGGCTAGGGCGCGATAAGCTTTCAATTTTCACCAACTTACGACAACAATGGCTCGCCAAATTAACGCTTGCTCAACGGCCCGGTTGCAAGCTTCCGCTTCGCGCAATCGCTTCGGTTGATAGGTAAATCTGTGATATTTAGAAAAATTGAAACTAGCCAAACAGTGAACGATCACGAGTCCCGATAGGATTAACGATTTAATAAAAACTATGGAAGGAGGGAAAAACGAGGGACGAGTACCGGAAGTGAACCATGAAACGGGCAAAGCGACCTCTCGTTGACCGTCACCCAACGTTTTGATTTTGCACTCTGATATAACGAGTGGTTGGAAATACCGATACCAGTTATATCGGTATAAAACCTGCAGTATTCACGACGATTTCAACTGCGATGCAATAGAACTTTCAATACCACGAAAACGGGGATGAAGAAAAAAAAGGAGGAGAACCGGTACCAAAGAGAATCTCAATTGAACAGAGTGAAACAAATCGTAGAAGCGATAGATTTTTTTCATATTTCGATGAAAAATAAAATGACAAATTAAAATTCGTATGTAATTATACAAGCGAGACAGCGTGGATTTTCTATGGGTGTAAAGTATGGCCGAAGTTGGAAGGGTACGTCAACGCCCGTTTGAAGAAGTTGTCTTTTGGGGGAAATCGGGGGCTGTTAGGGCCTTCGTCCCTCTCCCCCTTTGCCGTGGAAGCGCTAGCTTTAACGTGGGCGGGATCTATTGTCAGTCGAGGGAGAGTAACAACCTTTTGTCCAAAACTTTGCTCCACTCGACTTTAACCAGCAGCGTTAGTGATGTATAGGTGGTTGGGTACATAGAAATCTCTGTATCTAGTATACACGTATACAGGGTGGATTATATTGGCTTAATTTTGAAAATGACATGTCTCAGCGCAAAAGGCTTTCTATACGATCTGCAGAGAAAGCGAGAGGGTGAAAATGAAGGTACCTACCTACCCACCTACCTACCTACCTCCGATAAAACCTCACTTTTCGAGAACGTCCGGGTTCTCCATTCTTTCCAAAAAATTTTACACAACTCGCGCAGATGTTTCGCGGAACGAAAATTGGCACGACGCGCCTACGATCACGATCTCTGAGACGGTAAAAAATGGAGGAAAATATGTAATAGAGAAATAAGAAGAACAGGAGGAGGAGGAACAGGATGAAAGCGTTGCAGATATATAGAAGACAATCGTAGAAACGAAGCGTCGATGTAACACTCGCGTTTCTGCGGATCGTAAATGGATCGGCCCTTTCGCTTCTCGGACTCGGATCCCGTCGCGAGATGAATGGACCCGGTCAATTTCCAAGCATCGCGACAAGGCCTCCTTTGTGCTTCGTTCAGATATGATGAGAAATTCGTTACGAGTTACATCCCATGATGCACAGGCTTCTGACAAGGAAGGTGACCCAGGTCGATCTCTCCGATTTCATTTCTTTTGTAATATGTTACAGCAGACTAAAAACTAGGCGACCCACCCGCCAAAGTAAGGCATGTCAAAGGACGATTTGGCAGTTTCACCGACATGAACGTAATATCTTTAATAACCAATCCAACCGGAAAAGTTTTCTTGTAAAGAGAAACGAAAACTGTAATTTTGACATTTTTTGGTTTGGAGGGTGGTTTCATCCCCCTCAAAGTCTTTAATGACAGATAAAAAACACTACGTGTTATTCAGTCTTTAGTCTACCATAACATATCACATCACAAAAGAAATGAAATCGTAGAGATCGACCTGGGATACCTTGCTTGCGAGATAATGGACAATGGACCCGATAATGGCAACTCGATCAGGACGTGACTTTTGCCGATGGCCAAAGTCCGGGAAAATGATTCCAACGGCGGAACCGTAGTTGGCTTAACGGGGCATTTGCCGGTACAGAAGTTGGCCTGCAGGCGAGGCGCCGGCTGGTTAGCTTGTTGCTAATTTTCCTCGTCCTCTGGACGATCAGCGAGGTTGGCGTTTTGCGGCAGGATGGTGAGCTCCGGGTTCTCGAAGCCGAACCCGAAACGTCTTTGCCGTCGCAACCACCGCCACAGATGTTTCGCTATTGATTCCCGAATACCGGGGGTGAAAACGGCCCGGCAGCTACTTCGAGAGTTCACCCTCGGCGGAAGAATATATCCTACTTCGTCGTTATATTACGGGAGAATCAGAACCATGGCTCGAGATCGGGAGGTTTAATTTAACGGTTCGTTGCTAATTGAAAAACTAATTGGAGCCTTTGTTTCGAAAAATCGTGTTTCCCTTTATTTCTCGGCTCGTGCCGCCTTCGATTCTAGGCTCTGAGGGTAATGAACAGCGAGTGGGTAACGGCAAGAATCTTGAAATATTTGTTTACGAATAACGAAAGTAGTCTCTCACGTTTTTCCCTATTCTCTCACACCTGCTTTCCACTCTTTCCGATCCCGAAGGTGAAAAAACGACCCTTTAACCTCCCGTATAAGACGGGTGGTAAATAAAATATTTTACGGCATCCCGCGGGGAGAGCGAGTATCGTTCGCGATGGTTAGTTGAAATCTGGGGATGGGAGGCAGCCCGAATTCGGGTGTACATAAACTTTTACGATACGACATCTTCAGGGCAGGTATGCGAAAATTGAATTCATACGCACCTACACCTCGACTTACTCCCTTACTTCCACACACACTCACTCTCTCTCTCTCTCTCTCTTTCGTTCTAGCTCACCGCAGTTTGATTAACGTCAAAACAATTTCGGTTTCCAAACCGGCTCTCGATAATCGAGATACCGAGGACCTTATACGGCTCGGAATTCCGTCCGACGGAGGAAAGACTTAGAGCTTCCAGTTCTCCTCTCGACATGCCCCTTCTTTTTCCGAGGAAAAATATCGGCGAATAGAACCTCTATTTTTCGCGCGAACAAGGAGGAATTAGCTATATGCTCCGGGGCTCTTCTTCTCGTCTTCGGAGGAACTGGCATGGCGCTTAAAAACATATAGATATACGCCTCGCGAGGAGGAAATATAAGAGTGAGGAAGAGAGGAGGCTAGAAGCAAGATCGTGTCGTTGCAGCCCTGAAAGATGGAAGTAAGATTTTCCAAATCCCTATCGATCCCACGCTCGGCATTTTCCGGGTAAATTTCATCCTGCTTTGCACGCTTTTTCGAACATTATTTTTCCAAGCAGAGGTACGTAGAAATGTCGCGGAACTCCGCGTTTCTCGTAAATTTTTCGTCGTGGAAGAGCGTTAAAAGACTTCATAATTTCGTAACGGTGAAATTATCCTAAACCGGGATTTGACTAGAGTAAAATGATAATAAAAAAAATCTGGCGAACGATGCGGAAATCTCTCCCCCGGCGATATTTATATAAGTTTGAAAAGATTAAGACCGCGAGTTGGGGAAGTCGTTCCGAGTCCATCAACCGACTCGCCGGCGAGAGAGAAAAGTCGGGTTAAACTTTTATATATAGTCAAAGCTACAAGCCGGGAAGCATAAGAGACTTGCAATTCGCGGGCTGAAAGGTTCACCCCGATAGACGGAGTACGGAGCAATAATTCCGACCGCCGTAAATTTTTCCAAGCTGCGAAACGGCTTTCGCCGGAATGTAAATGCGAAAACGGAGTCGAAGCTAACGAGCTTTCGGGCGAGGATTATGTCGGAATATTTCGAAATCCCGGTGACGGACGGAAGCGGAATACCGGAAGTTGGCGAAGACGCGCTTTGGTGAAACAAGTGGGAATTGTAAACATACCCAGGATGAGATCAAAGCCTCGCTTTGTGCAAAGAGCCAGGCGACTGAAGCGAAGTGGGAGATGATTGCACGCTTCGCATCGCGCCTCTCTATTTGGCGCACGAATGCACCTCCGGCTAGCGTTTCTTCGGACGTCTATAAGTTCTTCTGCCCGACTCGTTCTTCGAGGAAAACGCGAGCTAATCCTCGGCGGGCCGTCAGTCTCGAGATTTCGACGGAAGAAAACGGCACAGAGGGATTTTTCCGACCATCAGTGGAGCAAAGAGAACACGGGAGATTATTGAAAAAAAAAAAACCAAGAGCATCGTGTACCGGAGCAGTCTCGGAAAGCATTTCGCGGCTGCGGTTTGAAGGGTTTATAATTTCATCGCGGGGGATGAATGTCAGTTCGGAAAAAATAGCGAAGGCTCGTTATCTGGGTTTCAAGTTTTACGGGATTCTTTTTGTTTCGAGTAGGCGCGAAATTTCACCGTCTGTCACTGACTCCCCCTCCCCCTCCTACTTGAAAACGATGGAAATGGAACGTCGGAGCTGAAGCAATTGTCGCGAAAGGTTTTTCGGGATAAAATCGAACAAGTGTCAAACAATTTCATTTGCTTTTCTTGCCTGTCAACTCATCCGTAGAACGAGTGAGGCGGCAGCGGTGAAAGACTTGGATTGTTCGTAGTAGCGGTTAACTGTCGAACGGATCGAGTGTCTAGATTTTATTTTTTCATCCCCCCCTTAAGCTGTTCTTTCCTTTATTTAAAACCCGGATGAATATCGGAAATAGAATTTTTGGCGATACGTCGAGCCCAGAGCGAGGCCGCGAGCCGATACGTAAGTTTGCATATAAATGATATTCGAAAATGTTCGGCAGCTCGAAGATGATGGGCTTCGGAGTTTTCTATGTACAGTCATAACATATACATAGATATAGAGTTTTCGGCGTTCCCTATAACGTATCATTCCTGCGACAAAGATCCGTCATATTCGCATTATCCTGAGGCGTTCCTTTCGATAGAGAAGAAACTTTGTTTCTCACTTCGTTTTTCCATACATGCATACATGCATATATATTTTATTTTCGACGTTGGTAAAAGTGAGAGAGAGAAAAAAAAGGAAGAAAATAAAAATGCGTAAAGATATACATGACTTTCAGAAAATTTCGAGGCAACGTCGATCAAAAAGTAAAATTGATTTCAAACCCAATAAAAGTACGCAAAATACGCACGCGTGTAACGAAACCACGGCGTCGCCTGAGCAAGGTCAAAAATTAGCATTTTTATATCGAGCTTTCCATTATTGAAGGAAAAAGGTGTGAAATGCAATAACCGCGAGTAAAGTAAAGTGTTTAGGTTTCTTCGTCTTTGCCTCGTAGAGTGTAAACTTCGAGAAAGAATTACCAAACGGTAGCGCTGATTATTAGCCGACATTTATTACCGGGTATTAAGCTGGTCTGATTGACGAGGGGAAACGTGATTAAAAGCTACACGGATGCAAGACGATGGAAAGGTCGAGAATATTAATTAGCCGACCGGGGATTTTGTCATGCTTACCTCCGGACGAGCGTGCAAATTGGAGATGATTGTGTTTTCTCAGTATTTGCATTCGCATTACTGGATTTTAATTATTTGTACAAATGACTAGGAATCAGATTGTTATATACGAGACTTATAACCTTTGAATATCTACGGTTAAAGGCGTCACTGATCACGGATTTCATTATTTAGGGAATCGGTGTGATTTGGCTTGAACAAGTCGGAGGAAATGGATGTATGAATAATAGTAAAGAACATGAACCAGGGATTTTAGAGTGTTTCAAGTTTATAGTATTCATCTGAAATGGGTGATGGTTCAAGTGTCGCCGCATTCGATTATTCCTATACATAAAGACAAGTTCGTTACGATAAGCAAAGTGACATACTGACCTTGGCAAAGCGTTCCTGAGTGTCAAGAATCTCAATGAAGAGTGAAACCTTATCGTCAACAATCTTAAATCCATTTCTCGGCTGAGCAAGGAGTTGTTGAATGGCCTGAGAAGTGGTGAGCGATTTAGCGGGGCTGGTAACAGGAGTGGCAACCCTGTTAGCGGGACCGTGAAGATGAGTGCAGCCAAGAAATATGGGATTGCCGTTAGGCGAGAGGCCGCAGGTGAACGGCCTGAAGGGTAAACCGTGAAAAGTGGGACTCGGTTTTGGGGCGGTGACGCGAAGAAGAGTCTGAGCCGACGGAAGCGAGAGTCGTCGGGCGGCGCTCTGGTTCTGCTGACCTTGAGCAAGGTTCGTCTGGGTCTGAGAGGGCGACTTGAGCAGTTGATAATCGCTCGAGGCAGAGGGAAGCGACCGGTAACCGGAGTCGGAGGGCGAAGCTGGGGCCATGGCCGAGCCTTGAGGAGTGGTCGCGATGCTGTGAGGCCTCGGCCTGTGGGAACCCCCGGCACTCCAGGTGTTCGAGTTGCCCGGATTACCGAGCACACTCAGGGACGTTGTCGGTGTCGGAGGCTGGGGTTGGGCCGGAGGCTGGACGGCTGCGAAAGGCCGACGAGGCACGGGCTGGTGGAGGACCATGCCTGACGGACCCCACTGAATTGGCTCTCCCGGTGTACGAGCTGATGATGAATTGGCCGGTGGTGCTGGGGCGAGAGATAGAACAGAGGAAGAAGCTGGACCGGCGGTTGTTGGAGTTGCGGCGATGCTGTGGGGCCGTCGAGGCAGGGGCTGATGAAGCAGCTGACCGTTCCATATTGCGCTTGGTGGCATAACGTGCCTGGAGAAGGACTGCGACGATGGTGCGGAAGGGCTTGACGATGACGAGACGAGGCTTGCCCCGGCCATGGAAACGCCACCGGCGGATTCGAAGTCCCGGGAATAACCGAGGGCGGCAAGAGCGGCATTGCCTGAAACTGTCGAGTGCGGTCGGCGAAGTACTGGCTCGGTGTTGGCGGCCTGACATGGACTTGGAGAAACGGTCCCTGCATGTCCGTTTGCCGGTGCGGCTGATAGCCGAGAAACTGGTGCTGACGGAGAAGAGGCCCTGGCTGGTGCGGATGGTGGTGGTGGTGGTGGTGGCTCGCCGAACTGGAACCCGACTCCGTGGCAGAAAGCGGATACGGGAATAGTAGAAGGACGTCTCGCTGATGAATTTGGTAGGCCGTTGGAAAGGCCGCGAACTTTGCTTGCGCCTGACGAAGACGAGGATGATCCTGTGCCGGGAATCGGGGCTGGTGGTGTGTAGAGCGAGAACCCGTGCCCATTGTAGTTACCGTGATTCGGACTCCGGGCGGGCAGCTGACCGGTCGACGAAGCCGCGGGCAATCCGCCGTTTCGGAGACCGATCGGACCGGCTCTTCCGCTACGGGACGTTGGGGTGTGAGCTGACGGGGCTGGTGGTGGTGGAGGATGGGGCTCGAGGAGGGTTTCGGACTCCTCGGAGAGACCCCAAGGAGGAATGCCGGTAGCGGATGGAAGCCGGGAGGATGCGAGCTGCTGCTGATGATGATGTCCCTGGGTTCCCGAGGTGTTACCAACGGCGGGTAACTGCTCTCCCGAATTAGAAACGGATATTGTACGAGAGGAACGGTTATTCCCGGTGATGTGCCGGAGGTTGCGATCATTGGTTATTGTCGTTTGCGCCGTGCCGCGGGCGTTGTCGCCCCGATAAAACGGACCCAAACCTAGATTAAGACTGGTTGGTTTTTGCTTAACACCACCGTTGGACTGCGGCGGTGGGCCAGACGCCGGCTCGCCCATTTGCGGCTTGGTTCCTTAATTTTGTACTATCTTCTCGACTCTTCTCCTTCCTCCGCGATCTCTTTGGCACTCGACCACCAGCGCTCCTCTATTCTTCCATCGAGACGCAGTTTCCGCCAAACTCCAACTGTCCAACCGATCACGGTTACTCCTCCTCGTAAGTCGAGAGCTCCTCGCTACCAACCGACGAAAAACTGATCATCATTTCGGTCACTTCTTCTTCCTCTTCTTATCCTTCTTGGTACTTCTGTTGCTCCGATTTCCTCGTTGGTTCAGCCGAACATCGCGATCAACGGCACATTTAACGGTAATACTATCCCTTTGATTTCTTCCCGCGGCAAAGACGATCGGATAAACAAACAGACCAACAACAAACCAAGGAAACGAAACACCTCGTCGCAGTTACCGCGGCAAGTGAGATGAGGATTGACAGAGAGAGAGAGAAAGAGATCGAGAGAGAGCATGCAACCGACACTTCGCGCTTCTATAACGCGACGCCTCGGAGGCTCCTCTCAAGGACCCGGCGTCAGAGGACCACGCCGAACCAGTCTCGATTTCATACCGCAAACTGTCTCCGGACCTGCCGGGGGCGGAGTGGCGTGCTCCGATGGCACACGGGGACGCTCGGCGGTACGACGCCGCGGCGTCGGCGGCATGGAAGGACGCTTGCGCCGGTACGTCCCGCACCTCGACGCCTCGTAGCATTTCTCCCCAGCGTAGACTCCCTCTCTCTCTATCTCTGTCTCTCTCGCAAGCCGTGCTCCGGTACCAACACCCCCAATGTGAATCTCCCGCGGGCACCGAAACTCAACGTTGACGGACCATCCTCCAACACACACACCCACTCATCCTACGCACAGTGAAGACACTGTGAACATACGCAACCCGTGCCCTCTGGCATTTGCCAGCGCGCAACATCCGCGGAAAGATGACGCCGAGGCTTGGCTGGGCTTCCTCCCCCTCTACCTCACCCCCCCCTCCTATTTGCCAATGGTTCAGCGTTGCTAGGTCGGTGATTAACCGCGAACGAAAATTGAGAATCTTTCGGCGGTAGGTATTCGTTTATTGTTTCAGACCTGACCGACGATATGTATCCGTCTGTAGGTCTGTGTGTTGTGTCAGCTGTGTGTTTACATATACCGAGAGATCCAGCTGGCAATTCGGTCCAAGTGGTCATTGTGATACGGTAAATGTTCTGCCATGTGTTCATGTTTACTTAGCTCACGTGCGAATGTAACGCGATGGTTTACAAAACTTGGAATCTTCGATTCGTGACCTATCCACAGCGATGAGACCTAATTTCGAAGCCGAACTTTAACCACACGGCAAAGTATTTGTTTTTTCTTTAAAAATCAAGACATGTAGGCACGTACCGCTCCGCGCTCCTTTTGCAACCCGGAGTGCTGAATGTAACCCACGACATTACACATTATTTATACCCTTTGGAGTGGCACAAGTTCTACTACTCTCTGGCCTCCTTCTGCCCCCGTAACGTTGTATCCCGATATCCCGAGATTCTGGACTCCGGGACACTTCGGAGCTATGGTCAAACTTTCCACATCAAGCATTCAGTGGCGTCAAAACTTATTTAATAACTTCCCATGCGCACGGACTTTCCAACCTATCCCAACTCGGCGCTAGGCTGGACTGGATACCTACCCGCGACCTGTCCCAACGATGCGATACTACGGCAAAAAGGCTTTTCCACATATCCAACTGCACCTTTGCTTTCCGGTGGTCCGACCTCGGAATCCCGACTGACGCTGAGTCTCTGTCTATGTTCGTACGTAGGATAAGTGCAGTGGAATAGACGGCGATGTGTAGGAAAGTTAATGCACTCGAGATACGATTTTCTAATTTTGTTTCAGGTCCGAGAAAACTCTTCTCGCAGGTCGGGTGTACACGCCACTAATAATAAATCCGGTATCTCAAACTTGCTCCAGCCAGCAGCAGCCCTCTTCCCTGCTATTATTAGTTAAAGTATATACAACGCGGTATTGATTCCGCGATGGTGTGTCTCAACCTTCGCGCGAGGCTACTTTACTTTCATTTTCCGTCACAATTAAAGTAAACTTTACACCAGGTAGGGAAAAGTGTGCGGAAAGTAGAGTCGGTCCTCTTTCGAACGGAACTTGTGACAGCGACATCTCGAGAACCAATGGAATTAAAGCCTGAGTAACAGCTTGCTCGTGAGGAATTTCCGGAAACGTTGCACTAGGTTGGAAAATTTCAATACCGTACGTGTTGAAAGGTCTCTTACTCTTCCTTTTCCTTCCCTATTAAACGGGGAAAGATTTGAATCTATAGCGGTTGCCTAGTCCGTATTAATAGTGTCTGAAAATACCCCGTGTGTAATTAACATTATGAATTGATATTACGCCAGAGGGGAATTAGTAAGCTGTATACTCGATCAATAAAATCGATATCAGGGGTCGTACTAAATTGTCGGAAGGGGTGCAGCGGGGGTTGGTTTATACCCAAGACGTTTGCCAAATTGGCTATCAACTCGGGAATCTCTCTTATTCTTTCTTTTTTTCGAGAAGCACGAGGAGGATAGTCCAGCAACGTCCGTACATGACAGCTCGATTGTCCCGAATTAATTTTACCGTCTTGAGGAGCGAAAGGGGTAAAGTATAATGGGCTAGGAGAAAAACAATGGGGGGTCCAGCACGTTTTTGAATTTCGCCAAGCAGAGAACCATGCCGACGACGACGTTGTCGCTTAATAAAGACTAGCCGAGGTGTAAGAGAGAAGGAGAGAGAGAGAGTGAGAGATAGAGAGAGAGAGAGAGAGGAGAGAGAGAGAGAGAGAGAGAGAGAGAGAGAGAGAGAGAGAGAGAGAGAGAATATACTCTACGACTGCATTTTTCTTCAACACCGTTCCGCTTTTGATCTCGGTCATGAATAATGCGAGTCACGGGTTTTTCAAATTTATTATTCCCATTATCACTATTACTCTTTGCTGTTCTTCTTTCGTTTTTTCTCCTTTGTCTAATTTTTCCATTTCAAGTTTTTTTTTTTTTTTTACTATGTTCAGTTAATGCATCCACCGGTCGTAACTCAACTCCGCGATTGTGTTGAAATAAAATTAAGACAAAAAAAGAAAAGAAAAAAATTTATACCATACACGAAACAACGAAGAATTAACCGGAAGTTGAGCCGGTGCGGTAGAAACTTTCTTTTACCTCATCGTCGTTTTTTTTTCCGTAATTTTCGCGCAGTTTCACCTTTAACCCGAAAAATCGCAAGAATAAAGGTTCGCGACTTTCTTCTCGCAGCCTAGGACGAATATAAATAACATGAAGAAAATGATGAAGATGAAGAAGAAGAAGAAGAAGAATTTTCGCGATACATTTAAAAGCGCCTGTGCGGACCAGCCACGAGAAGGAGGACGACGATGACGAGGAAAAGTAAGGAAAGTGGGGATGTAAAGGTTGAACCTTTGGTGGTGAAGGCGACACAGATACGGATCGAGCCAACCCGCAACGCGGGCTAACTGGCCCGGTAGGAGTGTATTTTTTCGCGAGAAGGGCGGAGAGTGGCTTTGCGGACGGAGAGGAGGAAGGAACGAGACGAAAAGCTCGGGGGTAGGTAAGTGCTGCCGGTGAAATATGGGTTAGCAGCCCCGAAGAGCAAGCGAGAGAACGACGGTGTGGCAGCTATTTAATAATCCATAACCCGAAAGCCGCCTTTCCCTAATCTATCAATTATTGTATCGACTTCCCTCCTCCTAGTCTCTTTCGTCTATATCTATACTGATCCGACGGAGCTTTACGATTTGTTGTCAAGTCGGATGCGGAGTGAGTTTCCAAAAACGATAAACTTTGCCGCGAGTCGAGACGAGGAGTCTACTTTTCCTACGTCTCGCGGTCATCAATCATCAAAATTAAATTACTCGGATACAATATTGTTATTATCGCCATCCGAGAAAATTTCATGTAGGTACATACTTGACGCACGTGTTACGCGTTGCGTTTGTTTTACTTACCGAACTAAACCGGTCGGATTTGTTTTCCACCACCTTACGTTTAACGTTTAACGAGTCGATCGATAGTATTCTCCTTACCTGTAAAAAGGAGATAAAACGTGATGTTAGTTTGGTCATGACGAGTATATACTGATATCTGTAAATTTTCATTTTTCCTACAGAAACGATGAAGAAAATAAATTCTAAAGATTCCTCGATAACATATTGCGAAGAACAAGTGTCTTGTGGAATTTACGACAATGATAACCTGGCGAAAAAATAAATATAATAAAGACAAGCGTAAAAGGTAAATGAAAAAAGGAAAGCCTGGAAATGCCTGCAAGTTTAAAGAACGGCAGAGTGAAGAGAGATCGAAGGTTATATTTCCACCCTCCCTTTTCCTCTTCCAGGGATGAGAATCCTTTTGAGTTTCATCGTGACGATTCATCAAATTTTCTCCACTTAGCAGTTCGACGAAGAGTGTGAAAGAGAGAGGGTAAGGAGTGGGAGAGAGATGGATAGAGAGGGGAGGAGGGGGAGTATCAAGAGTAAGAGGGGACTTTTGGGTGCTTGGAATTTTTCAGGAAAATTAAGCAGTCTCGCGAATTCCACTTGGCACGCGCGAAAGGACGCGTAAATAACTCGCGAGTATCGCATCGCTTTCATGTGTCTGATTCGAAAAAAAGATAAAGAAAAAAAAAAAGCAAGTCTGTAAGTTCGAGTAATTCTCTTTTTTCTCTCTTCCATTTTTTAAACTTCTAATAATTAAACTACAGCGAAAACAATGCCCACATATTTATAAACATTTATGCGAATGTGAAAATTCTCCACGTACATATTATACATGTACTGGAAGTAAGAGAGAAAAGAAATGTGAAAAGGGAAAAGAAGAGGAAATAAAGATAAAATGAATATAACAGACGATTTTGATACCGGAGGAAAATAATAAGCCGGACTTTATCTCTCGGGCACAGTTGACCGTTAAAAGGAAAAATGACCAGTTACCACCGGGCAGAAGTTCTTCCGAGGTTCAGGTTAGGATAGTGATAACTGCCGACTCTTATCTATGATTGACAGAGAAACTGTAACGGTAGAAGGTTGCAAAAGCAAGAGGCTATCTCGGGGTTTTAGCCTCTGTTACTTTTTGCTTCCTCTTCTCTTCTCTTCTTTTTTTTTTTCTCTTTTCTTTTTTCTTTCCGAGGTGAAGGGTAGATGGACCGACGTAACCGCGTATTTCCGGTGGTATATTAAATATATTACCGGATATTCAACCGTGTGAAATCTAATCGAAATTGGACGAAACGAAAAAAAGTCTAGGAGATTTTCTCCTTTGTTCATCCGTCATTAGCGAAATCGGAGATTCTGAACCTGGCTTTAAAAATCAAGACTAAGGACATGTTTAATTCGAAATTCTTTCACGCGCGAGCGCGTAATCGAAGAAAGAGAGAGAGAGAGAGAGAGCTATCAATATCGGGGGGGAAAGAGAAATGAGGAGAAAAGAAAATAAATAGAAATAAAATGAAAAATTTTTTCAGCCCAGATTCGTTATAGGCTGCTCAGAGAAATGCCTGACTTCGAAAAAATCACTTTGACGCTGCCTCCCGCGCGTAGGTACAGGATGAAAACGTTTGAAAGGCAATGCTTGATTAAAACGTTCGACAGGCAGCAAAAGCAGCTTGTATCCTACCAAATTCCAGGGTGAGCTCTAGTGCCCAGAAAATGACACGGGTCAATACAATCGTTGCGTAACGATAAAAACCGAAAAGGTCAAATCGCGAGAGACAAGTTTTTCGGAATAAAACTTTCCCTGGTTCAGATACATCGTAGAAATAATAAAACCGCGAAAAAATAATGCCAACAAAAAAAAAATATGTATATTAGGATGGTCCTTATTTAGGGTGTGGACGAATTTTTGCCGCTCCGACTTCAAAATAATTCAAAAACAATTGCCTAATTTTCTAACATTTTTATCTCAACTCTAAGATAGTATCCGCATTGCGAAGTTTCTTATGGAAATAACGTGAGAAAAACTTCTTTTTTTTTCTTCCACATAATAGCACTTAGTGCCCACCAGAACCTCGCAGTTACAGATTTTTTGGAACATTATTACTTTTACAATAAAACATATGCCGTGAAAAAAAGTGTTTACTATCTTAAGAGTTGAGATAAAGATCTGAAAAAATGAGGCAATTGTTTTTGAATTGCTTGAAGTTGATTTGGTGGAGGGGGCAAAAATTCGTCAACGCTCCAAATAAGGACACGACGTACGATTCTGACACGTACGATTCAATTTTCAAAATTTTCATCCATCTGAGAGCATCGATTGCGAGTATACGTACACATCGTCTGATCGTGGTAGAAAAAGTACCCAGTCTCCCATAAATTCTTCGGACATATAAACGCGGGCAGGTATTACCTGCACCCTTATTACTGCAGCAAGAAGAACGAAGAAAACAGGTCGTTTGGAATTTTTCATTTCCTCTCCGCTTGCGGTATAACACCGGTGACAACGAGGAGGATTTTGCTCGCTGCCGCTGCTTGATGTAAAGAATGGAACCACGGACGGACAATTTACCGTTCGATTCCGTGGAAACCAGTTAATCCGTATGTTTTTTCGTTCGTTGATAAATCTCCGAAAATACATCCCCTCATTCAATTACGCAACGAATGCGTATAATTCCGTCGAATCGCGGGTTGATTAAAACCGTGAAAATTTCCAAAGTCAATAGATCGGACAGTTATCTTATATCCAATAAATATCAACCTTGACTTACGGATGAAACAAGATGAGAATAAAAAAAAAAAAAAAATTGGCAACCGAAAATTTTGTCCTATAAAAAAAAAAAAAAAAAAAAAATTAAATTCTCTACGGTTCGGAGGGTGCGAATTTGCACCCTTGAATTAAATTTAGATATCGTTTCTGCAATTTTTTTAACACCCCGATGAATATACGTAAAACGTAGAGATTTCTCCCGGTATTTTCAGGATGCCGGGAGATTCCTCTTTTACTGGGTAAGTATTTGTGAAAATATTTCTACGAGTGAGCTCGCGAAGAATCGAAGCTGGAACTCCGGGGATTTTTCATACGACAGAGAGACGTCCGAGGAGTTTCGAGGGTCGAGCGAATAACTCGAATGGTCGGCTAGCTGCGCACAGGCTTCCGGTTAGATGGGTAAAAGGTATCCTGGAGCTTCCGGAGAAGGAAAAAAAAGGGGGGGGGGGGGGGGGGGGGGGAATTTACCTCGAGACCGATCCAACACAGGCGGGTATAATATGCCACATATTTCCGAGCTCAGGGTATGTTAACTATTTCATACAAGTAACACAATCAACTCGACGACTTTCGTGAGGGTAAAAGCACGACGATGCACTGAATTAAACGTCATCGTTTTTTTTTTTTTCTCAACTTTATAAAGCTCGAACTGCCACCTCCAGATTTTACATCTCGCAGCCGCGTAAGCTTCGTCAAATTTCATGATACCGACTCTTCCGTACCAAGTGCAGAGATTTTTTTATACACGGTAAAACTTGTGCTCAATATGGTGTCGATATTGTTTTAATCATTTCGCGATTACAGGGTGGCCACAAATTTTTGGGAAAATAGTTGCAAGACATTTACTGGTTATCGTAAAACCTAGTTTTAGTACAAGTTACTAAAACCTAAATCGTTCAACTTATTAACTCTATATTTGGTTCAAATTCAATTCAAATTGAAAAAAATATCAAGTAGAAAAAAGTCCATTTGAACCAATTTCTTATTTCAACGACAAAAAAGTAAACTTGTTATCTAAAAAAAATCGTTTCTAATTCCCATGACGGTAAACTGATATTTTCAGATTCTTCCATGAACAAATTAAAAACACCCTAAGATTTCCAGGTTTTACAGATTTTCCAAGTGTGTGGCCACTGTGTGATTTTATCGTCGTGTCAATTTTTGAAGATCGAATTTGTTTCTGTATTTTTCGCAAAAAATGAAACGGCCCGTGGATGGTCCGACCGACAAGTTAAGAAATGAAGGTAAGTATGTTTCAAACAACTTTCTTACTACGTTATGGTATAACAATTCGTGCTCGGATACTCTTTTTTCTTTTAAAAAAAAAAAAAAAAAGAAAATAAATTGTACAACCAAAGTATGAAACATACCGTCAACTGTTGTAAATTATAATAAACATTGACAGAGGGACGTTTTAATCCGGTATATGTATGTTTGAAGTTGCGATGCAGAATATATGGATATAGGATTTCGCGCTTTCTATCTCTCGGGTTATACGATTTCGCGAATCCGCGCTCTTGCAGTTGAATCGAGTCACTCTGGCCGCGCCTCGTAGGTCACAACTCCGGCAATAAACTCTCCCGCCGCCATATGGTCGCGGAACGTCGAACTAACGATCTGCAATTTCTATGTGAAAGCGAGGAGGGATGACGAAAAAAGGCGAAAAGGAGGAAAGAACTGACCGAAAAAACGAGACAAAAAAAAAAAAAACGAAACAAAAACACACACAGGCACGTTTTCAATTCTACGGGGAAAAAAGTCCTGCACAGTTTCGCGCCGGACCAACGTGTGACAATAAATTACAGCCGATAGGTTTTAAAAACACGAAGCCGAGACTGATTAACCTGCCGTTTTTTTAAATTATAGCCCTCATCCTAGTGATGACCACTAAGCTAAAAATAATCGATGCATCGATTAATCGAGTCCAAAAGAAATAAATAATCGAATTGATAAATTATTTCGTATTTTTTTTGAAACGGTACATTTGACAGCAAATTTTGGTAACTTTCAGTGGGTAGTCTTAATGGCGGAAAAGTTTTTTAATGATTTATAGTTTCGTTCAAAATATTTTTCAATTTCATGTGAAAGTAGTCAAGTAAGATAATGATAATAATTGATACTGCAATCACGTAAATTGATATCGTATCGCATAGTTAACGGGAGTGAAAAACAAAAACCGATTGCGAGGAAAAATAATCGGTTCAATCGAATATTAATTATTTTTTGTCATTTTGACAATTATTTCTTTTACGATTACACGGGTTTTTGCGAATTTTAACTCGAGTTAAGTATAATGCGCTAAACTTTTGTCAGACCGTGCAATAAGTGAACTTGCAGCAAGAAACGCAACAAGGAAATAGAGAAATAGACGACACGCCGTGACTTTGATGTAACATAGAAATAATCGAGTTTATACCTACATCACGAATGCCTGAGTAGTACTCGACTAGACCTGGATATGGCTGGCTGGCTGCAAAACCTGGTTAAACTACGTTTCAAGTAAAACTCAAACGCCGAATCGCTGTTTCAAGTTTACAGGTTATACGCGACAATATTAAACGCAAGTTAAAATTATATTCCAACACCGTTTTCCCGTAGGATAAAGAACATGTTTCTTTTTATTTATTTATCAAGAAACAAACAATCAAAAAAATAAAATCAACATCTCTGAACGAGTATGCGAATATTCTGAATCGTTGAAATTTTTCTTTCCAATAGTTCTTCAGATTGACTAGCTAACATTGATCTATTGATTCCCGTTTCTTTTCAACCAATGACGATTCGTTCGCGAAAAATGAAAAACGTTATAATTCGCAGAGCAAAAAATTTGCGACGTCTGGTGTTACATCGAACCAATCCATACGTCTACAGTTGTGCAAAATCCCAGTAGGATTATAAAGGAATGAACCATGCGAGGGTGGAGGATGATGCGGGGAATAGAAGCGACGACAGTTACGACTGATGTCAGAATGGGACGCACAAACGCACGGGCGTGTGAATACCTAGGTGAAAATTCCTAGGTATTGCCTCGGGTTACACGTTTCGCGATACGTCAATGTCTGCTAGGTGAGAGGTTCGAATGGCAGCCTCGCGCGAACGTTTTCACCGGCGAAGACAAAATTTGCCAGAAATTTAACGAGCTTTTTGGCAAACGACGCTGATTTCGTTACGATATACGTGTCATTGTTATTTACGAGTGTGACGATAAGATTCAAATTTTACTCTCAAGATTTTTTTTTTAAATGAAAAAACCAACGGTTAATTGTAATCCACGTAAATGAATCTCGATGAAAAGTCAACGCCGTTGTAAAATGTTATGGTAATACACGTTACGATGTTACACGTGTAACTTTGAACGGTGATATTGTATAAAAATTGTATTTTGCTAAAATTCAGAAAAAGAAATGGTGAAATATTGTCTATTCAACTAACATCGGTCATAAATTCAGTTCCCTTGTTAAAGATTGAAAATATTTCGTATATTTTAGGTTCGTTATTCAGCGTACAGTGTTTTAGTTTTTCATTTTTCTTCCATACCTCGGTAGCAAATATCGATAAAGATATTTACAATCAGAGATTCCTGAAAGCGGGAATGAAAATCATCAATTACCGTGCCGTGTAACGATGAATTTAATTAAACCGACGAGTGAAAACGGAAGCACAAAGCAAAAAGCCAATAAGGTGGGTGTATAGTTGCAAAACCGTGCAGGTTGATTATCCCTAACAACAACGACTAAAAAGTGGATCACGAGCATCGGCCGTTGTGTAGTTTATTCGCATCCCTTTTTCGTTCTACTCCGCGTGTTGAACAAAAAAAAAAACACGACAAACAAAGTAGTATACAAAGTGAGTGTCAGAGCGGTTGTTTGTTGGTGTATTCAATTTCACTGGGGAGAGAAAAATATAGAAGCATCACACGGGGTTCCCAAGGTCCTGTGACACGAGCAGAGGCAAGAGAGGGATGAACCCGCAAAAGATGTTTTCCTCCCTCTAATGTGAGAATTCCTTGGTGGAATTTGAATAAAGTGGGGTTGGGGTGGGTGGGTAGAAAGTTTGGGTTCAGCGAGACGTTTGTATCCCCGTTTTAGTCGAATAGCCAAAGGCCTGTCCCGCATTCTCGACCGGAAGTTCCTCTCGCCCCTCCGTTTTTCCACCCCATCCCACCACCCCTCTTGTCAACTAGCTCTCGGGAGTAGTCCGGTGGGATATACCGGGAGTTTGCCACGAAGGCTACCTCCAGGACCTTATCCTCGGAATTATGTATACGTAATACAGAACAAGCAGGCACGTTGTCCGCCAGGATATTCGTATACCTTTACTTATTGCCGGTTGCAACGCGGTTGATGAATAAACAAACTCGAGACGATCGAAACAACGCTGCGGACAAACATTCCTTACGTAAGAAAAATTCCACGATTGTACAATCGCCAAACTTTCGCCCTTGGTTTGTTTTTTAACCCTTTCAAGCGTACACCTTTGCTTGTGGTCAAGTTCCCTGAAATTGGGTATATAAGGGTTGTCGAGGTCGCTGATTTCAACAATGGGATCAGATCTGAGCAATTTTAATATCAGCGAATAAGATCAATTTTTATGTTTTCAATTCGCCGTATCGGATCCCCCATCTTCGATTTTGAAATTCTGACGTCGGATTTGTTTTCAGTGACCCAGAAAACCCAAGATTACCTAGATCCACTTTTCTAGTCCCCGTAAACTTTCCTTGAATAATATAAACCATGAATAACCGATTCAAAAAAAAAGGTGTCTCATATATAAGACGCTGTACCGCACAGAATTAATTATAATACCATCAAAACTTTTCCCATAGTCGGCAATTCTTTTTTCTTTGATTCTTTTTTTTTTTTTTATCTCACTCGTTTAAAAAATAATACATTTCACTTGGTTTTGATACTTAGATTCTCAGATTCTCATACGTACGTAATAATTCTAAGATCGGACGAAACGTTGCAGGTGATTTAAAAATTTTATTCAACTACATTTCCGCCCTTGTAAACATACTCGTTGGATGTGAAAAGCTAGGACAGGAAATCGGTTATACAAGGTCTTAAACAGCGTCTAGAACAGAAGTTCTGACAAGTCGCAAGTTGCACGCTAGACGAGTTCAGTCCCTCTTTCTCCCCCGCTCTCCGAATCTTTGAATCAACTTTGAAAACTTTGCTGCAGCAGTAAACGAAATCATTTCCCCCTACAGCCGACAGCGGCAAACTAGTCGCGATCAATTCGCTCGCGCTTCTCGACTTGTTAGTACGAAATATAGGAACGGCGTAAAAACAGGTCGCCAAAGTTTCCGACGCAGTAATTCTCCGATAAAATTTCAAACGAAAAATCAAGTCTCGGAACTTTCGTTTTCGAATCGAATTATCAAAGCTCGTTTCTTCGTAATCGATATTTTGAACAACGCGACGGTGTAAAAAAAAAAAAAATTATAACAACTATATTCCTATACGTACCGTACAGTATTTTCGTACAAAAGGATAAGAAGAAATAAAGTTCGAAGTATCGATATTACAGAAACGCGATCACGTATTTCAAAATTTGCAAAGTCGAAATATGGAAGCCGAAACAGCCTTGTAAAACCAAAAAATAATCCTAAGAACACTCAAAGATTCTATAATTCGATATTCGTCTTGGAACATTTAAAAATTCTGTAAAATAGATTATCGAAATTTGAGAACTCGATGTCGCGATCCTTCAACTTGACAAATTTTTTCTAAAAAATTAATAATCCGAATGAGGATAAAATCTTTGGCATCCCCCTCCCTTCTCCCCTTCTCTACTCGTATCCTGAACGTTGTTCGGCAAATTTCAGTCGCGGTCATGCGGGCGTAGATTAAACGATTGCGTGTCTGTGTGTATGCACAACGTTTGAGGGTGAAAATCTGCACGGGAAGGGGGATGAAAACGCGGAGATTACAGAGGAACGCACCCCCCCCCCCCCCTCCCCCTCGGAGTTAGATAGATCTACCGCAGTTATATAAACGCGTACCGTGAATTCGCCGGAGCGTTGCTAAAATCGCTGCTCGTACTGCCGGTGAAATCGTGGTGGAAGCACCTTCCACGAATAGCGACATCTGTTCGGAACGTAATCGTCTTGCCTGTTTAAACCTGACGTTCAAAATTTCACCCTTATCTTTAACCGTATTGTTTTCACCCTCCGATGTAACAAAAGTTGTCCCCATTTTCCACCGCATGGATGTTCGAAAAACACAGAGAACGGTTAGTTTTTATTTTTCATTTCGTTTTCATCTCAACTTTACTCAACCCCCTTATAGTCACATAAGCCACTGTAGTTTTTTTCGTAGCACCCTTTCTTCTTTTATTTTCTTTGTTTTTGTCATTTCTTTTACAACCCATGTAAAATTCTGAGGTATTTTGTATTTTCAGATAGATAAATACTTAAACCTTGGAATGATTGGGATTTTTTATCAAGCCACGATTGTTTGCAATTGTTATAAATTAAAAAAACCTATTTTCGTGAATGTAATTCGAAATTCATTGGTTGACAAACAGAGATATCAGAATGGCTGTTAGATTTACAAAATTCAACGCACGGGGGTAGTTTTCACTCTCCTTAGGGGTGCTAGAGATATTATTGGAGACTGCGCCTGTTTTCGGACTAAAAATAAATATTCATGTAAATCTGATTCAAGACCACTGTCTAAAACAATGTATTGATAATTCTCCCTGTTTTCACCCCATTTTAGGGGTTGTTTTTAATTTGATTAAATCTTGACGTCAAAATCGCATTCAGTGTCAAAAAATCCACAGGAAAAGTATAATTGCACTTCCGTGTTGAAAAAAGAAAAAAGAAAAAAGAAAAAAGAAAAAAAAACTAAATTGCGTAACCAAAAGGGTTAATACATCGACAATGTTCTTTCATACAGGGTATAATTATTGCAAGTACGATATTAATACGTGCCTGTATATTAGCACTCGTTATAAATTATAAACACACATATATGGAATGTCGAGAATTTTTTTTCACGCATGTATGTGTAATGTGTAAAATGCCGATGGAATTTAATTAATCTTCGTTAAATACCAATTTATAACGTGCTCGGCGTTGCGGATACCTCGGTAAATTTATACTCTGTGCAGTCGGTATTCCCTACAGTTCGGCGTAACGCCATAGTTTTGCAATTATGTATACCTATATGGATACTTATATACTTGCACAGAATACGAACCGATAAATGCAGCGAGGAGACTGACGAGTTTTTACCAAAACATTTGTTCGTTACTCCTGGTATTTTTTTTGTATTTCTTTCTTTCTATCAAAAACATCCATCATAATAATTATTTTTAAATGCCCGCTTGAATTATTGAAAGATTCAAAGTCGACAAAATTTCCGTAGCTCCAACGATTTTGTAGAAATTTGAAAAATCAACCCATGGGCACTATAGCGTGATTTGTTTTTTTTTTTTTTTTTTATTCATTTATTTACTTTTATTTTGTTAAAAGTTAAATTGGACCGCCCTGAAACGCGCTTAATTTCAACTCACGTATGTGTGCATTTGTTATTATTATTATTAGAGTTTCATCGCGTGTATTTAATTCAAAAATCATGTTGAAACCAGATATTTGTCCCGGGTGCAGTGGCGAAGCGCGTTAATGCTCGCACATGACTATGAATTCGAATGAGGTGCAGAGAATCCCGTATCCAGGCTATCCCAAACTCAAGCCCAACCCCAACCCTCCGAACTCGGCCACGTTTTCAACTCTACTGCCGCAACGTGATATGAAAATTGTTGAGCTTGTACTATTGGTATTATCGTTATTATTTACTTTTTGTGCAAACTTTATTTTCTTCTTTTACGCTTTCCTAACGATCTAATCAGTTTCGCATTTTAACGAGACGCTTGTGCGTAAGCGGTAACAGTCAATTAACGCTTCGATATATCAGAGTTGCGAATGAAAATGGAATCGGTTGGGAAAAGGGCAGAAATACAAAAGAGATGTGCCAGAAACTAGGTAAAATTTTGACGATGATAATTTGGGAAATTCGCTTCCGTATTCGGTTGATATGAGGAGGTGATTTTTTTATCAGGGTGAAGTTAGCAACGTTAACGTAACGAAACGTCAGGGGAAAAATCATTGTTTCTCAATTTTAGAATGACTTTCGAAGGATTGACTTTTGAAAATAAGAGTACGTTTTGTTTGTCGTGGTTGACTAAATTTCGAAAATTACCAAGGGTGCGAAGTAACGATTTTTCTTAAACGTGCATCGTTAAAGTAACGTTACTAACTTTATCCTTATAATATTTTCTCATCGTCGGAATTGAATTCTTTACACCTCGTGTGTGGATTGGAATTAATCTGGGTCAAATCCAGGTTGACGAGGTACGCGAGTACTCTTCTCGAATCGGGGCACGTATCAAAAGTATTGCTTAATTGATATTCCGCTCGACGATATTCTAGAGATGGAGAGAAAGGGAGAGAAACTGGGTTGGGTAGAAATTCATCAACGCAGGTTTAATCTGGAGCACAAGAATTATAATACGCGGATCACTCGCCCTCCGAGCATTGTACGTTCAAAACGGAAAATGGATTATTGAGATAAGAGTACGTAGAAGAAAAAAATGTTTCGATAAAAAGAATATATGAGTATACGATATAATGTGTACAAATTTTTTATGTCAATTGTTAAATTCTGGCGATGTTTGTTCAATTTTTACCATTCGTCGGCAAGTCGAGTAGTTTTTTGTAGAACGTTTAAGACAAGTTCTGCTCTCAAAAAAAAAAAAAAAAACAGGTAACGAATCGGGGTATTTTATACCCCTGCGAATAATAACGGCTTATCGTTTAGCCAGCAAGTGGCGGCATAATTTGTCGGTCAAAAGGGGTGGACCTCGTATCGATTCGATCCCTGCATAACCGAGATAAGGGTAGAAAGGGAAGAAATAATGGAATGTGAACTCGCGGTAACGGTGAACAGAATTTCATGAATTTTCAACCCCCCTACGTTACCGACAACAGAAGGATTTCCGCCCTCGTGTGATTTGAGGGTGGTTCAATGTCGTTCAGGCAGAATGTAGTCACGTGATTGCCGACAGAGGGAGGAAACCTTCCCTCCTGTAAAGTTTCAGGGTGGTTTAACCGCGGCCAGGTAAAACCTGGGCTCGCTATTACCGACCGAGCGAAACAGGCAGGCTAATAAGGGTTGTCGACACCTTCGCGTGAAGTATGATGTACAAAACGCTGCTGCCATCTACATCGGCGTAGTACGCATGCGCGTGAAGCTTCGATCGGGTGCATCTAGCCTCGTATCGAATTTTACTCACGGCCAAGGATTTGACCGTATGGTGGTGATGATGATGATGATGATGATGATGATGATGACGGTAGGGATAGTTATGATGGTGACAGGGGTGAATTACTGAATACTCGATAAACGGCAGGGGTGATCGAGGGGATGAACAACAAACGATTTACATTCGTAGTTGTTAATTCTGCTTCTTACGAAATAGATCTTTACTTTAAATGTTTTTAGTTTATTTTATTTTCAATTAATATTGAGACAGAGATTGGCCAAGGAATTCTTATCTCACTGTCAATTCGTTGATGCGAAAAATCGGTACAGTGTTAAACTTCAATATACCAGCAAAAATTTTCATCCCCTGCGAAATTTGCCTAATCAATACAGTAAAAAAGAATTCTTAAACTTATTATTCATGCCTTCATTTTCCATCCATTACCCAACTTCCAATTATGCTTATGATATAGTATGAATAAAAAATGAGATTAGATCTTTTTCTTTGTTCAACCGTTCGGAGTAAAATCTTTTGTCCGTATGATGGATAAGAATTATACATACCCCATGTAGAAAAGGTATAAAAGTATGAAAGCGTAAAATGACGACAGTGGTGTTTCCGTTGTTTCCCTTATCTCCGCGGATATATTCCAAGTTTTTATTAAAGTTTTTATTTTATTTTTATTCTTTCGAATAAATTCTCACAGGATTACCCCGAAAGCCTCCTATATCTCCCACCAACCGCGGATGTATTATACCTATCTCACAAAATTCTGGCAATAAGAAAGACAGATCACTGTCGCGCACATTAGGCTTCGTGAATACCCGGGAGTAGTAGAAGTCGTCTGAGAAGAATGTGGCTTTGAAACGTAATAAAGTAGAAAACGGAGAACAGAAGACAATGTAAAAAACTCAAGATGCAACGAAGGGAGGTAAACGATGCTGCTTGTTTTAAACTCTTGGGAACCACGCGTGAATAATGTCATCATACAGATGTGTCAGTTTTCACGTTTTTGCAGGGCTCAAGTGAAAGCGTTTAATTTGATCCTCTATCGATCGGGGGTCGGTGGCAGCGCGGCGCTCGGCATATGGATAAGGAAGAGCAAGAGGAAGAGGATGAAGAAGAGGGCCGGAAAGTGGCTCACTACCTCGAGGCCGCGTTCCTTAACCTTATCCCAACTTCAAAGTACGACCCTCAGCAAAACGTGTAGATGTACATAGGTATAATACATACCTATGTATTATATGTGTTGGTATATGTACTTAGATATGTATAACGCACACCGTTGGGGCTTCGGAAATTTTACGGAATAACGTAGCTGGCGTCGTCGGTGTCTCTCGCCTCGCTTCCTCCAGAAACCTACCAAACCAACCAACCAACCAACCAACCAACCATCCAACCAGCCTACTTGCTATTCAACGAGTTGTCTCCCGGCTTTGAGATGCAGCTGGTGTCCGACGCACGAAATCACCCCTCGCCCTCTTCTCCGTAGGAGAATCGCACCCTACTTCTACCCTCGAGTCTTCCCATTCTTCTAATTCTTCTTATTCTACTCTTTTTCCGTGACTCCGGTATTCGAGTATGTATGTGTGTATGTCTGTGTGGGTGGATGGGGGGTATTTACCTCATTTTTTGTTTCCGTTCCTTTCGCTTTCTCTTAGGTATATACAACGTCGATATCATTTTCCCGTAAACAGTTCTACCTCGATTCCGTTTGCCGTTTTCCCCTGTTCTCCCGCCCGCCTTCCCGCTCCTCTGCAATTCCGTGCGTCATTTCTCCCTGATGTGGTTTTTTAATGCCGCACCAAAAGAAGGAGAGAGGATTCAAAACACGTATGGAAAATCGTGACGCCGGTTTAGGGTGCATTAGACAACAAGTTTTACTGCAAAATACGACGTAACGTACCGTTCTTAGGTGAGGAGAGGATTTCAAGCTAGAATATCTGTTGTCATTCAGTTGCGAGACGCGCCGAGGAAGGAACGAGAAAAAAATATAGATATGGTAGGTATTGCAGTTATACGGGTGGATGCGTGAAATGCCTGAAAACACCGGAAACGTCTGGGACGGTTGCGGAAAATCGGTTATGCCAGGAACGAGATCAAACAACGGGCGATGAATTTTTCAGCTCCTCTCTCTCTCTTTCCCTCCTTTGTTTTTTCCACGGGTAAAAGTCAGAACAAATGAAAGGAGTTCAAACACAGACATGTCTATAACAGAGATAAAGAGGAATCCATTCGATACCTGGCGAAATTTCAAATATTTATATTCAATGACGAATCTACAAATACGAGTAGAGATCTGTTATATTCTCCTCGAAATAAGTGATACAGCAAATACAATACCGTTGAACGTTGGAACAGAATTTTTAGTATATTACTTCCATTTTCCCCCGAAAACAGTGCAGGTTATTTTGATTTCGATTTTTTTTTTTTTTATGTTCCTCGTAGTCGGCAAAATTTGATGGACGCGGTGTTTTTTCCAGAAGGTTCAAACACTCGGGACTGCAGAAGAAAGAATATACAAGGGGATGAAAAATGGGAAGAAAGAAAAAGAAGAAAGAAGAACTGGAAGGTCGATATAACTACGTTCGGGAGGCGCCGACCAACCAGCCTATCTACCCAAGTTTCCGGGAACCGGGTAAATCCGAACCTGGGAAACCGGGGAAGAAAGGGAACCTGGAGAAGGAAATGTTGGTCGATATGGTTAGAAACGGAGAGCGAGTCAGAGGGGGAGGCGAGCAGCGAAGAGATCGGAAGGGAAGGTGAAATAAGAGCAGTGGCAGGTATAGTCGTGAAATCTGCAGAGATGTAAATTCCGTAGGAAGGTGCAGACACAGGATATCAGCGTTTATTAAGAATCAATGGTACCTACGCAGTCTGAATGTAAAGTTAAGAAGTGGGAAAACCGTTTAAAAAACCACCAGCAGTGTTATTTGCACCAATGACGCTGAACTCGAATGAAAAAACATCCGTACTATCTAGTAGAAATGATTCGGAATGAATTCGAACGGTACAAGTGAAAATATCAAAAATTTGTGAAAAGGGTTTGTAATTAGAACATTCAAAACAATTAAATGTTGGTGTTTTTGTTCGGATTCTGATATTTTTTTGCTTATCTGGTTTACCGATCAGATCTCCATAAATTGTCTGAAAAACATTGGAAAAAAACTTACGTAATAGCATGATTATAACGCGCAAATGTATACTTAATTATAATATATACATAATTTGTTCGGGGGATCTCTGAAAACCACTATGATGAACAAATTAAGTCTAACAACATAAGGATCGAATCAGGAACACCAGAGTTTGAAAGTTTCTAACACCCGTATTCATAGTCCCTCCTTATCTCAAGGATAAAGGACGCCTTGGTGAAGGCTTCCTTGAATCTCAGAGGCGTCCTCGTTTCATAGTGACAACTTGGCTCTCCCTTCCAGAAGGAAGACGTATTTAGGGATATGTGATTGCTTATGGTGGTAAAACTGCTGATCGAAGAGCCACTCGGCTATATTCAAATCTAACTTGAACTGCTTAGCTGTCATTGTCAAGTTGCGTCGGTTGATGAGAGTGTATAACCTCAAAGAAGTTAACCTATAGACTGGCTGTGATCCGCGTCATACGGGTCATAAGCGCATAGACGCCAAGCGCATGCGCAAGCGTTGGCTACATGAAACGAAACAGCCAATCGCAGTGCCGAAAGTTTCCTCAAGGAAGCTCGAGACCTGCCTTGAAAGAAGGAGGCCAATAAGGCTCCTTATTCTGTCGAGGAAGGTCTATGAAACGTAAAATGAGAAACAAGGAATCCTTGTTCCTCAAGGAAGGACTATGAATACGGGTGTAAGACTCTAATCACAAAATCTTTTCTCAAATTTTCCATACCTTAATTTGGGTTTAAATTTGTTCAGAATCATTGTTATTTCATAGTAGTAAAGTTGTTTAAATCGTGTTCACGATCATCGGCACAAATTAACAAATATAAAAGTGCTGGAGTTTTTTCAAACATTTTTTTTTCCTCTTTTCCCAACGTTTGATTGATCCTGAAAGTCGATCATCTCGGAACGAGGCACCGAGATATAATGTCATCATCGACGACAGAGTAAATCTTCGAATCGAGAGTGCAGGTAACGAGTTCGTTTCTAGGTCGAATTGATTGGCGAAATTGCCGGAGGGGTGGAGGGGGAATAGCTCCGATGGATTATCAGCGTGGATGGCGCTCTCCTTCGATCATCCGAAAGGAAACTTCGTTATACCCAATCCAATAAAACGATCGCGTTGCTTATCGAAGAAAATGATTTTCCACCAAATTGTTTCCCCATTTTTTTTTTATTTACTTTTATTGTGTTTCACGACCTACCTTGAGCTGATGCTGCGGCCTCCTCAGCGCTCCTTGGTCCCTTCTGCCACCCAGCCTGTCAGCCTCTGCCTCGAGTCCCTCCATCGATGATTCGGCCTCGCTAAGCCAGGCGAGGAACTTGTCCAGAGAACGGTCGAAGTTGTGCAGCGAGTTCATGGCGGAATGTAGCAATTTGCCTCGATTGATGATGCTGTGAGCGGTTGAGGAAGGTGGGATAAAATTTCGGGATGATCGTGGCCAACGATATTTAAAAAGCAGAGGAAAACTTCGGCTCTCACCTCGTGTTCAAGTTGTTGTATCTCTGGTTGATCGTCTCGGTCATTTTCTTAACCCTCGTCGTGTCGTCCTGCTGATAAACGGCGATCAGTTTCTGGGTCAACTGGTTGAACAACTCGATCTGGTGCTTGTACTGGTGAAGCTCGACGTGGTAAGACTGTGAATTGAACATCGAGAAGAAAACACAGGTGTTAGATCAGAGCATACTGTTCAATCTGCATGGCTGGTTCTGTGACAAGTTTCCAATTACCACCACTTACCGACATCTTAACCAGACTCAGACCCTTCCCCGCAATGACGTCACAGCGATCGACAGCTGATATACCTTGACGGTCGATAGAGGAGGATGACAGTTGGTAAAGCAGCGTGATTTTGACCTTAGGTCGATAAAAATCGTTGGCAAAGTATCGCGATCTTGACCTTCGTCTCGGTACAGCAGATTTCGATCGCTGTAACGTCATCGGGGAGAAGGGTTTGAGTCTGGGGAAGATGTCGGTAAGGTTCGGCAGTAGGAATCTTGTTACAGAACCAGCCTACACTACTCCTCTTCTCTTCTCGTTCAAACGAGACACTCGCCTTCGATCGGAATTCGGGACTCGGTAGACCGATGAAATTGGAAATCGTGTATCTTCTAGATGTCCTCTAGTCTCAAATCGGGAAGAATGGAAGGGATGGTGTAATTTTTGAAGGGGGTAAAAAAAACTGCACGATGCCGAAGCGAGATTGAGGTAAAAGGACTCACCTTTTGCTCTCTCTGCTGCGCCTCGAGTACATCCGCGGTGTGACCGACGGCTCGCATTCTCTCAAGTCGAGTCTCCATTCTGGCTAGCCAAGCTTCGACTTCGGTACGTTTCGCCTCGTACCGTTGACTGTCACCCAGCATTGCGTCCAACTGCGTTTTCCGCTGCATTACCTTAGAATTTGTCTCGTCCCAGTGTTCCCGGAGCTTTGTCACTGAAAACCGAAAGGGAAAAACAATATAAGTCAAAGCAAGTGTATGAAGAGTATGAAAAACTGTCGAAATTTCGAAAATTTCCCTATTCCGTCAGTCGAGCAATTACGATTATACGCTTGTGATCGAAGAAATACAAATTTGAAAACAATAAAAACGCATTTCCTTTTAAAAGATAAGATTCTAACTCTAATTTCCCTAAAAATCTTTTCATTGTACATACCCAGCTCAAACTTGAGTTAATTATTTCCCCGGAAACGTGTTAACCTTTTTTTCCGTTATGTTTGTATAAGGTACGTTATGTTTTGCATCACTTTTTGCAAAGTTGTCGTTAACAGTGTAGTTATAATTAACGTGAAAATATGTATGCTATGCGCATAATGTGCCTACATATAAACAGGCAAAGTTTACTTGCCTGGTGTCTTAATTTATATAACTTAACATAACGAACTCTGGAGGATAGGGTAACTTCACTGATTATTGTTGTTATTTCATTTCAGTACGTAGGTATGCATACATGTATATGGAATACGACGCACGCTTCATGCACAATTGCGAAGTTGACTCAAAAGTTAGAATTACGCAGTTTTAATTGAATTGCTGAGAAAAAAAGAAAAACGTTCTTCGGAAAAGCAATTAATTCATCAACTGATTAGCAGCAAAACAACAACACGTGTTGTTAATTATAAACAAAAACTGCCTAGAATTTTGAAGCGTGTAAATTAGTTTCAACGATAAAAAAGGATTCTTACTGTTCTGCCTTTTTTTCATAGTTACAAAGAGTTCATACGACTGAGAAGGAAAAAAAGGAGAATAAGAGGTTTCATAAAAAATTAATATAATGAAATTCTTCAAGTTCGTAGACCTGCAGAAAAATATATACGCCAGGTTCGATCTTTGTTGAGTAGAAAAAAAAATCTTTTGTTAAATAAGGCTTAACTTCGTTAATGACGGACGATCAATGTCTGAGCTTTTTATTATAAAAGCACACCGGCACAATATCCACATCTGTTATTCAAACTCTTGTACCTTTCAAAATGATCCTGATATGTGAAAAATACGGTGAACAGGTGTCGTCTATAAGCGGAGGTGCTGAAGAAAATAAAAATAATCTAAAATATCGACGTAAATACATATACGAGACATTGTTCCTTTTATTTATTTTCTTTAAATCCGAAATCCAACAGCGGCTGCGGGACTAACAAACGCGTTTCCTATAAAATCACATTTTTGTTAGCGGGAGGCTGATCGTGAGTGAGATGACGTGTGATCAAACCGGAGGGGATCGCTATTCAGCGTTTAATTATTAGCTATCACCTGTCGGCGACAGGCTTCGGGGGGTGGGGAGTTTTTCAAAGCGAACCGATGGTCCTCCACGCATATCGAACCAGAAATCGATGGTAAATTATTCGCTTACAGAGGAACGAGGTAGGCTAGAAAAAAAACAAGTTAAAAAAGACGAGAAATAAAAGAAAATTTTGTAATAACAAAAGGAACACCCGACGAGTGGGTCGCGCGACTCGGGAAGAGTTCAATGGCCACTTTAGCGCTGCATGCAGAGTTCGATAAGCCTTCGTAGAGAGTGTGTGTGCAACCCTTAACCGGTGTAAGGGTGACCGGGTACTTTGGTGAAGGAGGATGACGATGACGAGGAGGAGGAGAAAAATTTGAATTATGAGAAAGGCGGAGGGAATCAATCGTAGAAATAAAGAGAATAGAATTTCTGCAGTGCTGATCTATCGCGTCTGAGAGCTGTGCATTGTTCTCGTCGAGTGAAATTACTGAAAACTCTATGTCTGAATGCGTGTACCTTTGTTATACTATTATAATAAAATTTCAACTTCATCACGTGCAACGGAAAATCTACCGTGGATATCTGATGGACGAGCATATTCTACGGAAAGAATCGTTTTTCATACTCGTTGTTAAATTTTTTTCCCCATCGACGACGCGAAACTAGAAACTGTTCGATATGTGTATACATATGCGAAATTACATGCGAACCAGACCAACATCTGACCCTCACCATTTCATATTTTGTTTTAAAAAAAATGTCTGTGATTGTTCCAACTCTGAAGCAGTACGGTGAATTGTTTCAGATTTTTCATTCAACTGCTCAATTATTTATAAATAATTTAAAGTGATTTTGGAAAGAAACTTTTCTCAAATCCTCAAAATAAATCTCAGTAACTGTATTCTCTATTGCTTGTAGGTGAAATTTTAATTCTATGTATATATGTATATATACACATATCATGGATAAAATGTACAAAGAAAAAATAACGCGACACGATTTCCATGAAAGAAAAGGATACATCAATTTTCCCTTAATGACGATGGTTTCTTTTCATCGAAATAAGTCATGCCTCGTACCATTGTTGCGTTACTATAGTTATCAGTGAGTCAACTAACGAGCGAGTGAATGTAATATCAAGTTTCCCCGTTCTAATGATCGTCTCAGCGTTTCTCAACTTATCGATCACGCTCGTTGGTTGCCTAAGCTTTTCTCGTAATAATAACGAGTCGTCGATGTTCGAGAAATGAAATTCAGATTGCTACGAAGGAATTCAAAGTATTCGGCGAGGATGATTTGGCAGATAAACCTAAACCTATACCTGTACGATAATGAAAACATACAAAAAATCAGAAAATATATTTTTAGAAAATGAATAAAAAATTACAGGAAACACGCAGGATGTAAAATCGTGTGTACCTAAAGGCTTTCGCATTCATTTCAAGGAAAAAATCTCCATTACACGTAAAAACAGGCTGCAGTGCTGAGGGACCGTAACTCAGGAGAAGAAGGCATTCTGATTTTCTTTTGTCAGGAATAATAGAAGTTCGGATCTCGAGATATTATTGGTATTCCAAGGGTCTCTCCCTTGGGTATGAGAAAGAGGAAAGGAGAACAGGATGGGGGAGAAAGAAGAGAGAAGGATAACACTCGAGCTTTTCCCTCATGCGAAATGGCTTGATACATGGATAAGTTTTATACATACATTATACATACATGTATATATACGTACATAACCGCACAACCGACACACGTATACATGTTTAAAGGCTGTGCAAGGCGGACAGCCTCAAGATATAAATCGATTATGCATCTACTTGGGTATCTACCGCACCTGAGACGATAAATCGAATAATTTCGTTCGATTTCTTCGGGTCTGAATACGAAACTTATCCACGATTTATACTCCGTTTAAATACTTGGCGATGAAAATAGTTGGATGGGTGGAAATTTCTACTATGTAAAATATTCTGATTTTTTTCAAAAAACTACGACATTGTTATAATTGAAAATATTACACGTTTTCACAAGAGGAACGGAAGCAAAACTCGAGAGAAGTACAAATTCCGATATTTTCGCTATACAACACGATGTAAATGGTATTTGGTTGTGTAATTGACGAAAACATGCATATTTAAGCATGTGTGTGTGTGGGTGTGTGTGTGTGTATACACATGTTGACCACAAATCCCTGCGCAACGAAATCGCGCTTAACGGAGACTCGACTACCGTGTAATCCGCTTTGACACGTATTGTATACATGGGCAGATATATAATATACTATACTATGCATGTAGATTAGGTTAGGTCCTCTATTCCGAATAGAATACATCGTTATCGGCTATCGCGGGGAGTTTCGAACGCCATTTTCCTAACCCCCCGATAATCCAAAGGGACGAGTATAAGCGTCAGGGTCGAAATTCAGACATCGATTGATTAAAATGAGGATCGTTTTGATCGGTTAGAAGTAAGCCCGGAATTCGCATCCGTGCCGAATCCACTTGAGCATAATTTGCTCAATATCAACTGTTGAAATTTATCTATATCGCCAAAAATTTAAACTGACCCGTTGCAAGTCAATTGACGAAAAAAAAAAAAAAAAATTGGAATGTAATTACAGTCGACTCAAACGAACCACTGATGGAAACTACCCTCACAAGTTAGCTACCAGAGGTGTTCGGACCCAGTGGTACTTTGGAGGGCCCAAGGGCTTCGGGTTTCGACGTCTGAGTGGCGGAAGCAGCGAGTGACTCGAGAAAGAGCAGAGAACCGTGTATCGTCGACTTACGATGTTTAGAGAAAGAGAAATCCTCAGTCATCGACGAGCTGGGTAGAAAATTGCAGGAACGATGATTGAAGACTCTTTATGGAAAGAAGACGAGAGTGTCTCTCATCCCCCAGAAATATGCGAACAAATAGGAACGAAAATTACCCTCCGTTTTGCCTCTTTGCGTCCTTCAACGGGGCCCGCATGCCACGTGTTTGAAAAAATCTAGGGCCAGTTAGATCCGAACTAATATCAGGTCGGCATCAATTATCCACAGAAAACGCGTCACGTATTATATACTTTATACATTTTCCATGAAATTTCCTATTAAATTCATATACTCGTTACACATCGAATCCTCGAAAACCCATTCCGCTTATGTAAATAGTAAAATATCTGTCTATTACAAACACTAATTAGCACAACGTGCTCTCAAATTTATTAAAAACCAGTCTGCGCACCTCTCGTCAGCGTTCACACGCAGAGCCAGTAAGCTCAACAAATGTTATCCCCGTGCGCAGAATATCACCCGAGATTTTCACTCGTATATAATATCCAAACGTCCAATTAAGAAAGTTTGTCGAGTTGTAATCCTTGCGAATAAGAAGGCAGACAGTCTCACCTGATATGAGACAGTTTCACACAAGTCGAAATACGCGTGGAAGAACGTCCGCCAAGAGGGAGGAAAAGACAGAGAATTTCGAACAAACTTATGTATATCGTCCAAGGTAGTTGTAGGTACGTAAGATAAGGTATTAAGTTGAATTTGTCAAATGGCGGCCTGTTCATGAACGAAGGAGAGAAGCATAACTGCTTCTAAAAAACTTCACAAGGTATGAAATACGCAAGTTTGAAGCTTAACTTCGTATTTGCATACCTCGTCGTTTGCATAATGCATATATATATATATATATATATATATGATGATGATAATAATAATAATAATGATATAGCCGTATGTTGTTTATCTTTGGCAAAACTTTAGGTCGTTAAAATTTTTTCGCTTCACCAATACGAAAACCGTACGACAAACAGCGAACTTCGCCCCTGAGTTGCTGCAGGGCTCGTTGAAAACTTTTCAAGGTACAAGGAGAGTGGGGAAAAAAATAAAAAAAAAAATAAAAAAAAAATAAGAGCTTTTGACAATCTCGTGATTTGTATTCACCGAATGTCTTACAACGTATAATTACCCTTCTCTTCTCTGTCCTCTCTCTGTCTCTCTCTCTCTCTCTCTCTCTTTCTTTCTTCCCAACTTCAGTACTTATATTTTCATCAAACAATCTTAAATTATTCATCGAAATCCTCTGTACTTTTATACAATACATTGCACAGGAATTTAAACTTGGAATAAAAACATAGCGACGAAAAATATCGCGCACTTCGGTTCAATGATTTTATACTTCATCGTTATGCTCAGGATTGCGCAATTTCGTGTTCGGAGGAAAAGGTAAAAAAAAAAAAAAAAAAAAGGAATAGGACAAAAACGTGCCGAGAGAAAAACGTTAATTTTGAAACAAGTAGCAGCCGCGTTTGTCGAAATGAAAAATATAGAGAAAAAAAAAAGTTACACGGTAAATCGATAATTCTTTTTGCTGCCTCGTTGTTTTTTTTTTTTTTGTTATCTTTTCTCTCTTCGTGGATTTTTCAACTACCTTATTCTTTTCCTTTTCCCTGCTTCCTCCTACCTTCTATATTTTGCACTCGATTGCCGACTTCGCGCATATGGGCGATATATCGACTATTAATATACAACGACATATTCATAGAGAGAGAGAGAGAGAGTAGAGATATAAGGCACGTAAATATAACGCGGATTCCCAACATCGATATCCAATATCGTACACGCCGTACGCAACACGAGGACAAAACGTTACGTATACCCAAAGGAACGATCGTGTTATTACATATATATATATTATTTATAGTTATAAAAGTATCGAAATTGCTCAAGCTAGATTGGGATATCGAATGAATCCCACATCTCGGAACACAGTACTAAATAAAAATAATAACACTAGAAACAGAATATGATGAATAAATGTAGAAGTATCGTTTTTCACGTTTCGTCAAACTAGCTTCAACTGTAATTCAGAATTTGAAACGTATCGAGACGAGAAAAAAAAAAAAAACCAAAAAAAAGAAAGATATATGTGTATAAAAAACGTACGTGAATGAAACTACCACCGCCCTGTCTGCGAAGTCTGATTGCGAGTGAGAAAGTTGTTAAGGCATCGAGTCGGAATCAAAAGACGCGTGTATTTTCGTTTATACGAGAAAATACAGGGGTAAAATGGGTAAAGGAAAAACAACTACAACAAGAACAAGAACAACCAACAACTAAGAGACGTAAAAAAGGTTGAATGTAACATGACGAGGGTGTGACGTCGCTTACGAAGTAGTCACGCCATGATATATATATATATATATATACACACAAACACAAACACACACATATGTATCCATGCGTATTATATGCTTTCTCCCTCTCTCACTCTTTCTCACTATTTATCTAGGTATGGGTAGACTCTCGAGCTTCGACGGACATAAAGCGATATCGCGTAGATTATTGTCAGCGAGGGATACAGAGTGCATTATACATATATGTATATACCTATAGATTGTAAACAGGGGAAGGGATATCTATGAAGGTATAGGTATAAAAAATCGTGAGGACTTACCGAACTAACGTACGAAATAAATAATAAAAAAAAAAAAGAAAAAGAAAAACAGGCGGGTGATTTTCCGGGCCGAACGATAAAATTGCCATAAGCCATAAGCTTACTTTTATATATATATATATATATATATAAACAAACACACGCAGCACCGATATCATCTCCTTCGAGAAACGTTAAAAATATGACATTTGTTTTCGCCTCACGTTCGCCCCCCTTGCGATTTTTTTTTTTTTTTTCAGATCAATTCTTCGCGAATCCCGAAGTTCGTGCTTGTATATAAGGATGGAAGAAGGTACGAGGAATTTTTTTTTTTTCCGATACACCTTGTCCTGAGAATCGTCATTGCTCACTCAGAATTTCAGCATCGATTCGATTAGATTCGGCGTCTCCTTAGATTTCCTATTTTTCACAGTCTTTGTTTTCATTCTATTTTCATTTGTGTTGTTTCAACTTTTCACAAACAGCTGTTGCACACATCGGCTTTAAACAGATCGGGAAAACATTTTTTTTTTCTGTTTTTTTTCTTTCGGGATACATTTCGTCATCGTGAATAGGGAAAAATCTGTCGGACAGACTGACAAACTTTAGAGATAATATCGTAAACGGCCGAGTGGAAAATCTAAACCTGATAGGACATGAAAGAAGAATGAAAGAAAAATTAGAAAAGAAAAAAGATTCTGAAAAACCAAAAAAAAAGAAAAAAATTATACATTTTTTTCAAACTAAATATGTAAACTGGGAAAAAAACATGATCGTTTATTTATAAAAGTGTATGTTTGTCGGTGAAACAACGAGAATCGATTCATTTCCGGTAGAACCGAAAGTTCAAATTAAACGGGAGATGGCAATTTTCAGGCTCATCGTTCGATTCTAAAATCCTGTAAGTTTTAAATTTTTTTGATCCAGTCGTTTTCGAGATCATCGCGAGAGTTTATCGGACAGACCGACATTATTCGGAAAACCTGTTTTCGTATTCTAGAGTTTCGAAAACGTAAAGATTCGTTTAAATCAAAAGATAGTGATTTTCTACCAAAACCAAGACTTTTCTTACATCACCAAATGTGATGAAAAGTAAAAACGATTTTCTCTTTTTGTTCAAGAGCGAGTTTAATATTCGATTTATGCATGCTTAAATAACTTAACCAGGGAAGCAAAAATACGAAAAAAAAAAAAAATAGAAACTATTAAAAAAATCTTGTAGAAATTTACATAACAAGGTTAAGAGTTGATCGTTTCATCCTGATAAATTGCAAATCGAATCGAATTCTCGATATTACAAAATTATCTAAAGAGAATTGAACGAGGGTTTTAAAATTGTTAGCTCAATAACGAAAACGACTGTCGCATGATTAATCAGCTCGCTATCACCCGAAGTATGCAAGACTGCAGGTTTATTTAGGTCTACCTTGTCGTTAAAAATTTCATAGACAGAGTCTGAGCGGCGATTTGCCTCGTCGTCCTCCGAGCCTGCACGAAGGTAAAGGTACTTAATTCAGTTAAATTATGGCGGCAGTTTCTGGCCGAGAAGAAAAAAACGCAGGTTAAACACCGGAGGCGGTGACTCGGTTTTAAATACCCGAAAGAATTAAAGGCAGGTAAAAAAAAGTGAATCCTAAAATTTGCAACCTTCATATAAATATGTAATACAATACGCTTTGCAAACTTTTGGCAGTTTTTCTTTTTTTTTTCTCTTTCTCTCTCTCTTTTTCGTTCTCAGATTCAATTCGATAATTAACTCTGCGTTGCTGTACGACATTTGACTGTTTTCATTTATCACCATGACCGAAAATTGAGTTTCAGGTAGAAAATGGAAATAATGAGTTTTCTTTTTTTATCATGCGATACTGCAATAATTTTGTGCAGGTGTAAGAAAAAAAAATAAATAAAAAATGCATCAAACTAAACGGGAACGAGATTTAATGTCGCGGTGAGTATAAAACATGTTATCGACAGTTACAATTTACAACCGAATAATTACTCGTTCCGCATGTTTTTTTTTTTTTTTTTCCATCGGTTAATAGATATTTAAATCTTTATCGTGACGATATCCGTTTTAATAAAAATTTTCTACCAACTACGAGGAATGGAATTAAGCTAGCGAATCGGGATTTCGTCGAGAGTGGAAAACAGAACAGTCGCAGCCTGCTTCTTTAATTATCTCGTTAGAGAATATCGTGCAGCTGTTGCAGCTTTACAGAGCGAGCCTTAAACCAACAGCTTCTGTATGTATAATAACGTGGGGCAGGAAACGCGGATTCGTTTCGTAATCTAGATTTTAATTATTTACGATTTACGTTATTTTCTCTCGCGCTAAGTTTTTTCCTTCTCCTTTTTTTTTTGTTTTTTTTTTTGTTTTTTTTCGTTTTTTTTCCTTCATTTTTTTCTCGTTTAATCGAGAAAATTCGTACGGTCGGCGCGCGTATGAGAAAATGTCGCTACGGATTGAATAATAACGCGATGTTGTCCGACATCTCGTGTTACGCGGGGGAAAAGTTTCTCTTGCTTTTAATGCGATCAGTAATTCGGGGAATTGGAAGCGGCGTATTTTCCCGGCGTATTTTCCCGGCGTATTTTATACACACACGAACATAATCACGCATTCGTTCCAGCGTTAAATTTTCGTTCATACTGCGCGTTCTCCAGATTCTAAATCCGACAAAATTCGAAAAAAACATCCCTTACCCTCACCCCGATCCAATTGATAACAACACAGGGATAAAAGGAAAAGAGCAGATTGACTAAATATTGCAGGAAAAGACTGAAACGTTAGAGTTTTTAGTAAAAAAAAATATACCTGTATCGAATACATTTTTTAACAAAAAAAAAAAAATACACACACCTTATACGTCCTTTTTTTCCTGCGGTTTTTCAGTAAAACCTGCTCTTTTTTTCTCTTTATACGTTTATGGAAATAACGAAGAAGATTAGGAATTGCAGATTTTGAATAATGAATAATTCAAACTTTTATAGACGTCTGCGAATTCGACGGTCGGGGTGAAAATCGTTGCACGACGTGATTAGTACGCAATTAATTTTCTCCAGCAGGTCTGAAGCAAAAAATGAACCTCTTCAATTTCGCTGCAGTTCAAATAAAATATACGTCCAGTCGCAAGCCGCGGCGATCAGTTCGATTCGGATTTTTACAATACCTTGACCGCTGGGAATAAAATCAGATTGATGCGAGACAAAAAGAAAAATTAAAAAAAAAAAAAACCATAAGAACGGGACAAAAGAATCGTACTTTTTGATTTGCGCTCATTTCTCTTCTACGAAAAGAAAGTGAATTTGCAATTTAACAAAATAGTTTTTGTTTTCTGTATTACGCTTGATTTTTTATTATTATTATCTTTATTATTATTTCGATTGGTGCGCATTTTTTCCTTCACGTATAACACGAAGTGAATCTGGAAGTGAACTCAAATGAACTGAGCAATTCTTCGCGGTTTGATCTCAAGCGCAACATTCACATCGGTGAAGAAAAGCAATTCCACATTTCTTTGCGATAAGGATAATGAGAAAGAAAATAAAATAAATAAATAAAAGGAAATAAGAAAGGAAAAGAAGATATTATTTAGCGACGAAATGGGGCAAGCCAACACGCGAAGAAATCTAGAAAGAGCGAGATAAAGAGAGAAATCGATGCCACGATAAAATTGGCCAAAGGTTTAATACACACGCGCGCAAAAGCGAAAGTCCTCTACTCCGTTTCGATTTCGGATGTAATTCACTTTTCCCCGCCAACCTCAGCACGGAATCTCATAGAAACACAGGGAAATGTCAAGAGATTCCTGAAAGGGATTCGACGAGAGGAAAAAGAATATCAAAAATAGGACAAAAATAAAAAAAAAAAAATCAAGGGACAACCGGAACCTGAGTCAACTTACAAGTGGAGAGTTGAAATGAATTTTAAATTACACACTGCAGTATTATTACACGCGTGTAGAATGAAATGACGTGAAAAACGCGCGATGAAAGAAGATCGCAGTGATAATCCAAAGAGCTGAAATTACATTTTAATTGGAACGAATGATATCGTCGATAGATCGAACAAATTTTTATGAAACTTCACCGACTTTGCGACAACTCGGTTATAATCATAGCTCAGACAATTTTTTATCTCACGATCCCGGAATACGCCAAAATTTAATTCGGATAACATATTCGAGGTGATAATTACGAAAATTGTATACCTTCTTCAATTATCTATCTTATCCTTTGTGTTTGTAAAATTATCACATTTCCATCTACTCGTCGTCCACGAGACGTGTTACATGCGCACATATTTTTTTACATGACGTTGAAAGAAAATGGATTTGAAGGGGGAAAAAAAAAACCGATTTTTTTGTTGTCTTAGTTTATCCAATATCGCGATTAAAACTATGCTTTTAACGAGATGTTTCTGAGCAATGTGCGTATAAGAATAGAGACGCACGCGGTCTCGCGATGCGATCACGCAACGGCCATTATATATGTATAATTATTATGCCTGCACGTGTATACATGGAATTCATTGTATTATCAGTTTTTTAGTCTCGGGTTAATGTTTTTTTTTTTTTCATCTCCCTCTGCCCTCTCGTTTTTCCTCCGCTTCAACGAAACACGCGAGCGTTTTACATTCGTGCGTAGGTACCTACGTCGAAAGTTTGTAGGCGTTTTATTACTTCCCTCTTGATGTAAATTGCGCGTATGCGTATAACACGTACGTATGTACCTACATAAGGAACATGAGCAGAGCAGGATTAAGTAAAACGATCAATGAACTCGGAGTCTCGTCACGTTTCGCAAGGAAAACGAACGGGAACAGTGTGAAAGTGAGCGAAAGAATAAAAATAAATTATTAAAAAACAGAGAAGAAAATAAGGGTGTAAAAATAATGTTTCTATTGCATGTTCGATTTAAAAAACAAAAGCTTGATCACGGACAACGATGCTGCGTTTGAAATCGAGGTAAAAATTGTATGAAATCCGATAGATTTGTTCGATGGGTAATTTTATGTAAAAGACTATTTTCAACGAATCATTGGGAAATTTGCTTTTTTTTTCTCTTCTCCTGTATTCAAATCCAACAGTTTCACCTGTTGTTTATAATCAATATCGTTGCAATGTTGTGAAATTAAATGTGCAGCGATACCAAGGTTTTGGAAAACAAAAAAAAAAAAAAAAAACAAGGGTTTCAACGAATCTGGAAAAAAAAAAACATCCGAAAAAGAAAATGATCCATCGCAAAGAATGAAACGGACAGAAAACCTAATCGATGTTCACCAATTTCGATACTCTCAAGCTTTCCGATTCGTAAAAGCATTATTCTTTACCTATTCATTGATATTTATCTTTGTTTGTTTTTTTTTTTCCACACAGATTTTCGTAGAATTTTTTTCAATCCACGATTATCTCCCGATAGGATTAAAAAAAAAAAAAAAAGTCTCCATTCCCGGCGAACCGGCATCAAATTCAAACTCCGATTAAGATCCGTTTTTGCAACTACAAATAAAGGACGAAACGAAAAAGTAAAAAAAAAAAAAAAAAAATTGCTCGCGTGGGGAAGAAAAAAACGGATTCCCGGGATATTTTTTTTCAACTCGACGTACCCTGATGAGGACTGTAATCGGAGCGTCTTCTTCCCCGGTGTTCCGGCGTCCCGACGACGGCCATACTCCCAGGAATCGGGGAATTGACGTCGGAACCTCGCCTCGAAAGGACGCCGCCGATTTGTTCCTGGTCGATCCTGGATCGGGATGGCATCACGTGCGTCGTGTCCTGAGGCGAAGTGTGAACGGAGGAGAAAGGTCCTCGAACCGGCGAACCGTGCGGCGAATATCCCGACGACGGCAGGATTTTGTCCAGACCTTCAATATTCCGAATCCATCGATACCGATACAAGTTTACTTCAGGGGCTTTATCGTACATTTTTTATATCTTTACACGTGCTTTCGAGCATTTTATTTTCTCTCTCTCTCTCTCTCTCTCTCTCTCTGGCAACTCGTTTACTTGGGTTACTTTGTTTTTTCTTCTTCTTCTTTTTGCATTCTCATTTTTTACTTGCAGTGATTTATACAATCTCGAATTTTTAACCGATAATATATTTTTTTTTTTCTCCATTACCGACGTTTCTCGTTTTCAATTTGGAAAATGCGGGTTTTCATTTCTGAGGTATCGACAATGGTGTGAGGAAAAAAAAAAGAAAAAAAAAAAAAAAAACATTCCACTACATTTTTGTTCGTTGAATTTTGTTTCGGATTAACGAATGTGACAATTTATTTTATCACAGACGACGGGGAAATTGAGATGCTGATTAAGTCGCAGTTTCTTGTATAAACTATCCGTTAAAACTTTTGACGAAAAAATATTGACTGTAGGAAAGACCGTGGTTCAAATTTTGCTTCGCACAAAGACAATCAAACGTGTGTACAAAAATATCGATAAATGATAAAATCAAGACATTCCTTTGATTCTACGAAGAAATTCACGTCTACTTTCAGTAAATAACCAAAGTCTATATAACGTCGAATAATAAGGAAAAGTTGAGCAATTTCATAAAAATCGATAGAGTTCGCTTAAATTTCATAAAATTAATTTTTTACCCGTAACAACGCTTCGTAAAAGATGACTGATGATTTCGGGTACCGGGGTAAAATTTTTTCAATCCCAAAAAACAAAAAAACGGACAAGAAAAACCTCGTAACAATCAATTCGCAAGCGTATCGTTTGTAAAATATTTCCTACTCATTGGGCGTATTCTTATTTTTTTTTTTATAAAAAAAAGGGGGTAAATCGGTAATCGCATAAGGTGTGTGTACCTTGGCCCTGTGGATGATGAGAAACAACGGATTGTACGGCGGAGTGAGGCGAAGGATGAACGATGCCGGCGGGACCGAGAGGATTGACGAAACCGTGGCCGATGAGGTTTCCTTTCATGATAGAATTATCGACGGCCGAAGAAATCGCCGGCACCATACCGGGCAGAGGTATACCCCGTGCCAAAACCTCCTGAGGAGGAGAAGGAGCCGCGATTTTCGAGCTGCCCGTAGTTGACGGACACGGAGAACCGCTCTGCAAGGATCCTCGACGATTTTGGGTGGGCTGCATTTTTTCAAAGCTGCGCAGTTGATTTTCTTCGATTACGTTGTCTTTTTTTTTTTTTTTTATTTTTTATTATTATTTATTATTATTTCTTTATCTGGCGGTTCGTTTCTTCTTCTTTAAACACTGGGTGGAATTTGAGGGAACTTTATTTTCAGCACCGATCGGATCGCTGCAATAACGAGGAGCATGTTTCACGTCGTTAGTTATAATAAACAATTGCCAGATTTCACGAGGAACTAAACTATCGTCGTTGATTAATCGAGGGAACGTGTCTTGTTTAAACAATCGAATTGAGAAAAATTAATTCTCTGTCTCTGTCTGTCTGTCTATCTATCTATCCATCCAACTATCTATCTATACGTCTACCTTTCCATCTAGATATTTTTCTCTACCGCGGTTCAAGAAGTAAAAATATCTATTCCGTTTCTTTTTCTTTCCTCTGTTACATAAATTCGCAATTAGCAGTTACAGGCACGCTCTGCTCAACTCTGCGGAAATATAAGTATAACGTGCTACTGTACGCGTGTAGATGAATCGGTACGTGTAATCTACCTGTTGTCGAGACTCGCTCAATTATTCATCGAGTTGCAAGGACCGAATTAATGACATAATGATGTGCTTATACGTATCCACAATACATTTATCTGTATATATATATATATATGTATGAATATGTAATACACAAGAATACAATCGAATGAATTTCTCTTTTTCGATTCGCGAAAATTCTTCCGAAAGATATTTTTCTTTCGCAAGTTGTATCGCTGTACTATTATTGTTGTTGATGTTTGTTATTGTTATTATTTATATCGTATACGTTTCCTTTATTGCAACTATCAATTCACGTGATTTGTTGAACGTTGAAGATGAGAAGAAAAGAGGAACGAAGAAGGATTATATTTAAGAAACTTCACTGTCCTCAACTGCAACGACACACCACACGTCACTGATATAAGGCATTGCCGCAACGATATGTGCAGAGTTTGAAAATAAAAAATTAAAAAATTGATTAAATAACAATACCGTTTCGCGCAAGTATAAAAAGCGCACGATAAATACGTCAGTTGAATTCCAACGTGTATCAATCCGTGCACCGAATGTCTCGATTTTTATTTCTTATCGTTCTCCTCTTCACACACACACTCTCTATCTCTCTCTCTCTGTTTCTCTATCTTCCTTGGATCGATGATAAAAATTGCAAGTGTTAACCTAAAATCTCGTTGTTATTATTATCCGTAGAAAAGTCGTATGTTCACCACAGACGAAAAGCTGGAGCTTGAGGAAGAAATAGAATAAGAATAAGAAGAAAAATAAACGGAAACGATAATAGGAGATGTGGAAAATAATGTTAACCGGCGAAATTTGGTGCACGTTTTTCGGAACACGTCCGTCCCGACGAATCCGTCAGCGACAGGGAGCGGCCGCGGGAATACTGGAGGAGCTCCGTCGGGCACCCTCGGCGTAGGGAAACGCCGCCGCGCCCTCTCGACGGCCGCGTCACCCTCACCCTCACCCTCACCCTCAACCGCCGCCGCCACCCCCGAAGCCACGGTCATAGCCACCGGCGCAGGTACGTAGAGTAAACTATATAGGACTACCTACGTCGAGGAGGACGAGGAGGACGAGGACTACGCGCGTAGCGCCGCTTCTGCACCCCATGCTTTATACGTACGTAGATATATGGGGAATTCCATGGGAACCCAACGAACCTCCGACCCTAACCGTTTCTGATTTTCTTCACAATATTTTCAGCGATTTTTGCAATTCTGAAACGGTACACTGGGAAAAATTTCATTTGTTACAGTAGCTAGAAAAATTGAGTGAAACAGGTATCGTTAAAAAAACTGTTTGAATATTGCTGGAGTTACGGAAAACGAGGTACGCGTAAACATTTTCAGCTATCGTCGATCCTTTTTTGGTAATCGCAACGCAAAATCAGTTTCTGAGGTTTACTCTACTTTTTTAGTTTGATAAGGCTTTAACGTCAATTTATTCTCGCACAAGCGTTAAATTTTCGCAACGGTTACATGAAAATATAGTAACCGTGATCGTAATGAGAAAGAATAGTAACGGATACTAGATAAAACTAATTTTCATTTTCTACCTAGAACTATATTTCTCCATTGTGGTAAAAGATGAAAATAGTTCAGAACTGAGCGTTAACCGGAACTCAAAATTTCTGAATTTTTTCAGATGTTTTATTCAACTCGTTAATTATTTGGCCATATTGAGAGCGGTTTTGAAAACGACCTTTATCAAAATTCTCGAAAAGTGTATTTTCTTTTTCAAACGTTTCAAGACCGGCCTCACGATGGGCTGATTGTTTTTCAAAATTGTTTTTCAACACTTCTAAATTTTCCGATCGACTGAAAAATTGTCTCAACGGTTTGAAAATTCCCAAAATAATTCTTAAAACTTCTGTTTTTCGCTTGAAACATTTCTAGAACAGTTTTATTGTAAAGTTTGTAAGAAAAAGAGAAAAGAAAATTGAACGTACCGAAAAATATACACAAAAACCGCTGCGTAATGGAACTGGCCAAGAAATGTTCCAGGTGAAGTTTTGAGAATTTTTCGGCAATTTTCAGACCGTTCAAACAATGTTTTAGTCGACCAAAAAAATAGAGTGCTGAAAGAAAGATGGAAAAAAATCTGCCTGGCCTAGAAATGTTTGGAATAGAAACGACAATTTCTGAGAATTTTTTAGGATTTTAAGAAAGGTCCTTTTCTAGCGATTATCAACGAAAAAAATCAACCACAAAGAAATTGCAAAAAATAGGAATCACACTTCAAATGTAATCCCTTCAAAATCTTCGGTTATCGTCGTAAAATACGAGAGACTTATTCACTTATAAATTAGACGATGAACGATTGCTGGATTTCAATGATTTCACTCGATCTCATGCGATTTCAAATGATTTCAATATCAAAGTTATTCGTCATTTCGAGTAACCTTCCAACATGATTATAAACAATTCGAAGCAACTGTAAAAAATTTCCAGTGAAATTTCTCAAGTGATTTGTGTTTGTGTTTCAGATTTCATAAATTTCAAACACTTTTCATCGATTTCACTTAATCTTAACCGATTTCGTTACAATCGCCTCATATGAATTGGTTAAAGATTTCAAGAAGTGAAACAAGCCTCTCTTAGAAAACGAAGAAATTAAATAATACACTGAACAAAAAGTCAGCGAAAATTTTTTTTCTTGATATTTTTCAGGATGATTTCAATCGTATGGAAATAAAATCGAAAATTGTCAGAGTCTCAGGTTGAGTGATTTGGCACGGAATGACCCATACACGTTGGCGCCTATCCACCCCGGAATGAGGGGGTGGACGGGGGTTGAACCGCGGTGTTCCTACAACAACTATACCACATATACTATCCCACACGCACCCTGGCTCGAAGGCTGCCGATGTCTGTACAGTGAAATGTGCGTATAATTATTCATTCGCATATATATATATATATATATATATATTATTATATATATATAGATACATCGTATTTATACACACACACACACACACACACATATATACATATCCATGTTCGAAGCACGGCTGGAAATTATTTATTCGACAATAATGGAAACAGCGAACCAATTACCGAATTTTGTTTCATCTAAATATTCTTTGATTGTTTTCTCTACATTGCAGGTCGTTGTGCGTTTTTTCTCCACATTTGTCGAGACCTCGATTCATCCAAATTCCTATCAACTTTTGTAGTGAAAGAGATAGAAAAAGGATAAACGATACAACAATTATACCGCGTCGTGTGTAATTCATGTAATACTTGACTGTGCATACGTGTTGTATTCATGGATCGATTCAAACATTGAGCGAAAAATTGTGATTTGGATGTAGTTTAATGAAAAAGGAAAGAAAAACAAACGCGCATATATATATATATATCTACATATTAATGGTTTAGTTTTGATTTGGTCTTTTAATCACGCTGTTCGACACTATTTCAAGTACCCATGCAGCCAAACAACATACAGTGAAATTCTTTTCACGCGATAAAAATCAAGCAAAGTCGCAGTCGAATGAATTAATCGTAAAATTTACCGAAACTGAGAAAATTTTTTTACACAAATTTTCTTCTACTTCACAACTAACTGAAATAAATTCCGGATTCAAAAATAATTTTCAATCAATAGAATATTCCTTGTAATCACTTGTGAGATCAGTTTTTGTCTTGTTCTAAATTGACGAAAACATCCAAAATCTTCGGTATCAAGAGACAGACAAACTGACATAGAATAAATAAATTTCATCAAGTCCGGTTTGTATCGAACGAATTGTTTATCGAATAAAGCAAGCAGAACGCGAGAAGTAAAACTTATTTCTCTCGTTGAGTACGAGATGAGAAAAAAATTGAAACAAAAATAAAGAAATAAAGAAAAAGAAAAAAAAGAATGGCGTACACAACGATAAGACGAAAAAATTGATCCTCCTCAAGTTGGCAAGTACAGTCAAAAATGTTCGATCACGACGTAACGAGGAAGCGATTTATACAGGGTGTATTTCAGAGCAGCGAAGTTTCACCCCTGCGCCGACTCTTCTTATATATATATGGCAACCCGGCCGTTTTCCACGACGACTCGTCGCCTCACCGCCTATGTCCTCGATCCTACACGTAAGCCGCTGTTTCTCTGCTTGTTTATCGCAAGTGAGAATACGGACATGTATGAATCTGTGTAGGAAAGTTGGAAAACAAGTAGAAACAACCGGTGGTTTCACAGCCCGTCAGACGGCCGCAGTAGTAACGGTCAGAGATGGTCGGACGGTCTTTGCTTCGCGTCGTTTGTCTCATCGTTGTTCAATAATCACACGGTATCAATAATCGTCGGGATTAAATCATCAATTTTACGAATTCTCTTCAATTTAATCTGTAAATTTTTGCCAAACCAATAAAAACAAATCAAACGGCAAAAAAAAAAAAAAAATTGTAAAAATTCTGCAGCAGGTTTTTGCAAAGTTTTATTTTTTGAACCTTCCCGCCTTTTTTTGTTCTGTTTTCGTTTTTTAGTTGCTCGCGGCGAAAGAACTTGCGAATACATCGCGTGAACGATAATTACATGGAGAAAATCTCTAACGAGTGAAATATTCACGACAACGATTTAAACCGCCCGCGTTTTATCTCTACGCAATACACATTTATACATAATCCCGAGTTTGAAAACGTTTTATTAACTCGACTCGAGTAACTTTTGTGACATTTTATTTTCCCTACTTTTTCGTTGTTCTCTGATTATCATAATTCTCGTTAGGAATAATTTTATTCGGTCACTTTTACCTATAGACCTGCAAGAAATCTTATACACCGTCAAAAATTTCGAACGATTCGCGTATATATATATATATATATATATATATATCGTAGTGTAGAGAGGCCTAATAAACCGAAATCTCGTACGTCAATGTTATCGGTACAACTTCGCGTGGATTTACGAGTGTCCGTGCGAAATAAACTCAACGCGCTGGCTATAATATAAGGAAATAAAAATTTTATAGAACGGTATTTGCAGCTCGACTGTGTGTGTATAAATATTTCTTTGGTATACGTGCAGTTGATCCGCAATTTTAGGATCGAATGAAAAACGTTTGACGATATAGAAAAATAAGAAAGACCACTTGTACAAGGTTTAGGATTAAATAACAGGGGGAAAAAATAAATCTGAATTAAAAGCGAATGCATATTTCTTCGCGAATTTCTTCAACGTCCGAACATCGCGATTATGTATATATATATATAAGGCATTCCACGTCAAATTAGTAGCCCATATACCTCATCCCCTTCGAATTCAATCAATTTTTAGTATGATCTTTGTACCGACGAAAAAGGATCTCGGAATTTTTATCAAAATTTTTTAGGCACCGTTCGAATTTGAGAACAATCAGAAAATCAATTCCGAAGATGTTATTTTTTAAAATCTTAAAAATTTCACAAATATTCTACGATTTGAAACGTGATTTTCAAGCACCACGCGATAACGTTTCTTTTTACTTTTTTTTTTATTTCTCTCTTTCGTATACTCCGATTTAAATAGATCACGGAATGCTAATTTGACGTGGAATGCTACATATATAAATAAAATCAATTCTCGAGCGTATGAAACGTTGTTCCATCACCGGTATACAAGACATTACGTAATATACTCTCACCTTGCACATAGTGCATAATTCATTATCTACATACTAAAATCTGAGCACAGTGTGCATACACGTGTACGAAACGTTATAGGTAAATACATGTACACGTTATTATCCCTTCGCTGCAGACCCAGTATTGTATAAATTTTCCCACGCCGATAATACGGAGATACGAAGTTGCACGCGGTAGACGGAAAATTGGATCACAGGTAGAATTTCGACAACAAATCCGATCGATATGCCTGGCAGAGTTTGATTTTACACCCTAGTTTTCAGTAATTTTCAGTGTCAAATATCGGACGGTATAAAAGTGTCGAAATATTTCAGAAAAGCTGACGGAATAAAAATACACAAATGCGGGAGTGAAAGTAAAAGGGGGGAGAAAGAAAAAAAAAACATGCATATCCAATTAAAAATTCTATAAAGCAAAAGTCGGTTAGGTAAACATCGTGCGAACTTAGCCAGCTGCAGAATTTTGTCAAGCTTCGTGATACAAGTCGATAAAAATTTCATCGCGGAACTCGAATGAATTATTTAGGGGAAGTTTCCCTCTCTCTTTCTCCGTGCGACACGCACTCCAGGGTATATTCGAAACGACGGGCACACACATCAAGGTATCAGGGATCTAGATCGACGTATAAACGTACCTGAACGTAACGAGCTTACGCATCTTCGATATACATCGTGACGAAATGTTATTATTACACGTGCACGCGGGACGATGGTTGTTGTTGTTGTTGTGGCCTTGTTTCGGAATTATCAGGAGAATGTGGTACAAGCAACTACTGAGTAAATTTATAATTGATGATAGAGGTGTGAAAATAATTTTTGTTTCTTGATCAGAATTATAATATGCAAATTATATTTAAGATATTACGAAAAACATTGAGTGTGAATGGGTCGAACAATCTCAATGAAGAATTAGAAAAAGACGAGAAAGAATAGTACATTATGTAACAAGGGAATAATCCAATTTTATTCCTGCGTTACATATACGACTTTATTCCCGATTTAAAAGTATATTCTTTTTAAGTGTCAGTGGGATTTATCAGTCTGAAAACTATATTGTTGTTGAAAGATTGTAATAGTGCAGAGTGACGTAGTTCGAAATGGAAAATAAAGAGAGAGAAAACGTGATAAAATAAAAAATTAATTTGAGAGATCATATTTCCCGTAAATATGAGAAAACATTGCTACTTTTTTCCCACGGATAAGGGAAAAAAAGTAAGTAGAGAATAACACACCATTTTACGTCCCGCTTTTCAGGTAAAAATAAAGTAAACATTATGGTTGAGTCGGGAATAAAAACAGTTTATTTTGATTTGAGATAAGGGTTTCATAAATAAGGCATTTAAAATTATTATATTATTAAACAGTGGTGTTTTTGATCCGATTGTACTAATAATTTTGGGCTCGATTTTATTACCGGATAGACGTCGAAAATTAGTCAAAAAAAAAAAAAAAATGATCGAGTAAATCTAACATCATGCGTGTAGATATAAGATGAATAAGGCGGATCAGCGATATACACATAAGGTGGTGAAAATCAGTTACGTCAAGTTAGGTTGGATTAGGAGGCCGGTTGTCGGCTTGACGAGATGGTACAGTTTGGGATAATGGCAAAGCTGGAGGTCCTTTAGGAGGAAATAAACCCTCCCTGCTTTTGCCCCCCACCCCTTTCCCACCCCTGAGGGTAGTTTATTAGCCCAACTCCAGTGCGTGGAAGAAAAAAAAAATCTGAAAGCTTATCCTGGACAGCACAAGAGAGAGAGAGAGAGAGAGAGAGAGAGAGAGAGAGAGAGAGAGAGAGAGAGAGAGAGATTTTGGAATTTTCACAAAAATTAGTCACATTTAATTTATACGATGTGAGAATTTTTTAGATTGAAACAAAGCAGCAAGTACGCGATTTATACGTTTCGAAAATTAATAAGGAATGTAGATATGATAAATTGTAATCAGACTGGCTAAGAGTGAAGAAAATTCTGTGAGAACAAAGAGGATGCAAAAACAAAAAGAAAGAAAAAAAAATCACTGCGTCGAGATAAAAAAAAAAAAAAAAAAAAAAATGAGCATAAGCAAAGGAAAAACTCGAAAGATAAAATGATAACAACGCTGCCCAAGTTTCATCCGCAAGCGTTAGGGAGACGTTCGAGTTTATCTCTACAGGTATGCGAATGCGTGCGAGAGAGATAAAAAAAAAAAGGACACTCTCTTTTGCCCCTATATTCAGACAGTTTTGTTTAATGGTATTTAGGCCCGAGGGCTTGAGGGAAACGTTTCCATATTTATTTTACGTATATCTTTTCTGCCCCCCCTGCCCCCCCCCCCCCCCCCCCCCCTCGTTTCGTTCTTTCTTTCTTTGTTTCTTGCGTTACTCTTATCTTCGCAAATATACGTATGTCATGGAAAAAGGGGAGAAGCAAAAAAAAAGAAATTTGGTTGTTAGCGTTAGAATCGATTGGGAAAGATAATAAAACTAATTTAAAAAAAAAAAAAAATATGTAGAAAAAACTTGACATTAGTGTGGAAAAATGATCGGTTTCGTGATCCGCGGTTTACATACGTGCGTTGTTTTTTTACCCTACATGAGCAACGGTGATCTAAGAGAAAAGTTATTTGAATACAACAGTGAAAAAGTTTTCGAGTTGACGGGGCAATAAATTATGCTGATGCGTGTGTCCTTTGAATACATCATGCATTCATTGTATAATACATTTATGCGCATGTCATGTATATCCTGACGCAAGGATAAGAGCCGTTCGTTCGTGTGGAATAAAGTTTCTTAAAGGATTCGAATGATAAATAAGGAGAAGGAAGACATAAAAGTGCGAAAAAAAAAGTAACGAACGAAAAGGGAACAAAAAAAAAAAAAAAAAACTACTATCGAAAAAAGTGAAAATTGTTGTTAAATATCATTATCCAGCTTCTTTCCTCCGTATTTTTTTTCTCTTTGCGGCGGGGTTGAAGTTTCGAATTTGAAAAGTTCCGAAAACGCATAATTCAGAATTATTTTGTGGCGTAACTTGAAGTAAAGACATCGAACTTTGAAGTAACGACAAACGCGTGACGTTTCGTCAAAACTTGACTCCGTCGCTTCAAGTTTCGCCGGGATAAAATTCGAAACTCGGCGCTTTCGGAACTTTTAAAATTCGGAACATCAAGCCCCCGCCCCCTTTCTTTCTTTCTTTCTTTCTTTCTTGATTTCTTTAAGTTTGCAATTCACCTACGTAAGATTACACAGTTTACCTCAAACCTTCCTCGTTCAATATTCAAGGGACTTCGAACGACGACGAAGTACGGAGAGAGCAGCGTCGCCAAATTGGCACCGAGCCTCTCCCAAAGTAAACCCACCTCCTTCACCTTTCTGTTCAAGTCAAGTGAGTTGTGTGTGTATAATATAAACTCTCCGCAGCGATGCGACAACGACTCTCGAGTTAAAGCCCACCGAGATCATTCGGAGCATCAATTATAACCCTGCGGCCGAAAACAGTGCGAACAAAAAGCAGGCATCGCTGTACCGAATAATTACCACACGATCGTTACAGGTTGTACTTTATTTTCCGTCCCTCTTTTCATCGTTAATCGAGTCGATGATCATTCGTTGATCTTTTCGTCGCGACGTTTGATTGTCGCTGTTTAACGATAAATAATACACAAAATACCGATTAAAAGAAAAGAGAATCAAATTAAATGAAAAGAAAGTTTTTCAAACACAGGATATTGTAAGGAGACGGGTGAACTTCGGATTCGTGACGTTTGATCGAATCCACGAAATTATTGTCAAAGGCTGAAATAACATTTGATCAAAACTTTGTCTTATCCACATAGAATGAATAAACAAATAATCGTACGAGGATGTGTAAAGTATAAGCTTGCGTAGCAAATTTTCCCGGAATGTATATTTGTATTTTGTATTTACCTATATATGTAATAAATACACATACTCGATACAACGTGCAGCATTTGCGGAAACTAATTACACAGTGATGTACTAATTCTGCATACATACGTCTTACACACACACACACACATTCTCTTACGCTGTACGCTAATAAACCGAAGTAGAGAAACTCGGCACTTCGGATACCAGGATATACGTGATAACAAAGCTGTAATTTACCTACAATATGATTACATAATATCGGAAAAGCCCAAGATACACATAATTCGATTCAACAAATTTTCATCTTTAAACGTATTTGAATATATTCGATTTTTTAAAAACTTTTTTCTATCCTACTATTTTATTTTATTTTTTTTTTCCTCTCATTGTAATTATATTTTATAACATTAAGCTCAAAGATATGCGTCCGGATGAGTCGGTCATAAAAAAAACATACATATCAGGGTGTTTCGGAAAAAAACGAGCGTTCCGCGTTAGGTAAAAGATCGCGCTCATTTGATTTTTCACTAAAAATTATACAGCATCGATAGGTGAAAAAATGAAAGCTATAAAGGCCGATTAATCGTATAATTAATTGACGGATAATTATATTACATATATATATATATAATATATACACTTCTTATTTCTCTTCTTGCTTGGTATTTCTTTAATTTTCTCCGACTTTACGAGTTCCCGGGCAAAAGTTCGAGTGTAAAATTGCGTGTGTGTATGTTTAACGTATATACAAATACACACATGCCCATCGACGCAAGACACCCGCACCTTAATTAAGAAGTCGGGAACTCGCCGCGGTAACTACTTCTCGCTGTATAACTGACTCCTGGGCACCGACGTAACTAGCAGTACCTCCTCCTCCTCCTCTTCCTCCTTCTTCTTCTTCCTCTTCCGACCGAGTCCAAGTTAATCAGGGAAAAGATAAACTTCTCTTTCCACCCGCACCTCAACTATACCGATCCGCCGGATTATTTTCCTAAGCTTTTTCGATGGATGATAAAAAAAAAAAGAAAAAAAAACCTTGCAGATTATAGACACGGCGTCTTAATCAAGCAAATGCGGCGCGCCTATGTTAGACTCGGGCTTCCTACTGTAACCAAATCGAACGATGTAAAAACGTCGGAATGTCAAAACGCCACGCCCAACATTTGTGCAAAGATTTATTTCAGGCGTGAAAAAACAAAGACGCTTCATTTACCGCGGCGAAAAGAAAAGGTATGGAAATCGATTTTTGTCTGTGTTTTTTATTCTTTGTCACGTAAAAATTTGCGCACGTTTTTTTTTCTTCGTCCTTCTTCGTGTTCATTTTCTTCTTTCTCTTTTTCTTTATTATAAGATCGTTCGAACGGTACCGAGTTTTGAAAATCGTCGTATCATCCGTCGCTTCTTGGCTCCTTTTTAAAAGAAGTCGAGAAATCGTACAACGATCATTGACGCATGGTTGCATATTTAAAACAGAAGGATGAGAGAAAAAAAAAAAAAGGTAACAAACACCGAAAAACGAGCTCTTCAAAAATCCACCTCAGAGCATATTTCCGAGGAGACGGAAAAGTTCACTCGCATGAATAAACACATCGCGGGGAGAAGAGGGGTGCTTTTAATTTTGTACAATATTGTTACAAAAAAAAACACGTAGGTATCGAGCATCGAGAAATGAATATATGAAATCTAGTGTGTCTGCGTGTGTGTGTGTGTCGAGGTGATAAAGGCAATTACAAAAGATTCTCTTACAACGCCGTGCTGCGCTGAACTTGTAATTTATGACACGACGCTGATCGAATTTGCCCCGTCCGAGTTTCGCGTACAGAGGAAAAAGTGTAGAAAGATTGAAAAAAAGAAGAAAAAAAAAAGGTGCGGAGCAATTTATCCGATAATTGAAAAAAATTGGAAGTGAATTTTTTAAACTCTAATAAGACGTACCTGCTACAAAGTAAACGTGATCCTGTTTTGACGTTGGATAAATCCCGACTTTCCTCTCTCTGTGTTTTTTTTAAATTTTTTTAATTTTTTTTTTTATTTGGCGAGTAATGATACAAAGAATACGTATAAAGAAAGTATGAGGAGGAAAGAAGAAGAGGGATATAAATACGAGGAGGTAAAGAAGGGGGATAAAATGGAAAACTTGAGGACAAAAGGTCCGCCCGGTTTTTCCTACATATGTATACGCACATATGCATGTATATATATACATATATAAATATATGTATACGTATACATACCCACGAGACAAACTTTTATCCCGCAATGCCGCAGAAAATACATTATAGAATCGGTTCTTCGTGTATCCACCTCCCCCCCCTCCCCCCCCTCCGCGAACTTTATTTCCCTCCTGAATTCAAATATTTGACTTGATTTCTCTCTGCACGTTTTTACCAAAGCTGTTTCTGATCCGAATATATATTTGGTCGAATTGGCGAGTGGAATGGGGTATAGATTATTCCTGAAACGACAGATTGATGAGAATTTTCTAAAATCTTCCTCGACGACGTCAACTCGTTAATGTTATCGCGGAAAATTGAAGGGTGTGATAATTGAGTTGATTGAAATTCTTATTTGCGTTATAATTAAACGATTAATTTTTCATCGATAAATCGAATATATGTTGTACGAATATTGTATTATTTTACAAGCCTGCAAGAATTCGATAACGATAAAACGACGATTGATACTGAGGATAAAAACAAAAAAAAAAAAATATATATAGAAAGCAAAAATTATTCTCATTTCTTTCGATAATTCAAACCGATTTATAAGTTTGTTTGCTGATACGGAACTGTTCTTTCGATTCGGGAAAAAGAAGACAAGAAAATAGAAAATTTGAAAAGATTGAAGAGGATGGAATGGAAATCCTACGGGATCGTTTCATCGGAACTTTCATCACTCTCGACAAAATCAAATTCTTTGCTTATTACTAGATGCATATCGGATAGGTGAAAAGATTACTTTCGAATCGAGTCTAGGAGGCAATCTCCGATAAAAAAAAAAAGTTGAAGATTGATCAAAGAAATTACAAATCAAATACCGTACAGCAAAATGCAGCCCTTTTAAATTATTGACATTTGAATGTTTAACTACACCTCATTGATGAGTGTTTAATCGGTCATGAAAATGGTAGGATTACGCAAAAATACGGTAATCATAGCAAATGTCACAAATGAAGAAGGACAACGAAATTCGTTATTAAAATATTTCCCAAACATGCGAACTGCGGGCAGAAGAGTAGAATGGAAATCAGATTTCGTTCCGGGACGAGTGCGAAATAATCTGTGTTTCACGTACGCCAATGAATGGGGAGGAAAAATAAAGAGACAGAAATGAGGAGAAGACGGAAGGTTTTGAAAAGGTCTCTTGAAGCTTTCAAGTGTTCGTCATAGCAACGACGTTATTGTCTCGGGAAAAAAGCTTCGGATTAATCATCAATCTGACGTATGCAGGAAAAAAAAAAAAAAAAGTCAAGAAGATCATCGAAAGAAATAATAAAAGTAACAATATTAAAAACGACGATAACAAGTTTTGTAAACTAATACGAAGGATAACGGAGTTCAATTTCATTTGAAGATAAAAAGAAATTTTTTCACAACAACCTCGAGTCGAGAAAATATTGATCCGAGCAAATGGAAATCAATGGATTAACAAACAGTCTCAGTTTTTTCAAGTCGTTTTTTAAAAAAATTTTTAATTTTTTTTTAATAATTCATCATTCATTGTATGCGATAATGATAATGATAATATTAATAACGAAGCTTCGAGTCGTTTTACCTCCCTCTGAATAAACGGTGAACATAAGCCGTTCTATGCACGGTAGTGTAATAATAAACCTAAGGGAAATAATAATTGCTGTGGCCTGGAGGTCCGTCCGTGTGATTAAGCAGTGTTTAGAAGAGCATCCCGAGAGCGGCAACACGGCGTAGATTAGGATGGATTTTAATCACCTCGTTACCAACTACCGTGGTTATTACACAATAACATTCGGGACGAAGAGCGGTAGGCCGTAATTTTTATCACTTTGGTTTTACCCATTTTTGTATCTAATTTCACCCGCCTCGACTAGCTGGATTATATACTAAAATACGACCCGATTAGGGGCGTGTAACGATAAACTTTTGCAGATAAACAATGAGTGAAAGAAAAAGAATGATACCTGATTGAATCGTGATTTTTGTTTGAACAAAATTAAACAAAACTTGAACAAAAACCCAGCCCAAAAATCAGTTAGCACGTACCAAATTTTCATACAAAAAATCGATCTCCGCGCATCTGTTAGAAATCTGTGATAAAAATCAAACCATCGGTAAAGATGGCTGCAAATAATTTCATTAACATTTTTTACACCAGTTAGTTTGAGACCCGACGTCAAGCAAACGCCACGCTAACATTTGCGAAACGGTCGTTTCAGACAAACGAGAAACTCCCTCGGGATCAGAGAATTGTGTTGCATAAAATATTCGTGCAAGTTGGGAGTTACAGCGGGGTCGAGTAATTAGGGCAGGCATATCACGGACATGGCGTAACGTGTATCAAGAGTAGAGCGAGAGGAAGAGAGAGGGAGAGCAGAGGAGAGGAGAAAGAGAGAGAAAGATAGACGTAGTAACGCCAAAGGGTTTAAGGCTAGGATCGCGAGGTATGCGCGTTACGCAAAATTGCATAAAACTGCTTCAAGAGCAGACGAACAAATTCCTCCTTGGAATTGAAACATGGCGAATGTATAAATAAAAGTGCGACGAGATCAATTCCGTCAAGAAATCGTAAACGACAAGCAAGCGCGGTTGGTCTGAAAGTTTTCAAACGCGTTTCGCAAATTTCACGCCAAATTCGCACAAGGCTATAAATGTTCGTGCTGGCATGTTGGAAGGAGTAAAAATGATGAATACGTGAAAACGAGGGAGAGAGAGAGAGAGAGAGAGAATATCATCGATAGTTCGCCGTTTGCATCCACGACGGAATTCACAATCAGACGGATATATATACATATATATAATAGGATAGATAGGAATATAGAAATCCCGTGTAAACCGACTGCAGCCGGATATCATTTACGGAGCCGGATTCTGCGTGGGGTTGATAAAATATGGCGGGATGATGAGAGGGAGGGGGAGAAGGGGGCGAGGATCTCTGGTTCCCGGTAATGAAATTTCTGAAATACCTCAACCCTGTAGAAATGCGCGGAGACACCTTACCTTGCTTCCTTAACTCAGGTTGCTGGATGGCTGGGTAATAACGAATCTGCCCCCCTCTCCGCCGCCCCTTCAAAACTTGTCAAATTTAATTCCTCCGACGTTTACATGTATGTTACACAGGGAATTTCGTGCGAACCCGAACAACGTCCGACTGATTTTTGATTACGTTCAGAAAAATTTTCTGCTATTTTTTTTATATTTATTACACTTTTCTTCTTTTTTTTTTTTTGTTTGAGCTTATATTTAAACGAACAAATTTTGACTCTGTAGATCGAATAATAGGGAGAACCGTTTTTTTTTTTCTTTTACGTTGATAAACAAGTCTTCAAGTTTTTGGGTGATAGCTGACGTGGATGCGTATTTGGAAAAACAAAGAGAATTTTCTTCACCAAGACGCGATGAAAATTACGTAGGTTTTAGATTTGAATGAGGGGAAAATCCCATACGAACATAGAAGTACGAAGAATATTGATGATTCGAATTTCGTTCATCACTTCTTTCACATTTGTAGTTTATTGATAATTAATTATTATTTTTCAACAAACGTGTTTTAAATGCGAAACTAAAGTTTGTCGAGTTGTAATTTACGATAAACGTTTCGAGAAATAGGTATTTTTTCTTAAAATCTGAAATATCGTTGTGATTTCTACAAAAGTAAAATTTACCCAACGAAACTGTATTTTCTTTTGTTAGCTACGTTGGGGAAATAAAAATTTGACATCTAGTAAAGTATTCAAAGTGCACGTTCAACATCTACTCTTCTTTGCATTCCGCTAGAAGCAAAAAAGAAAAAAAGAAAAAAAGAACTTGTAAACCACACTTTCGTTACACAGAGTATCGTGACTACTACGAATGCATTTTTACGCCACGCGTATTTGTAATATTCGTTTTTGGCTCGCGCAAATTCCACAGACTTGCGATAATTACAATTATATGAGCGATGAAAATTTCTACATAGCCGCGAATATGATGCAAAAAAAATATAATCGTTGTTACGTAGAATGGGTCAAAAGTGACGCTATCAACCTCTGTTATCATTTGTTTTTGAAGAGCAACCCGGAAAAAATATATCGCGCGACTGTTTGTCTAATCTTTTTCCCCAAAGCAGCTTTATTTTCCTTGCCGTCTTAGCGATTATGTTCGTTGTCAAAATACGTCACTCGTGTCCTACAAACTCAAGATTGTCGACGAAATATTACGAGAAGAATAATAAAGAATACAAAAATAAAACCTGTAAGACGAAAAAGAAATTGTCGTTGAATAAATGAATATGAAAATTTCTACCAACTGTTCGCGTTGTTTCGTCAATAATTATTTTTGTCAGGAGATAATTCCAACTAAAGAAAAAAAAAAAAAATAACTTCACACGCGATTTTGGTATTTCCATTAAAAGTTACGTAATGTCAGCATCGGCGTAATTCAAGAAATGATAACGATACGCAAAGACATCAACGCAAAAGCGAATCGCAGGCGGGCAGATAGCCGAGGGAATTATTATATTTATATTATTATATATTATACATTATATCCGACGTATTGAAATATATAAAAGAAGTGAGCGGAAACTTTACGCAACTGTCGACACGATCTGTTTCGGTGCTGACAGATATGGGCTTGAAAATGATTGGACGGTTCGAATCGCTGCTCCTGGAGCTTGCGTGCCTCTTGACCATACTGGGATTTTTTTACCCGTGCTTAGCGGCTTGACGCTTTCTCCAGGTAAGAGAGAACATGGCAATGCTTGAAAGTGTAGGGATAAAAAAACTACAACAAACTCCGCGTCCAGGTGATAACACGAGGATCTCGGCTTCGATCCAAAGAGAAAAGGCAATCGCATCTCTTCCGGACGGCTACGCCCCGATTCTCGACTCAAGCGTGGCTTACAAGCTCTAGAACAAGAAGGGAGTAACCTGGATGGAGGCGAAAGCGCTCTGCGAGAGGGAGGGTGCTAGTTTGGCAGTGGCCGATAACCAAGAAATGTACGAGTACCTGATGGCGAACAATTCTTACACAGTACACGTGGGCATTTATTACAAATTCGACGAGTGGATCAGTATTCGTGACGATAAGTTCTGATTGTTAAAAATCGTAAAGTCTGCGACGTTTACGTCAGATAAGCGATTGTTTCTTCCGTTTCATAGAATCGACCGTAAGCAACATACCATGGAAGTCTGGTCAACCTAACAACAGTCAAGAATGTGTTTGGATAGGAACTTTCTACGGGTCACTAGAAACTATCGATTGCCTGGTAACGACTTCGCATTACGCCTGCGAGCTCCCAATTCCTGAAAAGGACCCTGCGACGAACAGTGTCAAGCCAACGTGACCGACAACCAGGCTGACCCTGATCGCGAAAATTTTAAATATAACGTAGGATTTATGTACTTTTGACGCAGTAAACAAACAATGATTACAACGATTGCCAAGTGAAAAATAAAACCCGTATATCCGATCCGATCCCAAGATATTATTGAAGTTTGGCAAAGATTTGATATTTTCTCTTTTCTTTGTCGGGTAAACCAATTCGCCGATAACGCTGTTTCAAATACAGAGATCTCGGATCTTGTCGCAAAAATCGAACGTAACGAGTTCGGATCGTCGATCAATAGTTGTAAGACACCCCCGAGCAGCGACTGCTTCTCATGTAAAAAAATCCCAATCGACGAGTAAGAGGGAACGAAAAAAGAGTGAAGACGAAGTTGAAGTTTCACGTGTCGAGGTTCATGACGAGGAAAAATACCGTCTGCGTATCTGACGTAAAGGAATTTTCTCCTCGTTAGTTCAACATCACAAGTACCGACTGATTCGTTGATCGATCTTCGTAGTTTCGTTAACACGCAAAATCGATCAACGCATGAACCTACGCGTCATAAAACTTGCGGCAGTAACTATTTTTTTATGCAACACTAGTAACGAAAGTAATCGTTTCTGCGACAGTACAAAAAAAAAAAAAGAAAAAAAGTACGCTTTTACGTCCTAGTACCAAAAACTGCTTCATTTCCGTACTCTGCTATAAAACGTAACTTGTCAGCCACAAGCCTGTTGTCAACCATCATGAGCATCATAAAGGCAGACTTTTTTCACCGACACCTTCCAGCAAGAAACACAATTCGTATTAATTTTTTTCGACCGTATTCCAATTAGTCTCCGCCTCGCGCAAAGGCGCCCGCAATAACGACGCGGGGGGAAAAAAGAAAACGAGCGAAGTAGAGCGAAAAGAAAGCGAAAAATTAAAGAGCGAGACTCACCCTTGCCGTGAAGCTGCTGTCGATTGGTGTCCGCACGAAGATTTTCAGCGGTGTGCACCAGCTCGTCCAATTGTGGTTTCTTCTGCTCCAATTCTCGCAGCACATTCTGTGAAGAATGAATAAAAAAAAAAAAACAACCGTCAAGCGAGCAATTTTACGCAAGTTTTAAATACGAACAATATTGAATAAGGAAACGAGTAATAGATTATTTAAATATTTTTTACTGTGTTCAAAAAATTTTCTGCAATTGTCCGAACTCTGAAACGGTACCCTGAATTTTCTCAGATCCATCATTCAGCTGATTAATTATTTATAAATATCAAGAGTAACTTTGAATGGGAACTTATTGAAAATTCTCAAGAAATTCTCGAAAACTGTATTTTTTTCCAAACGTTTCAAGTCCGGGTCTATGATAGGCCGGATTTTGCCTAATTTCTAGAAATTTTAATTTTTTTGACCAACTAAAACAGTGCGAACGGTTCGAGAATTCCCAAAAAAAATTTCGAACCTTCCATTTTTCACTCAGAACATTTCTAGACCGATTTTATCATGAAGTTGGATGTCCTAAAAAAGATAGACAAAAATCGTCCCGTAAAGAAAATGGTCTAAAAATATTTTGATTAAAAAATAGAAGCGTTTGCAAAATGAAAGCAAAACGGCTCCGTCAAGTAAACGAACGGATATTAATAGAGAGAGAGAGAGAAAGAGAGAGAGAGAGAGAGAGAGAGAGAGTGAGAGCTGCCCGTTTTTCGTTATTTTCGCACGTGGTGCGCGAAAACGAGGCAAGTGCAAATGGCAACTTGAGCACCAAGAGGATTTTGGGATTTTCAAGAGCGACTCTGTCGGGCTGGAAGGGAAGCGAGGTGGGATTATGAAAACAATGGCGATGCTAAGTCTCTCTAATCCGAGAAGCGTTCAGGATTATGAAAAGAGGAACAACAAAAAACACACAGACAATATTCCGAAGTGAAACCTACCTTTCCATGCAAATAACAAACTGCAAATCATACGTGCAGATATCTCTCAATCATCATAAACGTTCGGAGAATATCGGTCAATGGATAATGATAATTGCATTGTAATTTTCTTGCGAGTTCGTTGTTCAAAATTTATACCAGAGGCGAAATATTTTGACGGTGAGGTGAAATTTTTATTTTTTTTTATTTTTGTCGACCTAAATTACCGAATGAAATCTCAGAGTTGTGGAAAATCGATTATCAAGATGATAAAATCAACTTTACACCGATCGCCAAAATCACACACAAGAAGTGTTTTGGTCCACGTGATGGTAAAGAAAAAAAAAAAAAACTGAACGGACAGATTTAATTTTGCAATAATGAGAGAATGTAGTACCGACAATTATAATTACTGGATCAATTCAACTGGACCGATGGGATAAGAATCGTGATACTTGTTCAGAGAAATCAGGTTTCGACGTCCGGACGTTGATGTGATAATAATTCTGGAAAAAATGTTTTGCATGTCAACGAGATTGATGTGGATGAAAATATAATTGCTGTTACGCAAAGTGGATGAAGGACGAAGGTATTGGTAAGTAACGTAATAAAATTCTGAGAAATCCGTATCTTTAACGCGATTAACGAAAGTTCAGAGGAGTTATCATCTCAGAACTTGAGAAACGTTACAACTTTGTTAGCTTCAGCATTGAAATATGAAAGCATCGGTGAAAATATTATAAAAACTTACGTTGGGCGTGATCAACCAATGATTTTTCGATTGGATTTCGATTTATACCTTTTACACAAAACCTGCTCGCAATACTTTATAAATTTCACTTATCAATTTCCAGCAAGCTGAACGCTTATTTTGATAAGCATGTATCAAGCTGCTTCATTGGGAGATGCGCGACTGCAGCCACACTTTTAATCGACGAATCTATAAACCCGAGTGAATGTTGCGTAGCTGGGCATCGAAACGACGTCAATAACCAACATCAAAACCCTGCAATCGAACCTATAAATCTGTATCTAATTTTTCAAATGCATCGACGCGGTGTTGGCGTATTTGCACGAAGGAAAAGTACAACACGTTGGGTTATTCACGAGCAACAAGATAAATACGTAAATAGAACAGCGCACATAGAAACATAATCATATCTTGGGAGTCAAAAGATCAACGAAGCTATCAAAAACTCGGCCTTAAATAGCGCGAGCAAGTCTCCGTCAGTCAGTAATACGACGAGCACGATCGCCCTCAAGTGTAAAAATGGCATCGTTTGTTGCTTCTCTACCGCTGCAACTGCTGTGTCAGTTGATCGCTTCGAATTCAAGCTCAAACATTTCGCAGATCGGTGAGAGACTCGCGTCAATTTAATCAAATAACAAAGACGCAACGCGTGTTCGTCTTAAGGATATTTTCATAAGTGTAAAATCCTCGATTTCACAGGTACAATGACTATCGAGCAGCTGCAACAACAAATCGATTCGACGACCGGCGCCCCTTCCGTTAAGCACTTATTACTTCCGCCGGGCTACGTGGCTTATCCCGAAATCGGCGTCGCCTTCAAGGTTCACAGCGAAACCGCAACCTTTCGAAAAGCTGAAAACCAGTGCAGAAAGGAGGGCGGTCGCTTGGCGATAATAGACAGCCTTGACAAATTAAAGTATACATTATTCCTCAGTGAATCACTAGGAGAAGTTTTACGCGTGGGTCTTTTGGATGTTTTCGGCCAGGAACGGAACAGCATTGGAGCCAGTGAGTCTTTATCTAAACGCGCTTTTTCGTCCACGCGGATAACAAGCATTTTATAAAATCTTTCTCTCGATCATACAGGATCATACTTTGGCTTATCACGGAATGATCAGACGATCGATGGTGATTTGTGTATTGCAATAAAACCTGGTCCGAACGAATTGGGAAAATACGACTGCGACGATGAGAAAGACTTCATATGCGAGCTTCCGATTTCTCAGGAAAACTGAACTGTAAATAGTTAAATCGAGTGAAGGATCCACTGGCTACCCTGATTGTCGAAAATTACAAATTCACATCTCAATAATGGTAAATTGTGCACCGCGAGCGAAATCAAAGTTGAAATCCCGAAGCGAAGCCGAATAAAAATCATGCGGATGAGCATTCTCACGAGTCTCGGTGAAGGATATGGAATCAGATTGAAAAAAGGAAGCATCGTCGACGGCGTTCCTTTCAAACTTGAAACTCGGCGAGAGTTGAAAAATTGTGAAAAATACGATAGCCAGTAATATTAAATGTGTATTAGCAAGAATTTTCGATGAAACGTTGGTATAAATTTTAAATCGTATTTGAAGTTGAGGAGAAAAAATTTCTTTGGTCATTCTGACATTAAATAAAAAAAAAAAAAAAAAAATACATTTCAAAAATACATTAAATTATCATGTACATTACGGGGTTGAGCGGTAATAATAAAAACGTTATCCACAAAGAAATCACTTGTATTATCAGCGTTACTTGTGTTGTTGTTTTTTTTCCTACCGTTTCGTTTGCAGTGTAAGAAATTACAATTCCGAACAATAGTTACTCGCAGGTATTCAAACCTATGCGATCATCGATGTGTGCGGAGACCCGACACATCGGAGGATATCTGTTCCAACTCTTTGCCTGTTAACAGTTGAAAGTTTCGTTTGCTGTTCACGTTCAGCAAGTACGTTCTCCGACAGCATTAACGAAATGAACAAGCTGCTCGCTTTGCGACTAATTTTTTTTCTACGAAGCCTCTGTTCGGCTGTCGGAAGCAATACTTTTGATAGAAAAGCGCACGAACATAGTTTACGCAATATTAACGTTCAGCTACATCGCTCAAAGTTGAAACTGAGTCGTCGCAAGTGAAAAAAAAAAATAGATATCGCGGGACGTTCGACAGAAGCGAAGCTTATAATTTAATTTCGATGTGGAGGTAAATTGTTTAATTTGAACAAATCAATTATATTGTACTGCTGATTTTTTATTATTTATTCTAAAGAAGCACAGATCGCAACACACTTTCAAAAACAAAAATTGAGGTCAAGTAAACCGCGTGTTTCTTATCAATCAATATACCTAAAACACACACACACGCCGATCAAGCAAGCTGAAAAATATTTTCGGTACAGACGCAAATCTCGAAGATAATCTTTTTTGTAAAATGGTGCCAACGACAAGTTTGAGGCTGCTTGAATTACAAAGTTTCAAAAATCTCTCGTCAAAAAGTCGTTTGAATCACGTAGCCCGTTGCTCGATAAGCGAGGATAATATCGTCAGTTTATTTATTAATTTGTGCTTAATTTTCCGCGGTAATTCTTCGCACCGACCCTTCTACTACGTAAAACGCCGATAATCACACCTGACACTTTGGAATCGCCTTTGTTCGCCGTTTAATTGCCTTTTACATCACTCAGCGGCCGGACAGCCGCCTATAATTGGATTGTAAGAATACCCCGATCGATGTTCCAACTTCACGGAACAACGCGCCTCCTCATTCCCAATTTTATTGGTAGGTAATGGAGGAATTTTCTAAAGAAGTTTTTTTTACCCATCAACCATTTATTTTTCAACTTTTTCCATTCGTAACGATCGATCACGAGACGACCGAATCCGTAGTTGGGTTGTAAAATTCAAAGTGGGTTAAAAATCTGGCAGGAATTATGTCATTTTTGTAATTCGTGTGATTGGCAAAAATTCTTCTTCTTCTTCTTCAAAAATAAAAAAAATCAACCGGGGTGGAGGAAACAAAAACTGGAATTAATTGTTTTCCTCGAGGGTTTGAGGAGAGTTCAGTTTTTGTCGTTGTTCAAAAGTTGATGGAATTTTATACATAGGTATTACACGTCTGTATGTATATATAAACGTGCCGTAAGCTACTTTCACGGCGTATTTCTCAAGCCACTCGTTTATACCCAACGAGTTTTAAAGGGGTGGAGAGAGAAAAAAGTGGAGCAGTAGGCACGGAGCCGTTATTAAAAAGTCGAAAACTCGCCTAAATAACAAATTAGGATAACGCCGGTGTTCCTTGCCAAAAAGCGGAGGAGAAAAACGGCGACGAGAAAAAGTGAAGGAAAATAAGGGTGAGGGTAAAGATAAAGGAGCAATGCACTTTTGACCCCGAACCTGAAAGGTCGCAAGCTTCGCATCCTTCGGCCAAGTCGAATTAGCTTTCACGTTTCGTTACTTTCGTTTTCCTTTTCCTCTTTTCCGAGTCATCGTTTTTTGCTGTTTGTTTGTTTTTTTTTCTTCTCTCTCCCTTTGCCAATCTCTCCGTATATTACACGTTTCAAAGGGATTTCCGGCCGGCAAAAGTAACCGGTTTCGCTTCCCTCGGATGACACCGTTGCCCGGAGTTACACAATTCAACTTTTCCGCAATCTGAACCTGAACTTGACCGCTTTAGAAATATCCGAGAGACCTTCTCGCGCATGTTTTACAAAGAATTCGTTCAACGAAACGAGACGAAACGCGATTGTATCAAACTGATTGCGAGTGAAATTTTTTTTAACTCGTATTTCTTTATCCTAAATTTGAAAACTACAACCGTTGCTAATCGCCGTTGTTTTACTTTCTCCGTTAGTCTCTGCTTAAAATTCTCTGTTCTCTGCTTTTTTTTTTTTGCCTAAGAAGAGTCGAATCGGAAGAAAAACAAACAGTTAATAATCGGAAATTAATCAATCATACTGATTACAATATCGAAAGTGTTGAGGCAATCAAGAAAATTAGAGTAACCAAGATTGAATTTTTACCGAGTTCTTCAATCGATTGAGACAAATAACTTTTGTAAAATTATATGACGCAGTATGAATGTTGAAACAACTTATTGTTCTGTTTCGAAATATATTCCGATGATTGAAAATCCATGTCGCGAGTGATTTGTACGGAATTCATTTACAAACGAACCAAGCTATTATTAATCAGATCATTAATTGCCAAACTATTTCGATAAATATCAAAAATTTGCAACTTTCTTTGCGTACCAGGGGTACAGTTTTCACCAAAACCAATCGTCAAAACATTTGATTCGGTAACCGATTTCACAAAGTACCTCTATCACAATGTATCCATTCTTGTTTACAATTCCGAATATAGACGGTGAATCTGATGAATCATTGAACAAAAACCTGACCAATAAACACGAATAGATTTTGATTGAGATTTATATTCATCCCCGGGGTTGAATTCAGGATTAGTATATGAAAATACGCGCGGAGTTGATTAAGGATAATTGAAACAAATCGTCTGCGGTTTGTATAACCCGCGTGCCGATACTTTTTAAAGGCTAATAAATTGTGAGTTAAATTTCACCCAACTCGCCGAGTTTTTTACCCTGCAGCGTGGTTAAAATATTTTTCATTGACATATCCCGCGGATCGATGATAAAATTCATCATAGCGCAACGTAACGGCTAATCTTCGTTCTTCCTTACGCGTGGAGTTATATATACGAGAAGTACAAATGCTTCTGCATTATTCATATCTCAGATACTAGAAACAACAACGAAACTCACCCACAAAAATTAGATACGGCATTAAATACCGTTTGCCAACCACTCGCACCATTACACCTTCGAATGTTTTATTCAACCTGATTGGGGGCGAAAAATAGTAGAGCGGATAATAGACGAAGTGGATAAAAAAAAAAAGTTGGCGGAGTGTTTTTATTGTTTTAACCTTCAGCCTCTCGTTTCTATCCACAGATATTATACGCTTGCGTAAAATAATGATGCGATAAAAAAAAATTTCTTTGCCTCCGCTCTTAGGAGGAGACAAAGTTCGTTGTAACTTGAACAGTTTTTTTTTGCCAACCTCTTATCCTCTAATATAATCTCACAGGCACGTAACTTACGTTGAAACGTAGCTGCAGGGTTCCTCTGCCAGCCGACGAATCTTCGGGATCCATTAAGAACGTTCAATTTTTCACTACAGTTTTGCAATTACCGAACAGTTCTCGAACCTTCGGACGAGAGATTGAAGAGAGAGATGAAAAGAAAAGGAGAAAAAAAGAAAAAAGAAAAAAAGAACAGCCAACGTTCAAAACTTTACGCTTACAATATCTCACTCGACTAGTAATCCCTGTTCGTATTCGTCTCGTTATCACTCATTGCTGTTATTATTATTGTGATTACGATTATGATTGTTGTTGTTGTTATTATTAATTAAAACCAGCTCATCTCTTCGCCTATGGGGTAAAATTTCGTGCTACAAGCGGTTACGAAAATTCTACATGCAAACTGTGCGCCAACGTTGGTTTATCATTGACGTAAATAAAAAGTATGAAACGAAAGCAATAAAATGTTGCATGACAAAAATAAACAACACTTGTCACGCGTGTATAAAACTGTATTGTTATACCCGACGACGAATCATACTGTAATAAGGAGAGCTGTACGATAATTAAGGTAAATGACGTTATATTTATAAATATTATTTTTTCGTCTTTCGACGACGGCAATCATCGATCCTTGTCTAGATTTTAAAAACTTTTCGCGAGGTTACGACACGCTTCTGCGATTACGTTGCACGCCGATATAGTAGTAAAAAAAAAAAAAAAAATAAATAAAGAAATAAATAAATAAAATATATACGTACGAACAACAATTGACAATAAAAACATAAATATCCGGCTACGGTGGCGCCGCGACGTCGTTGTTAGAAAGCGAGGCGTCGCGTTTATAGTTTCCGGCGTATCACGCAAGGAAGCGGAGCAAGCGAGTAGAAATTGTCAATACTTGTTCGTCCGTTTCAGGGTTGCAGCAGCAGCTATCGATTTTGGTTCGAGACCACGCGTAGCGTTCCCGTCTCCGACGAGGAGGGTAACCTTGATACCCTTTTGGAAAACGGAGTCGCTGGTGGGGGTTGAAAAATCGGCGGATGAGAATGACAAGTCGGAAGTACGGAGACGAGAGCGGAAACCGAACCGCAATGGCTCGTTTCAACGACCGACAGACGCAAGTAGGACTCGAGTGATACGCCGGCACGTGGATCGTCGGAGAGACGCGTCGAGATACTGCAGGGGCGATATTTTGGCGCCGCGTGAAACATCGGCTCGGTTATACGAGGAGAGCCGACGGGGTTTTTGGGGGTTGAAACCGACGTGGGAAGTGTAGGGGAGGAGAGAAGGGATGCTGGGAGAGTCGCAACCCCGTCTTTACTCTACGTCTACGGACTCTACGGAGCAGGCGTGTTCAGACACGAGGATTCTTGCCCTGTGCCGAGCGAGTGGCTGAAACTACGTATGTGTGCGGGGGGATGATGGAAGTTGGACCGATTACAGCGAGGGGTTCGAACAACCCCCGGAAGTCGGACGAACAAACGATTTTTTAATGGAGAAAAAAAAACGAGGCCGTACATTGACGACTCAAAGTTCAACGAAATTTCATGATATTTGGTCCAGATTTTTAAGCCTGGTCAATTTTTATACATTTGGAAAACTTTTTTTTCATTTCCTTGTTCGAATGATGAAACTGGGAATGAAGAATGAAAATTTTTCACAGATATTCGAACGAACTTGAGTAAATTGATCGGAAAAAGAACATCAGATGTTGTTAAAAATGTGACATAAAAAACAAGGAAAAATACGGAATGAGAAAAGCGAGGGAAATGAATTAATTTGATTTGCAAATAATTGTGTTTAAAAAAAAAAAAAAAAAAAAAAATTGTCTCGCTATGAATGTATAACAAAGAGCGGAAAATTGAACCTTCGTTAATACTCGGCACTGCGGACAAACAATCCTGTGAATTACGTATCTCTGAAATGTATTTGCAGAGTCCACCGCACACGTACTTACATCAATCCTTCACGTTTGCGTCAAACATTCGCGCTGATTGACACGTTTCGGGGTAAAACGAGTTGCTGCGAATAAGCAGTGAGTATATATTTGCAATATCGTGATTTACCAGCCAGCCAGGCGAGTGTGATCATAATTATTAACACGACGTTTTCCCGGTTATTTTTCATTTACAGTTGATTCGATTCCGATGTTGGTGATATTTCATTTTTTCGTTTCATTTTTATTTTGTTTTTTATTTTATTTTATTTTTTCCTACCTCATTGAATTAATGTGCCGCCGTTGTTTATTTCTCGGATAAATTCGCGGATGAATCGCGGCGAGGGTAAGAAAAAGAGTGAAAAAAAAATAAAAAATAATATAAAATGAAAAAAAATAAAGTGAAAAATCGTAACCTCGGGCGGACCGCGCGTAATTTTAATGGTAAAATTGAGCCCGACTTTACCGTCTCTAGCCCAGAGCGTGTGTTTCATCAGCAGCATACGTCAGAGTTCTCCTTTTCAGCCTGCTACCCGTTACAAAGGGTAAACTTAATTACTTGTAACTACTGCGACTTTGAGCGAGACTCGTCGTCGAGTTAATGCGACCCCCCCAAAAAACGGCGCTGACGTTGCTTGTAGAAAAACCTTTGTTTTGGAAATAAATCACCCGAAAAGTTGGAAGGATTTTTTTTTCAGTTATTTTTTGTTTTCTTTTCTTTCCTTCTTTCTTTTAAAACACGGGGGATTATTCGCAAGATAAAAGTTTAAGAATCTACCGGGTTTACAATCGAGTTGGAAAAGCGTCGAAACGATAAAGTTAAGAACAAGAAGTTTAGAATCAATTTTAGATTAACGAATCGTGGTAAGTTTTATTGTTAAAAGAAAACCACTCTCTATCTCTCGGGACAGATGATAATTGATGACTGTAAATTTTGATCGAAATAGTTTCAGAGCGATTTGTAAGCTGAGCCGGTTTACGTTATCGAGTATACATATATATTATTTTTTTTCCTTTTCATTAAAAATTCAATCAAATAATGGGTTATTGTATTCGTGAACGAATTCCGCGAAAATTACCTGCGACAAATTTTTCATACCGTATGAATACATTTTCATGTATAAAGTGTAAGTTTACTTTATGCAAACCTGTATCGATTTCCCTCAAAATTGCTTTCTCGTCAATCCATGTATGTAGCAATAAAATTAGCCTATGATTTATTGAAATTTCATTATAAACGGTACCGACAATTTTTGGCATTTTGGCAAAAAGGCAGATTATTATCATGCGCCAAAATATACCCGAACTCTTTTATTGCAAGTAGTAATGACGAAAAATAATCCTTTTTTCGATTAAATCGATTATTTTTCAAACTCGATTGAATATCAATTATCGTGACTGTCTTACTTACCAAGTAGTGTATTCGATACAATACGTGATAGGTAATAGAATATTTTCACCCGAAATTACAAATCATCAAAAAAACTTTTCCCCTATGAAAACTACATACTGAAATTTACGAAATTTTGGCTTCATATGCAAGATTTCAAATAAAAAAAAAGAAAAAAGAAAGTACGAAATAATCGATGAAACGATTAATCTTCAACGATTCAATCGAGTCGTATTCGATTATTATTAGCTTACTGACAATCGCTAATTGCAAGTCACTTATTGCTTCGTTTGCTTTTTCGTATCGATAGTACGTCGTATTAACTCGATTACTTCATCTTGACCCAACGTTACTTACACTTATCCATTAATAATTCCGTAATTTTTTTTTATTCCCAACATTTTTTTCCCCGTTAGAAATAAATGACCCGTGGCATCCCCTAATCGAGCCTTTCGGGCTTAAAATCGGACGATACGACGATACGACGTAGGCATGAATCTCGCGGCTGGTTCCATCAGGCCTATTGTTCTACAAATGCCTTCTAGATTCGGAGGGTTTGGCATTCCCGAGTACACTTAACCCGATTTCTCGACCATTAACCAATCCTCTCGAAATCCGCCCCCTTCCCACCCGCCCTCCCTTCCTCCATCCCTCCCTCCCTCCCTCTCGACTCTCCTACAGTAATATTCTTGAATATGAATGTCGAGTGAAAATGGCCAATTTTTGGCGAAGCAAAGAATGAACGGGATCTGCTTTAAGGGGCATAAAATTGAAGAACCCTTCGCTCGGAAATACCAAACGAAGGAAGAGGGGGGGGGAGGGGGGGGTTGATAATTAACACTTGGTGAACCTTGGCAGCACGGACGGCTTGATGATGACGATGATGATGATGATGATGATGATTTAGTTCGCGTGTTACGAGATCGTTTCGAGAGGCAAGTACGTTTTCATGTATATTAGGTATAGATTATATTGCCAGTGTTTCCTGCCTACGGTTATAAGGTAACTATACGCAAACAAGACACGCACAAGTATAATGCACAGGTTGTGATCCAAGACTAAGTTTTCATACCGACAAACATGAATTTTATCACATAGAAATAGGTGTGTCGCTTATCTACAATAAAAAAAAAGAAAGAAAATTGACGAATAGTCCGAAGCATGCGAACGCGTTAATTTCTACCACCGAGAGGTATGAATAAAATTAGGAAAAAAAAAAAAAAAAAACAGAACAACAAAAAACCAAAAGAAGAAGAAAGAAGAAGAAAACTCGAGTGTAATTTATTTCGTCTTTTATTACGTCGCATTTGATTTTTTAAGCAAAAAAAATATGCCAACGAAGAGCGACGTAAATGAGATTAAAAAAAAAACACGGTGTGTTACGCACAAAAATAAGTTACCTCCATGTTGGAATTATTTCAAAAAGAAACGTTTACGAATGAGAGAAGAAAAAAATCGAAGACATGAATTCACGAATGAACTTTGCGATTTCATACCAGAATATTAACCTTGACAGTAATTTTGTATGCCAAGAAACGAGAATCGCAGCTACCGTAGATGAATGAGTGAAAGAAAATGAAGTTGGCTACGATAAAGCCGGTTCGAGAAAAGAAAAAAAAGAAAAATTAACAAAACAATTGCGTCCACTTTTGGCTTATACGTTCGTTGGAATATTTACTACTGATTCGATTAATATCCGCACTGTTAGCGCCACTGCATACAGAAAGATGTATTAATTATTGCCAATTTGTTACGTATAACGATTACAGATCGATTAGATTAGCGGCAGAATTTGAAAGTTGATTCGAAACGCACACCTGCATACGAATAGCAGGAAACGATTCTATTCAGCCTCTCGCTCGCTACTTTATCTCCCTCTCTCTCTCTCTCTCTCTCTCTCTCCCTCTCTTTTTCCTCCTCCTCTCCGTCTCCTCCGTGCAAGCTCTGCGCCCCGTGCACGCCTCGTCTTCCGAATCGGAAATCAATAACAGGCGCCACCGTAACAACTCATTGTTTTGACTAACCGCTAATGACATTGAATACCACCTTTGACTACCTGATGATTCCACCTGTAGGTGGTGAAATTATTCTAAAACTTACAGTTCGACTTGGACGCTGAAATTTCCAAAGGGGGTCAATGTCGAGGGCTGTATTGCGCTGGAGGGATGAAGAAAGAGGGCAATAAAATAAAGACTGGGAAAGGAGGTGAAAAAATCACGGGACGATCTCGCTGCTTGCAAAACTGTCAATTTTTCCAAACTCATAATCGAACCATCGGCTGAATTTAAACGCTCCAAGGTCAAATTCAAGGGTTGGTATACGACGGGGTACAGGATCGAGTAAAAGAACCACCCTCTGTGATAGGCGTGGCTCGAATTTAAGGTCCCGATCGCTTAAAGCTCTCTAGCGAATCGAGATTAAAGCTCTCGGATGTGTTTTTGCCTGTAACAAGTCGAAGAGCTTCGACGAGCTTGCGATAGATGGCGGTGAAGAGTCGCGAGGGTTGGGAAGGGGTGAAAAGTTGTTTTTGCGGCGGGTAGATTATCGGCGAACTCAGGATCCCATCCTTCGGTCGGTAAGGAAGATTTTCGTCGAGGATGTTTTACCGGCGGGTAAAGAAGGAAGGAAGAAAGGAAGGGATGAAAGAAAAAATTATCAACTCGAGGGAAGAGTTACTACTTACCCTCTGCTTCTCGAGGAGCTGTAGAATCTCGTCGACGTCACCGACGACGACGGCTTGCTGACGGAGCATGTCTTCCTCGACGGTCAGCCAGTCGCGTATCTGAAAATAAAAGCAAAGACCCCACGAATTATGACAATGAACATACGTTGGAATCGAGGGGCGATTCGTAAAAGAAGACGTTCAACGATTTCCGCAACTTTTAACCGACCGAAAGGAAATACGCTGACGTGTTTATTACCACCGGATATTAACGGAAAATTTCCTATCCGCCTGTCCGACCGAACGATGGGAATGGAAATGGGCCGATCGCATTTTCAACGACGTTCGAAAGATTAATGACGACGATTATGCCGATGGAGTTTCCGACATCCGGCTTCGAGTGCCTTCGACGAATTCAAAGCGCGTGGAAACTTTTTAACCCGTGAAAATGTGCGAATGGTGTTCACGTTCGGCGAGAGAGAGAGCAAGAAAGAGAGAGAGATTTCGCGGTTTGAAATCTGTTTTTTAGAGATCCGGTACAGTACAACGGAGTGAAAATTCCTGATCGAACGATGCAAAGGAGCGAAATTTACTCGCATTGAGATCCGGGGTGAGAATGAGAGGAGAAAACGTTCTAAAATCGAGAATCAGGGATTCGGTGACATGTCGAAGTTGGGAACGTTACAGTAACGATTCATCTTGACCGAGAAACTTTTGAATTGTTTGAAATTCGGCAAATCGTAACAAAGCAAGACACACTCGTATTTCGAAATCCAAGTTTTAGAAAAGTGATCTCGAAAATTGAGAACGAGTGAATTTCTTTCCAACGTATCGTTAGGATAACCTTACCAACTTCTGGATTGCCATGAGAATATTTTCGGATCGAACGACCAAACCGAGGGACGCCTGCTGCCTCTAGGAACGGCGTCGAATCTCTCGGGGGGATTAAGAATCGTAAGTTTCGATTGAGAGGGTTCAGACAGGCGGCGGTGTAGCGTAATATCGAACTAAATCACAGCGGTGAAGTTTCATTTCAACTTTACAATTGAGTCCTTCTCGAATAAGGGGGACGGAGTGGAAAGTTCGAAGGGGAGACGACGAACGACCTTGACTGAAAGCCCTGAAAACCTTCAAGGTCGCCTCTAATTTTCTTTCATCTACCACGTTGTTGGTGGTGAGTGAAAGTATTTTCACGATATCACGCGATTCGATTCTGCAGAAAGAAATTCATCACATTACAGTCTTCGATTTTGAGTTCGAAAGAAATTAATGAACCCTACAAGCGAATAACACATACTCCGCATACTTCCGTTTAAATTATTTTTCCTGTATCGTCGATTACCTCAAAATACGACTAGTAGTATTCGTAGTTGATTGTACTGAAAACAATCTCACAATAATAAAATTGTAACTTGAACCGCGAGTTTTTCCTTCTACTTTTACTTTCTTCCTTGTAATACTCTGACAAAGCGTATGTTTACAACGAAAAGCGAGGACACGGTCAAGCGGTAAATGTTATCGCATGACCTGATAATCCGCGGTCACTTCGCATAAGTACCTAACCGTGCGTTGCTTTCTTCGATGTCAAGGCAAAAAATCATTGCGTTTGCGAAGAAGATGTCGAAAATTTTATCATTACATGATTTAAATTTTATCCAAAGCATTGTCAAGCGTAAGGAAAATAACTATGCGGCAATTAAGACCTTACGGAATAACGAAGCGTTATTAACTGACTTGTTTTCTTCATTTCGTTCGAGTTGAAATCAAGAAGTCGTATCAGCTGAGTTAGACCCGTAAGCTTTCAAGTTTCCGGATCATTGACTTTGACTTTATCTTGCGTGTGTTTCACGAGATTTATAGAAATTGTTGAATGAAATGATAAAACCTTTCGTCGCCAAATTCGCATTACTTTCTGGCACTGTTACGACCTTGAACAATCGGACAAGGAATATATTTTTCACGGTAGTGCAGAGTGTAAAAGATCAGTCATTAATGGTACCCAAACTTGCTACTGAGCATCGACGAACTTCGGTAATTTCGTATCTAATTAAATAACGTCTCTTTATCGCGGGTCTTTCCTAAACACGGAGGTTAAAAGATCACGGTAATCCGAAAGCGGTAACGCGCAGAAACTTGCAGTCGCGCGAAGTAGTGGGGTTATCTCCAGTTCCGTGGATTATAAAAAGGGAAGCGTCAACCGAGAAAGTCAGTGAGTACCGAACAACGACACGTGTCACTTTGAAAATGGGTTCGTCATCAATGTCTCCGTGTCTCCACGTAGCGAGCTTCATCGCTATTCTGGGACTTTTCATCTCGACAGAGGCTCGTGTCGATCAAGTCGGTAAGTGAATACCGTTGATTTCGAAAAAATTGCGAAAGGTCTGCCAGAGTGATTGAAATTAAAGGCGCGTGTCAGTTCAAACCAGGTTCATCGCGCAAGGCTACACCATGTGCATGGGCAACACCGTCGCTTACAAGGTTTACAACGAACGGCGGACCTGGCACGAAGCGGTGCAAGTTTGCAGAGGCGAAGGAGCTCGCCTGGCGATAATCGACAGCTACGAGAAGGTTCGAGTCATCGGCGGAATGAAGCCGTTCAACGCCTACGTCTGGGTCGGAGTGTCGCGATCGGATCCGCAGCATCCTTGGATAACGGCGGACGAAGGTAAGTGCCCGATTACCGAATCCGAGGATTCGCGGTCCCTGACTAATTAATTCGCGACTCCCTCCGCCAGGCGCCGTGATGAACAACGTTCCTTGGGCACCGACGAAACCTTCGGGCCCGTACAACTGCCTCACCGTCCGAGGGTGCAACCGGGGATTGAGCAACGAGGACTGCAGCCAGCGAAAGGGATTCGTCTGCGAAGGGGTGATGATAGGCTCGAAACCCGAATTTGTGTGATTAGGTCAGCTTGAATGAATTGGCTGACTGATGTCGTTGACACGAAAACTGGTATCATGATGATTTATACTTTACAATTCAACCATATCGTTAAACCTTGACATATATATTCAAATTCTATAACCTAACCTTTTCAATTCTACAAGTGTGATGCTTCAAGATCTCTGGTTTCATAAGTATCACAAGTAGAACTCATAGCTTGAATTAATTAAGACGAGTCGGTCAGAAGTCGTACTTAATTTGTTACTTTATCATTACTAATCGGAAAACAGAAACGACCTTTGTAATCTGACACGAGAAAGTGAGATAATACCGACACTGTATGCGGATGTTGAAGCAAATAATAATCTGAAAAACAATAAAAAATTTGTAAACTAATTGGAATAAACATAAGATAGATAGATTCCTACATGTAGTAGCGTTTGTGTTATGATGGGTTTTTTCTCTTATCGAAAACAATAACTGGGCAAAACAGTCAAAGACTGATTACGACCTCGACTACAGGACGTAATCCATTATCTACGAAGTATATTTACGGCGTAAGGCCTGCCTCAACAGATAACCCAGTCATCTGTAACCGGGGATAGTTTATCTACATTACTTGCGTAAAAAAGTCACGATTGCTCTGATAAGATGGATCACCAGAATCACACACGTGCCTCAATGAACAAACTCCTCGAGTCCGAATGTAATCGCAACGAGGTAAACGACCGTTAACCCAAGTTAAGACTGTAAATAACTCGTCTCGGATAAATGAGCTTAAACGAGTCACTTGATTCGGTGTAATCAATATTCTTCATGCCTATCTCAATGAATACAAAGTCGCTTATCGACTCGACCTGACCCAAGGATTTTAACTTATCAAGAACATTTATCGTACGTAATAGCTCTGAGCAATCGTGCGACTGAATGGGAATCCCGTCTGAATAAACAGACTGTTGAACTTTCACCCGAAGCTTTAGTAAAAACCTCGCGATAAAAATTTCATCGTATAATTTCGAGTGCAGCTCAATTGCCGATCGTTTGATGTTTTGACAATTAACAGTTTTTACCATTCTGTGGTGGATCATAAATGGTACGTCTGAACGAGGGATGAGCATCGAAAGATCAGTATCGATATTAAGATAATATCGTAGACAAAACATCGATATTTTTCGCCACCAATTTGAATGAGTTTACGAACCCCATGACTAGAAAGTAAGAGAGAAGGAAATGAAATTTCGGGAAACAAAGTTGGGCTGGGTTTCATTAGTTATATTTTTTATTAGTTTAATAGCTAGTGTAGTAACAATTTCTGCCGCTTGCCCCATTCGTGTTCTTTGGTTGTTCAAATATTATGATTATTAAGCATTGACCAGTCGTTCATAGCTGCCATCGTCCCTGGTCTGAACTTTGACCCCGAATTTTGTATTCGTCAAAAATGCTCGCGAATCTACGGATGCGAGTGAAAATTTGCACCGAGTTGAAGGGAGGATGAAAAGAAGAAGAAGAAGAAGGAAAAAAAGAAGAAGCGGGAAATAATCGATCAGAGGAAAATTTAGACGGGTAGTTTTTTATGACTCCCAACGGAGAAAGTGGCGGAAGGGGATGAAGCGGAGAAGTTCTACCCGTAACGGTGACGACCCTTGGCCCAAAACCTGGACCACCCGGTCGAAGATACATCTACTCTCACGAATTCGTCTTCCAGGTTGTTGCGATTGTGTGCGAGAAGCTCACCAACGGGGAAAAAAAGCTGCGTCCGTATAGTAAGGAGGGGCGAAGAGATGTCGAGGGGTAAGATTTCCCCTAGACGTATTAAAGGGGCGGTTGGATAAAAAACGGTCGCGGTTTCTGGGGTGGATATTGTTTTTTATAACCGGAGAGACGATGACTGAGCATGTTTTCCAGTCGTTTCTTCGTTCTCATTTACTCTACACGATTAATCTCTCACGATCGAATTGAAATCAAATTATCCCGAAATTTCGTTATCATTACCGTCAGTGTAATTATCCTACATTTGTCCCCATGTAATTGCGAACTAGCAATCACACTTTGACTCAAGTTATTTTGTCGCGGAACGAAATAATAATATCGTAGGGAAAAAAAAAAAAAGAAAAAAAAAATTAATTAAGGATGTAATCGATTCGATCAAGTCCCACCTTTTTTTTTTCTTTTAAACTGACGAAACCTATCGTCGATGTTACAGTCTTAGTCTTTCGTAATTTCAGACTGAATCAAAAAACCCATCATCCGATACATTGTTCTCGTATATAGAAGGCAATGTTTCGAGGGATTAAATTTACATTTGACAGGTTTCTTTGAGTATCCGGCAATAATGGAGATTCAACGTCGCCTGCCGGTAATTAGAACGATTAATTAGAACGAAGCCGGGCTTCTCTGCATCCATTGAGTTTAAAAAGAAGCTCAACAAGTTCGCGAGGGTTTTTGAACAATGGATTTGAAGCGGACAGAAATTAGAAAACGAAAATCCTTTTCCTCCTCCGTCGCGAATGATTCGTGAAAATTGTTCGTAAGCTCGGAAAAAAACAAACAACGCGAGGGATGAGAGTTCCCAGATTTTAAAATAATTTCTGTCCGCTGGTAGCTGACCGAAAGCTTCTCATTTCTCCCCGTCAAAGGTTGAACGAGAATGAAAATGGCCTCCGGTTTAGGGTTCGCGACGCCGGGAGAAGATCGAAGATAAAAGAAATCCGAGAGGCACATTGCCTGTGAAACGACGCAATAAAACAAATGTATAAAACAGATCGATCAAACGCGAATACCGTGTTTCAGAGGTTTTCCGAACACGTGTCGAACATCCGTCTCCTCGGGGTTTCGGATTTCTACCAAGAGATGTACGAAAAATTCTCATCCACGCCCGATCGCGTATCGAATTTCATCCTTACAAATTTTCCTCCCACCCCCGCGCCGCTAATTCGATGTCTCGATCTCTTACGTTTCGGAGTTCCTGATCACCGCGGATGTGATTCGGCGGAAGCCGAGAAAATATCTCGAATTCCCTGCCAAGGGAGGGAAGAAAATATATACGAAACGGAGATCCGAGATCCGGGCACGTTGCGCTCAGGGAATAAGGGGGAAAAGCGGGAAGAATGGGAAGGAACCCCAGGGCATTCTTGAGACTCTGGGGTAATGACATTCCTATGGAATGTAGGTGGGCACTTACCCAGCTACGACTCTAGATAAGTGGACATTCGATTTTACTCAACGGGTTGGTAGTGGAGATGGAAGAAAAGTTCGTCGGGTTTACACTGCACTGGAACGGATCCTTTTTCTGCTATATTTGTTACACGTACAGATTTTGTATGAAATTTTTTTTTTTTTTTGGTTGTCGAGACAGAATTAAGTCTCGTTTCCAAATACCCAAAACCAATAAAATATACTTGCGCATTCGTAATTTCGACGTTAAATTGATAAACTTACAATTAGTGAAATATTATCTACGATTTTCGTGGTATTATGAAAATATTGAAACATATCGTATGTAAAAAATACTTTATGTAACAATCGTGATAAAAAGTTCGGATTGGACAGCGACGAAAGTTTTTTTTTTATCATTCTATCTACGGCGAAAAACGACAAGATTGAAAGAAAGTAATTGTAATTTACTCACAGCAGTGAAATTTACGATGATTTTTTTTTTTTTTTTTACGACGGTATAAATATACTTGAAGCAGCGGATAAAGATTCTCAACGTCTTCGTTTGGCTGAAAAACAATTTCAATCAAGGCCGCGGAAAGTACGTCTAAATATAAAGAATATATCGATTTAATTCCCATATTTCCCTAAATAAAAAGCATCGTTGAAAACGGACTCTGGAACTGTGTTGTCGTAAATTTTCAAAGTAACGGGAAAAGTATTGCGAAACTAGAGAAGGTGGTTAACACGAGTGTGATCGAGCATAAAGTGAAAATATCGGCGAACGTGTTTTACCCCGAGTAGGTATAAAAGAGGGAATTAGGAGGTAAAGTTCGGGGATGTTCGAAGCTTTCGTAATTAACAAGGTGGGATGAGTTTTGAGACGGCGTTACGGCCGAGCCATTAGAGATGGGCCGGTGCGTCAAAAGTCCCCTCGAAAGAGGATCGGCGGGGTTCTTGGCTAATCCCGAAGGCGGGGGTGAGCGCGCATCCCTGAGCGAGAAATATCTGGAATTTATGGATTTAATATACGCAATTAGCACTATTACGGGAGAAGGGGGAAGAGGGGGAGGAGGATGACGCTCCTCGGAGAGTAACGAGAGAGGCATGAAAAGCCTCGCTCGATGCCACGCCGAGCTTCAACCGAAGAATTACGGAGGCTTGAGCTTGAGCTTTAACCAGCCGAGATACCGAGGCGCCGAATCGGGGGGACAAAGCGACGGAGACGAGGAACTCAGGGGTGGAATAAGACCCGGGACCTTTCCCGAGGGAGATTCGCTCCCTTATTCGCGTGTATCAACCTGCCCACTGTAGTATCCGTAATTTCCAGGGACTCCAGCGCACTTTGACTATGCTATAGATAATACTGTACTTATATACAATGTATACACTGAGAGAAATTTTTACTTCCGGTTACCGCTCGGTCCTTGACTATTTTCATTTTTTACCACTATCGAGAAATATAGTTCTAGGGAGAAAACGAAAATTATTCTTAGAAAATTTAAATTGGCCTACTTGGACTAGTGATGAACTAATTTTGTCGTAGATTCAGAAATTTGGGATCAGATAATGTTAGATCGTCATCGATATGGTAGATAGTCATCAAAAAGTGTTAGACTGACATCGCGTGGTGATGGATAGACGAAAAATCCGTATAATCAAAGCCAACGTCGAAACTGTTATCGCAACGTAACGAAAGCAATAGCCTGATGGTATTTTCAATGGCAATGAAACTGAAGACTGCAAAACAGTACCTTTGGATGGATTTCAGGAATCAAGAGAGTTCTAATCATACGAGATTGAACGTTCAGTTTTCGACATAATTTCGCGATTCGATAGACTTATGTGATTCGATCACCAGATTAAAATTTTGTATCGCTTCACGGGATTGTTTATGAGATACGAACAAATATGTCTTCGCTCATTTTACACGTATTCTCATGGAGGAATGGACGAGAATCGAAGTTGTCGATTAAGTTTGTAACGAAGTGACCCTGAAATTTGGGTGAATTTTTTTTTTGGCAGTAGAAGCAAGTCCGATAACAATTGATAAAGATATTTCAGAATTATTCACCACTTCCACGATGTTGGGAAAAATTGTTTAAAAAACTGTACACACGTGTGAGGTTGTACTCGGCTGTGCAGGCCGTAAAACGTTGCGACGTGGCAACAACGCATCGCATGCGTAAAACATGAAATTGCTGTATCAGCGTTACTTTTCGGTTATAAATTTCAAAGATCTTGGAAGTATATACATGGAATGTACAAAGCTTTCGCAACAACGTGACGAGACGTTGCCAAAGTCTGAAAAACCTAATACGATGGTCGGACACGCAATTTTGAATATCTGCGTAACGCCGTTAAAACTTCCTTAACCGAATCAGGGAATGCGAACAGCTGACCTGCGTAAAATACGTCGACTGATTTCATATTCCAGGCATAAAGGGTATCCACCAAAGATATTTTGCAAACGGCAAAGTGCCGCGTTGAATCGCAAAGCAGAAAGGATCTGGAGCGGCGTGAGATTCGCTGGTGGAATACAACGATGAGGATGAGAAAGAAATTGCAGCGCGGGATAAATTGATAAAGTCACCGAGTCAAGTCGTGTTGGGATAAAGGGATTTGACCGTTGAATCGAGAGTTAGGAGACAATATTCCGGCGCTCCCCGAGTGATACGACGAATCTAATTCCGTGTCTGATCAGCTCGGGTTCGACGAGGAAATGAAATATTGAACAGAACCTGCTGGGCCTGGAATTACCGAGCAAGGAACGGCATTGAGCGATAATTGCAAGCTTTACGATCCGAAAATGAGGTTAGAGCCGTGAAAAGGGCGACACCGTTGAGTTCCGCTTTTGTTAGCGCTTCGTAATCAGCGGGGAAAATGTCAGGTGACAGAACCGGGTTATTGCTTCGAGTTACGGGCGAGATATTTTCACGAGAAACGTTGCGGTCGTATAATTGGCAGCGCTTTTCCCGAGGATTGAATTGTTAAAAACATTTTTCATCGTTTTTCAACTTAACAATTGGACAGAAGTCGTTCGAAGCATCGAGCGTGGAAAACAAAAGCTTATTAAAGGACTCGGATTGTATTCCGGATCGATTTTAAAGATTAAGGACGAGCAACTTCGAGCTGCTCAGCAACAAGCGTCAAAGGTTTTCCACCGAGTGCCTCGCTTTACTTTCATCTTTATCACGTCGCTGCTTCTCTTCTCGTCTCTTCACTTCTCCCTTCTTAACTTTCACCTCAATTTTATCCTCGAGACTCTTCCGTCCCTTTTGCGAACGAGCCTGCTCAGCCTTTGAGATCAACTTTTACCTTTCAATTCGAGTGGGCAACGCGCTTTGGTTCCATAATGTACCACCTGACGCTTCTCCTCGTCAATAATTTAATACCCACCTACCGCGAATTACCGAGAGGATCGTAAGTCGAGCTCAAGTTCCTCGGATAAAAACCGAGTCGAACTTTCTGCCGGTATGATGCCATCAATTTTAAACGAGAATAATTCTTCCACGTTCCAGTGAGTTGCGATAATTTTACTAAAAACCTTTTAAAAAAAAAAACGGATACTCAAATTATCAACCCGAGTTCGGACGTAAATTTTTCATTTAAAAATGCTTCAAAATGACTAAAGATTCGTTTCTTTTTCTTACGAAACTTTGTGTTTCACAAATTTAGTGAAACATTTCATTCTTTTCCAACAGTTGATTCCATTTTTCTGTTTATTAATAAAAACAAATATCAGTGCAATGTTGAATATTCCACGGTATCAACGCGATAAGAAAAAAGACGTTTCAGCGCTACTGAAAAGTAGAATCTTTTGATCAAAAACCAGTCTTCGCAGAGTGGAATCGAACGATTATACCATACTTGTTTTTTGTTTTTTTTTTTTTGACAATTTGAAATCAAATTCTAAGCTACGTTTGAAAACTTTCGTACCGTTTTTTTTTTCTCTTACTTAAAATTTTGGTTGAAATCGTCGTGGCTTACGACTGTACGAATAAACAATAAATAACGAACGATCAATTTTGGTGCTCGTTCTCAAAATCAACAAACTCTTTCTTTCTAAATGCGCGCAAATTTCTTGCCAAATGATAAAACGTCGAAGACGGTGAAATTTTCGCTAAAAAAGAAATTCCTGCAACAGATTTTCACCATTTTCATTTTCGAGGTTGACAAAAAAATTAAAAAAAAAATAAAAAAAAACCCTCGACGCGTCTGACTTTGTACAAAAGAACCGAACCCCTGTCCATAACGCAGGTACGACACAAAAAGCGAATAATGACTGTCACCTGAAGAACCGACTTGTCAAGGCCCGTGACAACTGCGGATGGCGGTGAAGCCGAGGGGAAGACGCTCTTAGTCGCAGAGACGTCGCCGGGGGTGGGCGACGATGACGACGTCGTCGACTTGGTAATCGGAGATGCACTCGACGTCGGTGTCTCGGGTGTTGCGGGCGTTTCGAGGGGGGCGGAAGGGGAGGCCGCGGCCCCCCTCGGAGGCACCCCCGCCCCTAACTTCTTCTCTGATTCTGAAACAGAAATTGAAAATTTTTTAAACTTAAGAACGAAGCGGCCACACTGAGAAAAATTTCATTTGTCACGGTAACTAGAAAAATTGAGTAAAACAGGTATCGTTAAAAAAAACTGTTCGAATATTGTTGGAATTACGAAAAACGAGGTACGCGTAAGTATAAAAAAATAACCGGAACTAAATCATGGTGAAAACAAGTTTTCGAGGAATAAATTCCACGGACTTTTTCCATGTTTTCCAGGACCTAAAACCTGGTTTTCCTTGAATTTTTGCCCAATTCTAGTAAGTTACTAGAACCTGAATAGTTGAGCTTATCGACTCTATATTCGGTTGAGATTCAATTCGAATTGAAGAAAAATATAACGTAGATAAAAAAGTCAGTTTAAGGAATTTTATTTTTTTCGATGGGAAAAACGTAAACTTGTTAAATCAGAAAATCATTTCTAATTTCCCATATTAGAAGACTGATATTTCCATGACTAAATTAAAATTCCCCTGACAATTCCAGACTTTCCGCGAGCCCTTTTTAAATGCCCCAACATTTCCAGGTTTCCCGGATTTTCCAGGTGTGCGACCACCCTTGTAAACTCCACGAGGAGAGAAGAAGCGGCAGTCCTTTCGCCGAGAGCAATCTAGCGTAGTGCAGATTGACGAAATGTCCTTTCGATATCCCGCGGGACCCAACGTGCAGGCGACCGACTTCCCTGAAAATCTTTACCCAACAGGATTGGCCTTAGACTCTAGAGTCGAGGACCGCCGACCCGCAGCTCTTGGCCCTACCCTAACAGTCTTTGGGATCTGGGACCATTGTCTCTCTACGTTTCCTCGACGCTGCATGGCGAAGGGTGAAATATCATCCGTAGTCTGGTCGAGGAAAGAAAGGGAACAGAAAAAAAGTGGGGAAGAGAGAAGGAGAGAGAGAGGAATCATTTTTTGAGCCTTTTATCGGGACTCGTGATCCTTTTTGGCAAAAGGATTTAATAAATTAGGACGTGACTAAGAAATGGCAAGAAACAACTTCGGTGGTTTGAAATTTTTAGTTCCGGTTACCGCTCGGATTTTTTATCACGATCGAAAAATACAGTTCTAGGTAGAAAATGAAAATTTGTTTTTTAACTGTTACCGGAAAGTCTAGTATCTGTTAATATTCTTCCTCGTTACGATCGCCGTCGCTATATTTTCTTGCAACCGTTGCGAAAATTTAATGCTTGTGCGACAATAAATTGACGTTAAAGCCTTGTTTAACTGAAAAAGTAGAGCAAAGCTCACAAACCGATTTTGCGTTGCAATAACCAAAAAAGGATCGAAAATAGCGCAAAATGGTTAGGCGTACCTCGTTTTTCGTAATTCCAACAATATTCAAACAGTTTTTTTTTCACGATACCTGTTTTACTCAATTTTTCTGGTCACTGTAACAAATGAATTTTCTCTCAGTGTAATCTTGATTTAGGAAAAAAGAAGAAGTGAAAATGAAGGTAACGAAGAGTACGAATTGTAGCCTCGAATCCCTGGGTCAAGGTACAGCTGGGAATGCGATTGAAGTTAGTAAACGTTAACGCAACGAAACAGCAAGGAGAAAAAACAATTATTCCAGAAATTTCGAAGGACTTTCAAGAAGTTTCTTACGCAAAATATCAGTGGGTATATTTTATTTATCACGTTGTATTAAATGTCATACATTTCTAAAGTTTGTAAGTAACGATTTTTCCTAAACACGAATCGATATAGGAACGTTGCTAACTTCATCCTCATAGCCAGGAAGAACTTTGCAAAATATGACAAAATTATTATCGTCGTAGATTGAAAAAAGACAGTCATTTGAATAAGCACAAAACTCGTTTGAATAATCATTTGCCTTAGCAAGTGAACGTTCTTTTTTTTTGTGGCTATGTGCGACTGTGTAAAAATTTAAAAACATTGCTTTTTAAAACATTACATATTTCCCAAAATAGGCGTTACGGTAACGCGGACATCGAATGAAAAAAAAAAACAACAAATCACGCACAAATCAATCGACGAATTATCGATATTCTTCATTCGATCTTCCAATCCGATTTTAACGTTAAAATAAACAATATTTCTTCATCATCCGCAGCTCAAAATCACTGACAGGAATTACAAACGAAGTGAAAATTCTTCGTCCTTTATCCTCTCGCGCGCTCTTCAGTTTCACCCAACTCATTATCCTCGCTTCGTTTCACCCACCCCGGACTCTCCCCCTCACCTCGCATAAATTTTTTTTTTCTTCAGCAAACCGAAGGTTGATGGTGTGCTTTCCCTTTTTCTTTTCTTGTCTTCTTTTTTTTTTTTTTTTGTTTGTTCGGTTCAGTTTTTATTTTATTTCTTTTCCCCTTTCCTCCTTTATCCGTCATAATTTCTCACCGCATCCCTGCATGCGGCGTGTATATTTCATCCCCTCCTCCGACGTCGTCGCGACGACAAAGAGCGCGGATATAAATACAAGTGTAGAAAAACGTCGCCGCTTAGTTTCAGGCAAAATATAATCAATTAATCACGAGCTCAGCTGACGTGACCGATCGGATTGTACCGAGAGTAAAATATTTCTAGAGTATCGAGAACGAAGCGAAAAATGTAGTGTAAGTTTTTTTTTTTTTTCTTTCTTTCTTCTTTCTTTACTCGCTGGAAAAGAGGGTAAAAAGGGTTAGAGAAAACAGGACGCGGGATAAAAAAAAAAGTGGGGGAAATAATTGTATCGACGTATCGCCGAGGAGAAATCATTCTGAAACGGTTTTCACTCCGTCGATTTGACAATGTCGTACGAAATAATAACGAAGGTACAAACCTCGAATCGACTTTTTATCGTGGACGTAAAAATTGAAGCAACTTCTCATTCAAATACCGTATCAATTTTTCCATCTTCTCACACTTTTCTCGCTTCGCGGTACGTCTTCGTTTTTTTTTTTCTTTTTCTTTTTTTTCTTTTTTATCTTTCATCCCCTCTGGCTTTCGGATGAATTTTCACGTCCTCAATTTTTCCACGCTTCTCCATATCAACGTAAACTAAGAAGGACGTTTTACCCCTGCAGAGTATACATGCATACATACATACATACATATGTATACATAGATAGATATATATACAGACACAGGTAAATATAGGTATATCATACACCGGTCGCGAAGTTTTAATATCGCGAGATAGAGACACTCTTTCCAAGACGTGATGGGGGAAAAAAAAAGAAGGAAAATATTTTCACTCTCTCTCTCTCTCTCTCTCTTTCCCGTTTTTACCGCAGCCTTCATTCCAGGCGCGATTCGTGCGACGGAAAAATCCTGAATTAATTTGAATTTCTTTATTTTATTTATTTTTTTCTTTCTTCCCCTCCCCCTCCGACCGCTTCGCCGTGGATATTTTTGCGGTCTGATACGATAATAATTACTGGAATAACCGAGAGAACGACGCTTCATCGTCATCCGGATGGAATATAAATTATGTACGCAAACTCACGGCTGTATAATATGCAACATTTATAGGTATAGTATTATACAGTGAATGTATCCGCAAGCTCGCGCTGTGCGGATCGTGATGATAAATTTGTTCCATCATCCGGGGGACGGAAGAGGGGGGAGGGGCGGGGAATAATGTTACGTTAGGAATATAACGAATAGATTAAGTTACGTTGATCCGTTTATTTCTCGATTCAATTGCGACCACCAGAATTCTGAAAAGCTAACTGGGTCAAATATTCTGGAAATAACTTCATTCACAATCGTCTATGTACGATAATGAATTCCACAGATAGGTACGAACCGAACGATGGTTTTTAACGCTCCTCTGATTCTACTTCCTTTTCGACATTTTTCTTTTCTTTTTTCTCTCCTCTCTGGATAAACGATCAAAAGAGACTTTCGCGGGTTTTGCGATAGATTGCGAGAAGCTGAAAAGCGACGTTCATCCGCCAACGGCTTCGTCATAAATATGAAAACCGTCTACGTATATCACCAAATTTTCCGTAATAATAAAATAAAAAATACTAAAGAATAATAAAAAAACACGTGAAAATGTGTACAGAGATAGGAATGGATTTATTTTTTTACATTCAAAATTTGTCTCCAAATACTTCGAAGCAGTTCCATTTTGATCAATTGTATGTTAATTTTTTTCTTAACTACCAGGTTTCATTTTCACGAAATATGTAACATCGTCCTCTTCGAGTCTTCGCTTGAATATGTCTAACTTTTTCTTCGTTGCAGATTTATAAGACTGTCGTCCGATTGATCCTATTCGTAATTGCGGGTTGTAAATTAGAACGTGGATTTTAATTTTTGTCGAACATCGACTAAAAAGGTAAACTGGGGACTCGTTTCCGTATTTCATCCGAAATTGAAGTCATGTGCTGCATCATTTCGGCTACATCAAAAAATATTCAATATTGTAAGTACGAGCCGTGAATGATTTGTTATTAAAATAAAGAAAGAATTTTTTTTTTTCATCGACTAATAGAAAACCAGAAAAAAACCATTGATACAATCGATATACTTACACGTGTTAAAGAACTGTAAATAGTTATTCCCAGCGGATTCGTCGTCAGCGGATGTCTGACTGATATGCGGCAGAAATAGCAACGCGGCGATAAGCAAAACGGTGAACCGTATCATGACGAGGTTGATTATTTAACGTTGAATGCAGCTTTATGATTAAGTCAAATCGAAGCTGCCGTATTTATACCCGATTAGCGATGCATTGACTCGATCTTATTGCCCACTCATCTAATTGCACAGTTGCACCGAATACTTGAATTTGTTTTGCAACAAACCGCGGGCGACATTTTCGCCAAAGTCATATTGACCCCCTTGTCCCACGAGGATGTAATACGCGGCAAGTAACAGCTGAATCTATTTACTTGACCCCAAATTAATGTCGACGGTCTTTACGGAGACGCGACCTTGCACCAATTAATTATATTGTTCGCTGCGCGAGGTTAATTGAAATAATAAACGAAAACTATGAATAAACTAAAAATAAACTTGGGATCGAGAGGGATGGGTGAGGTGGTTAAGTGCGGAAGTGATTGAGATAATTTAGACCGCGTTAAGAACGGCTTTAATAACACTGCAAGCACCTAATCCTGGTGAGTTAGCTGGGATGAAACGAGTCGGCGAGCCTATTTACACCCGGCCAATCTACTTCACCTAAATAATTTCACGACGCCGGTGAAACCTTCAACGAGAACACGTTTTGAGAAACGCGAATTCGGCCTTGTTCAAGTGCAGCTGACCAAACAGTCGGCGAATTTTGATGAAATTATTTTCATATTACCGCAGCCTGGAATCGAAAATCGAATGAGGTGGAAGTTATAACTTCGTTACTGTAGTAACGTTGCTTCAGGTAAAACTTACTAGGACGTTACTGGGACCCTCGGAATTTTTTTAAATTTATCTAATGAATAATAACGAAGAAAACATGTTCAAATTTTACAACAATCATTGTTTCAATGACGTTTCGTTACGCTGACGTTACCAACTTCAGCCTTCTGAACTTGTCACGTGAATAACCCAAGTATTTATTTGTCTGGCTCTAAGCAGACTCGAGGCATGTTCACTGGCTTTATAATGTCGTGGATCAAGTTTTTCGACATCGGCTAGTAGTTGTTAATGAAATGGTGAAGTGTTCGCGAAGAAGTTTAGGTGCAGTAACAATATTGGACGAAGGAAAGGTGGACTCGATAAACACGGTCTGCGTAGTAATAGTTGCCTGAAAGTTTGAAAGCTCCGAAGAACTTTCAGGATGAATGCGACGTACCGTCTGGATGAAAAGTTGTGAGAGTATAGAAAAAACTCTTCTCAACTTGTCGATATCTTAGCTTGAGTCATTCGAATTTGCTCGAAATCGTTTCCACTTTATGGTAATGAGTGGAATTCATCCGTACTAAACATCTTCTGGACTAACGACATTTTCGGACATGTTTCGAAGGATTTTATCTACTTTCCCAACGTCTGACGTAGACATTGCAACCCATCGATGGTTACCTGAACCGTAATTGAACAACGCAGTTTGCTGCAAGTTTGAAAGCTCCGGATGACTTTGAGGATGAATAGTTGGTAGAGTAGAGAAGAGACTCTTCTCAAATAGTCGTTATCTTAGCTTGTGTAATTCGAATTTGCTCAAAATCGTTTCCACTTCACGGTAATAAGGATTTTAATTTATCCGTACTCAACATCGTCCGGGATTAATAACATTGCCGGCCATGTTTCGAAGGATTTTATCTACTTTTTTCCAACTTCTCGCACGGACTTTACAGCCCATTGATGGTTACCTAAACCGTAATTGAGCAGCGCAGTTCGCTCGATTAAGGGACGCGTAGTTTCAGGAACGAGTTTTATCAGCTATAGACACACTCTGAGCCATTTCGCGTGCAGCTCAGCTCCAGTGGCGATATAACTTTAACGATTGTCACGTAGGCTGGTTAATTACGTTCGCCTGCAGACATTGAATTCGGGACGGAGATTTCCACACTGTAGAGTCTTGTTTACGACGTCGCATGGCGCCGCGCAATCATCTTGAACGATATTGTTGTGGAAAAGCTAGGGTACGAAACTTGACGAAGTTGCTTTTCAGAGGGACGACGATGTGTTTCAAACCCGAAGGCGGAGGGTTGAAAAACGTCGTAGAAGTCCCGTAATAACGCGATCGCGTCGTTTTCAGACCTCGCCTGAACTCGCGGGGGGTTAAAAGTGAGAGAAGAAAAAAAAAAATGGTTCTCCAAAAATATCCAATCTTACGCTGCTGAAGGTAAAAGGGTATTGTAAAAATAACACGGGTCTTCGACTGAAAAACTGCACAGATTTGTTTATACCGTTTCTTGTAGATTTTTAATCACTGAAACCGGTAAAAATATTCAAGAAATTTCATCGCGTAATGTTTTTTTATTCAACACGTGTTCGTAGTTTTATTTACAGTTGAACTCCGATTAAACTCGAAATCTGGTATCGTACTCTTGATTGAAAATGGAAATCATTTTTGGGAAACATAATGTTTACCAAAAACATCCCATGTAGCTGAAATAAAGTATTTTTTTGCAGACCTGTGAGATAATAATAATAAGAAGAAGAAGAAAAAGAAGAAGAAAAGCAAAATGACGAATGCTTGCTGAGAGGAAAAAAGAGACACATCAGCGGGTGAATCCAAAAATTTTAATCGAGGCTTCTGTGCACCGTCCTCGCAATCGCAAAGAAAATTGTCAAGGCAGAACGAGGTGTGCATAAGTATACGGTATAAAAAAGGAGAGCGGATTTGAACAGCGAAATAAAATGAAATCACCACCGCAGAAAGGAAGATTGCAAAAATAAATAACCAGCAATTTTCATCTTTTTCGTTTTTTTCCTTTCATTCTTTGTTAAGAGAATAAAAACAGATTCTTTCTCTAATTCCTCTTCGTCCCTTTGATTTCTCGAAGTTTTCTGTACTCTTGCAGCAAAGTTCGAGCGAAGCTTTTATGAATTATTCAGTATCGCCGTATCGTCGATACAACCCTTCAAGCATCGTACTCGCATCTGCTTCGGATCAGGCCTCAGAGGATTAGAGATTCAATATTCAGGATTCAAGGGCCGGATGTTCCGACGAATTTACGGCGGTCCGCAGAGTTGTAAGAAAAACGTTGACCATCCGAAAAAACCAAAAGAGGTGACGGAAAGTTTTCTGTTTTTTTGTCCTCGACGAAGCGACGATGAGTACATGAATAAATTCATACATTCTTTTTACATCTACGCACGTATGTAAGTATGTATGTATACTTTGTACGTTATATTATATCAAAGCCGAGCTCGAGGAAAAACGGAAAGGATTTTTTTCATCTTTTTCCCACCTTTATTTAACGACGAGTTTCTCGTCGAAAGCGACTCGTTGGATTTAGCGTTGGTTTGAGTTTAACTTTCCCCATAAAAACCACCTGCCATTCAACGAACGCCTCTGTCTGCATCTTTTTCACAATTCGTTGATAATTTTCTGGAGATCGTTCTCGTTTTATCATTACCACTTACTATTTTCGTCCTCTGGATAACAACAAGCAATCCCAAGTAAGCGAGTTCCACGAGAGAAAACGAAAATACGCCACGCGATCGTTGTCTTAAAATTTCTCCAACTGTTCCAACGAACATTTATTACACCACCGAACGAAATCCAGCTTTATTAAATTTCATCTCTGTTTAGTTATTCGTACATAAATATCGTAATAACAAAAATCGTGAGAATTTTAGATGACATTATTTTTGTTTTCGACTCGCCGTATAAAGCTCGTGACATAGTTTCAGAGACGAGCTGGGCCGAGATGAAAATGAAAAAGAAAAGAGAGGAAAAGAAAAGAAACGAAAAAGAAGAATATCCAAGTATTACGAGGGCAACTCCGAGGGCTTTGGAATCCGTATTGGAATCCCTCCCTTTGTTGTCGAGGAACTTTAACAACGGGAGCTGTTTCAACGGCAGATGGTTTTGAGATTCGCAAAATTACAATGCAGGCTATATTACGTCAGAGATTCGGGATTGCGGATCTCACGGAAAAAGAAATTGTCGCAGGCGTCTTTGAAATTTGGAGTAAAAATTATGGGTTTGGTGTAGATTTGCGTTATTACGTACGTTAATGTCCTCTTTGTTTATGTAATACGATGAAATTTCGCCAAAGGTAAACCAAAAAAAAAAAAAAAAAAATAGACGTGGATGAAAAACGTGACTATCCAGACTTTCGCAATGATTATTATCGTTTACTTTTTTTCCCGCAAAAGTTGAGAGGGGAAAATATGCCGCCTGCGTCCCGCTTTTCGGGTCGAAAAAGTTAACGTCACGGTTGAGTCGGGGATAAAATTGATTTAATTATACGACAAGCTCGCGGTAATACTTCAATCGCACTGTATCGATGAAGAAAAGATCTCGCGAAGTGGTAAAAGTGAACGGGCGAGGGCGACAAACGGCTAAAGACGAGAACCCGAAGGTGTGTCTGAACATAACGGCTGTTTCCACGCATCGTCCAACCGTTGACTCGTACTACTTGAGGCCAAGCGCGTGAATAATTCTGCTGCATCTACGCGAATCAGACGAAAACGAGCGTCTATGACCGATAAGGAGAAACAGGCCTCGATCTGTGACATTGATTGATCGTGAGATGAAAACAATGCTGGAACTTGAAGGCGGGCAATTAAAACGGGTTCGGAAAGTTTCGTCGATGCCAATTAATTTTAGCGCTACATCTGTATTAAATGAAGTATTGAAAAAATGTCAACGAGTTAAAAAAAATTTTTTATACCGTTGACAATGATGTAAAGTATTCTTTGCTCGACTGCTCTACAGACTGTACTGAATATGATTTATAAAATTATTAATCAAAATGGAGCCTCATGTTTTTTACAGCTTCGGGGTTTTTCCTCATCTGCGCAACCAGAGATATCAAAAAATTATCGACACGCTTCAAAGCCGTGGTAAAGAAGCGACGACGAATGATTAGGAAACGAATAACACGCCATTCGCTCTAACGCACAGCGAGTCCACGCGAGTTGAGATAACTCAAATCAATAAATGTAAACTTTTGTGTCAAAAGTATACCAGTGTCAAAATAAGGAAAATAATGAACACGTTATCAACTAAATTTCGTATCTTTTTCTGAGATATGTATAATGTCAATATACATTTCGCAGAAAAAAAAACGAAACTTAGTTGATAACATATTCGTTATTTTCCTTATTTTGACACTTAAACTGTGTTATGTGGAACGTTAAATGTATTCAAACGATAATCAAGTTATGCGGAGAATTTCTGAAAACAGATAAGCTTCTCCGGTCATCCGATCCCATTAATCATCATATCACACCGGTATCGCAACAGCGTATAAAAACGAGGAAAAATTTTACACCTCCGATGAGCTTAATTGTCGTAATGATATTCGAGATTGGTAGGTAAATGAACAAAGCGATTTCACAACCAAGTCTTTGTACGCTCAGCATCGAAATACGTCTCAGTACCGTAAAAATCTGTCAAATTCGGGGAAAAAAACTGTCACTAATTGCCATAACACGAGCAATAGACGGCTTTGCAGTCCAGAGTGTCATTTATTGTCGTTGCTTGTGCGAAATGTTGTTGTTCTCGATACGTACTAAGAAGCTGAAGAATTACATCGAACGAAAAGACGAGTAGCACCGAGTTTGAAAAATAAATAATCCTCTGTAGTTTTCAAATAAAAAGAGAATTTACGGTTTTAAATATCGGTCGAACAACGCGGTGACGTTTTTCACGACTAAGTGAGCTGTAATGCATCATCTCGGTAGGAAGAGGTAAGAAACGTAGAATATTGTGAATATCAGTAAAGCAATCGATGCTGTGGATGATAACGCGTGGAAGCATCGGGTCGTCTCGAGATGTTAACGATCTTTGATATCGGTGTCGTCAAAGACCTTCACACTTTTTAAAACGCGATGCGAGCATCGAAGCATTGAACAGAGAAAGACGCTACGCGTGGATCGGTGAAGCGGTGAGGATTCAAGGTAAGTGTACGTTTTATTCGTCAAGGCTGAGCGGACAAGTTTTAAAACTGGTTAAACCTGAAACCCGCTGATCAAGTCGACCACAATTATCCGCGGTCGAGATGCGAAGCGAACAGTCGAAAGGAATCCACATTCGTGTTCTAACGGAGTAGAAAGTCAGTAATTCGCATCAGCGAGGAGTTTAGAAATAAAGTTAAAAAATGGCAGCGCTCCTCGTTTCGTTGCCGCTGCAAATCGCCTGTCAAATAATGTGCGGAACAAATTCAACCAACAATAATCTAAACTGCTGTAAGTAATCGTCAAAGATGAAATTAATCTAAAAGTTCCGTCGCTGTGACACAAAGATCTTCAATTTTATTTTTATTTTTTTGTTTTCTTTACTCAATCTTTTCAGTCGATAATACACCGAGTTTTCAGCAACACGCGCCGTTGTCCAAAGGATACGTAGCCTTTCCGGATATCGGGCTCGCCTTCAAATCGTATCACGATAAAGAAGTGACGTGGGACGAAGCACGGAGACGATGCATCGAAAACGGCGCCAATTTGGCAGTAATCGATTCGATGACCACGCAAGATTACATTATGAAAGTTAAACCAGCCATGTCTAGCGCTCACGTTGGGATTCACAGATTTTTCAACGGGGAAGAATGGACGAGTGTCAAGAATGGTAAGAGTTTGAACAAGTTTTAACGGCGTTACGCAGATATTCAAAATTGCGTGTCTGACCATCGTATTAGGTTTTTCAGACTTTGGCAACGTCTCGTCACGTTGTTGCGAAAGCTTTGTACATTCCATGTATATGCTTCCAAGATCTTTGAAATTTATAACCGAAAAGTAACGCTGATACAGCAATTTCATGTTTTACGCATGCGATGCGTTGTTGCCACGTCGCAACGTTTTACGGCCTGCACAGCCGAGTACAACCTCAGACGTGTGTACAGTTTTTTAAATAATTTTTCCCAACATCGTGGAAGTGGTGAATAATTCTGAAATATCTTTATCAATTGTTATCGGACTTGATTCTACTGGCAAAAAAAAAATTCACCCAAATTTCGGTGTCACTTCGTTACAAACTTAATCGACAACTTCGATTCTCGTCCATTCCTCCATGAGAATACGTGTAAAATGAGCGAAGACATATTTCCTCGTATCTGACAAACAATCCCGTGAATTTATACAAAATTTTAATCTAACGATCGAATCACATAAATCTGTCGAATCGCCAATTCCCGTACGGTTATGGAACTCCCTTAAAATTGCTCATCTTCATCCAACTCGCGCCATGTTGATCGCCTATTGTAAAAGCCCTTGAATAAAGTGCTTACTGAACTCAAGATCGACGAAAACTCGCAAAGCTTGAACGCTCAATTCGAAAATCTTTGCGATTTTTTTCAAGGTCCGTTCATTGATAGGATATAAATTTTCGTCACCAGGTCTTCCCGTGTCTTTGGTTCCATGGGCTCCCAACCAACCGTTCGAGGGTGCCGACTTGAAATGTGTGGGGATGTGGCACGACGGAAGAGGACTTTTTTCCGAAACGTGCACCGACAAACGACACTTCCTTTGCGAGATATCGATACCAAAGGAGAATGTTTAGCTGCGGCGAATACTTGTAATTTCAGACCGAATTGTATATTAGTAGTTGGCAGAGGAATTGCGACAAACTACTGCGATAAACAAACCAGTTACTTATGTGAAATTTTTCCATTTTTACTTAAACAATAAAATATCCTTCGTCTTTCAAACTATTTTTTTTTTCCACGGTTTAATAATCCATTTACTTTTATTTTATTCTTATACAACACTCGGTAAGCGATACTCGGATTCTTCGCACGGGTTTATCTGTCGGTACGAGATAAGAAAAGTCAAAGGGGGAGAATATCTTACGTATAAAACATCGACAGATCGTCGTCAGCGGGAGTAAACGCAGAGGAAACGTAGAGTCAGTCGGTACGAAGTTGAATAATAAACTCGAAAAATGGCAGGGCTCCTCGTTTCGCTTCCGATGCATCTCGCCTGCCAGATAATGTGTGCCGGGAATTCTACCAACGGAAATGTAACTTTTGGTAAGAAATTTATGGGGAAAGAGTCGATCGAAAAATAGCACATAGCAACAGAATAATGTCTGTGGCTGAGGAAACGAACTCAATTGTCTAAATTGTTTCAGGTCAAAATACGTCTACTGGTAAGCAAAACAGTTCCCCGTTGCCCGAGGGGTACATAGCCTTCCCGGATATCGGTGTCGCCTACAAGTCGCATCACACGGAATTGGTGTTGTGGAATGAGGCTCAAAGACGATGCAGCGAAGATGGCGCTATGTTGGCGCTGGTCGATTCGTTGAAAAAACTGGAATACGCAATGAAAATTAAACCACTCACGTCTGCTTCGCACATTGGGATTCGCAGATGGTCCAAGAGGAGTGAATGGACGGGTTTAAAGACTGGTAAGGGTTCAAACTCACTCATCATCATCGTCTCGTCAAACTCGCGGCATGTTCAGCGCCTGTTACAGAAACCCTGGAATAAAAGTATCGATTTCAACATCGACGAAAACTCGCGAAACTTCAAAGCTCGTTTCTGGAATCGTAAAGGTTCGAGGTCCGTTTAGTGTTACGATATAAACGTTTGTCTGTCACCAGGTCCTCTCGTGTCCTCCCTTCCATGGGCGCCTTATGAACCAACCTACGGCGCGGACGAAAACTGCGCATTTATGTGGATGGACGGAAGAGGACTTGCTGCAGGAAATTGCTATAAAAACATCCAGCACTTTATTTGCGAGATTCCAATATGAACGGACAACGATAAGTAATTCCTATGATTTGATTGGTTGGATTTATCGTATCTTTACCGACAATTCTATATACCTACTCACAGCTCGTTAATACGCTTGTAAAAATCATAATTATCTCTGGAATAAATATTCCAAACACAAATTGCATATCACGTGTATTTTGTTCACGATCCCGAAAGAGAATAACATGCCGAAGCGTAAGTGACGACACACTTTGATCTAAGAATTTATTTTCTTGACTCAAGTTTAGGATTGCCTCCTGAAACTTTCCTCCAATTACCAGACGAAAATTCTCCGCTTAAACTCACTGCCACCCCGCAAACTCCGTCAACCTGCCAAGCGCAACTTAGGAGAGCTGCTTAGCCAAGTGTCGGCGACAACCGAGTCATTAATAATTTCCCAGCATACAATGCGGAGGTATTAGGGGGGGTTTACAGATTGGACGGTCTAAAACCGTACCTATTTTTAGGAGTTGCTTCTTTTTTTTTTTTTAAGAAAACGTAAAAATTTGAAGTAATTTGAATTCAAGGGCATTGCCAGTTACACTTTCAAAAACATTTTAGAATTTTTTTATTTTGAATTAATAACAAAATGGCGACATGTCGCGTATAAGTAGCGAACGACCACGTTTTCAATTCGGTGACGCAGATTCCTCGGTCAATTTTTATTCGATCGACTTGAAACTTTGACACAATCTTTCAAACTTGTTCATCGATTTCAGCTAGTGGCTAGGTTTTTTAATTTTCATCTCAAGATTTTTTAAACACTTTTTTATTTATCGAAAAATGATGTGTTTTGTTCGTAATCGTATATGTTTGGAAGAAAGTTTAGTTTTTTCAACATTTGGGCTACGAGCTCGAATCCAAAAAGGTATTTTTGATTCTAAAAAATTTTTCTCCCTCTCACAAGTTGAACAATAACGTCAAGATATGCGCCACCGTAAAAGCTCTCGATTTCGGAGTCATTCGCTACTTATACGCGTCATGCCGCCATTTTGTTATTAATTTCGATGAAAAATTTTCAAAATATTCGTGAAACTATAAATAATAAAGCCCTGAAGTTCAAGTTGCTACAAGTGTTGACGATTTCTCTAAGAGCAAGGAAGAAAATAAAAAAAAAAAAAAAAAGAAAACCTTGCAAGTTGTAACCCCCTGAAACACACTCGATTTCGAAATATTTCATTTCTCCCAAGCATGAAATCTCATTACCGGAGGCCGTGTCTCTCGATACGAATAGATTACGTATTTAATACATACTCGGTCGGGAAAGCATGCAAGCCTTCCGTAATACGTGACGTGAATCCGGCTGAACGTCCGTCCGTCGTAAGCTTAATTCCAATCGCGACTCGCGCGCACCGTAACTTTACTATCCATCCACTTCAAGAACTTCAGAGTTGAAACAGTGTTTCCCAAACGAAAAAATTTAGAAATAAATGCGCGAACAAACGCGACTAGTACGTTAACTAGAATCGAATTCGGTGAGAACGACGCGCCAGCAAATACAAACAAAAAAAAAAAAAAGAAGATCCGATGAACAACGAGACGATAATTAAACTGATCTGATATCGGTCAATGACTGAAGAATCCGCAGAAACTGTCTTTGATTATATCGTAACTTCGAAAAACCAATCAATTTTTCCACCATATTTTCACATCTAATAAGTATACTTTTTCCCCTGTAAATTATACTCCTTTCGGCAGAGTTTGCTAAACCAAGTTTTTCACATGCGAAAGGTTCTGCTTTAGGACGAATATCAGGGTCCGGGAGAAAGGGGAGAGAAGTATAATGTAGCGGTGGTAAAGAGACGCAGGTAGAAAGACAGGCGGTAAAATTCATTCGAGCGTGCATGCATGCACGTACGCGAATGCGTGTGAGTTTCGAAATCCAGACAAAGATTCGGTACTACGCGCACTTTTCACTCGGGAAGCCATTTTGAAAGCGACACTACACATACACACACGCTTTGTCCCGTTTTCATGCGTTTTAACCACGCACTGAAATCCTTTCAATGTATTTTTCATATATTTTTCTATTATTTTGCAGTGTGTATGTGTATATTTTTTTATTTTTTAATTTTTTTTTTTTTTTTGCTTTCTTTGCTCGACGCGAAAAAAACCGCAACAACGCGTTGTAAGGCATTTTCCTTATCCGCGCACTTTCACCACGGGCTTTCACCCCGTTGGAAATTATTACCAACACACCGCGATGCCGACACAAGAGTTCTCCGATGCGTTTCGAATAAATTATCTTTCAGTCGCCGTTAATGACTGCGGTGTAACGATGATTAAAAAATACCGCGGCATTGATTATTACACGACGAATTTTGTCTACGATCAATTATCATACTCACAACTGTGGAAACGTCGTTCACGCAGTAGGATCGATGAGTTAATTAAACCCGACGGTAAACACGACGAACGAAATGTGGCCGACTTACCTGCGAATGAAAGGAGAAGAAAAATTTTCGATTAGAAGAATTAGAAGGAGAGTCGAGCGTTGCGATTACACACAAAAATCAGACGGCAATGACTGCTGTAAACTGTACATTATATACATTTTTAGAGATACGAAAAGGTAAAAATAATTTTAAAAAATAAATAAGTAGAAAAAAAACACACACACGCTGTGTATAAAAAAATTGTTAAAACGAAAACATGCGGCGTCGGTTGCCGAGTCATCCGGCTGAATGAAGAACTTCTCTCTTTCTCCATCTCTCTTTCTTTTTTTTTTTTTCTTCATCCCCCGCGTTTTAATTAATTCCCCGGGATTTTATACGCTCTTGTAAAACCCCGGTAGAAGGGTGGCGAGGGACAGAGAGAATAGGAAGAGGGTGAGGGTGAGAGGGGCGGGTTCCAATGCATTTTTAATTGTCCCCGACAAGAGGGTCGAGTGCTACAGATGTAGTGTGGCTGGCTGGGTGGCTCTAGGCGGTCTCTTATCCCGCGGGGCGAAACAAGGCGGATTGAACGAAAGCCCCGTTTCTCAACGCGACCGGGAAACAAGGGTTGCCAGGGATGGAAATGTGGAAGAGAAGAGATGAGAGCGAAAAAACGAATGCGCGAAAAACACGCACGCCTGATATTCGAATGGCGATATACTGCGGAAGCTTTGGAGGTAAGTGGAAAAAATAAATAAATAAATAAGAAAAAAAAACAAAGCACGAAAAGAAAGCTTCTCAACCGAAGAGTAATTTGCAAATGGAATGGAAGTCGGACAACGTATCACGGATGAAATACAAATGGACGTTCAGCCGGGCGTTATTTTTATCTTTCAAGAGATATATTGCCTGCATACAACAGCCGGCGCAAGCTGCACACAACACGCCGAGACTAGTTATTGGCAAAGCTCGAACCGCCCGTTTCGTGTCCCTTTTATTTTCCACAGATTTTGCAGACGGTACCGCCATTTGGAGGGGTATATAAATGTGGGCGGAAAATCAGGCTGAACTTTTCGTAACGTTGTTGCAATGATGCCTGTATCTTTAGAAAAAAAATCGTTGTTTTGCAACTTTGGAGGGTTGCGCGAAATTTCGGAAATTCAGTTGATAAAGCGTGAATAAGATTTTCATTTTGTAAATTCAAATTCCTGAGTTATTTTCGTTTCAATACTTCGATACGGTAAAATTACTGACCTCAGCCTCGTGACAAAAACTAGTTCAAAATCGCGCAGCAGCTTAAAGACCAGAATACATTGGGGCACGTACCGTTGAAAAAGAGAGGTGATAAGGTTCGTTGAAAATAGACAAAGTCGAATACTGATTAATATGATTCGTGCGTACCCCTGCCCACCTTATCATAAGCGTTCGAAAAAAAATCGGGAAAATTTACCGCCGTTCACGAACAGACGTGCGTTTAAATTATGGATCGGTGGAGAGGGATGAGTCGGAAAAGCCCGCCGGGGATGATTCGGGGAGGCTGCGGAATGCCGACGAGCATTGTCTGCGTCGCGGATTTTCGATCAAATCCTACGAAAACGCTTGGATTTCTGATTGGCGGTTTGAATTAATGAGGATAAATTTAGCGAGGATACAGCAACGCTGCATGTTTGGGAAACGACGTTATTTCGCATCTTTAGGATTGTCTGAAATTTGATAGACCATGGTAAAGAAAATATATTCATATATTTCGAAAAATCAACTCCACGAATAGTCGTTTAGAAATTTCACGATAATGATGTTTTTTCCGTTAACGTTATCAGCTTCAGCCTCGTTTAAATTATTCAAATTATTTGTTACGAAAATCATTCGTTACTTTTCTGTCGAGTGAAAGCGAGTAGTTGTTTTATTGGATAGCCGTAATATTTATTACACGGGATTTAATCCTTTTACAAAGAAACAAAGAATCGTGAATTAACTGTAATCATAATATCGTCGTATATAACGTAAATACAATACAATATAACTGAAATAAAATAAAGATAAAAAATAACAAGAAGCACAATTAAAGAATATTATAAACATGATATAGATACAGCCGAATTAATAGATAAAAAATTGGGAACATAAAAAAAGACAAGAGACACGACACTGAGCGTATACAAGCAGCAAACTACGTGCTTTTGGATGTAAAAGAACCCAACGAATTATTGAAAAGCTTTAACCACTGACAGTTATAATCACCTAAAAGGCTAAGTAATAATATTATATTCAAAATATCGCATCGTATCAAACAAACCATAAAAATCGTAGGGATTAGATCGAATCCTATTAACCCGTTCGCTGCGGCGCAATAGTGATTAATTAAATCGAACTAACGATGCGTATTTAAAATAGTATTTAATCATCGGCAGCGCGCATGCGTCCGTGTGATGAGAAGAAACGCAGGGTCGGGTCATCTCGAGATATCAAGTTAATCGGTTCAATGGTTATCATCTGGAGTTTTGTAAACTCCGAGTGTATAAGTGCAGACTGTAGCTTAAACGAAGTCTAAAGCTCGTCGTGAGTTGACGTTTGTTCCTCGGAAAGTTAAAGAGAAACAATGTCTGGAGGGCTTCTAGTGACGCTGCCTCTGCAGCTGGCCTGCCAACTTATCAGCGGAGGGAATTCAACCTTCGACAGCATTTCCGTCGGTAGGAATACTTTGAAGATATTCACGATATCGTTTACGTGTCTAAATAACAAGTGACGAATTCAACACGTCACACATTCAACGTAATTTATCTCAACACAAGTCGAGTCGTCAACATATACACGAATCAACGCGCATTTCGTGTTCAATTTTGCAAATTTTGCAAATTTTACCATTTACTTTTGATATTTAGACTTTATACCTGAGTATAGAATTTAAATCATATATTGCAGAAATTCTAATTTTTCCAAATCAACACTGTGACATGTTGACATTACGGCCTGTTGAAATTTTTGATTTCTATTTGTTGACATTGTGTGTCGATTCTGGAAATTTTTGAAAATTTTTAACATCGAAAATAAAGTGCGTGGAAATATACAATTTTGAAATAATATGTGTTGAGAGTTATGATGTGCCGACATCGTGTGTTGATTTAAAAAAATTTCAACGCTGAAAATAATGCGCGTTGAAATATATAATCTTGGAATAATACGTGTTGAAATTTACGATGCGTTTACGTTGTGTGTTGATTTTGCGAATTTTATCATTCACTTGTGATATTCAGACGTGATTCTCATGATACTCATGGTATCGATGTGATACTATTGGACGTACGTGTAACGAAACGCGCGGTAAATAAACTGTTACAAACAAGATCTCGATTTCACCCCATAGTACTCAACGAGACAACCACGTTGCCGGAGGGTTACACAGCTTTCGAAGACGTCGGAGTCGCCTACAAATACTACGCCAATAAAATGACCTGGAACGCAGCCCGGAAACAGTGCATCGCAGTGGGTGGTGATCTGGCTGTGATCGACTCCTTCAACAAGGTCGGATACGCCGCAAGCCTGAAGGAGAAGAGCATAAACACCCACGTGGGCCTTCACAGATTGTTCAACAACATGGAATGGATGAGCGTGAAAAGCGGTGAGATAAAAGCTGCAACGTCCTCGCTATGGAAGATAGAGGCAACGAGCACTGTCTCACATGACTGTTCGACTCGAAGAGTGTCCACCGAAAAGCATTGACGACTGACAGGCAATGAGGATTGAACCCATCAAAGTTCATTTTTGTTTGTTTGGTTCGACGCAACTACTTTCGTAATACAACCATTTTACGTAGAATTGTTTGAACTTTACTTAAAAAGAAACAAGTAAAAGAAAAAAAAACTCGCTAAGTTTGTTACAAGTTTAGATATTTGAAATTGATTTCCACTGGGTATATTTTACACTCATTGCCACGAGAGGTAGGTTTGGAGGTTTGCCTGTCAGGGGTTGAATAACATTTCAGGTCTTGATTGGAGCTTAGCAAACAGGGTTCGATCGGGTTCGATCTGATTGGCGGTTTGTGGAACATTAGCTGCAGCAGCGTCATCTTAATTCATCCCTTTCATTTAAGGACACTTTCCGTACACGGAGATGGTCCACCTTAACCCCCTACCCTCCACAGTCCTCGTTCAAAAACGATCAACTTTCCCTAATTTCTATACCCGCAGGTGAGCCCGTCGCTTTCGTACCCTGGAAACCAGAGGCAAACATGAATTCAGGAGCCGGAGGATGCACGGTTTTGTGGTTCGACGGAAGCGGATTGAGTCCATCGAACTGCAGTCAGGAGTTGCCCTCAATTTGCGAGATTTCCTTGGTCAAAGGACACAAGCGCAAGCTGGAGGTTCTCCGGAGAGAAGAGAACGTCGAATCGTTGCGACAGACCGAAATAACGGTGAACACGAAGCGCGTGACAAGCTTAGGGTGAACCACTATCGATCATACTGTGGCACATATTCCAATAAATAACTGTTCCAGCTAATCGTTCAGTTTATTTATTCCCCCTCCCATTTCGTTCGTCGTCTCTTTATCAATTAGGTACGCCAAACTCGGCACAGCTTCGGCCGGGTCAGGTCATCGCAGAAGTTATCGCTTCCGATAAAGTCCAGACACAGCTGAAGTAGCTGTCGCCAGTACTCAAGTTAAACAGAGCCAAGACGTCTTTCAGACTTTAAACAGTGCCGGAGACTCGATTGGTTGGTTTACTTCAAGTGACGAACAAACTCTCAGCATGTACAGTCCGCTGGCCGTGCTGCCCTTGCATCTCGTTTGTCAGCTGATAGATGCCGACAACTTCACCGCAGCCAATGTCAGCTTGGGTGAGAATATTTGAAATTCAACTAGCCGGAGAGTTTATTGACGGTAGTAAATGGGAATCGATGACGGTATAAGAAGTCACGTTGATTGATCAGTCTTAGATCGGTCGTTGGTACCGAAGGTCGCCACTGAGCTGCCTGATGGCTACGCGGTCTTCCCGGATATCGGAGTTGCTTACAAAGTCTACAAGAATAAGCTCCTCTGGGATAAGGCCCAAAAAATTTGCATCGCTGACGGAGGATACTTGGCTGTATTGGATTCGTTCCGGAAAGTGGAGGTCGCGACGGGATTGAAAGAAACCACCGCGGTTCCGTACGTTGGATTTCACAGAATTTTCGACAGCACCGAATGGACCGAGATGAAAACTGGTAAGACGATGACTAGAATTAAAATCTATGTGGCTGAAGTTAATAACGTTAACGTGACGAAACGTCGGGGGTAAAAATCATTATTGCTCAATTTTAGAATGACTTTCAAGGACGGTTGGCTTTTCATTGCTAAAGGTGCGAGGTAACGATTTTGCCTAAACGCGCGTCGTTAAAGCAACGTTACCAACTTCACGCGACTAGAAATCTCAGCAACGTTCGATTTGCACACTACCTTGGCTTTATCCTCGTTCAAAGTAGCGATCAATTTTCTCTTAGACAGCGAGCGAGTACCTAAAGCTCTTCAGTCGATGATCGGTAACTCGAATAACATTTCATTTTTCGACAGGTTTAACCGCGGTAGCGATACCGTGGAAATCCGACTCGCCAGACGGTGATGCTGCACGAAAATGTGTTACTCTATGGGCCGATGGAAGTGGACTGTACGCCGTAAGATGCAGCGAGGCACATCCTTTCATCTGTGAAGTTCCAATATTCAAGGAATGAGGACTGCGTTTAATTTTCAACCAGATACAAGAATGAATAGAGCTACTCGATGTAAGATTTATAATCCAGTGAAATAAATATCAGACGACTCACTCGTTGTCTTACTCATTCGTACCGTGTGAGTTAAAAATTTCTTTACATTAGTCTTCATCGTGAAAGTGAGTTCAGCTGATTGTACAAATATCGACAAGTTTGTCTTCAATTTTGCCATTAAACGTCGAGATGAGGATACGCGATACAATCATACAATTTATGTATCAAGTGTGTACGTATTAATGCATACTTTCAAACTGTGATACGATGTTCAATGTGAACGAGTTCGAGGGTCACCTACAGGGTATCGCTTGGGATAAGAAATACAATCGGTTGGAGGGATTAGCGTGATTATGTGTAAGAATTCGAAGCAAAACATCACTTGTCCGCAGTAGTGAAGAGAACGATATCAACAACGAAATATCATTGCGCGTTCCGGTGAAGTGAAAAAATGACAAATGCGATAGCAATTTTGCCTTTGCAGCTGGCGTGTCAGTTGTCTGAGTTTGCAAAACGTTTCAGTCGGTAATGAAAACCTTTTCTATTTCTCATTTGTCAAGTATAACTAGCTATCTCGGAATGACTTTTTATCAGTATAATTCTTGAGTCAAGCATGGATCTCTGATGAAATTAATGAACACGTTAGGTTCACCAGCAGTCCGGTTACCATGGGGTGAGGATTCATATGTTGACGAATCGTCCCAAAAATGTGCAAGGTTAACGACTGACGGTGTGTACGCATCTGAATGCACAGAGCAATACAATTTGGTTTGTGAATTTGAACTTTGACCCAAGGAGTAAAATCTAAATGCATCCCATCCTTCCATCCATTGTTGATACGGACATTGAAACTTGAAACTTGTTCATTATAAGTATTCAGAACTGTGAGTTATTATTTAAATGACTCCCTAACGATCAGTAATATCAGTGAATATTAACTGATGTGTAAAATGAAATTATGTGAATATGACGGTGTTTTTTACGAATGAAAATAACAATCCCTTCCACTATTATTCAACTCGGTAGAAATAACTCGACGATCTGGGGAAATCTAGCCCAGAGATTAACTGCTATCTCTCTGTCTGACAAAGCGGGCTAATCGAAGGCTAAGCCTCTGCATACAAATGGGCGTTTGCCGAGGATGCAGAAGCCCGGTAGGTACATTCGTGTCTATCGGCGTGTCTCCGAAACGATCATTAAAATCTTCATCCAAGACGAAAGCCCTCCCTCGTTTAATCACCCGACGGATAAACGATCGATTCAAGTTTAATAAATATTTAAATTTTATACCCAAGATGAAAATTGTAAAGAGATGAGAGAGGAATAACGATCCTTGTATTTAAACATGTCAGAGTACTTTGATCCCCGTGAGATTCGGTGTTCGTAACCAAACGGAATTTTCTTTTCTCTTGTTTTCATCCTCGTATCGTCAATAATTTACATCCAGCGTTAGAGGATGATAAAATCACAATCCTGCATATCTTCTTAACGAACATTCGTTTTAAAAGTGCAACTTTTCCCACGTGTTGTCAACGACGCAAGTATCGACGTTCACTGTGACGACCTTTAATGCTTCGGAAGGAAAAGAAGAAGAAGAAGAAGAACAAGAACAAGTCCCTCTTTGTTCCCTTCCAACGATCGATTTAAAAGAAACAATTTGTTTAACCCCCGGGCGAAACGAGAGTCAATTAGAACAGACCAAAACAAGAATATAGCTTCAGGTAATAATCGAGTATTCGAACACAGTAATCGATTGACAAACCGGTACGCGAGTACTCGTCAAGCTGTGCTACAGGTGAATTTTACAGTCTCGATCGTACTTGAACTGAATCAAGAATGAATGTGTAGCCGATTCAACTCACATTATAGTATATTCCATGCCAAGATCATAATGGTCCAGAATCGGAAAACACCACCACCACCGTCGTCACCACTACCACCACCACCACCAACAACAACAACAACAACAACGGACACCGAGCAAAACCACAGCACAGTAGGAACAGTAGAAACAGCAACAACCAACCAACCAACCGAACAAGACGTCCGTGGAGTCGGAATTCCGTCGAGTTGAACGACGAACCAACGCGCAGAAATCAAGGATCCCCGATTGCGAACCGGAGGACAAAAAAAAAACAACTCGGTTGTAAATTTCGCGCCGAATTTATTCACGCCAGTGTGAAAAAACTCCTGGGTTTCGAACGCCGGCTCGTCTTTCCCCGCTCTCGTCCGGGGGTGAACTAGCAACCCCCGTGGCTGCAGGGCGATCCCGCGTATACGAGACGAGCGCAAGCGCGGATTCCACGCGTCTCCGTCGACGCCGGCCGTCGTCGTCGTCGTCGTCGTTCGCCCGACGCCCTCCTCGCGGTCAATGTCACCGCGACGCGCCCGTTTCCCAGACTCCGGATCCCTAAGGGGGTGACGCTCTCTCCTAAACCACCCCTTAGAGCAGCCCCGAATCGCCCAACTCGGACGAGTGTTCCCGCCAAATAACCTTGCGAGGTGTCATTCGTTCGAGGAAATCATCGGCATAGATTTGAATGGAACTGTGGTTGAATAACGTTGTGTGTAATGATTTGCGTTTCGGATAAAATCGTTGTTTCGTAGTTAGGTAATGCAATGTTTGAAGTGCGGTTAATTACAACAGGAGGTAACATTTTGGTAAAATATTTCCAAGCAATAATGCTTAAAGGAAGTCGACATTTCTCGCTTTTTAATTTCGACTCATCATCCAAGATCGATACATCGAACTACGAATATAACTTTCAGTTACCGCTACTCGATTTCCTCTTTCTTCCCTCCGAGACATCGCAAAAATACAATTTAAAAAAAATAAAACGTGTTAACGAGTTAAAGATTTACAAGAGGAGCTACGATTATTTGTCTACGAAACAAAATCTGAATTTCACGTTATTCGACACATGTTCATATTTTGAAAACTTGACTACTTCGAAGTCACTGTAAACTTGCAAAACAGTGATCCCCCCCATCATTTTGTACATCAATGGAACTGAAATGGCTCCTTGAATATTCTTTCGAATCACTAGCAATCATCATGTTACACAGTGATTTTCAATCATTTTGTATAATTTCCAGTGACTCATGATTCTACCTAGAAAATTACACGATAAATCAGAAATCAACAGGAATGATTCGTAATGAATTGAAATCATTGGTTCGACTTCCAAGTGACGAATCAGTTGGCGTTTCGTGGAACTGGTAATAAACCATAATAAATGGATTAATTTCGTCCCTCCACGGTCAAAAATGATTTGAACGAGTTTCGTACTGTGCTTTTTCGTTGGGATGGCTTGGAGGTTGAAATTCTTGAAGCGAAATTTTTCACCGGTAAATTTATAAAAACTCGAGTCCGTGACTTTCCGCCTTACAATATCTGTAGCTGCAGATCGTATATTTTCACTCCACACCCTCTGCAGCTGTGGAATTCCTGCAACTTGGCAGATTTAAACCTCCTTCGAGTTTATTCTACCGGATAAAACCGAGCGTTAAAATAACCGGAAGTGGACTGAACCGAGCTCGACCTCCACTTTCTCACCCTCTCCGTTTCTTTCTGCCAACGTTAAAGTTTTAACTATCCGCGAAGTTGCACAAGGATTTCTAGCGGTTTCGACGTTTACTCCAAGTTCTTCAGCAATTTCAAGTTTTCCTTTATTGCTCAAGTTTTTTTCCCACCCCTTTTTTCTAGCGTGTCAATGTGTGTCATAATCTCAAACGGCACCAACGTTGCAGCTCAATAAAAATTCCCGGGTTTTGTCAAACGGTGTCCAATAAAAAAATCCGTAACAAATTCAACGACCTTTCCAGGACATTTTCAGGTTCTTCAAGGACATTAAAAGTAGAATACTTCCAAAAGACAAGAAAAATTCAAGGGATAGTTGACCGGACTTTTGAAGGAGAAGCAAAATTCAAGGATATTTCCAGGACCACTAGACACCGTGTTTGAGGCCAGCCGCCAACAAATCACGAATCGATATTCGATAATTAATATCTGAATGACGAGTTGATCTTTTGTCAGCGGATGGTCCCGACGTTATTACAAGACGACTTATGCAAACGAGTAAAGCTTTTCACACAGTCCTTGCCCTCCGTCCCGTTACAGACAACGAAGCCCGCCGGTAGTTTCCTCGTCAATTAATCTTGTCCATTGTTCCCTCGGTAAAGGGGAGAAACTCTCCCGAACTCCATGCTCCGAATTCCCCAATTTCTGAACATCGGAATGCAGACGCGCCCGCGTTCACAGGATGAGAAGAATACAGGGGGATAAGAGAGGGAGAAAAAAGAAAATTCACAAACCGAGGTAAAGGAGGATCCGATCACGTATAATAACGAATCCAATTTACTATTGTGCCGATACTTTTATCGTCCGCAAGCCAACGGCGATCGTTTCTCGTCGCTGTTACATCGTCGTATCTCAAGATTCAAGTCGAGTCAAGGATTACAAAGTGTAGAAAAAGTTAATCGCGATAGATTTTTACGAGCATAGAAAACACGCAACGCGCCAGGGATTTCTGACGGATCGCTACTGAGCCCGGGAAATGGGGGGTGGAAGAACGGTTAGGAATTACTGCAGCGATATAGGTACGTCAGGACTCGGGAAAGATCAGTTTCCCGATTCCTGAGGAGGGTTGAAAAAGAACCGCCGTGCCAATTCATCACGATTAAAGGGAATCGATGTATTATCAGGAAGTCTAGCGTCAATGACAAATCAAATTCCCTGAAATTTCCCGGTTTTCCAGATTTCCCTGACAGTCAGACACCCTGACATTGTTTGCGGCTCTCTTCACCTGATTCGACAAAAGATATAACGCACAAATCGTCGAGAGGAGAGAACTAGCAATCTGCCAGTCGTCCCGAGGCTCGTGATCGCTCTACGATTGATCCGTTACCCTTTTTCAACTCCCTCGATTCGTTTTCCACCCTTTCTTTTCTCACGGTATTGGATTACATCGACCTGTTTTTTCAGAGGCGATAATCGACGAACCATAACAGAGAAAATCCCTGATCACAATCGTAGTGTTTGTGAGGATATTTCGATTTGTTTTATGGATTTGGATTTTCCGACCATCAATCATTACCGTGCCGGTGTCTTTTTATTTTCACGTAGGTAATTTATGTCCAAGATTTACTCGAGTTATTCAATTAAAGATTTTTCAAGTTTTTCCATCAGTTTCCTCGCAAAATTAACTGATTCGGGTGAAAATGGTCAGAAGATTCAAGTATGAGATAAATGTATGTAAAGCAAAACTTTTCAAGTCTGAATAATCTTAGAATTTTAACAACTTCAAATCTACACATGAATTAAATTATTCACTTACTACAAAATGATTCAACTTCATGAATATAACTAACAATATCTTCATTTTGCAAAAACTTCGGCTTCAACTACGTTTGCAGCGGTATATTAAATACATTTGCGTTATAATTTTAAGACATTTTCCAATATTTACTAAAAATGAAAGAAAATTTTCAGTATACGTCGACGCACGCAATTTGAGAAAATTGATGTAAAAAGCTAGAGAACGACGTAATTGAGTGCGTAGCGATTTTTTGACGGTATTAAAATATAATAACGTCCGCAAAGTAATAACCAAACTTGTGCGTGCGTATATTGTTTTTCCGGATTAAATTAATAGGCTCGCGTCACGTGATAGGATCGTTAAAAAGCGTTTTTGCAGCCGCGTAAATTGGGCGCAGCTTTAACCCGATTCAAGGTATAAAACCGGTCGAATTCTCCTCGCTCTAAATTGACCAATATTTCTACTCCCGCGACATTTTTTTCTTTCTCTCGCCTTTATCGACTTCTTTTTACATCTCGAGACTCGAGAATTCTCGAATTGTCGAGAAATTCTTCAACTTTTTTCAAAAATAATAATAAAACTGTCGAGTAAATGAAAAATAAAATTACGGTTGTTAATAATCATCAACACTTATTATTCATAATTCAATCTTGTTTCAATCCAAGTTTTAATTGCTTGCACGCATGCCTAACAAAATCAACTGAATTATACTTTCGAGTATCTTCCTATAAAACTTTGAATATGTATTTTATTATTAGCTTTTCCGTCCTAAGGTGAGTAAAAATATCAATCACACAGTATTTTAATCAAACAAACATTAGACACCCGAAGTATCTTTACAAGAAGAATCTTCAAATTAAAGTTACCTAAAATCGAGACGCGATTTCTCGATTTCTCACCTCGACGCGTTTTCCTCATCTCGAATAAACCCAGACAAGATTTCCGAAAAACTCTCGCCTCGCGAAGTCTCGACCAAAAGCCCCCGGCGTAAAATATTAAATCGTCGAAAATTCTCGCGACGTAGTTACAATCGATGTAGAAAATCTATTCCGACTAACAACGCTCCGTTGCATCAGCAGCAGCATCAGCGAGCAACGTTCTCCCCTCGTTCTCTTCTAATGGGGCGTTTCGGACCGGCGAGCCAATTGGTCACCGGCCCCTGAATCCTGAATTACATATCAGAGCCGTAAACCCCGTTGCCACCCTCTCGCCGCCCGTACATTGCAGCCGGACGATATATCCTCGAAAACAGTTGACCCGGCATAGCCTGTAATTGGCAGACTACCAGCCACCCTCCGATTATTCGAAATAAGGTAAGAAGTCTACCAATTATTCACCTTTTTTCATTCTATCTGTTTCGACGCTTAATTATAAAATTAGCATAAAAAAAAAAATGAATTTTTAGCGTCTAACTCTGTACCAATTGGTTTTAGTCGTTGAGAAATTCGCAATTTTAAATAATAAAAAGACCCATTAATTGGATTCAAACGCTTACATCAAGTGAGAAAATTTTGTCGAGCCTGATCGTAGAGGCGATGTCGAGACGCTTGGATTTTATTCGTTCACACGTTCGGACGATTAAAATTGTAGGCCAAAAATTTTTTCTATGACGAAAAGCGACTGCTTTTAATTTTATTTCAATTTTACCACAAAGCGCGGAACTTTGGATAACGAATCAGCTTGTTCGCCTCTGATCAAGTGGTGAGTAACGATTTTTGTTTATTTTTTATTTTTTTGCAAACAGCAGAGAAAAACCGTCCAGACGTGAGAGGTTTTTTGTTTTTTTTTTCTCCACGGAGACAGATTTATATATATTATGTCATAAACTGTATACAAACTTGAGTCAAAAAAATACGTTTCGAAAGACAAATTGATTGGATGGATTTTGTTAAAACGGATAATAGTGACGGAAGCTTTAAAAATAGTGATCTAGAATTTTACGGGAATAGATGCGATCCGTAAGTTTTGGAGATTACAAATATTCGATTTGTTGAAAATGCACAAACAAGTGAGAAAACCGCGAGGGTTACGTTGTGAACTGAATACAGATTCGTTTTAAGAATTCAGAGTGACGTTAATGACGTCGTTTATTCTTAAAACTCTTTGGATCGTTGAAAGGTTCACGGGGGTTTGAATGAACTATAGAACGGACGTGGATGAATAAACCCTTTGAGAAAAAGAAGAGGGAGGGAGAGAGAGAGAGAGAGAGAGAGAGAGAGAGAGAGAGAGAGAGAGAGAGAGTGAGTGAGAGTGAGTGAGTGAGTGAAAAGGAGAAACGGAGAGACGGAGGCAGAGCTTCGTTATAAATGATGAATTATGATTTTCCACCCCCTTGCTTTAAGGCCAATGCGATACCACAACAAAGAAGCCTGCAGGCGAGGACAGACGGAGATTCTGAAAAAACACACCCGGAAGTAAATGCATTGAAAATATCTGGCATTCATTCGCCTAGCTGATGAGAAGCGAGTGGGAAAAATCGTTCTTTGAACGCTGTTCAAAATCTATTTTGGCTGTCACAGTGGGCCGGAATAATTGTGAAGATCCGAAAGGTAGTAAAAATAATTCAACTGTCAAAATTTTTAACCGGTAACACAGGTCTGAAACCAAAAAACTGCACGATTTTTTTTTTTTTTTTTTTTATACACTGTTTCTTATAAATTTTTTAATCACTGATAACGGGAAAAATATTCAAAGAATTCCATCGCGTCAGGTTTTTTTTTCTAAGAGTACTGTTTGTAGTTTTATTTAGAGTAAAATTCCAGCTTTACTCGAAATCTGAATTACAAAAGTCCCATGGAAAAGTAATTTCTTACTTTCATTTAATGTGTATCAGAGTGAGACTCGAGAATAAATACAAACAGGGAAAGAGGATATAAAAGCGGAAGCGTGTTCGGAGATGAATCAAAGAGAAGCAGAAAAGGTTTCATAAGCAAATAGAATGAACACGGAATGCTAAGTGAATTTGATGAAGAAATTTTTTGTTCAATTTTACAAGAGATATTTGTTTAGTTAATTGTAATGAAATGGTGGTTTTTTCATTATTGTTATCTTTTTTTTATGCAAACACTACGTATTTTGCAAAAATACTGTACGTGACGGAGGGGAAATGGAAGTAATTTTTGGAAAACACGATATTTACCAAAAACATCTTATGCAGCTGATATAAAATATTTTTTTGCAGACCTGTGTTATCTAAGAAGATACAAACGCGGAATAAAACCTGCAGCGAGACAAAATACGTTGAATTATTACGCGTGATGTTTCGCGAGCTTTTCACAGTTTGTTACTGTTTTGTTTTTTTTTCGTCATTTCAGAGCCTGCCGAGTGTTATTAAAATCGAAAATGGAGAAGCTAAAACCAGAGCTCGAAGATTACGGTCTCAACTCGGAATTCATTTTCCGACTCTACACAGCCTACGCCGTCCTCTACTTTCTCGTTTTACTTTACGATTATTTTTTATGGAGGATTAAATTTCACGCGGTGAAACCGTCATTACGCCGATCAATGCTCAGCCTTGTTATTAGGCAGTGAATCATTCGTAATGTAAATTAAAAGCAACGAAATGAAAACTTTTTTTGTCGTCAAACAAAGACTCCTTGCTATGGTATTCTTCACTTTATTCTAACTACGACGAAATAATTATAAAGATAGGGAGGAGGCAAGTGGTGTGAAAAAAAATATATAAATTGTAAACGACACTAGAATGCAAAGGGTGCGTGAAACACAAACAGGAAATATGAGGAAGCATCCCTTAAGAATAGGCTAGAGAGGCTAGAGGATTTGGAAAGAAGACTTTGTCCGATGCGAATTCGACGGAGTTCACTTGACAATTGGTGATCTATTCAGTGAGATTGAATGGATAAGTAAAAAGCGTGGTGGAACGAGATCGTGAAACGCACATTGGCACATTCACAAGTCAACCGACACGGTAACGTGGGTCAAAGTCAAGAACGATTACCGATCGATTCAATCTGCAATATGTTATCAACTTGTGCTCTCCTCTACGCGCTGAATTTACTCGGGTCGGAAGTTGATTTATCGTAAGATTCTTGAAAGAAAAACGAGAGCAAAGGCCACATGTGATGAATTGAAAAGAAGTATCTGACGGATCGGATGCTATAAAGGAGAGCAAACAGCAGAGCATAGTTAGTACGATATGCCAATGAAGCCTGGCAGCACTTCGAAAATGACTCTACCGTTAAAGTGGCTATGCCTCGTCACAGTTCTGGGAGTTTTGTGCCCCACCGAAGCTGTGCTCGATCAAATATGTAAGCGAATACCGTTGATTTCGAAAAAGTTGCGAAAGGTCTGCCAGAGTGAATGAAATTAAAGGCGCGTGTCACTTGAAGCCAGGTTCATCGAGCAAGGCTACACCATGTGCATGGACAACACCGTCGCTTACAAGGTTCACAACGAACCGCGGACCTGGCACGAAGCTGTGCAAGTTTGCAGAGGTGAAGGAGCTCGCCTGGCGATAATCGACAGCTACGAGAAGGTTCGAGTCATCGGCGGAATGAAGCCGTTCAACGCCTACGTCTGGGTCGGAGTGTCGCGATCGGATCCGCAGCATCCTTGGATAACGGCGGACGAAGGTAAGTGCCCGATTACCGAATCCGAGGATTCGCGGTCCCTGACTAATTAATTCGCGACTCCCTCCGCCAGGCGCCTCGATGAACAACGTTCCTTGGGCACCGACGAAACCTTCGGGCCCGTTCAACTGCCTCACCGTCCGAGGGTGCAACCGGGGATTGAGCAACGAGGACTGCAGCCAGCGAAAGGGATTCGTCTGCGAAAAGTCGCCGGTGAATCCAAGCATCAGATACGACTGATTGAAGTTGCGACGAGCTGGATGAAGTAGTTGGAACCGAATGGAGGGCAACGTTGAGCTGTATTTCCTGATAAGACAGCGGCACTGTATCGGTGGTATCAGTAGTTAGTCAGTTTGCACATCAATGCGTGAATTTCCAATGGCCGAAAAATGCGGGATCTCAAGATATATGGTATACTATCTCACAAACGGAACCAGATGTCAGAATAAACAACAAACTTGTACCGGCCGAAGGGATACGCGGTAGTTGGCTCGTTTATTTAGAACTCTGTTTCAAGCATACGTGCATGTGATACTTATTTATATCTCCTGAAACGAAAATAAAACAATTTAATTCTGCCGACGAGATCTTCATCGTTCGTAATTCATATTCTCCGTATAACCATAAAATCCTTACATGTCCATTGTTATATGCGAAAGGAACAACCGGGTAGAACGAAATATTTCACAGAAAGCGACCATCCGATATGAAATTAATTTACCGGCTGATCAGGCATTCAAATCCACTGAGCGCAATCAATTTTTTCCTGTTTCGTAATTTTATTTTCCTTGTGTCAATAATGATTATATACGGTTGCAAAATACGAAACGTTATCGTCTTTCAAGACCGAACATTATGTATCCACGCAATATTAAAAGCAGAATATCTTTAAAGGAAGACGTTAACACTGATTAGATAAAATGTAACATTAAAAATAACGACGCGAATACATATTTATACAAAGCTTTGATCAATGTCGTATCTTCAGCAAAATTTAGCCGAATTATGGAGGAAGGAGGGAGTTTGATGGTTCGTATCACGGGTATAAATAAAGTCCGTAGAAGCTACACGCCGCAATTAATACGTTTAGTTTTGACGAAGACTGACATCAGTGTGAAAATGATCGGACAGTTCCAGTCGCTGTTTCTGCAGCTTGCGTGCGTCTTGACAGTTTTTGGAGTTTTGAGCTCAGCGAGAACGCACCTCCAGGTCATAGGTGATAAAAGATCCTGTATTGCCGAGAGAAGGCATTGAACGAAATTGAACGAACGTTACTTTCAGTCAATCAGGCGCCGAGATCCTACACCCCGTACAGAGACAATACAGTTTCTTACAAGGTTTTCACCGAGGAGAGAACTTGGGAGGAAGCTGAGCAAAAGTGCATCGAGGACGGAGCTCGTCTGGCTATAATCGACACCTATGACAAAGTTCGCTTCGTAGGCGACATAAAACCATTCGTCTGCTACTTGTGGGTCGGCATAAAAAGATCAGGCCCTTCGGACGCGTGGACCAAGGCGCACAACGGTGAGTTTCTAACGATACAACGACTTTCCTTTAATTCCAAGCGCGATGAGCTCAAGCCTGAGACTCCGCGAACGTCGATCACATCGTGTCTGTTCCCAGGTGCGCCGGTACCCAACGTTCCGTGGGCACCGACGCAACCCAACGGCATTCAAAACTGCAGCACGATCCAAGGGTGCAACCTAGGATTGGGCGACGAAGACTGCGCGGCTCGAGTGGGTTTCGTATGCGAAAAGCCGATAAGCGGACAAGAGGGAACGTTCTCTCTCTCTCCATCAATGTCGCTGAAACAAGTGTGTCAGTTAATCGCGTCTCCGTCAATCCCAAAAAAAAAGGCAATCGCATCTCTTCCGGACGGCTACGCCCCGATTCTCAACTCAAGCGTGGCTTACAAGGTCTACAACAAGGCAGTAACCTGGGTGGAGGCGAAAGGACTGTGCGAGAGAGAGGGTGCTAGTTTGGCAGTGGCCGATAACCAAAAAATCTACGAGTACCTGCTGAATGACAATACTGTCACAATACACGTGGGCATTTATTCCAAATTCGACGAGTGGATCAGTATTCGTGACGGTAAGTTCTGATTGTTAAAAATAGTAAAGTCCGCGAAGTTTACGTCAGATAAGCGATCGTTTCTTCCGTTTCATAGAATCGACCGTAAGCAACATACCATGGGGGTCTGGTCAACCTGACAACACTCATGGATGTGTTCGGATAGGAACCTACGACGGGTCACTAGGAACTGTCGATTGCCTTGGAAGTAAATCGTATTACGCCTGCGAGCTCCCAATTCCTGAAAAGGACCCTGCGACGAACAGTGTCAAGCCAACGTGACCGACAACCAGGCTGACCCTAATCGCGAAAATTTATATATACCGTAGGATTTATGTACTTTTGACGCAGTAAACAAACAATGATTACAACGATTGCCAAGTGAAAAATAAAACGCGTATATCCGATCCGATCCCAAGATATTATTGAAGTTTGGCAAAGATTTGATATTATCTCTTTTCTTTGTCGGGTAAACCAATTCGCCGATAACGCTGTTTCAAATACAGAGATCTCGGATCTTGTCGCAAAAATCGAACGTAACGAGTTCGGATCGTCGATCAATAGTTGTAACACACCCCCGAGCAGCGACTGCTTCTCATGTAAAAAAATCCCAATCGACGAGTAAGAGGGAACGAAAAAAGAGTGAAGACGAAGTTGAAGTTTCACGTGTCGAGGTTCATGACGAGGAAAAATACCGTCTGCGTATCTGACGTAAAGGAATTTTCTCCCTATTAGGTCAATATTATAAGTACCGATCACCGCATACCTATACCTACGCGTCATAGAATTTGTAGCAACGACCATTTTAAATACTGACAAACTTACATAGCTTCTCGTAGAATACTTTTACTATTTGTGATTGAATGAAATTTCTTCTCTCCGTGTGACGAATTTACATTTTATTTGCACACAATTTACTACAATCTTCTGGAAAAACTTTTCGCATGATATTGCGAGTATAATGTGGGGTTTTACCCGCATTATATTTTTATATAATCGCTGTTATCTAGAGTGGGTCAAAGGGTACGATATGTGTACGCTACGTAAAAGTCTCGAAAGTGCGCATCTTCGACGCGACTTTATCATCTCAAAACTTGAAAAACGTCATATTTCTGTTTAGCTCCAGTACTGAAATATGAAGGCATCAGTGAAAATATTATAAACATTTACGTTCGGCCTGATCAGCCAATGATTTTTCGATTGGATTTCGATTTATACCTTTCACACAAAACCTGCTCGCAATACTTTATAAATTTCACTTATCAATTTCCAGCAAGCTGAACGCTTATTTTGATAAGCATGTATCAAGCTGCTTCATTGGGAGATGCGCGACTGCAGCCACACTTTTAATCGACGAATCTATAAACCCGAGTGAATGTTGCGTAGCTGGGCAACGAAACGACGTCAATAACCAAAATCAAAACCCTGCAATCGAACCTATAAATCTGTATCTAATTTTTCAAATGCATCGACGCGGTGTTGGCGTATTTGCACGAAGGAAAAGTACAACACGTTGGGTTATTCACGAGCAACAAGATAAATACGTAAATAGAACAGCGCACATAGAAACATAATCATATCTTGAGAGTCCAAAGATCAACGAAGCTATCAAAAACTCCACTCTCCGAAAGAATGCTGGTAAACCATGACTGCAATTTCAGAGCACAATTTGCTTGTAAAATATCGATGCCTAAAAACTGCACCGTCGTAGAAGCAAAAATTGAAACTAGAAAGATTCGTGTCACCGAAGGTAAGAGTGATGTTATCAGATTCCAAAATTTCCACGCTCAGTTATGACTTCTACAAATCTGTCAGCTAATCTTAAATTTGTTACCCACCAGAGTTCCCTTTAGCGTCTTTGTCATAAGCAAATAGTAATCCTGAACAAACGCAATGCACAATTAATTTTTGAAACCCCGATCGGTAAAGTCTGATAAAGTAAAAGCACGAGATATCAGCCGCAGCAAAAATCGAGCGCATTATTTTCATACATAATATATGTTAAGATTGACCTTATACCATCAGGCGATATACAAAACCTAAGCAAATAAAGAAACTCGTCACTGTGTAACGCGATAAATAGTCAAAGCTATTCATAAAGTCTATGAATAATTTCGAGGGTGAAAATACTTCGCATTCAATTATTTCTACCCAAACACAACGATGCAACAGAACAGCATGTACCATATTGGTATGCGCATGTATACAAGTAATCGAAAAGCAGGAATTTTGAAAATGTTGACTCCCTACCTTTTTGTCGATAGGCCGAAACAGGAGATACTGTTGTTAGAACTTCTGGATCCGGTGATTCCCCGCGATTCTTCACAAACTGCCAATCCTCGCGCAACTTCTTCAATTTTTCCTATAAAACAATTGAAAAAATTGAAGAATATTTTCGTCGATACAATTATGCACTAAATATCACGCGTTTCATCTTGAACAGTAATTAAAAGTCCACGTGTAGGTAAAATCCTATGTAATAATCGTAAGATGGAAGAAAATTTCCCTCAGACTGGTAGAAAAGAGCAACTCACTTGTAGTTCGACGGATATCGGTTGCCTGGCTGATTCGCATTCCTTTTCCAAGTTCGTGTAGTTTTCTATAACATCTTTAACTTCCATTTCACGATCGACAACGCTAACCTGAAGATCAAAAAGACAAAGCTAGATCTATGAATCTGGTAATAAGAAACACTCGCGTCAAATTTTCTAAGCACATTGAGAACACTTCGATCCGTTGTAAACCACTTAACGAATCTCTACTTACCATAATATTGTCGATAACTCTGGTACGTTCTTGTTGGGGAAGTTCTCGAGAAATATTTAGTCTAGTTCGCGTTTCCATCACCCACGCCATCACTGTGTCTAAACTGTTCATGTACTTTTTCAAAGATGTCAATTTGCTCTCAACGTATTCACGGTGAGCCAAAAGACTCGAGCTCGCCTATGACAAAAATAAAAATTTATTTACTAATGCAAAACGACTTGTCGATGTATAATTGAACAAAAGACAACCAATTTACTTTGTATTATTATTAGTGAAATAAATTCATCGATACCTTATCCATATCAAAAATGATGTTTCTGTAAACATCTTCGTTTCGAGGATTATTTTGCTGGTTGACGAGAGCCTCCATTCCTCGCCGGCGTGAAGCGAGTTCCTCTGATCTTGCCTGAAAGAAATGACATCTTTTTCGTATAGTTATAAAATTACTATATTAATATATGTCTTAATGCAGAAATATCAATGACCAAATCCTGAAAACACGACAAAAAGTACATAATTGTACAGATACTCATTAAATCTAGTGTTACAGAGAAGGTCAATTACACTTACAAAATAAAAATTTAACACATCAATCAAATAATTTCTTACTTATTATTAGATGTAATAAAAACTTGCTCAATCCTGTAAATGTTGAGGTCGGTGTATAAATTTCAGCCTATCTACCGTTATGAGAGAAATCTATTAATATTTTAAATATAATGGATAAAAAATTCTCAGTAGGAAAATGTCTATTTTTAGTGATACCCCACAGCAGTGAGAAACATCTACATTCCCTGCTTTCTTTATATACACATATACATATGCATATGATACTAGAAATATATATATAGACCTCAAACAGAGACGTGCCATTTACCTCTCTAACAAGTAGCCAACGTTTTGCAGAGAAAAACAGTAGGCAAAAAAATAAACATGTTATCACTAACGATATCAAAGGCGGCATATCGATAATGAGAAGAAATCAGATTGAGTACAATTGTGGTAAGCGTTAGAAAAGAAATATCATTGGCAAGAGAAGAGACAACGTATAAGAATGACGGCTTTACTCATTTCAGAGGTTTCCTGCGCATACTGACCGGTTGGCAAAGATATTACAAATTGTGTAACGAAATTCATGGTGTATGCAACATAATGAGCGGCAAAACGTAAACCTAAACTGGACAAAAATACAAGTACGGAGTTATTTCTGTCTTGGCAAGCCGACTACGAGAGTCAGGAAATGCAGTGATATTATTAGAATCCAGTTTAACTCGGCTTTAATCAGGCTACAATAAACCCCCGCAATTACTCGTTCAAGTGGAACAAGAAGATTGAACAAAAAGGTTTTAAAAAGTTTAATAGTTACGTATTCTTTGTACTTTTAGACACGGTCATGTAATAACATATCTGTTTCAACTATTACCGTTTTTCAATCGCGCAATAATCTTAGAAATTTTTATCAATGTACTGATAATCAAAACTCGCAAAGAAGTAAATGCTCTCGTAGAAACTTTTCTGTAAAAAAGTTGAAGAAATAACAATCTGTTATTCGACTAACCTTGATCAGCGAAAGCCTTATGGACAGCGACGTGTCATCCGATGGATTTGCCGAGGAAGCCAGGAGCGAATTCACTTGATCGATTACGTGATGAACGGCGTCCAAACTTTTATCGCCGGGCGCAGATTTTCTTTCCATTGAGAGAATCCTTAAAGTAAATTCACATTTCAGGATCATTGATAGACTAGCTTGGTATTAATACGATAATCTTAGTATAATAAATAAAAGTGAATAACTGAAAGGAAGAAAGAAATAATTGCAATAATTTCTCAACTTTCAACAATTAACAACACTGACTTGTACATGTTTGTTTAATGTTATCCAGACACCGATCATTACTCCGAGAGAGACAAGCCGCTACTGAAATAGCCCAATACTGTCATCCCACATATACCTACCACAAACTTTGACAATCCCCACATGTGAAAGCTGCTGGCTGTTCTCTCACTATTTTGTACCATTAAAAATTAACGCGAAAGGTTGAAGGTGAATTTTTAGTAATCGACGACAAGACGAGACCAACTAATTTAACCCATGAATTGTTCAAGAAATAATAAAATAAACTTACTTTCAGCTAAAGATATCGATTCTACTATTCAAACACTAGGCAAAAGGTTAATGAAAATAAATGAAACGATTGTCGACATACTTTTCCTTTCGTGTTTTCAATTCAGCGCACAAATTTTGCCATCGAATTATAAGATTTTCAACCATCATTTGCAAGTCCCTTGCTTCCTCTGGAGAGGATCGACTGATAATTTCTTTACTGGATGTCGTGATAGTATTGATGGTGTGCTGTCTTTTAGAAACCTCTTGTTCCAGTTCCGGAACCTTAGTTTTAGCAGCTTTTGAATGCCCGGTAGCATTGAGTTTGTTAAGCAAATCCTCCGCCATGTCCAACCAGTCGGAAAATGTCCGACAGGTATTGTGCAGACTTTTCCAATTCTCCGTACACCTCGACCAAGTATTGTACCTGACTGAATATTTCTGGTTAACGTTCGACCATTCGTCCTTAAGTTTCTCAACCAAACGCACAATCTGATCCGCTTGTTCGTTTCTCAAACGTCTCACAACGTCGAAACTTAAATTTTCCACCTCTTCAACACTCGATTTCAAGATACTTAAAGCATTTCTTATTTTGTTCAAATATTCTTCTTGATTTATATACGATTCGTAGTCTTTTCCATTAAGTGGCGGCGAGTTCAGCGACCTTGACACAGTCGATATCTCCTCTCGCAACTTATTTGTCTTTGTCACGAAATCAGGCTTACTTATGCTCTCGGTATCCTGTTTCGAATGCACCTAAAACACCGTTAGCAATGTGAATAATCCAAGCGAAATGTGTACTGGAGTAAAGTCTTTTCATATGAATTAGAAAACATAGAATTAACTAAACATATCGTACTTACAATTTCCACTTTTTTCTCAGCAACAAGCTTATCCTTGTCTTTGCTGCCGCTAAATCTCTTGAATTGTGAACTGATTTCTTGCCACTTGCTGTTTATGGTGTATCGAGTAGTTTCCGAATGCCCAACGTTCGATCTCTTAAGGTCGTTACCCAGTTCGTTGAGTTTTTGTATCTGTTCCTGTTTAATCTCAAACTCTTCGGTAAACAATTCAAGCTGTCCTTCGTAATTATTGGCCTGTTCCAATTTTCGGGGAACGTCGTTGAACCAATCGTTGAATTCCACGATCAAAGCGTTGTACTGCCTGAGAGATTCTTCGGCTTTCTGAGCCTGCGTGCGTCTCGCCTCTGTCTCAGACATTACCTGATGCCATTTGCTCCTCAGTTTATCCTGGTGCTCCGTTTTTATCTTTTCAGCTCTTGACAGGTCTGCCATATGTACAGTCATGACCAAACCGTCTCCCTTGCTTATCAAACTTGCAGCGTCTGGTGCCAGGCAACTAACTTCTCCCTTGATAACCTGGTCGAAATTCAAATTTTACAATGAAAAACATTAATTGATCGTTTATTTCAAAGACAAAAATTTTTAATGATCTCATTTCACAAACCTCGAGACGCTTTGCTGGATCCTTTTCATGGGTCACTCCTCCGATGGTCATTAACATAACGTCCATTCTTCGGAGCATCCTTTGCGCCGCTTGTTCGAACTCTAAAATATCTCTTTCGAATGTGGTTCTAGCTTGACTGGTCGGACTTAGAGGAGATCTGGATTCACTGCTAAACTTTGACGGGACTTTTCGAACCGGGGAGCGAGACAGCTTCTCGGTTTTAATCTGAGGAAAACGGAAAATCGGGATACAATTTAAGAACGTGCAGATCTCACGTCAAGTTATTTCCTACCTGGCTTACAGATAATTCGACACATATATTATTTTAATGAAATTTACGTTAGCTGTGTGAATGCATCGTTAGCTGCGTAACAATTATTGTTAATATAAGTAGAGCATGAAACTAACGCAAACGATCATCCTAAAGCCATTACCTTAGCCAAGAGGTGTTCAACATGCTCTCCTAAAGTGGAATCCTCTCCGTCGGAACTTGAGCTACTAACATCGATTTCGGTATCGTCAGAAAATATTAATGCGTCGTCGGTTTCTTTGTCGCTTCCGTAAAAACTGTCGCAATCCTCTAAAGTGTCGTCCGAAGATAAGTATCTCGCTACTTTTGGTATTGGCGATTTTCTGTACTGTTTCACAAATCCGGGACTGACGCTTCCAACAATTTCATACGTGTCTGAGAACTCTACTTGTTTCTTCGCTCCCGAAGGCTTTCGAACTTTTTTACGTGCTCCGTTATTGTTCAAACTGCTCTGATCCAAGGCGGAAGCAACCGGCGTGGGTTTATCGTCGAGTATCAGATACTCTGCGACACTCTCGGGATCCTTCAAAGCGGTTGAACTGCTTTTTTCAACGACGTTAACATGGCTTTCAATTTTTAAATTACCAACAGCAGGTCCATAAGCCAAAGTCAATGGCGACGTGTTCGTCACTTGTTTTGCAGATCTATGCCCAGGCATCGCATAACGCGGTGATTTGAGGGCCTCGTCTAACAGTTGCGACAGATCTGTAGCTTCATCATCGATATCTAATTTAAGGCTGAGCTTTTTCACTGACTTTCCTGATCCGTCGCCAGAGGATCGTCGTTTCTTCAATATTGGAATGAGCTCTCGTTTCTTTATTACCGAATTGTCTGGACCGATATTGTCTGATTCCTTGTTCTTATTCTCATTCCCTTCGGTGTCTGTATCCACAGACTCGGGCTCCGTCTCTGCATCTTCTAAAATTTCGACGCGTTCTACAACCTGAGGCATTTGTTCAACACTGACATTGGCGCTCGGGAGAACGACATGGTCTTCCGGCGAAGCTACGGATTTTACTATTTCCATTTCTCGTACTTCGACGATGCGGAAAGAGTTAGGCTGCGCCTTAGTGAATTTAATAGGCCTAGAATCGGTAGCAGTCAAGCTATTGGTCGAAACTTGCGAGAAAAGCTTGCTATTTTTTGAAAGAAAAAATTCTTCCTCAGCCACAACTTCTGGCATCATCGCCTCTTTATCGTGTGACAATACATGCGAGTCGTCGTCTGGACAAACTTTACGAGGCTGAGAAGTTTGCACAACATCTGGAATGGAACTCATATCTAATCGTCTTCTAACAGTTTTACTAATGTCGATAATTCTGCTCTCAGCTTTGTCTGCTTTTGCACTAGACTTTCTGCTGCGAAGAGGTATGTCTATCGGAGAACTCTCAGGCGTTTTGACAGCGTTGTTTCGATTGTCTTCAAAGGCGGGGTTTAGATAGCCGATACCGTAAATAGATTCATCCTGATCAATGTCTTGTCGAACTTGTGAATTTGTGGCTTGTTTTAATAGCACTAACGAATTAGTAATCTCCAAATTGTCTCTCCCCTTATCATCGGCTCTCTTATTATAAACCAACAAATGATCTGTACTTTTTTGGATCCAGCCCTGTGGAAAATATTATGCTTAGGGAGTACAACTTGAGGAGAACTTGATCGTTTAAGCGTCGTTTAATGGTGAAATAGCGTGTTAATGATACGATGATATTAAGCCAGTCCAGACACAATGCGAGCGATGCAGAATACTTCACTGCGATAATCGTGTAGAGTAATATTTCTCGACAATCCATCACCATATAGTGCGTTAATTATTCTCCGTGTATGCAATACATATATTAATAATATATTCGGCTATATCGTGGCCTGTACGTTGTCTGAACCTCTTTGCGATAAGCAAATAGTCATGTTCAGGGGAGAGACGACACCGTGTTTTGAAAATTTCTCTTTTTTTTCTACTTTGCCGAGATACAGTTGTGCAGAATAATAAAACTTTCAATTCTCATTGATTTGTCCATCCACCAGAACTTTTGTGTCAATACAGTATTATATGTATATGTATGTATGTATATTTCGTTCGTTTATAGTTGTGCACCAATGTGGATACATTATTTACGCGGACTGTAGTATATTTGTGCAACGCCAAATAAGACCGGCACCATAAAATAAGCATGGAACACCTCTTGGACAATACCATGAATATACTATAAATATTGAAATGTATATACTATAGTTTTGTGATCCTGATTTACATTTTTCATTTTATACCCTGGATAAAAGTTCGATCTTGAAATAACATACACGAGACTTTTTACATTATGAGATTGTTAAAACTATAGTTATTATTCACATTATTTTTATTATTAAATATTATTATTGATTAATATTGTACAGGCTAAGATTACAAAGTCATAAAGAAATGGTTCTTTCTCTCAGTATACATCTTAAAGTTTCATGCACTATGTATCTAAGTAAGTATGTGTTTAAAAAAAAATACAATCAGAGTTGATTGATTGTTTACCACGTTTTGTTCAAATTCATTCGCGCATCACTATTTGGATGACAAACCGAAAGCTATTTTTCAAATCAATGTACAGAAATTGAATTAGATGTGAAATAGAACAGTAGTAAAGGGGGGTGATTTTAAATGAAATGTAAACAACTAGTACATTGAAGCCTAGAAATGACAGACACCAAATGTTACAGTGTAAAAAGCAAAACATAAGCAATGAATGATAAGCAATGATCGTATTCGATTCAAAGTTTTTACGATAAAAGAGGAAAGATCGTGTGTTTTGTGATAATACGACGCTGTGAAAAATACAATTTAAATCAACATAAATACCGATATAGTAGTTTGACTCACCTGTATCCTGTTGCAAATTTCTTCCCACTTTTCGCAAACCTTGGCAACCTTTGGATAGAACGAACAATGCTGCAGCTGCATTACCTTAGGCTTTGTTTCGATCATCTCGCTCTGTATCGCCTGTCGATGAAATTGTTATTTCATTTTTGTCGCCAAGTAATTAGCATAAACATAACATTATGAAATTATTTGGTAAAATTTATGGACAAATAGAAATGAAAAAAACAAAAAAATACCTTGCAGTGTTCAAAGTGCTTCTCACTCAACTGATCCGCCGGCACAGCATCTAACTGATTTAGTTTTTCTTCTGTCTGTCTCAGCCAGGCATTTATCTCATCGACGCTTGGTTCCTCCTAAAAAAAGTGACGTAATTATCAGAGTTTGAAATGTTTGGTACTTGAGACGAAAACATAATCACTGGAACAAATATGTTCGTTGCTTTTATTGAGTTGAACTTTTCCGCCGAAATTACTGAAATATTACACTGACAAATTTATTATTCAAGAAAATTACCTCAGATCCGCTACAAAGTCTAAGTCTTCGTTCGGTGTTTGATAACCTCGTTGTAACTTCTGTAACTCTGTCTCTGAGCTGTTCTAGGTACATGGGATCACACAGTTTTGAAAACTCATCTTGTGATCTGAATAACTTGTCCCTCACCAAGTTCAACCTCGGAATAACTTCAGTAAGCGTTTCCTGTTACCAAAAATGAAAAATCAAATTTCCAAAATAATCCCATCGACTGAAAAATCGATTCGCCTTCCTAGAATGCTTTGGTTCGATCATGATTGGAACCGTGACATCAGAGTAGAAAAATAAAAAATGACAAATCAGGAAAAGTGAGGGAGAAAAAAAAATCAAATTATTTCTGAAAAAATACAGAGAAATTGAAATCAATTACTAAGTACTCGGGTAAAAAAAAAAAAAATATTAACGAATGACACAAATTTTCTATTTCTTTAAAAACAAAAACGTCGATTTTGAAAAGTGAGTTTTTCGGTCTCTCTTGCAAAAAATTGTCGGATAATTGTAATTCAAAATTAATATCAGGATGGACAACAAAGGCTAAGGTGAAAATTTATTGATATAATACAAGAAATCCACTTAAAATAAAATAAAAATAAAATACTCACCGTAACGTATATCGCGTTAACAGGCAATTCAGGCATGTTCTTTTGCGTGTCCAATTCCTTATTTATACTCTCAATAGACATGTTGATATAGGTCATGTGCTTGAATATATCACGAGACAATTCCAGGGCAGATTCTAACGCTGACTTTGATTCAGTTATTTGCAATCCGAGCTGAAACAAGAAAAGTAATCGCAATCGCTATCAATTATTGAACCAATCGTCAGGTCTGAATAACCATGAATACATAAGGGACTTACCTTATTGTACAATTCTTTAAGCGTATCGATTCGTTTAGAAAATTTTCCTGGCTCCTGTACGATTCTGTCTTCGACGAGCTTTCTTCCAGTAACAATAATATTTTCAATTTCGCCTTTTATTTCGCTAAGAGTTTGATAGAATCGCTGAAAAATACCGTTAAAATATAATTTTTAATATATATAAAACAGGCAACGAAGTGAAATCATCCTGGCTACGAGTATTATATTTAGCCAGACTCACCAAACAATGCTTTAGCTGTCCCTCTATTGCCTCCGGATCTTCGGATGCTAATTCGAGCAAACAAGTTGCTTCTTCAATGCCTCTGAGTTCCCTCAAAGCACGAGATAATCTTGGCTCGAGGTTTTGAGGGCAGCAAAAACGTTGGAACTTAGCGTTCACTTCGCCAAATTTCCCTTCAATCAATTGCATTTGTTCTTGAAGTCGGGCGGCTGCCTCGTGTTTTCCATTTGCCTTGTAAGATTCAACCTGCGACTCCATTTCATGCAACGTAACTTTTTGATTCTTCAACTCTTCAAATAATTTCTGCACGATATAAATTCCAATCAGCCCACTCATAAAATGATAAATATAAATGTTAATTAATACTATTACTATGTATTATTAGACTTTGTGACACACGCAGTCAGAATTAAACCAACGTTTTTTTCATTTTATTTTGATGACACGTTATGAAATTATGTGTTAAACACAATTGTACATAAATAAGAATGAAAGGTAAAAACAGACCTGAATTTCGTGCGGCAAGTCATCTGCAGTCAGATCACAATCAAGACGTGCAGTTAGTACGGAGTCTACTTGCGTTAGCGAGTGTTGGAGCGCAATAATACGACCTTCTGACTCTTGAGCTTGCCTCACCGATCCTTCCAAGAGTTGCGCCCGTTCCCCTGCCTACCCAACAACAATACACTCTATCCATCTGGCTATATTTTACACGTTGCAAGAGCTTCTACGAGTCCCAAAATCATTTCGATTCAACAGTTATATCCCAAAGGATATTAATTATTGGTGTTGCAAGTGGTTAAACAAATATTACGAGCCAACATTAAAATAGACTGTTTGATACACTCAGATGAGAAAGTAATTTTCAAATTGTGTCAATATATAATTATTCAGTTAAACAATTTGTTAAGAACAGTTATTGAAAAGGGCCAAATTATCTTTCGTAATAAACCGTAAAAGCATGAAATACCGCGAATTTAACAAAAATCTTTCAAGCATTAATCACTGAAGCACATGCTTGTACAATTGCATGTATACATGTATGAATATTGTGTTACTTATTGAATATTAGTCACGTTTAAAACATGGGTAATAAAAAAGAAACTTTTTTTTATCTGCTCACCCTCTTACTCAGATTTTCCCAACGGTTCAACAAAGCTTCAACATCAGTCTTCACCAATTTAGTCATGATATCATTGTCTATCAGTTGCTTGCCTATATCTTGGACCTTGGCAAAACGTGACTCAGGACGATTACGAATGTAATTTTCCAAATCCTGAAGAAGAAATTTACAAGTAATAACAGTCAAACAATAATAGATAGGTACAAATTTTCATCTTATCGATAACATTCTGATGATTTAAACGTACGTCAAGTTCTTCCGAAATCTCTTCAGCGTCAGCCGCACTTTTAGTCGACTTTTTAAGTCTCTTATCGAGTTTGTCAAGCCAGTCACTTTCTTGAGCAACCAGAGCTCTGAATTCGCCGTATTCGTGACTCGCATTTTGCAGTTGTCGATATCTTTCGTAAATGCGATCAGTAACGTCCGTCCACCTCGCGTTCAAGTGAGTAAACCGTCTTCCCAGTTCTTGTACGGAAGATCCCTCGGAACTCAGCAACTTGTCATTGCCCATTTCGTTGATGTTTCTAAACTCCTCGACTCGCCTGTCCACTTTGTCTTTTAATATTTGATAACAGCCACGAGCTTGGAATAATTCAACAGATGAAGTAATCTTTTCTTTAGCAGGAATTTCCTGCTCCAAGTTTGATAACCACTTCGTGAAATCCTCGATTCCATTTATAATCTACAAAAATTAAAAAGCGTATACGAATGACCTCTGATCTAATTGAACTGTTAAATTTTTCTGATACCTTATCGTGCAAATTTTGATTTATGTAAAGTTGCTGTTTAATTGGTTTAATTACCTTGTCGTTTTTCTGTAACGCATTCTGGAATTTGTCACCCTGATGCTTAACACCGTCTACGATGGCGTGCCACTTTTGCGAAAGAGTTTCTAATCTGTTGTTAAGAACATTTGCAAACTTTGGTTCGGAGTTTTCAAGCAACTTGTTGGCACAAGTTTGTATGCGCTCGATCCTGGGCTTGTTTTTACTTATGTCATCCGAAAGGGCCCGAATTTGTTCCAATTTGAATTCCGTTGTTTCCACATCATTGACGAGAGCATCTTCCGAAGCTTCTTCCAAATATCTTGACGATTTTTCCAACCATTCTCCGAAGCTGTTGAATTCACTGTTAAACTCTTTTAATGATCCGATATCTGAAAAAGAAAACCTTATTTCAGAATAATTTCACAATTATTAATTATTTTCTGCCGTTCTTATCGACAGCAATGAACATTTTTAAATACCTTTCAATAATTTTTGCTGTCGTTCTTCAAGTATTATGGGAATATCACTCCATTTAGTGTTGAGATCTTGCAATTCTTCCTTCAGTCTTTGGCTGCTCGGATCGTCGTTAATTTTTGCAATTAAGTCCTGGCCTGTCAAATTTACATATTCAAAGTTGGCTCGTTGCGCGGCCAATGATTCCTGCAGTTCCCTGAACTTTTTCAGCTGATTCTCCATCGACTTGTCATCGGAGACTACGGCATGCTCCAAAAGCAAAACACCTTCGACAGAGTTAATGAAGGATAGTAGACTGTTTACTGTTTCTGTATATTTCTTAGGTGGCTTTTTGTCAGCCTGGTTTCTTAACTCGGTCAGGCGTTCTGATAATCTGTAAAAACAGTAATCCAAAATTAATCATAGGTACGACAAAGAAATCGACAAGCGACTAACCTTTTCGAGAGATCGTTCCAAACAGTTTCAAACGTCTTTGCGTCTGCATCTACCGTAATTCCTTCACTGCCAGCGCCTTGATGTTCACTCAAACTTTTCGCCTTCGCGTTCAACTTATTAATACGATCCTCGTGCGACTTCATAGACTTAAGTTTTACCTAAATGGAGAGGAATTTGATTGTTTTAGAAGAAAAATCAGACTTTTTGCCGTGCGATTCAGAGACAGAGAATCCGAAGGGCTAAAATTTCGTATGATAAAATGCTAGAAGGTGATGAGGCTATTTTTGAAGATAAATCTTACCCTATAAGTTTCGATTTGATTATTTCCATGATGACCTTTAAACCATTTGGAATATCCGTCAAGAATTAATTGTAAGCTAGCTAATTCGGTATTGAATTGTTTCAGATCCATTAGATAATCGATTCTCTTTTTGATTTCTTGAAGCCTATTAGTCGTCGCTTTCCACCTCTCCTGTACGCTTTTGATTTTTTGTTCATCATCTTCGGTTTGCTCATTCGTCTGTTTAGTTTCCTCTAAAAGTTGACTTCCTAAGTGTAAAACTTTGGTAAATTCAATCTCGTGAGAACTCAAGTCAGCCAGACTATCCTCGTAAACGATTTTCTTCTCTTCGACACTCAGCTCGTCAAAAACGCCCTCCGAACGACCTGTTTCTAAATCGACGTAATCCAACCACTTGTATAAATTCAACAGAGCAGCGTCGAACTCTTTTCGAGTGGCGCTACCAAGACGACGTTTCTTCGAATCGCTGTGAGAAGTCTGCAAAGATAAGAAACGGATAGGAAGTAAAAACCGTGACATATTTCACGATTGATCGATAAAGTGATTCGGAAAATTGTTCAGTCTCTCTTTTTACTCACAGAAGCAGCGACATCTTCTCTGTACGCTATAGTCGTTACAGTTTCAGTCATCCATTCATTACCGGTGACTGTAGTTGTAGTTTCCTGAGCAGGTTTCAGTTCAAATTCAAATCCAGAATTCGATATCTGAGGGACGATGAAATTACACCTAATTATTAAAAAGCTGCGGCAACTCGAAAATGAACAAGTTTCAAGTAAACTTGAAATTGACACTTACCCTTTGTCCCTGAACTTCCATAATTTGAACAACAGCGTCCCACCTGTCCTGAAGATTCTCAATTTTGTCCAAAATGTTTGTGCTCTCAGGCGAAGATCCCTGTTCGTCCAATTCCTGAACAACGACTTGTAAAGATGTCAGCTTTTTCTGCTGATCGTCCATCTCAATTTTCAGAAGTTGTAACTTCTTTATTCGATCCAATATTTCTCCCATTTCCGAGGCTGGATTCGCCTCCATCTGTTTCAGGGTAATTTCTCTCTCGTTTAGCCAAGCCAAGAGTCTTTTGTATTCGTCAGTCAAATCGCCCCAACGAGACGAGAGCAGCTGTAATTTTTGATTCCTCTCTTCTATCCACTGGCAAATATGCGTCCACCTTTCACCCAACGCTGTCAACTGATCCTCCATCTGTGCGTAAACAGTCTCCGAACTGTCTTCGTCCACAACAACGACAATCTTGCTTAAACCGTCAACGACACTTTGTTGCTGCTGAATATCCTTCCTCAGTTCCTTCAGCTGATTCATCTGCTCATCAAGAGCCAACTGGTTAAGTTCAGAAGCGGACATCCGAGATATTCTATCCTCCGTTTCGGTCAGCCAACGTCTCAACGAATCCAGCTGTCCTTGCTGCATTTCCATTAGAACCTGAGAAGAAAAAATTCGGGGTTAAACATCGCTCGTCATTCAAAAATACAAAAAAATCATCGACAAACTATTATTGAAATAAATACCTCGTGGATTCTGGACTGGCGTTCCATTGCATGAGTCCTTAAACCTTCCCACCGTGAATTTAGCAGCTGCATTTGAACTCTGACCTCTTCTTCTTCGTCCTTGTGAAGACCGCCATCAGCCAGAAGCCTGGCACCTTCTTCAAGAACAGCACCGACTCCGTCCTGATGACCTGATAACTCCATGAGGAAAGATTCGTGCTCGTGAAACTGTTGTTTCAAAATATCCAGGGTAGGTCCAGGCTCCGGTGCGTGGCTTAATTTATCTTCAGCCTCCAATAACCAAGTCAAAACTTCCTCCAAAGCTACCTGATACCCGCCAAGTTCAACCGACACATTTGTCGCAAGACTCATTGGTCGAGATATCGGCATACCGAGATTTGCAAATGACAACGAACTCTGTGAAAACATGAACATTTGATTGTTACAGCAAAAAAAAATCTAGTTTCCGAATTTTCCGTACCAACAATGATGGTCATTTTCTAAACTACATATTATGTGTAAAAAAAATTACCTCGGCACCCGGCGTTGTTACTGGACTGGAATCACTGGCTATAGAAACATCCAGATCACCGACATCGTCACCGGAATGAGGAAGAGATTGAAATAGACACATGACGTACATCATTATAGACTTTTTGTCCGGTACCGAGGTATTCACATCTGTAATTGGAAAGGGAGAAAAGAGAAAACAATGTATAAGTCATCAGGTCCCCTACCTGGCTTGCCAGAAACTTAACACAACGTAGAAATCTAGCTTACCCTCAGGATCTAGAAGCCTTTCAATTCCAAGATGCTCTTGAGCGAGTTTGAAGGCATGGTCGAGCCTGGCGTTTGGATGCTTTCGTGATACATTGTTAAAGTCAAAGAGATGAGGCTTCCATTTGTGAAGAAGAGCGTTGAAAGCCAATCCGTCCGACCAAGAGGTGGTAAAATTTTTTATATCAACCCCCGCGTAATTCTGTAAAGAAATTAGAGTTAACGGAGGATTATGAAAATTTCAATAACTAATTAGGTATTAAATTGAGATAAATACCTGCGAATTTTGACGACACCAAGCGAGAAGAGTTTTTTCCAAATTCGTTTGCTGTAGCTCCGACATGAGATCTTTGAGGTGATAATGTACCTGAAGATTACAACAAACAAAACGACACAATCATGAATATAGTCTAGTTTCAGAATTCAATTTCAACACAGAATAATGAAAATTCATGAAAAATCTATTCGCTAATATGTATAAATTACAAAAAATTCTGGTCTAGTTTCAGTACTACTAAAAATTACACTTAATCTTTTTGTAGTTCGTCATCCGTGGAAGGAGAGTTGATCTCTGACTTGACTGGAACTATCGAATACTGGCGAGGATGAACATCGGGATGTAAAAGTTGGTAATCGGATTGTTGTAGGATAATTTTTTGGGATTTGCGGAAGAGTGAAACAGCAGACAAGATACTTGATGGATTTTTTCTACTACTAGACTGTATCAAAATAAATACATTTAAATTTCAACAATTAATCACCGTCTGATTGAAAGAATTTTATATAAATAAACCTGCGGTCTCGTCTCACCTGCCAATGAAGAATAATGCTCCATACAAGGCCCAGAGTCAGTTTGGGATTACCGTCGACGATATCGTTGCTGCTGATATTGACGAGCTTAACCTGCGAGAAAGAAAATACGTCGGATAAAAAAACATGTCCAGCTATCAAAGTGTTAATACTCGCATTTGAAAAACTTCAATTTTCATACTCACATTGTTTTGTTCCAAAATTTGCAACGCCTTGTTAACATTGTTGAGATGATGGACGCGCATACGTCCCCGTTCTCTCTTCTGCAATCAAGATATCAATTAAAATTATATAATATGGGTGAAAAAATGTCCTTGAAAAGAATACAGGCACAAAAATTATAAGTAACAAGTATAATCAAATACCATAATACTGTATGTTAAGTACAAAGCGAAAGTGATTTTTACATTCATCTCTGTCTGGTTTAAAGAGATTTATTACATCTTATGAACACACATGCATACATGTATCACCGATATCCATATCAGCGTACAGCAACGCTGCTGGAATGCAGAGTTTGATACTCTATTTTACGTAACAAGTATTATTATACACAAGGTAGAATACTTATTGGTGATCCTGATTATTTTTAAATATAAACGACACGTGATACTGTTTCGATTGTGGGTAACGCAATTTTTGAATGTACATAAATACGCCTACATAATATTATCATTATTATTATTATTACAATTCAAATATAACAATAACATAGATTCTTCTGAAATAAAGAAACAAGTTATAACAATGAAATAAAAATCGTCGATGGAGATATCAATAAAGTATAAAATAATGTACCAATTGCAAGAAATTACATGTACCTGTTAAAAGTATGCATGTACGTGAATTTCGTCATTACACACAAATTCGACAAATCACACTTGTGAATTATATTGTAGAATTTTGTATTACATTGGAATTGTAAATCGCGTGATGAAAAATGAAGAAATTTGAAGATAGAATACCGGGACAATCTCTTGAAACTTGAAAATCAAACGCGCATCCGCCAAATAATTTAATCTCATTGGTCGGCGAAATCTTCCCGCAGCGATACTTTTTTCTGCGATGCCGACGGGCCAACGTACGCAAAATGTATACGTTTGAATTTTCAAAGAGCATAAGCATTAAATTCCGACCGTTCTTTGTAGAATCAACTTTCCGACCCAATAACAAATGCTTCCGAAACCTTTCCGAGTCGCTACCTCAATTATTTGAGATTCTAATCTCGAAAATTCGTATCAACAACATCGCCGGCAGAAACAGTTTGACAGTTGAAACTCGGATTGGCCAGCCTGCGCGAACAGCTGAATAAAACCCGCGCATGCGCAGTTAATTTTCAAGTTTCAAGAGATTGTCCTGTAGGTATAATATTATACTGTACCGAAAAGTTCGTACTATTTCTTTTTATATGTATACCTATATTATAGGGTATTGAACTCTCTAAAAAAAAAGGTCTCTTAGCATTTTATGATAAATCTACTCGTTTAAAAGTTATTCAAGGTCAAAAGATATTTAAGAACCTTAAATGTATATGTATATATATAAAAAAGGCGTGAATAAAAATCTATTTATAACCAATGTAATATAAATTTTTTCTTGCAATACGCGGCGATATATAATGCGAAAAATTTTCCCACATCCATCGTCAAGCGGCAAAAAAAAAAAAAAGGAAAAAGAAAAATCGGTTATATTTTATGCATATAAAGTAAACTCATCGCGGTACAAATATTTGAACAAGAGGGTAAAAAAAATATATAAAAAGTGTTCAATATTATATACATACACACGTATATTCTCGCGTATATTGCGGACTCGGCGCTGTGAAAATGTTATTCCATTTTCACCAGCGGTCTGGTGTTAAGATAAATAAATCGTTGATTGTTAACGTATTAAAAGATTCTCGTATCGATTATACAAAAATTGGCAATTTTGCTAGTATTCGATACATTTCTGGTTTCACATAATAACGATTATACTCACGTATGACTTTGTGGTGAGAACTTCCAGGAGTGATAAAAGTCGATTCCCATCCCTGAGATCGACGAATAAATCTGATACAGGTTCGTGATGATTCTGAAAAATAATACAATGTATAATTGTAGAAATCGTAAATTAATTCTTCATCACCGTTTGCACTGTTTCACATTATATTTCTCACGATTTATTAACGCATGAAAGTTTGAAGCTTGTTGTAAAATATAGTGTTTAAATCCAAAAAAAACGAATTATAGAGATGTGTAAAAATGAAAACGAGAGCTCAGACAACGTGGATAATTAAAACAGTATAAATCAGTCGGATTTTATTTCTGGAAACGAAGAAAATTTTAACTCTCTGCGAAGAAATGATAATATAATCTCGGCTAGAACTTTAAGTCTTATATATTTATACCTGCTGGTAAATTATATCCTCATACAATTTCATATTTAATTAAAATCCTCGCTGAGAATCACGAGAAAAGAGTTTCTAAGCTTTATAAACATAAAACTTCATCCTGAATAATTTTTACGTTGGTGTAACTTTGAAACACTGTTTGTGTAACTGTACAAAAAAAATTAAAAACAAAATTAAAAAAGAAAACGAATATAAATATGAATCTTTTAATACGCAGGAAATTGTGATAAATGTATAGAAAGAAATTCAAATTCATCTTTTGCACAATTGGTAAAAAAGTTTGTTATAAATGAATGTTTTTGTCGGTGTATGATTATACAATAAGAGATTTTTGTGATAATTTGTCATTAAATGAATATCAACAGTCGGATATAAAACAAAAAATTTATATATATGTTGTGTTAGTAGGAGAGGAAAAAAAAAAAAAAAAAAACTGAAACTAAAACTGGAATAAAAATCACCTTCAGAAGCTGTGAGTTTATCCATTTGGCAAATGTTTTCTTTTGTACATCTTCCCGTTCATCTGAAATAAGAAGAAAAATAAAAGATTACAATAAAATAGAAATTAAAGAAGAAAGAAAAAAAAAAAAAAAACACCCCCAACCGAATTCATCACCGACTAGAGTAGAAATATTTTTCTTTCCAACGATCACGATCACATAAATTCATCAAACACTGATAAAACTTTTAATTCGTCATCTTCGTCGATCTCTGGAGTGTAAAAAAGGTAAACATAAAGATCAAAGTAGTATACATGTATGTATAAAAAAAAAATAAATAAAAAAAACCAATAATATGTCAAAATCTGTATAATTTATAATTCTAATAAATTACCATCGGCTTTTAGACCGAAAATTGGCATCCTCTCGATGAGAGAAAAAAAAAATAAATTAGGGATAATTAGTAAGAGAACATCAGAGTTCGTTCGGTTTTATAGTTATATGTAAAACTATTCGTTGACACGGGTAAATTTTCCCTTTCATCGAACGTAACGCGTCGATTAATTACATAACCGCAAAAGGATAAAAAAAAAAAAAAAACAACCAAACAATTTTCTCCGTCAAATCTTGCGTCAAATGAAATTGTAAACAAATGAACGACGCGAGTCGGTTTACAAATCCATTCATTCGTTCATTCATTAATTCGTTCGTTCGTTAATTCACCGCCGTCTGTTTCGCATCTGCGGCGATGAGTTGGAGATAAAAAAAAAATATTTTGCGGTTTTCCGCGTCAAGCTCTACTAATGAGATGGTTTTCCTCTTCTGCAAGAATCCACGCTGGCATATATTTCAAGTGCGATGATATCAAAGGTTTGATGTGTGTGTGTGTGTGTGTTCAAGACTGTGTTGCAAGAGAGTTTGAAAAAGTAAATAAAACAAATCGCAGAGAGAATACGGAAGAAGAGAACCGAGAATGCGGATCACGTAGAGTAAGAGCGATGCATAAGGTTTATAAATCGGCTGAAACACAGGCTTGCGGTGAATGGGGTATATATACACATAGGTGTATAGTTATATACCACCTATGTACGTACGAAAGAAACCTTATTCCTCTCGTCACCTTGAGAGAAATCTTTACATCCGAATACGGCACCGGCCTCTCTTCTTCCTCTCTCTTTCCCTAAAGCAGCAGCATTTAATAATAATTAACAAGTAGAAATAGAAAAGGGTTTGAGTGTTGTTCGTAATTTTTTTTTTTTTCGAAAATAATTTTTTTTTTCTTTAGAAGAAATTGGCATTGGCACGTGCATAGTTTAGACAAAACAAAAAAAAATATATATACGTTGAGTAAATAACGCTGTGTTGATATAGTTTCATTTTCCGAACTTTACCCTATATATCGAAACTTTATTCTGCGAAACTTTTCTCTATCGTAACTTGAATTTTCGGAACTTTCCGAACATTCAAAACTTGCGCTGTCTCTTCAAAGTTTGATTTCTTTGCACCAACTTTCGCCGCAAAATAATTCCAAATTAGGCGCTTTCGTAACATTTCAAATTCGTAACTCAAACCCGGCTCCGAGAAAAATTTCTGTATCTGTGATCACTGTGAAACATTTGCGAGACTCGTTTCGTTACTTTCAACGGAATAAAAAAATTTCTAGTTCTGTGTAAAAAAAATTAAAATTGCTCTATCAGACAGTAGATGCGGATTAACAAGATTTATTATTTATTTACATCACTCGCGGTGTAGTTTTTTTGTTATACGTTATTTGTATGCGATAATTTAACTTTGGCGAAACATTTGCGTAATAAATTCTTGATATAAGGAACTTTGTTTGTTGTGTGAAATTGGAAACAAAAAAAAAGAAAACATCAACAAACCAAACAGACGACCTGGAGAAAATCTTCCGATATTGACAACTGTAATTACAATAACAACAACAACAATAATAATAATTACCAGTGCTCAATTATTTTTCTGTTATAATTTCATCAATATTCAAACACTTTACTGTAACAATAACCCGTTTTACTAGAATTTTTCCAGCAATTATAGTAAAATACGTAGAAATATTTCTCGGTTTCGTTCGTAATGCCAGACAGTTCTTCTTCTTCTTCTTCGATTTTACTTTACATACCTATACACGTATACACGTATTTACATTTGCACAGCTGGGCAGGAAGAAACGATAAATAAGTAAATAATTACAGATCGTCCGTGTATAAAGACGAGAATGGTGTTATTTATTTTTAGTTATTAGTTTCCTGTCTTGTATATATATATATACACATACACACATGTGCAACAATGCGATGCGTAATTGTAATACGTATTGTACCGACGTTTTTGCAGCAACGGCTAAAACGTTGATAAGACGACGAAGAACCGGCGCTGAAGCGGCAAAAGATAAGACTAAACGAGGCCACCGAGTGAGTTTTTTTGTTTCAAGTTTTTACCTTTCTCTTTCCCTTTTTCCTTTTTTTTTTTTGTTTTTTTTACACAGTCACAAGCTTTAAATTCATAAATCACAACGTACGATGTAAATTTCAATCGCACGTCTAACGATTCATTGATTTATAATCAAGATGATAATTTTCTAATCTCCTTGCACGTGTTTAATGCGTACACGTACGCTGTTGTTGTTATTATTATTACTCAGTCACGATACATTAATTTGTATTATCACACGACGAGTTTTTGCAGACTGAATATGTATCGACTATTATTTTCAAAAAATTCGTCCATTCCGTTTGGTGATATTCTTGCATTATTTCTACCGCATGCTTAATTCTTGTCTTCCAACCTTACTAATGAAAATATAAATAATATATAAGCGGGAATAAAAATTTCTCTCAGTATATAATTTTATTTCCTACTTTACCTTCAATTCACGCGTCACACACACACACACGTATTATTGATTAGCTAATTTGTAAACTGATTAATTTTCATTTTCTGTTTCTTCTAATTCTTATTCTTTTATCTTTTTTTTTTTCATTTTATCGGTTGTTCACAGATTGACAGCCACAAATTATTAATATCGTCGTTATCATCATTATTATTATTGAAAAATTGTATTCCCCATCCATATTGTCAGCAGCTTCTGTCGATTACGTAATCAAACGTCATCCAATTGTTCTCCTCAACGTCCGACAAACTCTCCATGACGTAATTCGATGAATAACAAAATGATGTCTCAGCGATCGCAGAAAATATATATATATATATTTGTACAATATGTGTATAATATACATAATATTATATTTATAACGAACATTATACGGTATTACGTTTTTTTATACAATCGCTACTCCAACTTTCAATTTTTATTCCTCACTTTCCGTGCAAGGACAATTGCAGGAAAAGGAAAGTAATATACCGTACGAAATTGACGAGACAAAAATAGAAGAGTAAAAAAAAAAAAGTACCAAATCTAGAATAATTATACATATCATATATATATATATACACAAATTTATTTGCACAGTTGCAAAGATCACAAGAGAAGAGGGAATTTTGTTTTATTTTTTTTTTTTTTTTCTGTTTATTTATTCGTTTTTTTTTTTCCTCTCATAATCCCGCAATGCCGCAATAAACGAAAAAAAGGCTGGCAAAATTTTCCCTCCTCTTTAAACCCCACGCGGGCACGCAAACGCGATTATTACGCAGACTTCTCGTCGTCGGCAGCAACGGCAACGGCAATAGCGGACGTTTACGCGCCAGGTCCTAATTAGCTCGTTTGTAATTGGGGGCGAAAGCTAGGCAGCTACGCAGGTTCGTAGCTTGCGTCGTGTTCACGTTTTACTATCGCGCGATGTTGCACATTGTATATCCATGAATGTTTGTGCGTGTGTGTGTGTGTGTGTGTGTAATAGGCATACGTATTGAGAGGTGAGAAACAGACAAAAAAAAAATAAAAAGGCGCGAGGGTGGAAAAAAGTTAAGGGAAGAGAAAAGAGAAGTGTGAGAAAAATTTTTATAATATATTACGAGGAATTTCATGAGAAACCACAAAAATATTACCCGCAATTTTCCCAACTCTGAAACGGTACCACGGAATTTTTTCAGATCTTTTATTCGACTGTCCAATTATTTATAAACATTAAGAGTGATTTTTAAAAGGAACTATTTTTTAAAAGTTCTAAAAAAAAATTATCAACGACTGTATTTTCTTCTCCAAACATTTCAAATAATGTATAAATATAACGGAGATATAATTTTAAACCAAATTATAAATGGCGCGAGTCAGACGATGTTTGGCTTCGCATATTATAAATGTACGTCTAATAGACGCTTCTTTTATTTAAAGCGAGAATCTCTTTCTTCCTTTTCCGGTATTTCAACTCTAAGAAAGAAGAGGAACAGTGATTAGAAAAACGGAAACTGCGGAGGGACAAAACGGTAAAACCACAATCACCACACGCGACCTTCCGAGCTTCTTCAACTGCAACGGCGTTCGTTCGTTATGCCGTTAAAGCCATAAATTTAGTGTGCCAGCTTTCCCATTTTCCCATTTGAAGCGGGAGAACAGAGTGAAAAATAAGCTGCAGCCTGCACTCGAACGTATATTAGAGTGACGCGGATAATTATTTCAACGAAACATCGTGACGTTGAAACGAAATTTATGTTAAAAAGTAATTTGGCACGCGAATGACAGTAATACGATACATTTATTAAGCATGCAATACGAGGGTGTGAAATTAATGGCGTATAATAAATATTGAGGAATGAAAATAGATAAAGGAATAATGATCCTATTTCTAACAGCCTTGGAGAATGACTGTGAAAAACTTACAGATAAGTTTGCAAAAAATTATACAACAAGTCGAATGTTGCGTTTTACGTAAATAACTACGTTACATACTGTAGGTACGTAATATAATTCATATATATCGATTTATTAAATACATACTAAATTTCAGAATAATATTTTCAAGAAAAACTCATTCGTTCGGTAGAAATATTGCAAAAATTGTTGTTACATCCGTCAATTATTAATTGAGCGCGATATGCATATACAGGGTGTCGTAAAACTCACGCAAGCAGTAATTTTGCTAGAAAACAAACGCTTATAATTAAAAATTGAAGTTTTGCACAAGTGTGGTTTGAATTTCGTTGTTAGGTACAGGGCTCAATTTCCTCCTTCAGGGTGGAAATGAATCTTGGACTTGAAGAAAGCCCACAGATAAAATTCTAACGGATTCAAATCGCATGATTCGGGCGGTAAATTCTGATCACCGAAATTGGAAATTAAAGGCCTGACCCTGTACCGTGTAATCTATGAATCGATAAATAAAAAAAACTCCAAATCTTTAATTATAAACCTGTCTTTCTTTTCCATCCAGATTACTTCTTGCTTAAATTTTTTTCACACCCTGTATATATGTATCTTACTATACTACATATAAGTGTATACACGCACAAAGCGATGAGCAAAGAAACAAAGGCAGGAAACGGTTGCAAAGATGCAGATAACAATATTCGAAACAACTCGCGAGCCGCAAAATCGTTTCACTTCCGTCGCCGCGAATATCGCTTAATTATTTTCCACATCTATCAAATATCGTTTCGATGTTGTAAAATACTGATTTTCAAAATATACCTGTTTTTTTTTTTTTTATATATATATACTTTTCGTTATCACATTAATAACTATAATTGTACAACGATATGTGACTATGAAACAAATATGTAAATTTTCAACTTTCGCCACCAAAATATTGTATCGTTGCTTTGTACCGTATACTATACTTAACGGCAAATGAAACTATTGTGGCAGCCAATGCCAGTTATAGTTACCTATAATACACAGCAACGTACGGAGAACGCATTATATATATATATATATATATATACATATATATATTGTATCAAGTGTTGTTGACCTCTGCGGGCTGAACGAGCGGTGGGTTTAATTGATATACGTACATACGTTTCGGAATTGATTAAGGAAAGAGAGAGAGGGGGGGGGGGGGGGTGTCAATTAAGAACAAACGAACATCGCGATGAAAATTCGACGAAGATTATTCACGACGACACGATGGCGAGAAATGAAAACTTACAGGTTTACGGTAAGAAAGGAAAACTAACCAAGAATAAATAAATACAGGGATAGAAAAGAATGCGATATCTGACGACGACGCGGCGGGAAACCGGAAAATCGTTTCGTGCATACGTAATGAAATCGGTAGGGAGGAAGTTGGAGGCTAAGCGATTGTGTTACGTTGTATTATTTCCGGTAAGAGATTAGACTCGTCGATGGTGAAAAATCGGTGATGTTTAATTATCCAATCACGTATGTGTAACGAAAATTGAAAAAAAATCGCTTTGCAGCGGCAACGGCGGCAAAAAATCGCCTACATATTTGTTATCGGTCATTAACAACGTGAATTTTTTTTTACGACAGTATAATCATTATTGTCACGTGTGTGATGAAAATTTTAAGATACTAAAATTTCGCGTCACTGTTTCTGTACTGAAATTATGCGTTGATAATCGGAATCGTTTTTTCATTCTTTTAGGTATTTAGTACAGCACGTGCGATTAATCGTTTTTTTTTTTTTTAATTTTCTCTCTTCACTTAATCTATTAAAAAATTACACCGATCGACCTCTAGAATTACTATAAGGCAGTTTCGATCAATCGAACGATCGAAAAAAACGCAAATGAATCGCACGTCACTAGCATTTTGTGAAATTATCGTTACGCATAATAATATGTATCGGCATTCGAAAAAATCATGCGAATATTTTGGGAATGTGACTGTCACAAATACTTCATATTATATTTTGCTTATAAAAATTGTGATAATAATGTCAAGTAAAACGAATAAACAAACAACAACGTTAGTTTGATAATGAAGTTTTGTTACGAAAGTTTGTCTTCACCTTTGAATCACACTCTAACCTGAAAATTAATTTCTGTCTGTTATCAATTTGTCGTTACACAAAAAAAAAAAAAAAATAAAAAAATTTGGGCTTAGTTCGGATCAGCTCGGAAATTTATGGAATAAGGTGCAAACCAGTCAGTGTATCAATCAATTGTCCAACTTTTGTCGATAAAGAAATGGCGCCAGATTTAAAAAAGTATGTTAAATTCGTTACATCGCTGTCGAATTGCTTATATATCCAAAACTCGCCAAAGGAAAATTTTTTTTTAATATCATCAGGAGCGCTAGAACGCTTTGAGAAGAACTTTCCAAAACTCTCTCTCAGTGAAAAAAAATAAATAAATAAATAAATAAAACAAAATACAATAAATAAAGAAAGAAAAATCATTTTTTCAAAACAAATTTGTAACTTTAACGTAACTATGCATATTTGAAAAGAGTCGTTGTTTTTCAATTTTGGGATCACCAGATATTTAGCAAAATGTTAATTACAATAATACAGCATCAACAAACTGAGATTTTGTATATTCAACTTCTAACGGTGCAAAATAATAATTTTTCTCTCAACGTTTCGATACTTTATTAACGCTACTAAGACGTTGTTGATTGCGTCCCAAGAGTTCAAATTTAACCAGACGAATAAGGTGCGGGAGTGAAAATAGCCAAATGTGTACACAAGTCACTCCTCGTCCCCTTCCGTTTCCTCGATAGCGAAGAAGAAAAATAAGAAAGAAAAGAAAAGAAAAAAAAAAAAAGAAAAAAACCTCGGCCAAGTTTCAATCAACTGATTTTTCTCCTGACACATAGACCTATATATGTATATAATAACCCTCCGGGGCCAGTAGCAGACGCATCGATTAGATAAGGCGAACGTCAAATATAGATAAAACCCGTTGTTTCCCTATCTCGCCACGCGAGGAGGTCGACGGGTTTTTTTTTTCTTTCTTTTTTTTATTTTCTTCTCTTTATTTTTCACGTACAACGGTATTATTTAACGCAGAATACGAGTATAATCTGTAAGATTGTTGCAACGTGGAAGAAGAGGTAAGTAAGTAAAACAGAGCAGGTAGAAGGTTGGAAGAAAAAAGAAAAAATAACAAGTCGGAAAAAAAAAAAAATCATTCTTGTACGAACAGGGTGTCCTAATTTTTAAGGACGAATTACGTTTATTTCATTCGAGCTAATGCTTCGATTGGAATACGTGTCCAAGACTGTGAGAAAAATTTCATTCGCTAAGAGTAGCTAGAAAAATTGGGAGGTTGAGACGTGATTGATAGAATTACCGATGCGTGCAGAGCAATTCCAAGGACGATCCTTTTGAATCCACTTCCCCGTGTCTTGCAGAATTTGATCATTTCTTGCTTCTCGCGAACTATTCGCCTTGTGAAAAAAAAAATAAATAAATTTCCTGCGAAAGTCGTACATTTTCGAATAAAGAATATTTGAGTTGAGACAAAATCTCTCGATTCCATTAAAAAAAAAAAAAAACTGGTAACGCGTCTTTTAAATTGGGACACCCTGTATATACACATGGTAAATATTATGCGCGTGATTCGATGATGAATTACCCGTGGCGTACAAATAATGTACAATAATTCGATTCTTAACGATGATAAAACAAGCCTATTATACAAATATATATATATATATATGTGTGTATACTTGTCGCCGCTTACTTCACTTCACTTCTTCTTCCCTTCTGTATCCCCTCCCTCCTCTCCATACTTTTATCAACATCACGCGATAAAGTGTCTATTATTATAAATTCTGTCGCAGTTTTCTGTCATCGAAATGCAGGATGATCTTCTCAACGGTTTTCTTCGTATATTTTTCTCCCATGCAAAAATAGGCAAACAGACTGGCTGCATAGAAACAGAGAAAGAGAGTGGAGCAGGAACAGCAAAAAGAGCAATTTATTTTTCTTCTTCTCGCCATTCACTGTCATATATATACGTATATAAAACGATGAAACAGTGGAAACTTACAACAAACTGACCTGCGAATAATTGACGATCGCACTTTGAAACTGGCTGCAGTAGCAGCAGCAGCAGCAATGAATGATAGATTTTGCAAGAAAAAAAGCGAATGCTCGTAAAATACTTTTTCGAAATTGTATAATAGCGAAATAAAATTCAGTACATTTGAAAAAATGTCTACAGATGACAAAGGATGCGTATTACTCGAAAACTTTTACTATCAAGTTTTTTTTTTCTGTTTTTTATTAGTCGAGAACGTCGTTGACCTTGAGAAACGCTGACCAACCACTTTAATACAGATTAGTAATCTGAGAATGTTGTATATTAATGGGTATAAAAATTCTAAAAGACTGATTTAGTCGTCACCGATAAGATACGCAATAGTCGTTAAACTCTTGTAGAAATCTTACGCATAGTTTTTAACCAACGACTACTTGTACAAAAAAAAGTGTGAAAAAAATGGCGAGTGCTTTTTTTATATTGCATAATCATATAAGAAATAATAAAGCAAATTGGCGGGGGTCAGGGAAAATGTCCTCTCGGTTGGCATGGAATACCTCGTATACATTATATACGTATGTGTACGATGAGGATGACGGACGAATAGTTGGAAAAATTTTACAACAAGCACAACAAGTCGACGCGATATTTACGATTAGCAGCCTGTGAAGTTAGGAGCGTGAAATATCCGTGCGACGAGGCAACGTGTTTGAAAGCATTACCGTGTATCACGTCAGGAAATCTCCTGACAACGGTATCACCGGCTGCCCAAACCTCCCGGGTGTGTTTCACGTATCATACGTGTATACGTATATACGTATATATCCACGTACGTAGTTTCGCGTCTTCTCGTCGCCCCGACGGCCATTGTATCGTATTGTTGTCCATCCGGATGAAATTACGCCATGCGAGACCGACGCGAGCCTTTGTTGTCGGAGATTCTATGTGACACAAAACCTTTTCGAAATAAAAATACAACCCACCGTAATAATATCGTATACCTCCCTCTGATGTTTGCCCGATATATGCGAGCTGACGAGACAAGGAGAAAGATATCGAAATAAGATGTTCGGAAGGTTTCGCTGTCCGCACGTGTAACGAGGTTGAAGTTAGTCGACGTCGGGGCGGGGTTCAAATTTCCAAATTCAAAAGTTCCCAATTATTTTTCGTCCCGAAACTGAACTTCACCCCCGTCCCGCAACGTCGTCGTAACGAATCGACGAGAAAAAATTACCATTTTCTTATTTTCACGACGATTTTGAAGGATCTGAGATTGCAAAATATGCCCCATGTTTTGTCTTACTACGGTTTACTGAATTTCAAACACTTCGAAACGGTTTACAAAATCTCAGACAATTCAAAAGTGCGACAAAACGATCTTGCTTAAACGCGAATAGTTACAGTAACGTTGCCAACTTCATTCTCGTTTCACGTATGTATGACAAATCCTCGTGAATAAATTGATATTTGCGTGTAATTTATACTGGCGTTGATGAAACGAGATGGATTTCTTCTGAAATTCGGTAAACGGTGGAGTGGCGATAAAAATTTAAGAAGAATAACAAATTCTCTTTACGTATATATATATACAATGCGACTTCCTTTCGATATTATCAAACTCGGTACCCTGGCGAAAGTTTCTACTACTACGAATTCTCATGAAAATTGAAACATTTCCTATTATTTCGTAAAAAATTGTAAACATGCGTTGTTTTTCGTAAAGAACTCTTAATTTTCTTCAAAATTAGCATTTATTCACAAATTTCCACAAAACTCTACAATTTTTATGTAACAAACTATCGTTATATTTTTAAAATTTTGTACGAAAACAATTTCTCCTGATAAAAGAACTTGTACAAAATGTCCCAATTGTCGTAGAAAATTTGTAGAAATCTTTAATAATAATAATAATAATAATAATAATATAACGTCCAGCGGCACGTGAAAATCCGTAGATTGCGTAAAGCGATAAACAAATGTGAGAAAAAATATGATAACGCCAGGTATGTACGTAGATTACGTACGTGCGGTAGACGTAAGTATGACGAACATAACGGTTTTATACGCGTAATCGTTCTCTCCACGACCAAAGTACGTATAATATTATATTTTACACGCGTATAATGTAATACAGAACGTGCGGGTTCGTTTACACCTGTACATAATCTAATTACGTAACAGGTATTCAAAAATCCTGAAACAAGCGAAAATAATGTATACCTGTGTAACGATGCACGCGTCTAACGACAATGGCTTTGAAAGATGGAGTAAAAACAGCGAAAAAAGAAAAAGGGAAAAAAAAAAAGAGCGACGCATGATTGTCTGTATGTGTACCTATATAGACGACCTCCATCTTGTCCCGTATCGAAGTGCAGCAGCAGCAGCAGCGGCGGTTACAGCGAGAGGAACAGAAAAGGGGGGGGGGGGGGGAGGGTTTAATCCGTTTAAGAACGTCGAAACACCGACACACGGCACTTGAACGATAATTTATCCGAAAAGCAGGCGAGAAGGTGCGAGAGAAGGTTTAGGAGATGAAAAAAAAAGGCACGCACTCGATCACCGACACATACACATGTACACGTAACACACGCGCGCACGCACACAAAATATTTCCGAGATTTTACCCCCAGTTTTGTTTAACACCGAAGAGATAAAAATCTGGGGGGGAAAAAAAAACAAAAGAAGGGAAATTTACGTTTCCACCGACACTCGAAAGGCGCGCACTGACACACCGACACCGAGAAACCAACTTCACTTCGATCACCGTTTACCGACCAACTCACCACTCAACGTTACTTATATGTCGTGCCTTTCGGTATTACGAATAAGAAACACGATTCTCCCACGCCACTTGTTGATCGTCGCACTGTCAAACGGTTCTCTTGTCTTTTCTCTTTCTCTCTCTCTCTTCCTCCGGTGAGAAATATCACTGCTCGAGGATCCGCCCGATCCTCGCAGCTGAGAGACGAAAACTGCGATGCCGATCCTCCGGGATACCGAGCATCGACGGCAACGACGACGACGAGAGTTGGCTAAACGCGTACAAGGCGACGAACGATCGCGGTGAGAAGAAGACTAAGAACAACAACAACAACAACGACGACGACGACGACGAGTCTTCTTCTTCACCGGTCGCCATGAAGCACGGCAAGGAAAGCCGTGTGAAAAAAAAAAAAGAAAAAATTTACACGCTTACTCCCGACGAGCGTTACTAACCAACTACGCCGGTTGAACTTTCCTTAACTCGTTTATCTCACCAATCGGTAAACTACGGCCGATATATACCGAATGAACAAAACGCCCGACACACCCGTTCTTTTTCCTTCCTTCCTCCTTCTTTTTCTTTTTCCCACAACAAAAGACGCGACCGCTCGGACGGGCGGAGAGTCACTGTCGTCTGGCAGCCGACGCGATCGGGCCCAGTATCGCCCCCCCCCCCCCCCCTCCACCCTCCCCGCCCGGCCGGCGCTCGTTCACTCTCTCTCTCTTTCTCTCTCTCTCTCTCGCTACTCCTTTCTCTCACTCTCGCTCCGCCGATTCTCCAGACTCGAGACAGCTACCGACCGCGCAACGTCGCGGCGTCGTCGCGCCGGTTCGACGACGAGAGGAAAAACGCGCCACGGCCCGCGGGGCCTCGATTATTCTGCCAATCTGCTGTACATACCGATGTACAACATCGTTTACAGACGCTGTCGGTGTGCCAACATAATGTAACAAAGAAAATGAGAAAAAAAAAAACATCTGAAAGTACAATTTTTCGGTATGTACCACCATTTTCGTCACCTGATCGTTTTGGAAGGGAGGGGGAGGAACGTCAGGGCTAAAGTTGTAGAGAGTTAAGGTTTCCTACGGGTTTGGTTATTGTCATTTTTGATCGAAAGTTGAAAATGGCAAGAGTTATTTTTGAGGAAAGGGAAATTTAAAAATTTCATTGAAATTTAAAACTGCCGGTAGAAGCTGCTGCGGAATCTCGTCGAAATTCTGGATTTAGACTCATGCCGATAATAGCAATTTCGAATTTACGTTACAACTGGACTGCGTGCATTATACCTATATAGGTATGTGTGTAATATAGCGCGAGGTGCGTGTCTTGATAATCGATGTAATAGAATAAATAAATAATCGACTAGATACACCGGCTACGAGCAGACGGTAGTCTCTCTGCCTTTGAACGACCGCATCGGTCGTTGATTGTTTCGATCGATTAATCGGCGAGGCTGTCGGCTTCGATATCGCTAATAACAATCCACGCCGATTCTCTGTTTGTAACGAACCATGTACGTTGAATATTTCTGTTCAAGAAACGTCTAAGTAATCGCATTTACGGTAATCACTTATGCGATGGTAGGAATAACATCCACGATTTGCAATATACGTTGTGTACGTAGTATGTAACAGAAATATATAGAAAAATGCCGTGAGATACGACACCTGGGTTAATCCTCACCTCTGATCGTTCGCAGTTCGGCGTGAGCCTTGAAATTGCGTTGACCAGGTTTATTCCTGCAATTAAACGGCCAACTTTTACATCGAGTCCGTGCTTCGTCTTGATTTAAACAACATCCTGACGAATCATCGCTTAAACTCACATCGATTACGTTTACAAATATGTTAAACTTACGACTTAAGATCGTGTCGTGTTAGTTGCAAAGATAGCCGCTTGTGCAGAGCTGAAAAACAAACGAACTGCAGCGATCACGTGACGACGCGTCGCAATTGTTTCTTCGTCCGTGCGACGCGTAATTTGTGTCGAGAAATTTCGATGAAAACTGGATGGATTTGGCTGCCATACCAGTGCTGAAAAGCTGCATATATTGTGAATATCTCTGTTGCGCTACCGACTCGATAATTTATCGCATAATATATATACGGCGTATCTCCATCTTCGTCCTAAGGATTTTTCAACTCGACAGGTGATATTTTCGCAACACGTATGTACAGATTTCAGAACGATCGGTGTGAAGATGATCACTTATCTAATCGAACGTTACGGAGTATCAAATTTCACACCGACGCTTGTCAATTGTTCGAAGAGCGAACGAATTGAATTCTCTGCAGCGTCGCGTCGGTTCGCGACATTGAAAAACCAACGAGTCGAAAAGTCGTGTTTTGAGACCCTGCGATAAGTGAGTAAACAAAGTGTCTCTCAGTGTTTACAAACGCGCCGCGAGTCGATGCATGCAGTTTATTATCCTCGTTACGTCGTCATTTGCGATTCGAATATTGTGCCCTGCTTATGCAAATTCCTTCGTCCGCAAACGTCGTGTTGTCGTGTTTTCTCGCAGTGATTAGTGAAATGTAATTAGTAAGTGTTAAAGTGAATTGTAAGTGTTACTGTGATTAGTGTCGTACGTAATTAGCCAAAGTTTCGAGACGACAAAAAGGCGGTGTGATTGTGACCACGGCGATGAGGAACGTTCCGTAATAAGGAAGGTGCAGAAGCAGAAGAAGAAGAAGACGAAGAAGAATAAACGATCAGCACGGTGAGTAGAAGCGTATAAATAATTCGACTTTTTATCGTGTATATTTTCACGTCCAAATATCAACGCGGCACTGACCGTTCAACGATTTATTACTCCGCTACTGTATACGCAAATCGCATTTTTATTTACGACTCGTTTTCAGAACTAAACCGTACCCGTACGTTGTGCGTAAATAACGAACAGTTAACACAGGCACGTCTTGTTATACATCGAATTTTTCTTCCCGTTTCACAACGATTTTCCTATTTCAAATCTATCAAACTCTTCAACCGAACAGGCGACCTCCCCCCACACACGCAATTTCTGAATTCCGTTATTTTCCCGAAGCGAGTGAAAAAATCCGCCCAAAAAAACTGTACAAGAAGGAAAAAGTTGTTCTACTACTCTCTTTCATTACGGTAACACCGCATGGGTGAATCGGGGGAGGATTTAAGTCACGTATGTATGGGACATTCCACGTCAAATCGACCTGTATTTAACCCTTCACCTCTGCGATTTGGTTCGTATTTTTTTTTAAACCCTTTCAGTGACAGAAGCCACTATTTTGGTATCCTTTTTTTTTTCGACATTTTATTTTTATTCCATGCAAAATCCGGATTTTTTTTTTTTGCATTTTCAGGTAAATAATTAATTATGCTTTAGAATGATTAGGATTTTCTGTGAATCCATGATTTTTTACAAATGTTGTGAACAAACGCATGTTAAAAAAAAAAAAACGATACGTTCGTTTTTAAACAACTGTAGATTTAATTCCCAATACATGTAATACGTAAATTATCACATGAAATACACTCGATTGCAGAGAAAATTTCTAAAATAACACCGAGTGCCTCCGAGATTCGGGACAATTGTATAAAAATTCGGGAGCTAAGTCAGAAATAAAAGAAAGGTCCAGAGGGTCGGGCCCAGATTGACTTCGAATGGAATGCTCCATATACATATATCATACATCTATAACATACACGTACAAGAAAATCGCACGCGCAATGTTACCAAATATTTCGATCGCAGTTCTTGGGAGACATTCGGAAAAATTGTATCCTTAAAAACGCGCATTTATTTTTTTTACAATATACGCGTATATTCGTTTATAGGTACATATATATATGTACACATGGTACACGTGGCACGAATGCATTATATGTTCAAGTTCGTACACGCGTCGTAATGTGGGATATAATGTAACGTGCGTGGCCACGTGGGTCCCGAAACACTCAACGTAACAAGATTCTCTCTCTCTCTCTCTCTCTTTATTTCTCTTTCTTTCTCTCTTTCTTCTCTCTCTCTCTCTCTCTCTCTCTCTTGCTCCGTACTAAATATATGTAACGCGATGTTCTAGAATGCGTGGTTTTGAAAGTAAATTTACGGAGCACATGACGTACTAGGGCTTAGTGCGAGTTCTACGTACGCAACGTTTACGATCCCCATAAATATTGCGTGCATAAAAACATGCGGCACATACGCGTACGCATGGGAAAGTCGTGTACCTTCCTAGAAAATACAAGTTGCGCTAGAAGAAATTGTGTCTAATTTCAAGATTAGGTAGACGTGTGTGTAGACAAATTTACCATTTGTTTCCATAGACCGTGTTACATATATCTTGATATAATGTAAACACGACTGACAATTATTTATCGATCAATTCTTGACGCGTAATACAGAGAATGCAGGTTTTACGAAAGAATTTACTACGGAGTTGTAAATTATTCGACAAAATTTTCACCAGACTTAAGTTGGTAATGTTAACGTAACGAAATATCAGGGGATAAATTGTTGTTGCTTAATTTTATTATTATTTATGTTAATTATTATTTATTATTAATTATAGTTGCGTAGGTTCGATGTAAAAAAATTCCCTAGGATCAAGAAATTTATTTCGCGATACGTTCCGCTTGCAACAAATATCCGCGCTGATATTATTCACCACGCGTAACAATCAACGTCGATTTAAACGTTGCAACATTCCAAATATGTAACAAGAGTCAGGAAATCAAGACCAACAATCAGCGAACTGTGCGCGCGTAATTGAATCTGACCTGAATTTCAAACTTTGAAGCTACCACGCGCGTATTATTATAATAAATGCGTTGTTCGTCATCGTCGCACGTACGATAAAATAACACGCTGAAACATATTTGTACAAATAAAAATACGCGCGATAAGTTAGGAAAATATTTCCTATCGTACCCGCAGAGTATAAAATAATGCCTGTGATAAAGACAAAGCAACTTCCGAATATGCGTTGAGAGAAATTTTTATTTCCGTTTACCGCTCGGTCCTTAACTATTTTCAAAATGAAAATGAAAATTAGTTTTTCAGTTAATGTACGCAGTATGTACGCAAATTATTTCTTCACTTCACATAAATCTCCACTTCCGTTTAAAGAGCTTTTCGACGACTTGAAACTGCGCCTGCAGCAGTGCAAAAGCTTCGCTTGAATCTCGCAGCCGGAATTATACGTACAATCTGTCTGCAAGAGTTATTAATATAAAAAAAAAAAATTCACGAATTTTTTATTAGATTTAGTTCAAAATTATTCAAAAATACGCTCATTCACTATATTTTGTATTCGAATTTCAATACAAAGTTATTCGTAGGCAAAGAAAAAAATCCATAACGTCGAATATTCAGTGAGATTCGTCTGTTTTTGTTTTTTTTTTTTTTTTTGGTGAAAAACAATTTTGTCAATCAGACGTAATCTGGACAAAATTGAAAAAAAACACACTATTCACTCACTTTGGTCGCTTTATTATTTTCATATTTCTCACACATTATACATACCTATATACGAATTATAACAAATATTAACGAATGCAGTTTAAGAACCTTTTCGAGATATCAAGTTCAAAAAGTACAATTTATTGTTAAAATACCTGCAGATGTACGTAATTTGCAAATTTGCGGGACAATCGCTTCAATTTCTTTTACTATTATTATTGTCATTGTAATTGTTATTTTTATTGTTATTATTGTTGTTATTATTATTATTATTATTCTGTAAACTGTTCAGAACGTCCGTGCTAAAAATCTCTTTTGACTTATGCTTACACTAGGTTTTTACGATTTCTTGAACAAACAAGCAGCCAGTTTAATCGTTAATACATCGTTTTCGACGTAGGCGTTATAAACAACGATTCGTGCGGACTTTGAGAAAAGTATTTGAAACTTGTTTCAATACGTGACAACTGCACGCGTTGGGAAAAATTGTAAATTTCGTTTTTTAAAAAAATGAAAGTACCGTCGCCGATCGTGAGCTGAAAAATAATCGATAAAAATTAATCTAGCATTATTTCTGCTCGCACGTTTCTACTCCGTCGAAAAAAAATATTTTCGCACGAATTTTCAGAACTCCGCGATTCTTCGGGATCTTATGCTGAAAGAAAAAAAAAATAAAATCCGACGCGATATAAATTTTCTTACACGATCACACGGTTAAAATCGTCGTCCAGAGCGGCACGCGCGGCATAGGCGCCCGTTATACAATAAATTCTCGAGCGTGTTAGTCGCGCGAAGCAATTCAATTCCGTTTAAAAATTTCCCCTCAATAGACGCAACAACGCTCAACAATATAACGTTGTACATCGCGCACATGTACAATCCCATACTGCGCGGTGGAACGCCGTTCCATATCCTTGTGACACATACGATCGCGTCTACGATTCTAAACAATTACACCCGACGCCCCAGGTTATCGTACATTATTCTTAGTAAATAGACAGATGCGAGAAGAGCTGCCTCGTGCCCCAACGTCTCTCTGTCTAATAATTCCGATCGTGAGAGAGCTTTAACAAGCCCTGATGTGCTTTACATTGATCCTAATATAGAGCCTCGCGTTGCAACGCGCTCTGCACTTTTCACAAAGTTATCCTGCGATGTACGTATAACAACAACAACAACGATAATAATAATGATAGTAATAATAACGTCGACGATGCATTTTGTTGTACCGGCTGTTTGTTATACCGAAGAACTTTTGTAACACACGCGTATATATGGTGCGATATCATCGTCTCCCTTCGTCTTTCGCTCAAACGAATAACTTTCCGTAGCTACTCGTCCGCGTATTATTGATGCGTCGCGGGTTTAATTGATATCAGCCTGTGCTTAATGAAGGAATAAAAAAAAAAAAAAAGAAAAAAAAACTTCCTCGATCGTCGACCAGACACGCGACGCGTTCCTTATGAGTAATGTACGATATTGTATTCAATTGCTGTTAAACCTGTACACGCTGTGTGGTATGTGTGTATATACGTATACAATATACGTGCACTTGATTGCACAAAAAAAAAAAAAATTATACACGTATATTATATGGGGGGAATTCCATGCGATTTTAGATTTTTCGTCAAAATCTTTATTCCGGAATTGTCCCAAATACTAGAGAGTAACCTGAATTATTTCGTATCTTTTGTTGAATTGATCAATTATTTGTAAAGTGTGTTTAAAGTGATTTTGTAAAGAGGAACGTTTTTAAAATTCTTTGAAAAATTTTGAGAAACTGTATTCTCCGTTACAAACATTTCAAACCGCGTTTATGACGGGCTGATTTTTGATCCATTTTTATTTTGCACGTTCAACTTTTTTATTTTATCAATTTTACAATGGAATCGGTCTAGAAACGTTCCAAGTGAATAAGAGAAGACATGAGAATTGTTTGGGAATTTTCAGAACGTTTAAACGATATTTCAGTTGATAAAAAAAAAGAGTGTTAAAAAAAAATTTTTAAAAAAAAATAAAACAAAAATTGACTCATCGTGGATCCGGCCTTGAAATGTTTGGAAAAGAAAATACAGTCTTTGATAATTTTTTGAGAGTATTAAAACAGGTCTTTTTCAAAATCACTCTCAATATTAATAAATAATAAACCACTTGAATAAATAATGTGAAAAAATGCGTGGCACTGTTTTAGAGTTTGGAGAATTGCAGAAATAGTTTTGAAGAAAATCGAAAATCGTTAGGGTCAAACGTTGGTTGGTTTCGCGTCTAAATTCCCCACATATTTATTATACTGTAATATTATTTCACTATCGTGAGGGTGAATAAATAAATAAATAAATAACGGATCCATTTGATCGTCGTCGTTACAGCGCAGCAGAAACAGCAGCAAAACGCGGTCAAAGACCTCTTAATTTCCAGTTGACCCACGTTTTCAATTAGCGCATACGGTTTTATTTAAGGGTGTAAATTTGCTGCGTTTTTTTTTTTTTTTTTTTCCTTTCACTTTCCTTCAAACATTTGCGACCGGATGTACGAATTATTTACGTTAATTGTAGGCAGTACAAATTAGTATTATCAGTATAATTATAATTCAAGAACTATATATATATATATATATATATATATATATATATATTATGTACTTGTGACGTGTTCGTTTCGTTTTGTTACAAATCGAATCGCTTTTAATTCTAAATATGTTAAGAAATATCGTAAACATTTTTTGTTCAACACCCTGAAATTCAATTCTATCCATTCCTTATTGTTTTTCGAAAATTCCTATAAACGGTTTCTTTTTATTGTTACTTTCGAAATGTTCACGTGATAATTTACATCGTTACAGGTATACCATATATGTAAATATATAGATAGAATGTTCGTAATGACGTTGCATGGGTTGATTTTAAACCGTTTATCTTTCGCCCGTTGTCTTTTTTCAAGAATATTATATATTCCTAATCCACATGCGTGTACACAATATAATGTGCACCAATAAATTATTTGTTGAAAAAAAAAGAACGTCGGCAAAATAGGGAAAAGAGAAATGAGAAATAAAAAAACTTTTTAATTGAAATTCAAATTATTAAGATATTATTGCATATACGTGTATTACATCTACTTACTTCTCCAATTTTTCGTGACGATATCCAAAGCCTGTTGAAAGCTCAAGTTTTTTGTAAACATATCGATTGAAATTCAAAGCGCCGCACTGATTTATAATCCAGGCTATAATATAAAATACGATACGAACGGTGGTTCAATTTTTTTTTTTTAATCGTCTTTTCCTTATTCTTTTTTTTTTTTCTTTTTTTATTTCACTCAATTTCTGACCGCCGTTCGAAGATTTCCGAACTACGAATCATCGTCGCAAGAGAGGAAATGTAAGAAAAAATTCAGGGCAGGGTTGAAGTTCGAGATTTGAAGGATTACACGGTATAAATATAATCCTATCATATCGATTACCGATTTTTCATTTCTTAGCAACAGTTTCGCGACTTTGCTGCCGATTTTGCGGCGAAAAAAATTGACGCACACCCCGAAAGGTATCCCGATGCTACTACAGCTTGACTCGTAAATAAGCAATATTGTATTCGGCGTAGATAAGATTGTTCGCTTGTCGCATCGCGCGCCTCACGATTACAAGATCGGCTCGACTCGCCTCCACGTCGCTTTAAAATTAACGTACGACACAGCGTGTCTACATATGTATTATGACAATTGTTTCACTCGCAGAACTCTCATTTATCCCCCCTTCTCTCCACAATATTAGTCGTGATTGGTGGGGACGAAAATATTATTATACAGTAGAACCTCGATTGTACGAACTAATTATTTGGACCGAGTCCAGTACGGATAATCGAACAGAAATTTTTACCACGATAAGATACGGGACACTCCATGTCAACTCGACCGATTATTTTGCCACAATATTTTTCATTCACTTCGCAATTTTTTTTATACGATTCTTAGGTCTGAAGAAAAAAGACTCGCGAATTTTTACAAATTTTTTATGATTATTTAAACCCATGTAAAAATTGCACTAAGAAAAAATTTCATTTGTTACGGTAACTAGAAAAATTCAGTAAAACAAGTATCGTTAAAAAAACTGTTTGAATAATGTTGGAATTAGGAAAAACGAGGTACGCGTAAACATTTTGCGATATCGTCGATCCTTTTTTGATAATTGCAACGCAAAATCAGTTGCTTCGGTTTACTCTACTTTTTTAGTTTGACAAGGCTTTAACGTCAATTTATTCTCGCACAAGCGTTAAACTTTCGCAACAGTTGCAAGAAAATATAGTAACAGTGTGGCATTTTTTAAAAATGGCGAAAAATTCATAACAATCTTACTTTTCGTTCCGTTCATTTCTGACAAAATTTTTTCGAGCACTGAACATTTTGAAGAAACAAAACGTTATAATTCAGTGTTGAAAAAAAAAATTTTTCTCAACTCGGCAAAATTTTGTATAAAATAAAGGAATTCGAAAAATTCTGTGCAGAATTTTTTGTATATTTTTTTTTTTTTTTTTTCAAATCAATGGACCGTTGAAACATTGAATAAAAAATCTTACGATCGTAATTAATTTGAATTCCCGATTTCGAAAACGCATCTTGCTTCTTCCCAGAATTTCTTTTTCCTTAACTTTGCTCCAACATTTCGCCGTATGCTTGCTTTTCAAGCCTTTTTTAAAACGGTCTTATTATACATATACCTGCATGGGATGGGATGAGATTATTCGCTCCTTTCGTATATTATATAAAATTCCAGGTTTAATACGACGAGGTCGTGGCACAGGGTCGTATATAGGGGGGGTTGAAAAGTTCGAAGGCGTGTGTAGTTTGCGAAAAAAAATATGCGGGTTATTTACTTACAAATGTCGTCATCCATCGTGCAGGGTAAAAAAGGTCCCTCCTTTTTTTCCCCCGGTTTCCTCGAGACTTACGTGCCGAACTTTTATATTATATGTGTGAATGTATGTGTATACATACACAGGTATACGTATACTATTATATGCATATATATATATATACACGCCTGTAACAAGTTTACGCCTATAACGCACAGTTTTTAATGCTTATTTTGAACACATCAGCCGGGTGAAAAATGTGAGAATTCTACGTCACGTTAAACTCGAAGGAAAATTTTTTCTTCCTCTTTCCCCCGTCCACAAAATTTACTGTAGTTTTTACATTTTTCGTAATGGTAAAAAAAAAAAAAATTCGTCGCACTTGAAAACACAATATTTATCAAAAACGTCCCATGCAGTTGAAGTAAAGAATTTTTTTGCAGACCTTGTGTTATATTTACATGTAACAGAAGATTGCGTGATGTTGAAAACTTGGTAGGATTTTTTTGATTTTTTTTTTTCAATATCTTACGTATACAAGTGAGCTACGCTTAAATATTTCACGTTCAGTTGGAACAGGGTTCTTCCATTTACGTCACGCAGTTACAGATGTAAAGTTTATCGGTTTAGTTTGTTTCGAAAATCGAAAATTCATTGTCCGTTTTAAACCATTTACACCCTTCCTTCTAAAAACTGTACTTTCACATCTATGATCACTGCGGAAAAATTGAAAATTTGAAAACAAAATGTTGAAAAAATTTAGACAAGCATGGATTTTAATTATCTTTGCAATTTTTTTATGAAATCATATAGAAACTGTAAAAAAGTTTTATATTTTGAGCTCCGTAGTATTTGCAAAAGCGTTTTTCCGCCTCCGCTTATAGATGAAACAATTCGTGAATATATTAGTACAGTGAAAATAGGTCCGAATTAAAAATATTTGAGATATGGTGAAATTTTTGTCTATGGGGGATTTCTAACTCTCAGGACCTCAAATATGAAGTTATTTTCGAGCTGCACGGTCGGCATTTCCAGAAAACAACAAAAATTAATATCTTTTACGATTTCCTTGAGAACCGCTATCGATAGATGAATATCGAATTGACGATCGTGTAGAGCGGAAAATTCTACATCGAATAATGTCCTCATAAGTCTGAAACGGAGTCGGATTAACAAACGAAGAAAAAAGAAATTCCACTTATCGACGAAGTCTTGAGAAATTTTGGTGAAACAATTTCTTTTCTCTTAATTCGTTAATCCGACTCCGTTTCCGACACGCGAGGACACAATTCGACGTAGAATTTTCCGCTCTACACGATGGTGAAGTAATTTTTCATCAATCGATAACAGTCTTTGAGAAAAAGTCAAGAAAACCGCAAATGTTTCAGTTTTCTCGAAACGCCGTCTATACGCAGCTCAAAAACGACTTCAGATCGAAATTCTCTGTACAGAAAAAAAAAAAAGTTCCACTCATCCCAAACAGTTTTAGTTCAGACCTATTTTTACCGGACTACATGGGTGCGTGCAATCATTTGCAACACAAACTAAGCAGCGAGTATTAACGAAGGAAGATAAGAAAGTCGCAGGAGGGTCGCGCGTCTCATGCAAAGCTGTGTAATTTGCTCGATCGACGGTCATTTCCGCATCCCGTCAGCGCCGGGGTTGAAATTTCGGAAAACGAGGCGACCGCATGCGGCGGCGAAAATCGCGAAACTGCCAAGTGCCCTGCAGGCGTCGGGGATGCCATGCGAGTTCGTCGTCGAGGCGCCGTCGCACTGACGATCAGAGAGTCGACTCGACCCGCGTCGACGTCGGGCGTATTATACCCCACGTTCCAACGGGCCTTGAATATTTTACACCGTTTGCCCGCCGTCAAGTTCTCCACGGTGAAAATCATTTCTACGATCTACTGCGAATTTTTTTTTTTTTTTTTTCTTTTAAGGAAAATTGGGAAATTTTTGTACAGTTTTTAAATCTGTAGACTTTGCATGAAAATTAGTATTTTTTCGGTAAGCCAAATCTACATGGTACTAGAATTTTTTTGACGAAAATCAATAATTCGTTGGAAAAAACTATGCGTGTTCACAGTTTTGTTAGAAATCGTACGAAATTTTCCAACTTCTGTTGATATTCGCAGTAGTAGAAATTTTCAACGCGAATCGATTAATGGAATTCAATGAGGAAGTTACGTGTAATACAGAAGTTGAATTGGATAATATAGTTTCACGAAGACTGTAAGTTCTGACTTATCTTTGGTAATCACTAGAAATATACGTGTGCATAGGTTGTATTCTGTCTTCTTCTCGCAACTATTTTATCATTGAAAATATGTTTAACACTGCGATTGAAGTACGTAAAGATGCATTTTTAGAATAACTCTTTACGTCGAACCTTTGGAATAGCTTAAAATAATTCAAAATAACTCGTAAAACACAATTGACAAAGTTATATTAGTGAGGGAGCTTTCGCGGTGTAGAATAACATCATTTTCACAAATTATTTATTTTCTTTTAGATTGAAATTTTGAATCAAACAAATAGTCTTCGAAATAAAAATTTTTGAAAAAAATTTTTTATTTTGAAGACGTTTGTTTGATTTAAAATTTTAATCTAAAAGAAAATAAATAATTTGGGAAAATGATGTTATTCTACACCGCGAAAGCTCCCTCACTAATATAAGTTTGTCAATTTCGTATGATTTCTTAACAAATTGTAAACATGCATAGTTTTTTCGTTTTCGTTTCGTTTACGTCAACGTTTATACCAACTTTGACATTATATTGTAGTTAAGAGTATCTACCCATCTACTTTATTGCTGTATATTACAACGTGGAAAGGCAAAAGATCTTATAATTAACTATTACTGGAGTGTTCGTCTCGCAGACGTCTGAAATCGAACAAGTGATGTCATGGGAATGAAGCAATTCTCTTCAATCTTGACTCAATGATGATTAATCATTCGAATTACTATCCCTACTAATTATGGTTGTATTGTATAAGGTGGGCCAGTCTCGACGGCACTGCAATGTCGAGTCGACCCGTGACCGGACCGGAGCAAGCCCCAGACATCCGGTCTAATTCCAAAAACCAGTTTAATATTCTGGCTCCCCAATGGGGAGCGTATCAGATATTAAGCTGATAAGAACAGATACTACACTTTGATCTTAGCCATAGGCCGAGAAGCGATACTACACTCTGCATTTATCCAAGCATTATACAAAAAATTGCGAAACTTCATCGGCGAGCGAGCGGTCGACCGGTAGCCATCTATCGGCGGCCGTCCGAACTACGAGCGAAACCGCTTGCGTGCGCCTCGAGTCCTATATATGTGTAGTCTCGCAGCTTGGGAGGGGATTTCTCAACACGCTGAATCTCCTAACTGCTCCTAACACAGTCCAGAGATAATACAGTACCGGCAACTAATCACTTTTTTCACCAAAAATCAATTTTTTTCCGATTGACGTCATTTTTTTCCACGTCCCATCGCTCGATGATCAACCTTGTCTATTTTTTCATCCGCAATAACTTTGATACATACTATTTATATACTTTGTTTTATTTTAAAAAGAAAATTTCAGAAATTGAAAATTTAAAAAAAATTTTTTTGATGATAATCTCAACATTTATACGTTTTTTTTCTGGAGAAATCACAATGTTTTGTTTAATTACGAATTACTCGCGTGTGATCATTACTTGTAATTGAACTTCCTCGTGAGAATTCGTTGATTTATTTAAAGAACAAGACAGAAGGGACAAAAAAACAGTCATTAAGTGCACATATTCATTGAAGCGGTGAAAATAATTCTGACAACTTTTTCAAGTGGAATGGACATTTTTCTCACTATTTCCGTTGGAAGTCTCCCAAAACTCTTCGGGGTTGACACCCTGTAGATTAGACTGTATCAAAAAAATAGACTGTTTTTGGTTTTCAAAAATTCGAGTCGAATATATCGTTTCAAGTGGCGAAAAAAGAATGCCGTCTAAGTTTCACCTCTAAATATTACACAATATTTTCGACTCGAATTTTTGAAAACCAAAAACAGTCCATTTTTTTGATACAGTCAAATATACACAGATATAGATGTATAGACGATGCATTTGTATGTTTTCTGGTACGCATCATCAGATCACGAATGATAAATACCTTTCGTCGTGGCGATTTGGTCATCGACGGGCACGTGTTCGATCGGTTTTTCGTCGACTTGAACCACCCATCTGACCCTTCGGAGCATGATTGCGGCGTATCCGGCAGCTCCTGCAAATGAACAACCTGCATGTGATCGATATCGGGAGCATTTAGTTGCCCGCATATTCCTGTCGTTTCGTCTGTTCAAACGATCGTCTGCAGGCAGCTTGATTAATACACCTCTGGTTGTGTTGCGTAATATCGTCAAGATCTCGTGTTTGCCCAAAGCTTAATAATAATACTGCTGGAAATAATATACAGGCATGTAATAAGTGCAGGAACCATTAAGTCATCGACCATACACTCGTGTGTGCATATATAGGTATAACACTGAGCAGGTTTTATGTTGATTGTCACTCACATCTCCATGTGCATGACGTCATTTGATGCTACCAAAAGCATTCTTACATTATTTTTATTATACTTTGAACTCGAATCGATGGCGGGAATTTCTTTTAAACTTCGTTGATTTATTAATAATTCTGCGTGCATGAAAAATAGGGCTATGCGATTAACGTGTATGGTGTATGTGTACGAATCATCGGTAAATCGATTAATTTGCATACAACGCGCATTGGTTGCAATGGTGAAATGTCCGCGTAATTCTACGTTATTCACGCTTTTGCGGCATTACATTGTTGTCGTCAAATGTCACGGATAAAACCTTACATCTTACACTACTTAAAGTAAATACCTTGGATTTGCAGCGAGTTCGGTTAATAAAGATTCTACATAGTCATTACGTAGAGATCTCCGCACCTTTCACTCATGCTGGATTTCTATAACGCGATTCTAATTCTCATACGTTCACTATCGCCGTGCAAATATATCTATATCATCGCAAAAACGAATCAGAAAAACTTTAGGTTTTCAGATTGGATTTTTCGACTCCGGGAATCCGGTGTATACCAAGAATCGTAATTCGATGTCACAGTTTTACCATAAATTACCAAATTTTTACCTATACGTATGTATAACACCAACTTTGTCTGTCATATCTACTTACAAGCTTGATTTCTACAGGGAGTTTATAGGAATCAGCGATTACACTTGGCACTAATTTTTTTCAACTTTTGAAACACTCGCAATTATCACGATAAAACCTCGCCAATGGCCTGACCTTTCTGTGATAATTAAAAACTTATATGGCACATCACGATCCGTTTAAACATTTCGATGTTTCAGGATGTATAAAATAATACTTTATTTTACACCGTTATTCACAGATCGTTTACATCGCGTACAAAATACCGGTTTAAATGTGCGATTAGTTGCAATTGTTATTCGTATTGAAGATTGCAAATAAAAAAAAAATAAAAAATCACCGTAAGTTTGCTACCTTAACTCAATTAAATTACCGCACTTTGAAATGCAACGTGAAACGTTATTAGCCGTTCGTATACGAGTAAATTTCGATTGTAATATCATTTTATTAATAACACGAGTACGATGACTTGTTGTAAAAATAATCGACACAGGCGTCTGATTTCTGTGTATTTTACCTTACAATAACCGATACGTAAAAATTAAGTAGGAAATTTTTGAATCCTCAATCGATGATCGATAAATATAGATTGAACAACGATTAATTGTGCGTGTAAAAATGAAAACCGAGGTTTATTATGCCACGGCATACGCCAGCTCTAACATTCGGATGAACACTGTCAGCCTCGACAGTCTGTAAGTTGCACAAACACGATCTTGGGACGCCTACACTTATTTACAATCGTATTCTCACACTTTTTCATCGATTAATACTAACGCAGAGATCGTACGAAACTCGTGAGTGATTTATAGATCGTTTGGTCGGCGCGGAGCGATGGTTGTAAAAAATAGTCTTTCTTTGGAAAATCTTTTCATACTTGTCTATGTGGAATGCATAACCGCTCCTTCAATTACCGTCGCACATAGCGCATGCGATTTTCCATCCACAAATTTTTAACTTGTTTATATCTAAACCGATAAACGTGTAGCACTTCTTACTCCTCGTATCGCAAGTTCGAAGTTTAATATTACCTCATTATACTTATGTTCCACAAGATTACTGTTTCTTGATATATCGGAATACATGAGTGTTTGTTTCCGTCATTTGCAGATATAAGTTTCGAGTTGAGATGTATAATTACACGGGTTTGATTAAAATTACGCACGGAATCCTAAATGGACAGAAGTCAATATTTCTGTGAAATTTAAAAAAAAAAAAAAAATCACGCTAAAATGAAGCGCAGATTTGATGAGGATAAAATAATCGAATACATGCTTATCGTGACGAAAATAGCACTCGTTGAGCAATAACATTTCGGATTACGAGATAGATCCTCGCAGATGCGAGAGCGCGCCATATACGAATGTTTGCGATTAAGAATTAGTTTGTTGCGTAACTATACTAAGCCAAATACATATCGGTATATACACGCAACCATTTTCCGTGGGATGAATGCATAAATTGAAATCGTGTCAAACAGTCAAATATATTACTCGCTAATTTGCTAATTGGAACCGTTCGCTGATCGAGAATCGCGTCGATTCGCAGCACAGCGTTGCAGGGCGATGACACCGGATGTAATGCGGCACAGTTATTACGGTCAGATAGAGTGCAATCTGTTATTTGTTGTGCTTTGCGAATGGACTTTAAAATCTCGACGACACTTAGATATGTGGTGTATGAATGTGCGACAGTTAATTCACCAATTGTCAGTCCCAACGGTAATTTCCATTGTTCGATCTTCACCGAATCTTTGATGGACCGACTTCGCCCACTTTAAAAAATCTACATGAATCAATTTCTACGAAAAATTTCGTTTTCTAGCATATTCAGCTACTTTACAGTTTATTTCAATTATCGAGATTCAGCATGAAATTTTACATAATTTCAAATTGTCTGATCGTTTCTGTCTGTCAAAATATGTTCTAAAATTATTCTTTGATATGTCGATAACCGACAAATTGTTGTCCGTGAATCTTCGAATACGAATCTAAAAAGAGTGTTACGCGCCTGAGGTTAGGCAATCAAATATACGCTGGTGAGTGGCGGGTTTGCCTCAGAGGCGCCGCCTCAACATTTGTTGTTTGTGGTTTCCCGAAAATCGAGTTACCTCCGAATCTCATATTCGTGATTAACCCATTTACGACAGTTTTGGCAAAACAAAAACTAAAAATGTATCTAATGTATTATTTGACCGGTAGCCATCTATCTGCGGCCGGCCGAACTACGAGCGAAACCGCTGCGTGCGCCTCGAGCCCTATATACCTATACCTATATGTGTAGTCGCGCAGCTTGGGAGGGGATTTCTCAACACACTGAATCTCCTAACTGCTCCTAACACAGTCCAGTGATAATACAGTACCGACAAATAATCACTTTTTTCACCAAAAATCAATTTTTTATCTTAATAAAAAATGTATCTAATGTATTATTTGAACGAAAAAAGGGAGCGCGTTTATACGTTGAAGGTAAGAGACAGTTCGCTATTTGCTAACAAGTGAAATTCAATTAATCACGTGTCTACGTGCATTTTGAGGTTAAGTTTGCCGCATGCTTCGCTTGCCTATAAATTAGATTTTATTTATGCTCATACGAGGCAGGTTGTTTAAACAGTTCGCGGCTCGGTTGTAATTCGCGGTTTGAAATTACATAGACGCTGATGTTCTACATCATCTCTATTGATAGACGTTAATTTTTGATTTTCACTTTTTCTTCACCAGAAAGTCGATCCGAATGGTAAACCAACCCTGTCGGCCCATCCTGGTAAGATGATCATTTTTTCGTATCCGTCTATGGACACAGGTTGACCATCGGTTAAAAAAATGTGATTACTAAATGCATCGATGTAACAATTTTAGCTCGATTTTCACCCGAAGATAAATATTCTAAAGAACGAATCACCATCAAGAGGCGTTTTGGACTACTTTTAACGCAACAGCCCATGCCTACCTACTAGATGAATATTTTATCAATGGAAATAAGTTCAATCAAGTAAAGTGAGCCCTGCTATCCGCTTGTAAAGACTAACTAAAGAAGACTAATCTGTTTTTTTCTTAATTAAATATGTAAAGTTGTAAAGGGGCAAATAACAACAACAATGGCATTATTCATATATAATCTTCTTATTAAATATCAGACCTTAATTTTAGTGTCAGCAACTTGACGAGGCTCTGTATCAAGGATGGCGATAAGATTTACAGATTTTACGATACAGCGAGTATATACATAAACTTATATACATATAGAAGAATATATAACACGATGTGACATATTACCAACATTTTACACAAGTTACATTATACCCAGGCGAAGGAGTGGCAAGCAAAGCCTACTGCCGATCTATTCGTAATAATTATTCATGACTAATGAAGTCAATCAGTTTTTCTTTTTAAATTCTCGGTAATATCGTATTGTTTTTTCAAGCATCGTTGGCTAAGGAAGATATTTAAATGTATGATATGGTTAAATAAAATTACGAATCCACAGCACGGGGTAAAATATTGACTTTTACAGAACAGTGAAGTTACACACCTTGGTTTGGAATACATTTTGTCACAGCTTGCAATTTTATTTATGACGAAACGGAAATTATCGACACTCACTATTATTCAAGATATTATTCTTAACAGTTGGCGGCATTATATGAGTGGAAAAGAATTTTGGCTCAAGCCGTAAGCTGGTGCAAAACTATTATTGTCAGCTCATCTCACGGCAACTTTTGAATATTATTATCTAATTTTTGTCCATTAATTTCGACCTCTTTTAGTTACACTGACTTTTAACCATTCCAATACTCGAATCTGTTTAAAAGAGAGCTGACATTATTTCTAATAAGTCTTTGCTCGTATAATCCTGAAGTCTGAAGTTCATAAATTTACACCAAAAACTTGAGCATCAAGAAAAAATATGCAGTAAAATATCTTGCTCACAGTTTCGCCCTTATTTAGAATACTTTCTTATTCCGCTGTTTTATTTATCACGAGCTATAACTTCCTAATCATCCTAAGATTATTATCCAGTTTTGTTATTTCAACTGCTTATAAGAGAAAGAAAAAAAAAAAAATAATGATACAAATAAATAAAACGGGAATATAGAACTGGCATTACGAAATGTAACAAAAAGTAGCAACGGAGATTTACTGTAAAGAACCTTCTTAGAACCCTTTACGATTTGTATAAAAAATAATAATACAACAAGATGACTTTTAAATGTAAAAGTAGAAATATCAGATGTCGAGTATTGATTTTTATATATATATATATATATATTACCATTATATATACAATATAGGAGTCCTATATTTGTACCTAAAAAATAACTTTTATAGTAAGCTACATGGCAACATTTAAAAAATATTCATCTCACGACTGCTCAACGTTCACACAATTAATCGTGCACCATTACTCGTGATTATTAAATCGTATCTATTGTTTATTCATCATGTCGATTATCTTGCCATTAATATCGTTCAGTAAATTTATCCACCGATTCTTTATTAGTCCAGAATAATACTCAAACTGTTTTCTCATCTTCGACAATTCTTTGTAGATATCGATGAAAGCATCACACAATCTCCCATAGAATAAACGAAATTTTGATTAGATACTTCAAAATCGTTTGTTTAAGAAAACACTTTTATATCTGCTGCGTATGTGATGTAAAGAATATTACCAATGACGTGAAAATGTTTATCATCAGTTTGAAAAGTTGAATTATTTGGCATCGTACGAATTCTTTTCACATGAAATAATAATTTTCATTTGCCATTATAATAATCTATCATTTTCAATCGATCGTTCACTGCGAAAATATTGTGATATCGAATTTTCAACTTCAAAATACCTGTGCAATGTAAGTACGTTCAGCTTAGCTACAGTCCAGCATATGATTTCTAGATTTTTTAATTAGTAAATTAAGTACTTATTGTTGGTACAGATGCGCGAACGTGACTGAGAGCTATCTAAATTGATCATAACTATGAAAAGTATGTCTCGTCCATGTATACACAGCAGATTCTGATGTGGATAGATAATGGAAGAATACGAAAAGAGAAAAAAGAAAAATATTGCACCAATTTATAGGAGTGATGTTTCGTTATAGTATATGTGAATGTTCCTTGTATCAAAGTTTTTTTGATACTACATATTCGTCTGCAATGATAATTATAACCAAGTATAAAAAAAAAAAAAAAAAAAAGAATCGAGCCTCAATACATGGCATGGCTATAAAAGCTGAGCAAGAATTGCAGTATAATTTTTTAGAGGTAAAGATCGAAGTTTCTAATTCAATCCCCCTTCGCTCCGCCTGAAAACCAGAATATAAGATTGTTTTCGTTGCTTCTTGTTTAGACTGAATAATATTAGAGAATTAATCATGCCGCGAAATTGAAATTACCTCACCGTTTATTCTTGCTGTAACAATTAACGGTTGTTGGGACGGGTTTCAATGTTCTTGAATAGATTGATTAATTAGTTTCTAATGGCGCAGCTGGTAGAACATGGACTTGTTGAGCTTTGCTAGCGTTGTACACTTGTCCAGGACTGAATGGTTCTAGGCGTGGACCTCCTGTCATCTCAGGCTTGCGAGAAATGTCTGAAATATTTTGAAACAACGAATTTGAGGCAGTGAAAACAACCTGTTAGCAATATTTCGTAGGAAAATTTAGTCTCACCGCTCTTAAGTTCAGCTGCTGGTATGTATCTGGATAATCTAACAACAGGTAATGGAAGATAGCCGCTAGTCAGGGGCATAACGTCTAGAGTGACGCTCTGCTTTTCAAGAGTCTCCAACGAAACTACGCCAGCAGTTCGTCCGCAAACAGCCCACATTGTCTGATCGGCCAATACTTCGTACATCAATTGGGGAGTCTGAGTCGGTGATGGAGTATTTACAACGCGCGTAACGGTCAGACATAGGTGACACATGCTACCGGCTCGACAAAATTCTCCTCCGCCTCCGCTGGCCTCTACTTTTGATGAAACTATGAAGAGCGTCTGCAAACACAAGGCTAAAGTTAGATTTCGACTACACGAAAAGTCTGATCCATGTTAGAGTTCGTCGGCACTTACCACGTAATCGACGACGTCGAAATTGCACCTATAAATCTCTCCCTTGTTGTCCATTTCTGCAAGTTTACGTATGTGCAAAGGATCGTCGTCGGCATTTTTCTCCTCCGATTCTTCGGCCAGGTTTACCTGGACGTATCTCACGCTAAAGTCAGTCTTTATCGGAGCTGTCGACTTTTCGTCTTTACCAATTTCAAGCTCCCACATAAATGAAACATTCATACCGTTTCCGATAACCAGTTTTTGACCCGCGACCGGATTCAAACTTTTAAAACTAATATCCGCCGAGGTGTTGCTCACTAATTTAGGCTCCGTTAATTCCAGGCGTTGAGCAGTTAGGCCGGTAACAACGATTTGGAGAAACTTCCTTTGTTTGGCGGTGTGCAATTTAAAACTAGACATTAGGGGGGGCGCGAAATTCAGAGGTACGATTTCTTCAGTTCCCCAAGGACACTGCAAGCTCAACTGAAAGGAAGAATCGATGTTAGAAACAATTTTCGAGACATTGACATGACCAATTTTATAAATAACAAACGAACCTTGTGTTCGATAGTCGAAGAGTCTTTTTTTGGCGGAAGTTCGGCCAACACTTTCAGTACGAGCGTTGTATTTTGAAACGGTTCGCAAGGCGGTAAAGACATTTCCAGCTCCCTGACCATAACTTGACCATTTTCTACCCCCTGAAGTGCTAAACCTCTAGAGGACCTTAGTTTTATTTTCGCATCTTCGGTAATCTTGACGCTACCACTTGAAACGACTAATTCGATTTCCTGAGGAAGTCCAGCTAGTAAATCTCTGGTGCATTGTGAGAATATTGTAGGCTGAGTCTTTGCGACTTCGTACGACAAACGAGGATTCAAAATGGGAGATAAAAATTCCAATTTGTTCTCGACGATCAACGAAAGTTGGCCAATTTTGTAAACTCCCGGTTGATCCACTCTTCTGCTAACGGTGAACGTGTTCTCACCAGGCTTTAAAGAAAACGCCTCGCAAGATAAACCCTTACTGAAATCTCCCTTTGAATTGACGGATGGTTTTCTGTGCTTAGCGCTATCCGATCGTTTTATCAACGGCTTTAGATTTTTGTTGACAACACTGGCCGTGGACAAACTTTTATCTTGCTTGTATTCTAACGACGAATAAGTTGGCAAACGAGCTAAACACGGATCCGAAGGCTTCATATCATCGATCGTACATCTTGATAATCTGTGAAAATAAATGATGCAGTATGATAAATAGTTTCAAATCAAAACCGTCAAAAGATAAGACAATTACTACTGCTACCACAATGCTCACAATTCAACTCGCGTTTCTGGCAAGGCCTTTTGTCCTTTTCTTTTATTGACCGGAACTGTGGGTTTCTTATACTCCTCGGTGGAAATTGAAACTCCGTTGCATTTGACTTCTCTTGGCAAAAAGCTCTGCAGGCAAACTTCGATGCTAACCACGCAGTCCTGTATAACTTTGTCCGTGACGTTGACCTCCATGCTAAGTATTTGAAAACTGTCGCCAAGATCAGTTATGAGAGGCTGAGGAGCTGTTAGCATTTTTGCATAGGCCAACATTTCCTCGAAATACATATTTTTCACGGTAACGTGCAACGACCGAGAGCTTGCTATAGATGCGCATATTTTAGTGTATCTCTCGACGTCGTCCATTCCTTTATAGCATTCCGCCAGTTCCAATTGCGTCTGCGCCGCCAGTTGGTACCATCCTTCGTCATTGTATGTTTTCAACGCGTCCGACAGAAATGCCACCGCCTTTTGATTCTCTCCAAGCTCGCTGTAAAACCGGGCCAATTCTTTGCCGATAAGTCTCGCGGATCTGATACGACCGACGTGTTTATAAGTGCCCATAGCTAACTCTGCGTGTTCCAAGTATTGTTTTTTGAAAGCTTCCTTCGACGACAATGCTTCCTTCAGCTTGTCGGTTGGCGTCGGTTTACCGTGGGCTTGAGGCTCCGAATCTCCCATTCCAGCTATGAGGTAAACTATTGTGTGAAGCTGCTCACTGGTCGGTTCGCTACCCGGCATTAAACCGCAAAGTTTTCCCAGGTCTCCGAGCTGCAACAAAGAACATTTCCGTCAAATTTAACAGAGATTATCTGTTTATTGAAAACCAATGGGAGTAATTTCTCAAGATACAAGTAATATAAGCACATATCTTTGGTATTTATGACGTCATCGTACACAAATAAGCTGAACATTTCACTCATATTATAATTATTGAATTTAAGCTAGAATTATAAAAATCGAATCATTCATTATTGTCGTTATAAAATAACAAAAGACGATGTATAGGAGATCGAATATCACAGTTAACTTTCAAAAAAAAGTAATAAGTATTATTTATTAGAGTGTGACTTGGTACAAAAAAAAATCTTTTTATAAAATTCTAATTATCAATAATTTTGGAAACGAAATAGTCTACATGTTTCTGAGACGTAAGTTAACATTCCAAATAGATCCCTAAATCTTTACAGTAATTTCTTCAAGATGTACAATATCACCAATTTTATAGACACCAAGTCCAACTGCGATAATCACATACCTTGTCTCTTGCTAACGCCCATAGACTCGCTGTATGTAGAGAGCAGAGATCGAGTTGTTGGCCATTGTCTATGTTCACATTAGACATCTGGCAACTTTGTAAAACTTCTAGAGCGCACAGGAAGGCCCAGCACTCAACGGCACCTTCGGGACGTTGAATTTCTAATATTCTTAGCTCGCCTAGAGTGTTGTGCACAAAGGCTAAGCACCTTTGAGCCACCTGAACAGGTGGAACAACGGATAGTCAGTGACGATATCATATTTTCTCTGTTAACGAGAATTGAATCTTGTGCATGATTAACGGACATATTACTGATTCTTTCAACGAACCTCCCACGGTTTGTTGATGAGCAGCAACATCGCGCATTGCCTACTAAATAAATAACTCCTAAGATCTAAAAGCGACGCTTTGCAGTCTGCCAATAAAAGCCGCAGGTGATGGTCAACTCCGTTCTCTAAATTAACCCCAGCCCAATTATTCAAGGGACTTTGAAACGAGCTCAACCACGCTGGCGAATCTGGAATGGAGATTGGTTAATCGAGAGTGAGACGATCTCACGCGACGAACAAGGCAGTTGACAGTTTTCAAATTTCATCTCACCTCCGACATTGGAATTTAGCACAAATTGAGTAAAGAGTGCATCTAATTCGTCGTATTGCACCAAAGCTTCGTCGTAAAGGCCCAACATCTCTAGTACAAAAGCTAGCTCTTCCTGTAAAATGATAAAACGTGTTACTGCTTAGCTCACAGATTGTGCTTATTTATTTTCATTGCGAATTCGTAATTCAAATACCTGTAAAAGGAAATAATGGCAAAAGTTCCATCCTACTTGGTTCCTTCTCTCTCTCTGCTCTCTAATAACTTCTTCAAAACGTAGCAACGTTTTGTCATAGGCGGTGAGGACCAGGTGTCTTATCCTGATAATCAAGCCGCGCCAAGATTCTGCCGATCGTGATTCTGATTTTATTGGGTTAATAATCGACAAACACCTGGAATAAAATTGAAAATAATTAATCGGTCAATTATTCGCTCTTTTGCTTCTTCTTCTTCTTTTATCTATCTATTTATACAGATATCTCAAGGTGTCGAATATCCGGGTAAAAACTCTAAATACTTTACCTATCTCCGTGCTTGGCAGCGAAATCACTGCGAATTTTATCCAGCACCGTTGTTCTGGGCAGTAGTTTATTGCTCTTCTTGAGGTCATAGGTTTCAACTAAAACTATCATCCAGTCTAGTACATTGTACTGCGCCAGAGTCTTCAGCCACGTATCGATATCGTCTTTTACCGAAGCTTTGTAAACGTCCACATCCTAGAAAATGAACGTGTATGAATAAAGAAGAGGGGAAAAAACAATTAGCATCCTCCTGAAGAAAGGATGAATAAGATTTGCAAACTCACTGTACATTCGCTCCAGTAGATGTGAAATATTGGCTGTTTAATTAAGTGCCAATCTTTCTCAGTCGGCAGTATGTCTTTGGAAAATGGAATGAACGATCCTTCGATGTTCACTTGCTTCACGGGACGTCCGTAGGACCTTCGCCATTCTGCCGAATTAAGAGGCAAAGCCTGGACCAGATTGCTTTTCAATGTCAAAAACAAATCCTCGTCGCCTGCATCTGATTGTTGGAGGAAATAAAAAAACAAAAATACATTAAGCCAGCAGAAGTAGGGTAATGTAAAATATGATATACTATGAATATAAAAATAAGTGTAGTTGTATTTGTAAGAATTTCAAGACCAATTTGCTTCTGTTATCATAGAAGAATTTCGGCGTTATCGATATCGCGTTTACTAATAGGGTGCTGTAAATTCGTCATAATCTCGAAGAAAAATCTGAGATCGTGACCTTTGAAATAAACTCAACTAATCGACGGAACGAGAGTAGGACAGAGAGAATGTAAAAGTAGGAGGATGACAGATCGTGGGGGGCGTCAATAACAATGAACGGGTCTTAATGTCATCGGGTGAATTGAGAGGTTAAACGAGGGGGAGTGTGATTGATTGATAGATGGATAGACAGACAGACGTCGACGTCCTTCGCTATTCTTACAGGTGATTATCGGCTTATTGTCCATAGAGCTGTCGGTGATTTCCTCAGAAATTCTTCGCGGACCCCCATTGCAATTCATTTCCGAATGATATTAATCGCTTTGCTTTCACACTATTGTCGGATTTAATCATTACACAAAAATTTCTTTTCCTGGTTTTTTGTTTATTATATTTTATTTACTTATTTTTTTTTTTTTATTTTACGTCACATTAACAGCACTTTGCAGCAGCATCGAACAATCGTCCGATTCCTTTACTTATATCTCTTGAACGTCATTCGTTTCACACGCCGTGTGTGTGTTGTGTTCTCTTTCTCTCTCAACGGATCAGCTTATACATTATCGAATTTACCGCAACCGTTTTTCTGCGAGATAATTTAACTTCGACATGTATGTACGTATAAATCTACCCTCAACAACGCATTGATGTGCCTCTATTTATCAGACGGATTTTACTCGAGGTATGAATAAATATATATATATACATATACATTCAACCCAGACGTTGTACGACAAACGTAAACGTGACAGGCTCCATCTTGAACTGTCGCAGGTCGCTACTTCTACGTCGATCAATTTTAATCGAGCTCGAACGTTGTTCGGTTCTAGCTATCGATATGATCGTCCTTGTACCAGCATTGCCAACCTATTAGACGTTTAATTTTTTGAACGGCGTCAAAACAATTCTTTGGATTTCTCATTTAAGATGAAAACACAATAATTTTTCACATTTATCATTGTAGTAAGTGATGTTTGACGGTAGTGAAACTCAAGAAATACAGGAATAGATAATATATTTCATTTATTCGCTTTATAACACGGACAATTTTCTTAGAAACATATAAATGGTAATAACGACATAACACAGACAGATTTATATCCTACAATCCTAATTGTAAGTATAAAGATATTGGGAATTTTTACTTATGTAATGTGTTTTTATTGTTAATATTTCGAATCACCAACTTGTCAAAATAACAGAAAATAAGTACTTTTGAAAATTACAGACGCTAATTGGTGGATATTTTCTCAGGAAACTCACAAACTGTTGATTTTTAGTCTGTTGATTCAATTTCACAGACAATATTCAGAGATTTCACTACCAGTCTTGACATTTCGTTCAGATTCTTCGGATTCCTGCCTAAATAACAATATTTCATAAGAAAGAAATTTTTTTTCTTTTTTGCATTGAACGGTTTCTAATTTCTTCAGAGTTGGCAACGCTGGCTTATACACTCATCATGTACACTCTGTCTCTCTCGTCATGCGTCGTGATTGGCCGGGGGCGGGCGCTCAGCCAATCACAGCGCAGAGTGAGAGAGAGAGCAAGAGACGTCGTGTCGATACTATCGTTAGCCAGATCATTCCTCGTTCGTAACTTCTGTCAAAAAGTCGTCAGATCGTGACATCACATCTGTCACTTGCGTTTTTTAGGGTAAAAACATTTGGCGGTTTGGTTCATCGAATCCCGAGGTAATTTATTTTCCAATAGGTTTTACTGTTGCATATGTAAGTAACAAGTAGGCAATACAAACAACGGCCTTGACTACGTCTTGCTAAATCGGTTGTACACGTTGTCTAACGATAAGTTATTTGCCTGGAGGTCAAAATCGTTAAATTTTCACGTGTTTTCCCATTTCTTAATTACCCACTGATTATACGCTTGCGACACTCGATCAGTTTGGTTAATTTTCCATTGGGTAGGTTTCACCAGTTCTTATTCACAGATTGTATTTTAAGTACGCCACTTGTACAACTTCTCTCGTCATCGTTGTTGACAGTTATATTTCTTGGCGCGAGTGTTTTATCTCATTGCCGATCATTTCTCAGGGAAATCTTGGCGACGATGATTGGAATACTTGAACGAGTCTGGTCCTTCATAAGTTACTGGTACTTTCGATATACGCTGGTAACGGAGCTCTACATGGTTGAGAAATGGGAGAGATACGTTATTCGTATCCTTTTTAGAAACTATATTTCTGGTCCTAGAATAGTCACGTGCAGCTGTACAAAGTTATTCGTATTTCGATTGAAAATCCAGCGAGCTCTTTGCATTATTGGTTCCAAGTTTTATTCCTACCCAGAGAATTCCGGAAAATCCTGTTTCCTGTGATTATTCTTATTTCCCGTATCCGCGTTAATTTTATTGGTATAATTTCATTCGAATTTTAGAAGTGATTTTCCTGATTGATAATTCAGATACTTTTCTCTTGGCTATGTTTGGCCTGCTGTTTCTCTTCAATTACAGATTTTTGGTGCCATCAGCGTCTCAGATGTTAGTTTGATCACCGATACCACCGAATCAGAGATTGAGGGAAAACCAGAAATAACAAACTGTATATATTCAAGGAAGAATTCTTTCAGTTTTCAATATTTATTATATGTATGTAATAATGATATTGTATAATTTACAGTATGTACAATATAATACGCATCGAATATACGACATATTTTATTTATAAAAAGCCATGATACTCGATTCGCAATTATTGTTGAATACAGCATGCGTAAGATGTTGCCTACTAAATTGAAGTAAGGATTCAATTATTCCTGTCACCCATCTCACCGACGTGTTACGCGTCATCATTTTATATGCCTAGAAAAGATCTATTATCTGCAAAAACTCTAAAAGTATTGTCGAGAAAACAATGGAAACAAATGAGCAATGTGATTTTAGCCGTCGAAAAATCCAATTCTAAATAGAGATGATAAATGTATGTATATACAGGCAGGGCTTGACAAAAGTTCCATATTATATATTATAGATCGAAAATACCAGTTTTCTAATCTAATACATCTATCAGTCTACAATACTATTTTTACTTTGTCATCGTTCCACTAACTATTTAAATAAATATTATTCAACAAATTGAGATTTCTCTAATTGGGAAGATTTTTTAATATAGAGAATTTAAGAATCTGAACCTTAATATTATATTGTTTTTCGAATGCGGTATTCTACAGTTTTTTCATTTCTTCTCTCAAGAAATGTAACAAGCCTCTCAAAAATATTACGCAACTATGCGTTGCTTTTCCCTGACTTTTGAATTTTCGACACAGAGCTTGAATGGAATTGCTCTTAAAAATTACAGTGTATACTTATTCGATTAAATAACTTTTAATATGATCCCACCATTAGCTTGCTCATGTTTTAACATATTGAATGTATAATATTTAGTTGTCCCACAACGAAAATTAAAAACTATAATTTAACCTTTTAATTAAGTAGTTAGGTATTCAAACTATACGTCGTATTATATTTCATTCTAGCTGGACAATTACTAAAAAATTATCACCTCCAACTAATGTTCTAAACATTACAATAATCAATATTGATTTAATAATAATAATAATAATATATAATAAATCGCTATCATACGAATTAAAGAGAAAACAACGATTAGTTCTGCGACACGGGTAATATGGTAAAATCTTCCTACTACTCTTTCCTAACTACTCGTCAATATGCATCAACAAATATGATTGATGCACAATATATAAACATCCAAACGTGAAATCATCATTCAATTATCATTTCAGACAAATATAATAAGAATGTAAGTCACGATTAAACGGATCAATTTAAATTTATACGATATTATGCTTATTCGAGATTCGTGTGATTCATTCAATTAAGTTTTGTCAGTCCGATATCTTATAAATTTTTCCAATCATAATACTTTTTTTTTTATAAGGTACAAATTTTTTTCAACGTTTAATTAAATACATAGGTATTAAACTTTTCGTAACGTAATGATGTATGTACAACGCAGGTTCCGTTGAAAAAACACGAAAATTATACTACGTCCATCGACACCATTCTTCTTGCCGACAAAACAGCTTTAATCGCGATCAATTAATTAGGCTTATTTTGAAAGTGTTTCTTAATGATTTTCGAAAGGCACATCTACGAGATTAATTTTATGTTATTCTGATCTCTGAAATGTTATTTTACAGTACTATAGATAGGGTGAATAAATAGATTTGCCAAATATTAACACGAATGAATGAATGGATGACTTAAAGGACAGTGGAAGCGTCCGCGTGTCTTTTTTCAAATAATATAACCGCATCTTGTGATATGAAATTGTGACCATTTTAGTAACTTATCGTTTAGATCGGATAATTTTAAGTGAAAAGAAGCGAAGTGTGTGTAAATTGTAAACGAAGACACTCGCGTCTTACATGAAACTCAACTGGGATCTCAGCTACGAATAGAATAGTTTTCGTTTTACTGAAGATCACTCTCGATATCGAGCCTCCTTACTCGAACCCTTTGCTTATAGTGATACTCTTTGAGGTAACTTTTCAACGTTTTAGGTAGCTGTAGTTTGTTTATACCGTCGTACGTTGTTCTAGTCGTTATAATCGCTCGACATAAATGTTGCAGCGGAAAAGCGTATGTACGATGCAACGGTATCGTCAGCACAGGCTCAAAGAACATACAGCAAGACGGGTCCTTGTAGTGTTCTATCAAGCCGCATACCTAGAAGTACACAAACGTATTATTAGTATTGAATTGTCGGTTTTTCAGATCGCCCCTTCAGTTTCCGCAAAATTATAAAAGCCAAAAATTACCGTTCCAGAAGCGTAAACACCAGGGTCGTGCGAATCGAAACTGAATTTGTGGTTCCACTGTTCGACTCTCGCGTGTAACGAACGTTCGTACTTTCTAAAGCTAACCGAGAAGAGGAATTCCTCTTGGGCAGAATCGCGCAGCAAAAATGTTCCCTCTTGTTTGCCCTCTAGCAAACGTTCTGCCTCGTAACGGTCCATTTTACCCCAGTAAAAAGAGCAGGCTGTGATTGATCGTAAATCAGGTACCAGGCAGTGAACGTAATCGACCTAGATAGAAACGAAAACTTGCAATAATTATTCACACCTTTGAGTATTATTACTCGGCAATTTCTATATCGGCAAGACTTTTTAACCTGAGTATGCGCAGGTCGTTCGATATTTGGAATTAGGGAAAAATCAATTTGCGACAGAGCGGTGAGAGCTGCGGCCTGAATTCCAGCATTTGCTTGAAACAACGCGGCCAGGCTATCGACCGTTATTCCATTAGGATGCACCTGAATACCCGCTGCGATATTAGGTTTGTATCCCGGGGGTGGTTCTACACCTTCTTCCATCTCCCTGGCTCTTTGAAGTCTAGCCCTCTCGTCGCAGTCCTGAAACAAGACAATCTTTGATGACTTTACGAAGTTGTACCTTTAAAGTCCTTCTAAACGAAAACCTTCCTCGATAGTAAAAATTAACAAGTTACTTCCTTTCAACTAGATAATATCTCAAGCCTCGCTTTTGCACTGCGGTTGAACATAAAAAATATCTGCATACTGGAAAAACATGAAGCTGAAGCTAGCGGCCAGAGTTAGCTGCCAAACGTGTTAAACTTTTTAGAAATAGAAAAATATAGTTCAGTTTAATCCTCATAATTCTATCAAAGTATTAGGGGGTCAATGTATTTCACAATAATTTTATTTTCGCATTTCACTATCTTATTACGCTAATTCTGGCTGCTAGCTTAAGCCTCGTGGAAAAACGAAACTCGTGCTTGTTTATTTCAATATGTATCAAATTTCTGGTTTTGTAACAAATATTTTCTGATTTGTTCCAGGTTTTTCAAGCCTGTGTAAAACTGGGATTAAGAAACTTGAAGGGATCGGCAAAGACAAAACATTACCTCCATGGGATATTCCTCAGGATTAAATCGGGACAAGTCGATAACCGGACTAGAAGGCAGAGGTCCAAGAATTGGACTTTGAGGAGCCGAAGAGCTGTTGAATACGACACCAGCGCCCATGGGAAGTTCTTCCGTTCTTCTGTATCCGGTGCAGACGCATTCAGAGTTGTTATTTCCCTGACCAGGTATGTCCGTACTTTTGGATCCCTTGCTCTTGGCGCAATTGAATTTCAGTACCCAGTTACTGCGCTTTTTTTTCGAAGACAGCAGGTGATTGCAGGCAGGATTTTGATCCTTGCTTCGTTGTTTACCTGAAACAAAATAGAAATTTGCAAATAATTAGACAAAACATTTAACCCGACGAATCGCGTGCGTCAGATAAATCAAAACCGATCGATTCCTGACCCCTTCTTTTTCCGAAAGATAAAGTCTTCGACGTTCTTCGCAACGGTAGATTAGTCGGACTGTCTTCCGAGGTGATGCTGCTGTTGCTGCTGCTGCTACTGCTGCTGCTGCTGCAAGATGCTGCCTGTGGTTTTAGCTGTGCTTCGGACTGAGGTACAAAGTTTCCATTATTGCAGGTTGACTTGGACTCCTGCGAGTCGATCTGTTGGCTGTATATAGACTCAAATCTCGAGTTGTGATTGTCTAAGCCCAAGTCGAGCCGTTCGTTGTTGAGATTTTCGTCAGACTTATTTTGTGTGTTTTCTGTTTCGTTGGGCGGTAACTCGACGTTCCCGTTATCCTCGGCGTTCTGATTTGGCATGTCTGTTGTGGGAGTACTCTGGCGCGTTACGTTGGCTGAATTCTTGAGCTCGGATTTCTCACTGTCCATCTTAAAGAAATTTCTCAAGCTGGCTAAGCGTTGGCCCATTATAAAGCGAACCGAGCGGCATCTTATTTTTATCCGCCTCTGTTCAAGGCTGGTGTTTTCAACATTTGCCGATCTAAGTGACCATTGGTGAAGAGCGAAGAGATGGACAGGCGCGTCTTAGCAAGCGATGAACTTTCTCCAAATAGACTTCGACTCAAGCTACAGCTACCTGAAATGCAGGAGATAAAAATTGGCTTTACTTACTCGAACAGTGAATTCGAAACCGGTTTTTCAAAGATCTCAGCACCGAGGAGCTCACGTTAGAATCTGGTTTTCTCGCCAAACTGAGGCACACGAGGAAAATCATAACGCGATCGACACAAGTTCGTATTTGTTATCAGCCTCTCTGTGGCTAGTGGTTATATCTATCCGTGTATGCGCGTATTTCAGGAAATTCCATTCACTCCAGATTACAATTACACAGAATTGATTTTTCTGCCTCTTTTTTTCTGGTAAAAAAAAAAAAAAGAAAAATAGCCGCTCTCTTACAACCCGCGGTATTTGTTGTTCAACAAAGATGAACATTTATCGGGAGAAAATTACGGCTGCTGCACCATTTTGTGTACTACGACGACGTTTTCTCACGTGAATGAAATCTTCCTTACTTCACAACTCCGGGTAACACATTATCTTACGTGAAATATTATTACATCGGGAATTACGAACCGTATATGCGCTGGGTTTTACTCCTGTATGATTTCTGATTTTTAACATACGTTTCGCAGACACTGTTCACCAGGGAATAAATAAATAAATTCTAAAAAAAAGTTTTCTTCCCATCAAGGCTAATCGCAGCTACCCCTTCACCACCGTGACTGACGACAGCTTGTCCAAACTTGTCGTGTGCATCCCGTCACCTTGAACGAAACAGCGTTGAGATTCGAGGTGTGTACGGATGTTTTTTGGCTAAAAAAAGCATTCCCTCTTTACCGATCCGAAATCCATCGGACAAACTGTTCACTAGAGAGAGCCAATGTTAAACGAAGCGTTGACGAAGATACGCGGCAATACCGGATAATAATACCAGATTGGCACGCGTTTTCTGATCAATCGGTGGAAAACAAATTGCCGCATTTTTTCTAGCGATATTTTGGCTCGACGATTATTTTTTCATCCGTGATTTATCCACCAGAGGCTAACGGAGATTTGAACTTGCGCCTGACGCAGCTCGTGACGGCAATTTGGCACACATAAATTCGACGATGCGGGTATTTTTTACAAAAGTATTGAGTTTCTGAATCAACCGCTTATCGATGGTGTAAAGATGGTGCTTTCTAGCTCTAATTATATTCTCGTCGGGTGACGATTATTTTCTGCTATTTTTAAACTCAATCAGGTCATTGTTGTTTCGTGCTCAACACCTTATCGGACTTCAATACACTCCGTTGCGCATATCTAGTTGCTTTTGATTAGGCGTTTGATCGCGTAATTTAATTGCCAAAGTTAGGTTTAGTCTCGGAATGGCTTGAGTTTCGATTAATCAATGGTTGTTTACCGCGAATATGTATGATATGGTGTAGGTCATAGAAAAAATTAAACAACGAACAATTAACTGCAGAATATGTTCAAGATATTTATTAACATTGACGTCGAAATGCGTGTTGCACGATACGACATTTCTTGCATAGGTATATACATATAGGATACCTAAACAATGTAATTAGTACTTGTGTAAACATAATCGTTCATCTTGACGTATAATAACTCTTATACCTACATGTATACCATTTTACAATACATTCAACAGGTGTAAACAATCAGTACAAAATATTATTTACCGTTTTGATTATAATCAATGCTACGTATAACCTATGGCATAGCTTGAATTGCATATAGTGACGATAAAAACCCATCGTATGCATGTGCAGTTAATAAACAGATAACAGTCGTAAAAATTAAAAATGGACAGGTGGCATTAAAACACGTACCAAAATGTGAAACTAAAAGGAAAAAGAAATAAAAATCGACTTGTAAACAGTCGTTGTAAATAAAGTGCATGTACCTATACGTACGTATAAAGATACAACATAGTAGCTCGTAACGGAAGTCTGTATTCACTTGATCGAATAATTTACTGAACAATAATATTTAATTTAAAGAAAAAAAAATTAATTTTATTCAATTTTTTCTTAGCTACTTTCGCAACATTTCTTTTCAGCCATTCGCATTTCATTTGACATATTCGTCAGATAAACATCTACCAGCAATAAGTTGCAGCGAAAATTTCCCGAACATGTACATCATAGTCTTAGAAATTAAAATTAACGAACGTCGATCATTAACTCGGAAAGTTACCTTTGGTATTGTTGGTTGTGTGTAACGTAGTTTAATTAATATCGTAATGTATCGGTTGTTTTGCAGGTCTTAAAAAATAACACAATATATTTGTTACTGACTAGAAATATACGTGTATACATATGTCATTTTTTCACTTTTACATTACATACGTTAAAATATGTATAAGCTTTTTTGTTGATTTTCGTACATTAAATATTTTCATTATTCGTAAGGCAATTTGTAGAGTTGGAATCCGTTTGCATAAATCTATATCCGAAGCCATCACCTCCGTCGCCTCTGTGACAAGCGATGACTTGAATTTACAATTAGATTACAGCGTTAATAACAGTAACAAGTTAGATTATTAATATCATTCTTTGATTCAGTTTTATCTTTAACAATTACAATCATAGTTTTGATTTTTCTTACTGTACATAAGAATTTTTAATTAACATAATATCCTACACCCTTGATTTTTTTTTTTTTTTCGGTTGAATAGTTTGCTTTTCTGATTATTATTATTATTATTATTATTTTCAACGTGCATATAGACACTCATACACGATAATAATTGAATTTCAATTAGCACAGCAAATTTTCATTTGATCCATTTTTCAGAACAGTAATATTTACACTCGACATTAACATTTCTCATCGGTTGTAATCTCATTGTCGTTCGACCCCTGCGTGACTTTGAAGAAATATTCAATCATTTTCAACACCATCTTTACACTATTTAATAATCAACGGAATCAGGTACCGCGTTACATTCTCCACGTACAATACATACCTATCTCAAGTCCTTTACACATATATTATTTCAGAAAGGCACCGTGCAGCCATTGTCAACACCGAACAAAGTTACTCAATTTTTTCGTACCAAGTATAACTATGATATATAATAAATGCAGTGCGTATGCAAATTAATGCTGCCAAATTGCCAAGATTAAAAATTAAGCCAGCCGAGTCACGTTGAAGCGATTTCCTAAAATCTGATTCCGATTTAACGCTGTTGGTAAGGAACGAAAAAAACAAAAAACCGTAACAAATAAATAAACGCGACTCATAGAATAATGAAAATTTTTTTACGCGATCGGTAAATATTAAACAAATATATGTATTGTCGCAGGGTTTGTTAATTAGCTGCGCATGCTCGTTGTCCGCGTAATATATATTTAGTAGAATTAATTACAACACGCGTGCGAATCGTCGATTGCGGGGCAATGAAAAATTGACAAATTTTTCATTTTTGTTTTTTCAAAATTCAGCGAGAGACCGGAAGATCGGTAATAATCATACCCGTGTCTCCCTGTATTTTTTCCGACGATTTCCGATCGCTCGCAAAAGCCAATCTCAGACTGCCGCCGCTGTAAGTTGAGGCTCCATTTCCTCGCTGACCGGAGTCGATGGAGCTTCCGTTATCGGAGTTGGCGGATCCCCGCTGCTGCCCCGATTGTCGATGGTCCCTGACGGCAAATTGATGTTTGAATAAATAATTAAATAAGACGAAATCAAGCCAGAAAAGGAATTTTTTCGCGACACATTAACATCACCATATAATGAAAATGGAAGAGTCCGTCGATCTGTTCGGCAATACGACCGAGTAAGTAGTCTGAAACTGACAGGACTCGGCAACCGAATGAAAAAGTTTTGAAAGAAAAATTGGAAAAGAGCAAAAGCTTCTGAAAAACGTAAAAAATTTGACATTTTTTTTTTTTTTTAAATAAGTATACAAACTGGGAAACACGTGATCGTTTATTTAGAAAAAGTATGTAATGTTTCTCGGTTCAACATTGAGAATCGATTTGTTTCCCTTAGAACCGGAAGTTCAAAATTAAACGGGAAATGGCAGTTTTTCATCGCCATCATTTGATCGTAAATTTTCCTCCGAGTTTCAAATTTTTTTTATCCATTCGTTATATTCAGTTGAAAGTTTGTTTTTCGTATTACAGAGGTTCAAAACCGTAAATAATCGTTGAAATTATAAAAAGTGATTTATATCGCCAAATAAAGTAACAATAATAAATACAATCACCCCGATCAATATTTCCACAATGATGTAAACCGCTTACCTGTAAATGAGCTTGCGCGACTTCTTCCCGAGCGGCAGATGCGGCACAGCGGTTTTAGGAAGGGAAAACTCGGGCGCATTCGTAACAGCACGTAAATGTAGGGATCCAGGGTGAAGTGAATGCATAGCAGGATGTCGGCGATCATGTTGAACGCAAAGATGAATTTTCCAACGATAACTCGCTCCTGTCCGATACTCGGCGAGTACTGGGCCAAGGGGATCGAGATCTGAAAGGAGAAATTAATCATCGAGATTTCCTCCGGAAACCCGAGTCGAAATTCAGCGTCTACTTTAAAGTATAACAGATTCTATTTCAATGCAATGTCGAACGCTAATTTGACGCCGAAAATGTCAACTTGCGAATTTTTCTCAGTGTGGAAGTTCGATGCAGGATTTGTTCTTAAATTTTTAGAACTCGGAGGGTCGATATGTGATTTCTAGGATCAATTTCCTTCAAAGTAAGCTTACACGAACCTTGGTAGGATAAAATTTTAGGCGTTAAATTTCGACTCAGGAAACCCTGTAATTCTAATTTCTTTTCCTATTCAATTCAGGCACTTGCATTTTTTAAACTCGATGGAATACGTTATCTCGACTATTGCAAACATCGACTACAATGAACAGGAATGAAAATAATCCCGACGTTTTCTATGCAAGTCGCGCGGGTATCGCGTTCGCACGATGTGTGTATGGATTTTGAAATTGCGACAGGAATGATTTATACGTTTATGTCGTCGTTTCGAACATACGTTACGAGCTTTTCTCACCCGTAAAGAAACCATTATTCGCATTTTTACGTATCTATATGCATACAGTATGGAGACGATAGATTTGTTTTGTTTTGAATATATAAATTATAATCGTTTTCGACTCGCGCATTGCAAAACGTGAGCTAGATTATAATTGGCCGGTGTGCGTGCGGATTTATTATATACGTGATCCGCAAATTCTCGAATTGTTATTGAGGAAGTGACGATAGCCAACGGAAATTCCAACCGATCATTATCGCTTCTCATTCTTGTTATTAGCCAAGGCTAAATAAAACCCCGCGTTTCGCGGGGCTGAAACCGTTTTGCAAATTGATTTATTACATTCTCCGTGCACGATTTATCAACCTGTCGTATGTACGGGACGTATGATTTGTCATTCTTTTTTAAAAAATTATCACGTATGTTCGTTGATCGTATCGCTAATTATTATCGGTACAAAGTAGAACGGTCCTGATTTCATTTACATTATAGGTCAACATACTTGTTTCGATTTTTAAAAAAGTTTTATTTTCAAAACGTGGCTTGCGGCTGGGATTAAATTTGAGAGATTTTCGGTACATTGGTAATTAATCAATCCCCCGGAGGATTCGTAGTAGAAATTTGAAATTCCCCTGGCTTGAACACTACGTTATCGTCGTCGGTTTCCTGTGTCGAAACCGATACCATTGCGTCTTGAATTTCATCCATGCAAATAAATTGGCTATAAATTCGTACCGCGGGAATAAGCCGCGACGTTATAAAAAAAAAAAAAAAATAATAATAATCACCAGCGTTCTCATTTTTTGTTTTTACGGTGCACGCGATTGATTGTAAATTCGAAGGATTGCGTTTGTAAAATTTCATAATTGCAAGTTTCAAATGTCAAGCTAAACTTCATCACATGAAATTTAAGATTGGCACAAAAGCTACTTAATAAAAAATTTGTAATCTTTGTAACTTTCGTAATCCCTTGTAATCGTTAACGATTTTCGTAATTGATTTTAATTTTCATTGAATCCTTCTGTAATACCTCACAATAATATCATTGAAATCCTGGAAATATTTTCAATCCCTTCGCAACCCAGCAGTAACCTTTTCAATTTTGCAATCCTTGCGACCGTTCGCCGTCTTTGTAATCCGTGTAACATCTCCATTCCCTTCAAATCATCCGTAATCGTTTCACAACCGCGACTCGTCATCTTTTTAATCGTGAAAATTGCACCCCAAAAAGCAAAAAACCCCCCGTGACGGAACGATGAATATTGTCTCGTATTCGTCACTAACCATCTGAGGCATCCAGCAAATGACGAACGTTATCGATAGCATGGCCATCAGTCGGGAGAAGGCCCTTTCTTCGGCTGTAGCGACGACTTCCGAGGGTGGACCGGTGGCTATGCTGAGAAGAGGCTTGGCTCGCGACGAGGCTCTTGACACCCTACGAATTACTGCCGATCGACGGCTCAATCTGCACAGTGCTCGAGACACTGCAAGATTGCACCAAACGATCGAGAGGCAGAGAACCGTGCCTGCGAAGAGAGAGAGAGAGAGAGAGATTAATATTTTTTTTCGTGCATTAAGTTGTACGTGGGGAACTCCATACGGACCTGAACAACGTCTGACCCTCGGACATTTCTGATTTTGTTTAAAAAAAAAATTTCCGCAATTGTCCCAACTCTCGAGCAGAACCTTGAATTTTTTCACATTTTTTATTCAACCGCATCAATTATTTGTAAATGTTTGAAGTAATTTTCGAAACGATCTTTTTTAATATTCTCAAAAAATACATGGAAACTGTATTTTCTGTTTCAAATATTTCAGGACCGAGTACGATTTTTTTCCCATTTTTTTGTCAACTCGAAACTTTGTTTGTACGGTTTGAAAATTCCCGAAGAATTCTCAGAACTTCTGTTTTTCACTTAGAACATTTCTAGACCAGTTGTATCGCGGAGCGATTTCTGCTTATTTTTTTCGCACATTCTACTTTTTTTTATCAACTTCGTAATGAAACCGTCAGAACAGAAATGTTCCAAGTAAAAAATAGAAGTGTCGACAATTTTTTGGGAATTTTCAAACTGTACGCGCAACATTTTAAGTCGATCAAATAAATTAAAAAGTAGTGAAAATTTTTTTTAAAAATAAAATAGGCCTATCATGGTCTCGGTCTTGAGATATTCGGAATGAAAAATACAGCTTCTAAAAATTGTTTGAAAATTTGACAAAAGGCGTTTCCAAAATCACGTTCAAATATTTATAAATAATTGAGCGGTTGAACAATAAATTTGAAATAATTCAGGGTAATGTTTCAGAATTGAAAGAATCGCAGAAAAACTTTGAAACATATGATCAAAAATAGTGAGGGTCAGACGTCGGTTCGGTTCGAATTTCTTCATTAACAATAAGCCGGAGGATGAAAAGAGAAGTTGCGAAATTAGTTCTTACCGAAGAAGAAGAAAACGTAGGCGTAGGCGATGTCTTCGACGTTTTTCGCGTCTCTGTAACGGAGGCACTTCCCGTTTTTGTAATCGGGTGCCGAGCCCTGCTGATAATAATCGCCGAAACCAGCGAACGGCATAAAGCACAGGATACCAGAGACGAACCAGAGCAGAATTATGCATCGAACTATCACCGGATACGTCACCTGCTGATTGAAAGAAAAATTTCCTCGGTTAAAATCGAGCCGCAGTCTTAACGAATGATCAATTGCTTCGGTTACGAGGAACTTTGCAGCCACCCTCGAGTTACCTGTCGTAATTATGAAAAAATTTCAATGCAAACATTTGATTTCGTTCTCTCCGTAACTCGACATGTTTTCTTTTTGTTTTTTTTTTTTTTTTTACCGACTTTGTCAGTCAATTAATTAGAAGAAATTTTTAAACGTTGAAAAATTCCCGAGACAACGATAAGTGAGAAAGTCAAGGTGGATAATATCCGAGAGTTAAATGAACGTAGTAAAATCACCGGTATCCTTAAATTTAAATTTGAAATGTCACCTGCGATGGTTCAATGCGAATAACAATCCGATCGATCGGCATACGCCTCGCGATCACCGTGAAGAATTACATAGCATAGAAACTTCGAATGAAAATTCTAACGCGCGGGGTTGAACGTCAACGATCATTTATTTGCCGGGTGTAATTCGGTTGTCGCATTAAATAGCAGTTCTTATTATTCTTCATCTCGTCTCAGTTTGTCACCCATGCAGATTAGGCGGACAGGCATTCAATGTTGTAAATTAAACGCACGTGTGAGTTACTCGAAACACGCGACTAGTGTAAAAATTAGGTACAAGGTGGATCCGAGACGCGATATATAATTCGTCGCGACAGGAAACGGCCGAGTCACGTACATGCACGTATGATCGAAGATCGATTATTGATTGGCTCGTGAGTTGACCTCTCTGCGATTGTTTAATGATTGGATGGATAGCGTGTGAGGGAGAGAAAGAGAGGTACGTACGTCGGAAAAGCACCAATTCATCCCATCTTCGTTAGTAGAAATGTGCCCCCCTCCGATATGATATTGACAAGTGGTAATTGGTTTCAATTTACGATTATAATTGCCTTCTTCGATTTTCTGTTAAGAAACATCGGGGGCGTCGAACAATTTCTCACTGGCCGGATCAATTTTTTATATTCGCGTGTAACGTTGAAGAAATCATCACTCAAAAGATGAGAAAGATCAATCTCAGAATGTAGATAAAAATTCTGCCAGGTACATTTAATCTGTCTGTCATAAGTTTTCCTTGTGAGGGAAATTCAACAATTAGCGATTATTTGCAAAGATTCGTCGAGTTCGTTAAAAGTCTTACTCTTCGACGAAATTCTAAGAATACTACGAGAAAAAAAATGTATGTTCATTGGGTCTAATATATCAATTATCTTTCATAAAAAAAACTGGCAATTGTCATAACTGCTAGTTTTTTTTTTTACGAAATTCCACGGTCTTCTACGAAAGAAAAAAATCAATTCTGTCCGTGTCAGATTTTGTAATCACGTTTTATAGAAAGTTGTAAATTTTTACAATTTTTCGTACAAGTTTGTAATTTTCTATGCGAAATACTACGATTTTCGAATACTTCTCACAATTTCCAACGAACGAAACTTTGCCGTATTTCGGATTAGACATTATTTTCACCAGGCATACGAGAAAATAATTAGCTACGCAATTTGTTGCATTCGTATGCAGAATTTGAAAAAGTGTTTTTGTAAAAACGATATCAAGTTCGTGGATAGGATTTTCACCCTTCTTCGTCAAGTTCGAACAAGCAAGTATCAGAGAGTCGGAAGTCCTCATTACCCGAAATTCACTATCGCTGATTTGTAGTTTCGAGGCGACGAGCCTTCGTCGAGCGAAGCCCTCCAATTACGCGAATCAGGAAATGGAAAATTCGGGCTAATTACGCAATGTTGGGCAAGAAACATTTTAATTACAGGCCATTGGCTGGTCTGTTTGCTTTGCAAATGAGCCGATGACAAGGCGGAAGTTGGACGGCGAAGCCCTTGTCGCGTAGCTTCTTTCCGGCCCAAACTTGAAAACAAACCAAGGCGAGACCCGCCCGATCCAAGGCTGTGAACTCAATTTAAGTGCCGCGCTGTCGGACCTTTTCAAACTTGTATTCCAATCGCGTTCCGGAGACTTTTCTTTTCCACTCGCACTATGCAGCAAGTATCCCACGTTTTTTCCTCACCTCTATCTCTGGATCTTAAGCATTGACTCAAGTAAATCACGAAATTCTAATTGTAACCCCATTCGGACAGTTATTAATAAATATCTACGGTGTTGTTAAAATTTTCGATATTATTAAGGTTAGTATCTAGAATGTGATAGTAATGTGATTGTGCTAAATGATATTGATTACCGTTCCACCCTATCTTTCTTTCCTGGTTGATCAACGGTCCGTGAGATTATTTTTAATTCAATTGTTGATGTATAATACTTGTGCGTTTTTGTGCCGTACGGTTTGTTGGAAGTCTAGGTAAATAAGTCGAATCGCTTTAGATTTCCATAGCATAATATTGTTCAATCGGTCGACACTTTTTCCTTCTTATTCTCACAATCGCGATTCAATGCCGTTTGAAACGTGAGGAGAATCGTTTTTCTGATAAACGTTGTAAAGGAAAAAGTCGTAATAAATTTCACTTCAGCTATCGAAGGTGTATTTTTTTCAATCAATGACGTTTTTCGATTCAGTACATAAACGGTTTCGACCCGTATGGACTGTGCTTTCATTTTTTTCTATAATTTTTCTTTTCGAAATGTCCGATGCGGAGACTCGAAAGAAAAACCACGTTTTTAACTTTATCCGAAACGCTAAATGTTTTTATTCTTGGTTCTACGGTTTTTCAATTGAATCTATAAACATAATTCCAAATTACGATTTTTCCCGACAGATTCTTAAATTGTTATTAAAATTGTATTATTTATATGGCACTGTGAATTTTATTCGAAGAATAATTACGACGCTTGACCAAATCCAGAATCTTTCACTCACAGCTTCAAATTAAGGATATTAAAATGATATTTTAAGACTCGCGTTCAATCGCATTGACCTTCCGTTAAAACCACTCTGTACAAAATTAACGAACGTCCACTAATTACACATGGATTTGATGGTTTATATTCGTTTGCAGAATTGCGAGTAGCCAATATTCGTGACGAGCTTACCGTGTTCGGATTATACACAGCTAATTTAGAATTTGCGCCACGAAAGTTCGCGTGTGCTGAATTAGACGTAGGGAAAATTTTGCAGACACGAAAATAAAGCTCCCTTAGGTATAAATGTATTAACCAACTGTGGGTGCGTTTAACGGCTACCTGCATAAATTTTACACGAGGCGCAGCGATCGTTATAATTGTTGATTACCAATTAATTACGACGTTGACTTTATCGATAAACAATATCCGTTAAGAATGTGGCTAATTAATTAATTCTCTTGTTCGGTAAAAAATGATTTTATAAACACGTCGAGTGGAAAGTTCTTACAGACAATACTTGCATACAAATGATTTGGATAAAGTTTCCTATCGGTTCATATATCCATATACATATGTATAGTTATTTACGTAGGTAATCGACAATGATCAATTTGAATTGACTGTCGACGAAACTTTGTTTCCAAATAAGAATACGATACCGTTAAAATGTTTTATTCTCCTAAGGAAATCTCGAGAGAAATTAATTTAATTAAAAATTAAAAATTGGGCTGCAACGATGGCTGAAAAGGTATATTTCATTTATTTATTTTTTTCTTTCTTCTATTAATTTTTCGCGTTTCAGCGAAACGAGGGGATTTCATATTGGTGCAAACGATGAATCATCATCGTCTGGACGTCATTCACAGCTGCAAGCAGGCCGGAATGATTGTACGTACACATATTGAGTAAGATTTAATTTTGAATGTCGTTGAAAAGTTGAGGCTCGAGTGATTGGCGTCTCGGAGCTTTCAAACGAACTTTACCGCTCTATATATCTGTATTATGCGCCGCTTACTGCAGACGGCTGAAAATCCATTAGCTAATGACACGTTGAGCTTGAAGTGATGCGTCAAGTGTTGCACCAGTGTCACCGCGTCTTTGTGTCAAGGGTAGGTTCAGGCGGCAATCGCTATTTTTTTAAACAATAATCTTACACGTAGGCAGTTTTCTCGGTGTCAACGGTCAAAAAAAGAAAAAAAAAACAGACAAATGTGTATTAATTCACGCTTCGGCCCGGATGGGAGGGGGGTTCTTCGGAACTGTAATAATTTATTGAACAGAACCTTGTTACAATAGAAATGTGTTATTAAACAATATAATAATGAGATAAATTCAAAAGATTTTCATCAATGTATGAGTTACTTTGTTTTTTTACCGATACTTGATCATCGTTTACAGTCGAATGAGATTGGGGTCAGTCTGACCCCGTGTGGCAGCAGTGTCATTTAAGAGAGATGTGAAATCTAAGGGTCGAGTTTCAATCGTGCTTTTATTATGAATCAAAAGACATGTACTTGGCACGAGTACTTTTTTCTAAAAAGCTATCCGAAAACTGTTGAACCGTAATCGCCTGCTAATATAAAGTGTAGATCGATCTATCATGTGTCGCAAAGCAGACTGCAATGAAGCGAAAAGTAGGATAAAAGGAAAAGTCTGCAGGTCGAGCTGCCGGCACGGAATTGCGAAAGACGCGTCGACTCAATTTTAAACTTCTCCGTCATTTTGGTGATCTCTAATAGATGTTCGCCGATCGTATAACACGCCTGGCGCCGCCAAGCGTGTTCATTTTTTTTTTTTTTTTTTTCGCTGTTTCTTGAAAATTTTCAACGAAACACATACCCGCCTAAATATCTATAATAAATCTGGCCGAAGAATTCTCAAATTTTTACCACGTGGGATGAAAAACAGAGAGAGAAGGAAATTTGTAAATAACAAAGTTGCGAACCAATTCGGTGCAATAAATGACGAAATATTCTTGCAGTTGCAATTCGTTGGGGGAAAAACGGTAAACAACTAGAGGGAAATTATATGCATTGCCCCGCGTTCAGGCTACTGCCTGCATACGTTGTTCCACTTTTGAGAAACTCCTTGCGGTGTAGAAGACTCGCTGATCGTCCACCGCGATTCATCATTCATCGTTGATCATTCGGTCGGAATACTGCGTCATCATAAACACGTTTGCGGCCAGGCCATTCGCCTTTGTAATGTGTATTCAATATGGGGTGCGTTATATGTATCGACACGTGACGAACTGTATAATGTTTACTTATTAAGGACGAGTCACGCGGCTCATGTTTGCTGAAACGTGATGAGAAGTAGGAAAAATCATCGTCGATGTATGCGTATTACGATCATCCTGCGAGTTGAATTTTCTTTAAGAATTCGGACGATAATCGAAGTAACGAGAAAGAAATGCGCAACATGCAACTCTGAGTAAAATTTCATTTGTCACAGTAACTAAAAAACTTGACTAAAACAGGTATCGTTAAAGAAAACTGTTTGAATATTGTTCGAATTACGAAAAATGAGCTATCGTCGATCCTTTTTTGGTTATTGCAACGCAAAATCAGTTTCTGAGGTTTACTCTACTTTTTTAGCTAAGCAAGGCTTTGACGTCAATTTGTTGTTGCACGAGCATTATGTATTCTTACGCGATAAAAACGAGGAAAATATATCGCACCATTCGAGTCTGCATCGATGAAGGTACATTTTTATTCTTATCTCGTTGCGTAAATTTCGCAGCCAACTAAATTTGAGTCCGTCGAAAAGAGGTGCAAGGATGCATCTGCTGCGGATGATGCAATCATCCCGAGATAATCGAGCGTCGTTAAATAATTACCATGCATTTTATGCCTACGTGCCGTTCGGCTCCACGGAACTATTACAATTTTTCGGAAACGCTGAGATGCGCGGGTCGAGTTCACGTAAGTCCAACTTTGAGCGATGATCGCACGCCCCGAAAATTCAAGAAAAAACTATAATCGACGTCGTTAGACTCGCTGAGACACGAGTTACGATGTAATAAGTGCTGTTAATTGGTGACGAAAACTGTAATATAAGGCAACAAACGCGTCATAATGCGAGGATTCTTTGTTCCTTTGTAAAATTAATTTTTGCCAAAAAATTGGCAATTTTTCTTCTTCCATTCGCCGAACCGAAGCGACAGAGAGTCGAAAATTCCTCGAGGTTCTTGAATGGGCGTGTCATCCCAAGTGATTATCCTTTTTATTACGCGACACGTGTCAGCGCTCTTCTTCCACGAGGATAATCGATCCCGGACACGATATATGACGTGTGCGAAATTGATCAAGTTAAGAGAGAAAATGTGTGTATGTGTGATATAGATTTTGTCCGAGTCCATTCGCTTTAATCTCTAGTATCCCTTGTTTATTCCAAATATGATGAGTTCGATTGAACAACTTCGATTTAGTTAATTTGTCAAAATGATTTGGTCACGCGAGTTCCTTGATTCAAAATTTGAGTCATATCAATCACCCGTCTTCTTGATACAAAATTCGCATTAACTTTGTTGAATTAAGTAAGTTTTTTTGTATTCGAATCGGATGAATATCACTTGACTCAAACAATTCTTTCCCTCTGTGTGGATTAGTGAAAAAAGAAATATCCTGCATATGTTTTGTTAATACTAATAACAACACCGGCAATTTCTGATTAAAAAGATTTGTAGGTATCGTTATAACGTATTTTGTATGCCTGTACATGTAGATATACGCATAGGATCTTGATTAGCGTACGTGATCGTTGAAAAGCACGGTTCGTTATTCCCACGGTTGTTTGTCTAATCAGGGTTAAAATATACTCTCTTATCATCATCCAGACTCAGGTACATACATGTTATATTTTCACGCGTAACTAACTCATTCAACCGATCTCGTTACCCTGCACTGCAATATCAATTATACCCGCTGCGAAAATTTTTATCATTCAAGCCGACAAGATCAGAGACTCACACTCGTGAGATGAGAAATTTATACTTTTCACTATTACTCCAACTAGTTTCTCTCTACCATTAATCGAAAAACAAAATTCCTCGCAGGTTAAAAAATTACAATAAATTTAATTTCAATACTTTGATCAAAGAATCTGTCGCGTCTTACTATAATTGCGCGTGTGTGTGTTTCTTTTTTTTTTTCAATACTGCAATAATTGTAAATAGTTGAGTGGCAACAACAACATTTGAATCGTCGTTTTAACGCCACTCGTGTTTTACTCAAACATACGAATGCATCGGAAACTTCTTGTCAAATATTCGAAGGGAGGACCTTCGGCGAGGCTTTGGGAAGGTCGGAGTTCAATCCGAGTATAGAAATATGGTGCGTGCCACGAAGCACGCGTGCGTTTATTGAGATCGCCTTTCGTAGACTTAGTAAACACGCAGGCACACAAGCGCGTCGAGCGAACATTGACGCGTTTGAATTTACGTGTCTCGACAAATAAATCATACGTATAAATAAGTATTCAGAAACGAAATAGTTCGGTGAACGCAAACTTCGATATCGATAACGATTGTTCTTATTTATCGATAGATATTCTCGATGTGCTCTCTCAGTTTTGACGGTAAAATGTCTGTTTGTTTCTCTTCTTCTATTTATTTATTTTTCTTTTATCATTCGACTGGCGAAGTTAATCGCAAATGTAATCTACCGCCCACGAGTAATGAAATGCGATTCGCTGTTATGGCAATGAATATTACGCAACGAAATATTAAATTATCGAGAGCGTCTCGCTATCTCTGATTTTGTTTAAAAAAAATTTATGCGAATTGTCCCAACTCTGAATCAGAACCTTGAACTTGTTCAGACTTTTTATTCAACTGCTCAATTATTTAGAAATGTTTAAAGCTATTTTGTAAAGGATCCTTTTTAAAAATCTCAGAAACTGTATATTCTATTCCAAACATTTCAAGACCGAGCCTTGGCACATTCAACTTTTCTTAACAACTTCGTAATCAAATCGGTACGGAAATATGTATAGGTATATATATGTATGAAGAGAGAGAGAGAGAAAGAGGGGGAGAGAAAGATGCGAATTAAAATCCTCCGACCGATTTACCGCAGTTCCAGTTCCCGATCGAATCGAGAAGCGGAAATGTAACTGCGTATAATTTATGATTTTTTCGGATGCTTTATAGGGTAATTAATTTGTCACCTGTGAGAAAAGAAGAAAGAAAAAATTCATCCGGAACAAGACGATCGTCCGGTTGTACGTCAAGAATAACGTAAAACTTTTCGTCCGTGCGGAGTAAAAGTGGTTCGTCGTCTATTTTTGTAACCACTTTACATTTCACCCCGCGAGTCGATGTTCGATAGCGTTACGAAACAATAAGGCTGTACGTCCATGCGCGTATAAGATTTGGATGCTGACTTTGGACTCTCGGCTTATTATTTATCCTCTCAATTAAATTACCTCCCATCCTTGTCGTCTCGTTTATCGTGTACATTTATTTTTGTGTTTTTTGTAAACTTCTCGATTGTGGTAAAAAATGAAAATAGTTAACTAAAAATTTCTCTCACTGTATGTATTTAAGCCTGTATTTTTCTTTCAGACACTTACGACTATACGTATAATGTAAAACACATATTAGCGATTTGACTGACTTGTGCAGTGAGAAAAAACAAGAAGCCATCAGCTTATCAGTTTTATACCGCAACAGAAATTATAGTTGTAGAAAAGACTTGTTCGCTGTACACTCATTGATTTCAACAAAAGTGTTTATAAATAAATGTTATAAACAGTGTTTCGATAATCTGTAAATTTTACACTCCAATAACACGTAATGTCTTTTCTATTTTCAACACAATTTTCCATAATCGTGTTTCCCAGTCCGGAGTTAACGCAATAAAAACTTCGAAAAGAATAAAAATAAAACCGAACAACAATTTCGTATATCTATTGTACCGATAACTTTTGTAGCGAAAATATTTACCCAATGCCCATATCGTGTGGCGTATGATAATAAAACGTGGCTCTGGGTCAAGGCTCGTAATTTCTTAGTTTCTCTTCGTACGTTCTCTACAGCTACACTGAGATTTCGAGTAAAAAACGCCAAGGCAAAATTGCTGCGGTGTACGATTCGAATCTTTAACAACATCCGGAAACCATTACTACATTATATATACACATATATGTTTAATAGTCTGCTGCGGTAAGAAAAACACCGGAAAGATTTGGTGAAAAAATCTAACAGACATTCCGATGCGCGTATATAGGTGCAGATGTGTGTTATAATTGTACGTATACCCGAATCTTTACCTCCGGATGCTTTTTTTTTACAGATTAGACGCGTGTTTTAGGGCGATAACAAACTAGATATACGCGTTTTGTGCAATAGAACAAAGTGTGTAACGCGTTACGTAGAGTGAGCGCACTATCTCCGGCTTGTTAATTTTTATTTTTATATTCTCTCTCTCTCACTCTCTCTCTCTCGCTCTCTGTCTGTTTTTCTTTCTCTATCGATTAAAGCGACGACAAAAGTTAATCGAAAAATGTGGAAAACACGACAATCTTGTATCGGTGCAAAAAACGATAATCTTTGTTATCAAATCTTTTGCGGTTACTACAACGTCCTCAACTATTTACACTTTTTGCCATAACCGTAATATACAGTCTTGGGTATCACGAAATAGAAACAAGCGGGTTTAGACTGGCCAAGTTCATAGAGAGAGAAAAAGAAATGGTAATATCCAATTCGAATTTCGTACTTTAAATTCAGATTCGTGATTGATGATTTTAAAGCCTTCGGATAGGATATTATATGAAAATGTGACGACTTTTTTTACTTTTAATCACTATTATGGATCCGTCGTTAAAAATTTTGGAAGTCTGACCTTGGATTCGTTATCGGTGATCCAAAAAACCACGACCTATCAATTTCTACCAAAATCGCAATGTTTTTAGATTTCTTTCCAACGTATAGAACGGCAATTTTTGGATGTCGAGAAACCTTCGAGTACTAATTTTCATCGAAATCCAAATGTTTTTAGTTTTCTTTTCAGCTTATCGATTGAGCAAATTTTAAATTTTGCAAATCTGACCTTAGATTCGAGATCAGCGATCCAAGAAACTTCAAGGCACCAATTTTCACTCAAATCCATTCATCCATTCTCAAGATATCGTCATATGTGTTTTTTAATTTTTTTTTTTTTTGAATTTTGTCATTTAAATGATTAAAAAATTACCGAACCGATCAAAGCCAAAATCTAATCATTTCTAATTCTGAAAAAGCCGCGTTGATCGAGACAAAAATCATTGAAATCCGACGACTAGTTCTCGAGATATCGTCGGTCTAAAAAATTGATAACTTTTAAAAACTCAACTTTTCATTCCCGGGCTGATTACAATAAGTTCCTTTTTTTCTCTAAAAACAAAGAAACTTGAAGTTAAATTATTTTTAAAACTGTAACCAGAAAATCGAATCCAACTTGCGATACGATTCTTTACGTTTACGTGGACATTCTTTTCGCAATTATTGCGATAAAATTATTGCGGCACATATCGGTGCAGCAATAAATCGATGATCATGGCGTTACTTGACTGAAAAATTTTTCGTAAACTTTGCAATAGCCAGAAGATTTGGTATCGGAAGCTATTATAACCTGAATCACGGTAATTCGTAATTCCTCCGATATTTCGGAAACGTTTTTGTAACGATCACACTTGAATCATACGTTAACGCTAAGCGTGAAATTCTTGACGACGTTCCCTCGACTCACCTTCTGGTAAACGAAAGGCCTCGTCAGAGCGAGCCAGCGTTCTACGGCCATCACAATCGCCACGCACCCGCTAAAAAGGCCGAAAAATCTCCAGACGACTCGAAGGGCGCAGAAAATCCGGGTTTCCGCATCTTCGACGTAAAGAGTGAGGTGCATTTGAACGAGCATTCCTAGCAAGGCGACGAGGTTGTTCGTCGCCAGACAACGCAGCATCAGGAGGTGCTTCCGGTTCCTTCTCTGAACAAAAAGAAAACGGAATAATGAAAAGACGATGAACAAAAATCGCACAGAATCTTGAAGAGAGAAAAAAAAAATGAATAAATAAAATAGAAATTGAAAAAATTGGAATTGGCAGGAAGAAAGAGAGAAGGAAGGCTCTCAAACTTATCGTCAGATTTCCAGATTTCTATTTTCTGCAATTTTTTTGAAAATCTTTATTATTATCGTAATTTTAGACATCTTCGGGACAAATTCATTTGTGTAACACAGCGATAAGAATTCGGATGAGTGACAGATGATTAATGCGGAAACATTTTTCAAAAGATAACCCCCAGGGTTCATCTCTGTGTCTTTATTAAACAAACGTCTAATTATTGCGATAAAAATAGCGATGTATTAAATTAAAGTAACTGTTGAAAGATTTGATGAATGTTTTATCAACACGCAATAGTTTTGCGTAACGTTGATGATCAATTACACGTTGGAGATTAGTTGTTATTACACGAACCCAAGTTCGGTATTCGGATAAAGAATAAATTAGGGTGAGAATCTTGTAACGTCGAGTCAGACTCTTTTACATAATTACGCGTCAATATTACGTAGCTAAAATCTGTCGACTATAGAATTTGCCTCATTTTTTACCGGGTTGATATACGTATTTTAACTTTTAATTGAAAATTTCTTTTTCGAAAATATTTATCGTGTCCACCGCTGGTTAAGAGATTTAAGGTAAATGTCAAAAAATCATGATCATTATGTTCAAGGAAATGATTTTGCTCGTTGATAAAGCGGGAAATACGTAACAGGAAGGAAAACTCGCTTCCTTCTTCAGTGGTAAAATTAGTTTTAACCAGCGTAGAAGGTCGCGTGTATGAATAATGTATGATAAAACAGCGAATATGTATCGTTAACTATTTATTATTATTCTTCTCTTGTCAATTTAAAACCGAAGCTTTCTGCTTTCCAAAAACCTTGATTAAGCTGGTTCCACCGGTTCGTTTGAATCGTAAATTTTATCAACGAAGATTACGATCGGCAAGAGGAACAATCCGGAAATAGTTTGAAAAGAAAATTGAGCACCATTTTTAAAAGTTGCGAAGTCGAAGTTTTTTGCTTTCGAAAAAGTTTGAATTTCACCGGACGTTTTTACAGATCAGTACAGATTTTTACCAGCAACAGGAACAATCCCGAAATTGTTTGAAAAGAAAATTTCGCAGTATTTTTAAAAGTTGCGAAGTCGAAGTTGTTTGCTCTCGAAAAAGTTTGAACAGGCCGGATTTACCGATAAGTTCAGATTTCGAACCGCATGAGGTATGAACTGGTAACAGTTGTTACAGAATATCGTAACAGTCAATTCCCTTCAGGCATTTCCTTATCGATTTGAGAAACATGAGAAACTTACCTTATCGCGACTGAAGAGGATGACGAGGGCTGATATATTGCCGACGACACCGGCGATGTAAACGAGGGTTAGAATTGTCTGGGCTAGAAAGTTGACGTGTCGTTTTGGCTTTATAATCATCATCGTGATATTCAACGGATCGTCCAATTTCTCAGCCTCCACGACGAAGCTGGCGTTAGAAATTTCCTCCACAAAATCCTCGTCCATTTCAAAGATTCGACGTCTTCAAATGAAAGGAACTTTTTTTCTCTCTCTCTTTCTCTCTCTTTTTTCACCGTACCCTCAAAAAGGTTCGTAAGAAAATTTGTCTTTTTGACCAGCAGTTTATAATATATATATATATATATATGTTTTTTTTTTTCTACCCTTATTTTTTTATCCCCCTGCCGTTACCGGTTTTTCAATTTTCTTCTTTTAAAAAAATTACAAATTCTTAGTCTCGATTTTGTAGACGATAGAAACCCACGCGTGCATAGCTCAAGATCCGGCAGCTTTTCACGATCGTAACTTGTTTACTTCGTAAACTTGGCAACTATGGATGGGTATTAGGCCCTTTCAGGCCCTACTCAACTAAACCTATACTTGCGGCTCGGCTAGTGTTAGACACGCACTTCCTAGCCTCTCAGTTTATCCGTACACATTTACGCATGCACATGCATGTATTCAGGCTCGAAAGTCAATCGGTTATGTCCACGTATCGAAAGAAATGTCCTCGGCGATCACGTATTGCGATGATCGAAATGCCTTGATTCAAATATTTGGAACCAGTCTTTATCTTTCCTTTTCTTTTCTATGCTTTTCTTTCTTTCGTCAATAGAAGAACTCCAAAATCACGAGTGATTTCTCATTTTCGTTTTACACTCTGTTGTATAATTATATCTTTCACCTGTAAACTGTGATATTATAATTGTGTTACGTTGCGTTTACACCGATGCAGGATAAAATTTTATTAACGACCAGTGTACACAATGTTATTGTATGGATATATTATACTGTATAGATTACACGAAAGGAGTGTATAAGTTAAATTTTTTTAAGATCGACAGAAGTCTGTTAGAAAATTGAAAAATGTTTTCCGTTCCTCGGATTTTCGTCGACGTCGTCTTTTTACGTATACAATTTGTAAATGCACAAGTTGTCTCGTTTTCTTTCCTTTTTTGTTTTACGTGCCGCTGTGCTTCCTCACTTTGTACATTACGTATGTACCATGTATTACGCGATAGCCGATCTCTGTTGAAAATTGTTAATTTTCCTGCGGCGTTATTTTCCTTTCTTTTTTGAAAAATTTCAATGAGAATAAAGAAAAATCCTCTCAGGATGCTTGTATCGTTGATATCGAATTACGGTGATGATAATTGGTGCAATTACTTCTATGGGACTGCGACACACACGTTTTTGCCAAATGTTTGTTGGCCCGCTGTTGCCGCCTCACTGATTCAAGCCACGCGGGAACACCGAGTTTTGTTTACTACGTTCATACGCGAGAGAAAGAGAGGGAGAGAGAGAGAGAGAGAGAGAGATTCGACGAGTGGAATGCAGAGGAGAGGAGAGGAGAGGAAAGACCGAGGAAACGGGCATCCATCCATCCATTCTAAGCGGTGTTAAGACTTAGATATGCTCAGACTCGCCTCTTTTCGTCATTGGGTTGACATCGTCTAATTGCTGCAAGCAGCACATGTCGGAGGGACCGAAGGTTTCATGTCTAATGTCACGTTGCAAGTATAATTAGGAAAAAAGAGGGCGAGAAAAAATCGGACTCGTCTAATATTATTTCACGATTGGTATAATTAGACAGCTGTTGGAATAGCGCGCGTATCTAATGAAGTAATGATAGGGGGTTGGAAATTTTTGTTTCTTACGGCGAAGTGTTATTGGCATTTGAGCTGTTATTTTAGGCAGATGAAAGTACCAAATCATTGTCATATTGATGAAACGTTCGAAACAGAGAAAATTGCCAAATTTTTGGATAAAAAATAGTTTTTATGGCTATTTGCAGGCGTAGTAAAATTTGAAAAAAACATAGCATGTCATTCTATAGGTCGTAACACGTAACATGACGTTTTTGTTTTTTCATCGTACTCTATGCAGCGGTTTGGGATAAAATCTGAGTCAGAAAATGCAATTTTCGTCGTAAGCGATATTTTTAGATCGAAATATCTCAAAATACTGAAGTGATGGTAAAAAACAGGCAATGCAGTCGTATTTATTGCCAAATAGATCGACTCATTCATTTGCCAATGTTTCGAGCAAATATTTGCAAAGCTGTGTTATTTTTACGGTGATTTAAAATGTCGTTGAAATTATTTTGCAACGTACGGTAAATATTTTTTACACAGAACCGTTTGAAAATTTTTAAGTTTCTTGATCCCTTGGTGAAGAGGAAAGAGAAAAAAAAGGCGGTCCATTTTAATGAAGCCAAATACGTATTATAAGCAGAACTTGACAAAAAATTATCGAATTCACTGTTCAGCGAATCGTCCGAAATTGAGCAATGCGTTGTAGAAAAAAAAAAAAAACTTGAATTATTATGAAATACTGTGACAGTCGCTTGAGAAAGAAGCCAATTTGTTTTTTCTCTTTTTTTTTTAAACTCTAATTGTAAGAACAGAAAAAAAGAATTTCGGCGAATTCATGGTTCAAAGTTCAATGTACACATTTTTTGTATTACTATCAAAAAAAAAAAAAAAAAATCGCAGGCTTGAAATGTATAAAATTGTTATAATACAAAACCGTTTAATTTGTGAAACGATTAAGAAAGTTATTGCCGTACGTTTTTATCGGACGTTGTAAATTTTGCCGTATTTTCGAATATGTACATCGGAATCGGAGTTCAGTATCAGAAGATAACGAAATAACTGAAATATTCGTATTTGCGCGTTATTTTAAATTATATCGAAGAAATTTTTTCATCAGTTGGCAATGAATAACTATATTATATTATTTACGTACACTGTTTATAATTGCATAAAATTGTAAACAATGTAATTTATCTACAGTTGAATTAAAATTTTTCTAGTCTGCTAATTCTCTTAATCGATATAAATATTCATTTTACATGATATTACCGTTAGTCATGTCTGTAAGATTTCTTTATACTCACATTTTCCGCAAATCTATAATTGTATATCCGTCACAATACGTGACTAATATCTCAACAGAACTTTCATAATACCGCATTGAAATATTACAGTTCAAGTATATCACACAAAATGAATGAACAATCGTTTATGTAACTTCAAGTAAAACCGCATCGTAATTCCGGTACGAATTATTAGTATTAGTTTGTTATTTAATAATTTTTTTTTCATTTCTTCAAATTTAAACTATTTTGCATATTTGCTATATCAATAATTCTGTAAACATTTTTTGTCGTTCTCGAGTTTATTTTTTATCCATCGGAAGCCTTGACTTTGATGCTGGAGTTTTATGGAAAGCTATAAGCGCTGATCAACGCGAGCAGTTGGAAAAATGCTTTTTCCGTCGGAGGAAAAAAAAAAAAAATCTTGGAAATATGGTGAAATCCGCTCTTAGTTTTATGTTTTCAATTAAGTCGTTTAAAACTGACATCTTTAAAGTAGAAAATTGACTAGACGAACACGGAAAAGAATTATAGCTAATCGGGGATTTAGGATGGTGTGCAGGCTTAAGACATCCATGCATTTATTATTAATCTCGGGTGAAATACCGACGAGGCAACTAAAAGTCAAGTGCAGACTATCGGGATTGATCGCTTAACGGCGGAAATCGACCGGCTGATGACAATTTACATGCTGCAATGGCGGGTGATTCGAGATATTTCGAAAATCGTGTAACCTCTTGTGGATCCTACATGTGAAATTCTTTTTTACCATCTCGCTTGTAGGGTTCAATTTCACAGAGTAGGCTGTACAATTCGACGACTCGTTGATCCGAAATTCGATATGCAAACACAGTTTATAACCACGTTGAGCTCACTGTAACGTGAGAATGCATGGAAGTCACGCGCTCTCGCAGGTCGTTTTCCATTCTAAATCAGCGTGCAAGACGTTTAAAAACACGGCACGAAATTTGCAGGCACGGGAATTTCAAATGATTTGCAAATATCGAGAAGCGAGTGCCAAGAAATTATCAGGCAAAAATTGAGCGTGAGAAACTTTGCAAAGAACGATAGTTTTAACGTACTGTCAAATTTTATGGCGATAAAGAAAAATTTGACAAAAAAAAAAAAAATTTTTAGATCCTCGTAATCCGTTGCGTCAAACTTTTTCTAAGTCTTGTGATTTTTTTTTTTTTTTTTAACACTGCACGCATGGTCGTGACAATGATAACAATAATTATTATTATAGGTGCGTGCTTCCGGCGCTTATAAAAATTCCATATTCGAATCTGGTCAATATTTACGAATTACGAGCATAGGGGGAAAAGAAGCGACGACGAGTTGTTGCAGCGAAGAAATTCCCCACGTGTGAAATGTAGGCCGGCCATTTTTAAGGCGCTCGTTCGACTTCGATAATATTGGCTGCATGACGCGCGATGAGTGCATCCATTATGAAGAGTCGTTGACTGACTGAAATAGCGCTCTTTCAAGTATTATTACACATACCCGCCACCTACGACTATAAAAATTGCCGGAAAATATCCACCTCCGTTTTCATCACGCTACTGAAATTAGTCGCATAATTATTTCAACGATTATAATTCATGCGCAGTCTTTCAGACTAGAATTGTTACAGTAATATACGCCATATAATGCGAAAAAATTCGGACGAAATTATCTTATCCAGCAGATCAGCAGATATCTAGCCAGGGAGAGTTTTGGATACAGATTCCGTTACCGACACCTTACCTACAATTAGCCAAGACACAAACCCTTTTCTAGAATCTGACGCTTATTCAAACAAGCTATAATCTTGGCAAATTATAACGACGGATAAATAATGATCCGACGATCGGTAAAATCGGTCAGTCAGAGTGGGGATATACCTCCACCCTCGAACATTCTAGAAAAGGGTTTGTGTCTTGGCTAAGAATAAGTGAAGTGCCGGTAACGGAATCTGCATCCAAAACTTTCCTTGTCTCTGTATACTCAGATTATTTTCCTCATTTTTATCTCTATGATATTCGCGATGACTAACTCTCGGAAAGTTAAATTATTTCAGAAATATAAAAATTAGCATGACGAAAAGATATCCTTAGAAAAGCTTATGAAGAATTCTCAACACCTTAACTCATTCGTGCCGGTATTTGAACGATGGCCTTATTATTTCGACGCTCCAGTTCTTTATTCCCGCATCCGTTATACAATAATTATAATATATCGCGTATTTGGATCGCTCGCGCGATCCAAAATGGTATATAAACAACAACTTGTGTTGCTATTATTTTTTAACCCTAGCTCAAACCTCCAGACTCCCAAAGCCACGAAACTCTCGCAGCGTCTGGTCAACAGTCTGAGACTGAGATATTGCCACTTGAAATATGATGTTCCTCGATCGATTTATCGCCCTCACGTCCTATTTACTCTTATAGATCCGCGTGATGAACTTTCGCGATCCGAAAAATTCTCAGACATCGTTAGTTACTTCGGACTGTTTTTTCCGGAGCTTCGTAAAGAGATATCCTTTCACTGAAGTGGCATATTCGGTTGTTTGTTGTTTCTTTTTTCTTTCTAGGGTAACTCGTTTCATCCGAGTCAAGGCTCCGTGGTTGAAAAATTGGGGTACGGCACTTTGACTTGGTCCATTTCTCTCAAAGAGCGAAACCCTGCCGATCAATGTTATCCCAAGACTGGCGTTAGGTTCACGGTTCTTTTTCACGGGGGTAGAAAACACGGTCGAATGCTCTATGGGGTTGTGTTCTTCTTAGCGATTTTTCTTGTTCTCCTTCCCTCCAGGTCATCGATCTGTGTACGCCAACGAAAGAAATTTAAACTTGCTCTTACTGGTGCGCGCATTCCTTGAAAACTATATTCATATTATTTACAACCATATAGTTACAGTTCTGGATAAAAAGTTTAAAATTATTTTTACAGCGGTCGTATCGACGTAATCTGGATAAACATCGATGGTCAAGCTCTTATCTAACCGATGAAAATATTTTGGCGTAGTAGAAAACCAACGAAACAGATTTGAATTACTCTCGCAGGTAGATTCTCGGGTGAAATAAATAAATTCTTCATCCCTCCCTCTTTTTTTTTTTTTTTTTCTTTATTCATCTCGACGTGCAGCTAACGCCGGATGCATCGTGATGAACGTGTTTGAAATTTGTAGAATGTTTACACCTTATTTTACTCTTACTATCGGTTCGCGGAATGGTATAAAAAGACTCGCGTTTATATGTATGTATAATGTATATTCGAATTCGGTGTATGTAACGAACGCGGTGCAACGTATGGTGTAAATGATTATTACATACAATAGAATACCATACACGTAAAATATAAATATATACGTGCAGTGCTGGCTGTGATTATCGGGACGTTTCGACGCGCCGTCGCGACGGTTATAAAAATTTATAAGGCGCCCCGATATCCTTCGCGCTAAATTTGTAATGTTAATTCTCCGATTGACTGTCGATTGGTTTATTTGCGTTTTAATGATTTTCGCGCCGCCGCGTGTGTGGTTTTTTGCATACATCGAATAATTTATATCGTCAGGAATGCATCCTACATCCGTAATTTTTAAACATTGTAGTTTATCAATTTCATTGCTGTTATTTGTTTGCTAATTTAATTCTGTTTAAAGAAGGAGCGATACAGCTTGGACGGTCTATAATCATATCTATTTTTAAGAGTTATTTTCATTTTTTACACAAAATGAAAACACTTGGATCAATTTCAGTTTGAGGGCTTTAATATTAATAGTTTTAATAACATTTTAGAATTTTTTCATCGAAATTAATAGCAGCTTGTAACAGATGGAAAAATTTTTTCGAGATTAAAACATCTTTTCGAGATCAAGCTCGTAGCCTAAAAAATTTTTTGCAAGTATATACGATTGTGAAAAAAAAATTTCATCTATCGACAAAAAAAAATTGTTTCAAACAATTTTCGGCTCGAAATTCAGAAATCTAGCCACGAGCTCGAATCATATAAATATAATCATAATTGACGAGCTCGGTCAATAAATTCTTCATGGGTATAATTCACAACTCGACTACGACAAGTACTGTAGATCATTCAGGATTTGAATTTACGTACACGCAATACCATATGAATTCACATCGCGAATTCGATCGTCATCCTGTTGTCACCTGTACAAAAATATTTGTTATTCTTTGTAATTATGGCATGAATGATCGCCGATCGTAACGTTGACGAGACTTGAAATCGTATGTACAGCTACGAGCTCTTCGCAAGTTGTTGACCCCTGAGTGAATACTTGACGTGGGGTGAGCGAAAAAGCACAAATCTCGATCAAAGTTATGATCGTTTTACCGCAATTGGAGCTGCAATATTTTTACTGCCGAATGTTCGCATCTTTAATTATTTTCTGCGATTTTCTTCACATAAGCGCGGAGAATTTAAAGACAATTTGCAACAGAGACGGTTTTTTCAATAAGTTTTCTATCTACTTTGGAAATGATGAAAAAACGTACGCAACTTTCGTTGTGGAAAAAAAAAAAACTTCCGATTGCCAATTCGAAGATGATGTATTTATAATGTGTAATAAATGATCATAAATATAATATAAGTATTCCTGGCTGAACGTCTTTTATGGGTTCTTTATAAACATACAATTGCCGACGTCGCGAACGATGACGAAATAAATTTCAATATCTCAATCGTACGGGATATTGCATACCAATCAAATAACGTAATATGCTAATCACGTGTCAACTAATTGCAAGTGTTCACGTATGTATAATATATGCATTATATACCTATTTCCATCCTTCCTGTAACCAATACCGATGTTGGAAAATAATAACCGAGGAGTTCTCAACCGTAGCGGAAAGACATTTGTGAAAAGTTGTTTTTTCTTCTTTGTTTGTTTTTACATTCATTAGCCCTTTGAGTCATAGTGGTAAGTAATATTCTTGTCACCTAATTTTACATACATTTTTTGTATATTCAGACAACTTTGAAAACATATTTCTTTGCAGTTTTTTGCTTTTTCTGATAGTATACTAACAGGTTTTCAATACTCGGGAGTAATTGTTGCGATATAATGTAAATTGTCATTGTTAGAAACAAATTGTAAGTGATTGAAACGGATCGTGAAAATTGAAGGAATACTTCATTTCCGAGAAAGATACCCCTCTACACGTATACATGTTTTACCATACACAAGTTATGAGTTTTCGGGGTCGCTGATTACGAATCTGTAATCGGATTTTGAAAATCAAAGGTTGCGGGTGCGATACAGCGGTCGAAAATTCCGTATTCAATCGAATCCGGAGGAAAAACTCGTAACTTTTGAGTTTCGTAATCAGGGACCTCAAAAACCATAGAATACCATCTTATTAATAATGTCGTCCGGACTTTCAATCCTGATTTTCTGCAAGAAAAAATCGCTTAATTATTTTGAAAAATGTATAAATTTCGATTATTACTTTTTTAAGCCTGTAACAAATGAAATTTCAGCGACACATGTTGTTGGCAAACATGGCATAACATAATGCCATAGAATTTTGCTAAATTTTATACCACCTAACGTTGGGTGGGCTTGAGATATTTCTGACACGTGCTAAAACGCGTCGATGATAAGTGCGCAATGAAAACTTCATTATTCAATAATATCATTTGTGAATAGCGATGTGATAATTAAAATTAGAGGTATAAAAATGGCACGCGGAATTCGATTCGTTTATTTCTCTTCGTCTAAACTATTTATTCTCCGTCACTATATATACAATATCAATACTGAGCGATACAACAAATCGAATAAAATACAATTCGCACAGTAATGTTAATTTTTTCTTCTCTTACACCTAAATAATCGAGCATCCGTTATAAGAGGATGATGCACTGATCTAAGGTGACGACTATTCTCCGTTTGTGTGCGTAAATACGTGTGTATTTCGTTTTCGCCGGTGAGATCGAGTCCGACTATCTCATACACACTCACCGCGGGGTTTCAGCTTCTACGATTCTAACTTTAGAAATATACCGAAAATAAACCACTGTCTTTGGCCTCCACCTCTGCAGCGGACCGTATGTATAACAACGATCGCCGGCGGTTAACTTACAGTGGCAAACGTGCTTTTCCACCAATTTCCTCCATTTTAGTTTCATCTGCGACGTATAACAATTATCACCGTATTACACGGCGATCGTGTTTTTAACTAAAATCGCGTCGCTGTTCAGTTCGGTTCGCGGGGGCGGGTTGTAATAAAATTACAATACGTATCGTGTGAATTACAATAAATGCCGGTGACAATTTGTCGAATGATCCTATGCAGTGCCACGCTTTGATCGTTCTATCACGCTAAGCGGAAAAATCTTTTTCTTTCTGCAAATAAATCGCGTGACGACTGCTGATTTTTTTTTTTTTTTTCTTTCTTCAAGAACACTTCCTTTTTCTCTTTTTCGCGAGTGTATGCGGGATTTGAAAAAAAATCCCCGATTGTACATGGGACGCATTTAAATATCAATATTTTGTACGTATTAATGGGCTGGAGCATCAGCGTGTCTATTATATGGTTTTGTATATTTTCATATTTTGGCAGATGAATAAAAAAAAAAGAAAAAGAAAAGATTTGCCTCTTAGAAAAATTGTCACGAAGAGACACGAGGTAGAATTCTCAAGTGTATATATATAACACGTTCTTTGTCTGATCAATAAATCGATTGTTGTTTGTGAAGTTTTAAGCTTCGCAGAATCGGCAATTATTTCGCCAAAGATAGAAAAAAAAATATAAGGAAAACTTGTATCGTTTCACCATTATTATGACCGTTAATTCTTCGAACAAAGTGTTGCTTATCGTCGAATATTTATTGTACTCATCGTCTTAATGTTTCAATACGGGGAGATGAATGTGGTTCAGAGTCTTCTCTCGAAATATTGAACTTCTGGCAGTCGAAGATTACGAGGTCATTAATTTCTAACTCTTGTTTTCACATCGTGGAATCTTTTTTCAGAATTGAGTATAGGATCGATTATATTTTGTATAGAGTTTTTTTTTAATTTACATCATAAATCGTTTACAGTACTTTAATCGTATCTGGCAAAAAAATTATTGTATCATCTGATAAATAGTATAATTCGTTATCTCTTCCTCAGATTGTCCTCGATAAACTGTAAACTTTAACCTCGGTTCTAGGAAATTTTCTGGGTTTAGTACTGACGTCAATTGCATCAACGATAAGCAAACGTTCGAAGAATTTGGCTGCGAAAAAAACCCATTCATAGTTTTTCCTGAATCGTAATTACGATTACGAAATATTGATATAAATGAAGACTTGATTTGACAGGCAATATTTCGTCCGGACGATGTAATTTTCAAGCTAAACGATGTAAAATTCTAACCGATGCTTCACGGGATAAATATCACGTAAATGTCGAAAAAATTTCTGAAGGCTTTCTTGTATTTTGTTTAATAATTGCAGAAGTTATTGATTATTAGCACCGTAAAGTTTCGTGCAATCTTTCCTACACCGCTGCACATTTTTCTTCTTTTTTTTTTTGGAATACAGCTTTTCCTTTGCTCCTTTACTTCTACAAGTTCAATAGCATCGCATTCGATATTCCCGCCTCGCGCAGATTCAAGCGCATCGGTATATCGACAGTTCGACGGATCGATTACCGAATATCGAATTCTTTCGAGAGTAGATCGCCGGCTGTGACGTCATATTAGCGTTGTGAAATTATTTGATATCTTTCCAAAACCGCTGCGTGTTTCTTCAGAATTTATTTTTCATCTCGCTTCTCTAGTTCCTCAAGCTCAAAAGCATCGCATTCGAAATTCCCGCTTCGCGCAAATTCCAGCGCGCCGATATATCGATAGATCGACTCTCGAATCTCGAATTCGTTCGAGACTCGATTGCCGGCTGTGACGTCGTGTTTGTTTTCACGGCGGCGGCGGCAGGAACAATTTGTCGTACGTTTGGATGTTTGATCGTTAAAATCGGGCTGCTCCTAAACTTTGCGAATGTGATTAATTTTTTGATTTTACGTTAACGATTTTTAACAGCCTTAAACAGAGTCACGTTGTTCACAGATGTTTGGATAATGGATAACAAGATAACTGAAATCGAGACCCCCGAGGTTCCCAAGAAAGAAAACGAAGTAGTAAGTCATTTCACCAGCTTCATTTTCACCCACTCAATTATCCCAACCTAGAAATCGTATAACCTGAAACCCGAGACGTTAATATACCAATTGTTTTTCATACCGAATCATCATTCGTCGATCGTAAATCCTTCTCCGATCGGATTCCCCTCGACACTTCTAAATTCCACTTTGTTGAAAAATTCACCTCTCATCGCTATCGTTCATCGTGTTTCGGAGATTAAATTCACAGTGTCAAGCTTTTGTCAAACACTCTAAAACGAGAAGATCCTTAAGGAATATAATATGTCAGGTAGAAAAATACAGAACTGTCAGAGATTTTAGACTTGATATCGGGAAATTTTCTTACCAACGATGAGAAGAGAAAAGCTGCCAAAGATCTCGCTACGTTAAGTTCGGTATGATATATTGATTATCGTACACACCGTTTCCAAAATACGTTAAATGGGTTGACCGAAAAAGCTGTGTCAAGTCCGGCGCTCAAAGTATTGACCGACTCCTGGAAACGACATTCTCTGCTCATAAAATCCAGCTCTCACTTCGAATCGAGCTGAACCAATAAACCGGTCTCACATTATGTTTAAACATCTTTACAGTGTAAGCCGGTTGAACAAACTAAGGAGAGAAAAAATATGAAGGAAGAGAAGGCGAGAAAAAAGGACGACAAGAGCGTGGAGCAAGTTTTGAAGGCGTTGAGCAGTTTGGATACGGCTGAGGAAAAATTGGCGGCGATGTGTAAAAAATATTCCGACACTGTGGACGACAATCGAAAGCTCCAGTTGGCGTTGAAACAGGCTGAGAAAAAGGTGGTGGTGGTACAACGCGAGAAGGAACAGTTTCAGAGCGAGCACAGCAAGGCTATACTGACTCGAAGTAGGCTCGAAAGTTTGTGCAGAGAATTGCAGAGGCAGAACAAGGCGGTCAAAGACGAAAGTTTGCTTAAGATCAGGGAGGAGGAAGAAAAGCGAAAAGAAGTATCTGCCAAGTTTCAAAGCACATTGTCAGAGATAACTGCCTTGATGAGCCAGAATAATGAGAAGAATACAAAACTACACGAAGACAATTTGGAGATGACAAAAAAGTTCAAGTCTGTTTGCGAACAGTACGAAATTCGCGAACAACAGGTTGAAAAAATGCAGCAGCAGATGAAACTCGAGGCCCAATTGGCAGAGGCTAAGTTAGCCAAGGCTAAAATGGAGATGGCTGCTGAGAAGGAAGTACTACTCAAAGAGAAACAACAGCTTTTACTCGTAAGAAGATCGTATAATATTGTCCAAGCTTACAATAAATGTTTAGACTTTTCATTTTTTCTATCTCTCATTCATGCATTAAGTATTAATTATATCTGTTATTATCGCAGAACCTAACCGAGTACCAAGTCAGGATACGAGAACATCAGGCAACGGAGGTCGGCCTGAGAGGGCAGATTAGTATGTACACAGACAAGTACGACGAGTTCCAAAATGCTCTGACTAAAAGTAACGAAGTGTTTGGCGGATTCAAAGACGAAATGGAGAAGGTGAGACTCTCGTTCACCGGTCATGAGAATTCACGAATTGTAAAACTTTTGTTCTTAAAAGTGAAGCTTACGAATAGTCTTTGAATCCCTAGATGTCGAAGAAAATATTGAAGCTGGAGAAGGAGACGAGTTCGTGGAAACAGCGCTGGGAAAATAGTCACGCGGCGCTTCTTGAGATGGCGGCCGACAAGCAGCAAAGGGATGCGGAGTTAGCAACTACGAGTAGAAAGCTGGCGCAGCTCCAGCAGCTTTGCAGAGCTCTCCAGGGTGAGAGAGCTTCGCTGTTGGCGCAGTTGAGGGGAAAGGACGCGGCGAATGCGGGTCCGGAAGCGACGGACGAAGCTGTGAACGAGGAGAGCATCAAGTCCATAAAGCAGGTTGACGATATATCGAAGGACTGTCAACAGTTGAAAGAGAATCTCGTACAGCTGCAAGGCTCCCTGGCAGAGGCTATAAAGAAAGAAGAAGAAGAGAAGCTGCAGAAGGCTGACGAGGAAGAAGCGCAGCGCCAGAAATCGGAGCCGGAAGAACGACAGGAAATGGTGATACTAAATGCAAACGTTGAACATTCGACGGAGCGGAAGTCCGAGATAAAAGACGAGGCACAGTTGAAAAACATTGATGAAAACGTTGCAGCGTCGAATCCTATGGAAGTCAAGTCAGACGAACCTAAAGCGGAAAATAACGAAACGAACGGCGGATCTACGATCAGCGAGGAACCGCCTCGTGAGATAAACGGAGAAAACGATTCGGCGATCGCTGTAATCGATTCTGTGACGGATAAAAATGCCAGTATTGAAAAGAAGGTCGAACAAACGGTTGAAGTTTCCTGTCCCGCGTTAAAGGACGAAGATAAATCAATCGAATCTGCCTGCCCAGGAACGAAGAAAGGAAAGGTACGCAAAGTCGAAAACTCTTTGCCAATTTTGTCGTAAAATTACATCAAGAATGAGGTATTGTTTGTATGAGAATAAAAAATTTTAGTTTTTTTTGCATCGAACAGAGATTTATTTTCTGTTTTGTCTTGAAATCTGTTTCAGGACGGTAAAAAGAAAAAGAAATAGGTATCGGCGGGCCGCGGAATTTCGATTATTTTCAACGTCATCGACGAGAAGAATCTGCCCTATAGTTATACGCGTACATAAATATAGTTATTAGCAATAACACACGACCTACGAATCAATACGGATCAACAATGCGTAAATTATGACGAAATCTTCACTTTCTTTATACCGCACGTAGTATGCATGTACCTATATTACAAACATCGAGCAGATATTTATTTAAAATAATTATATACGACACGTAGTTATTAACGAATGATTTCTGTGCCTTCGAATAATCATGCTCTACCAATGTATAATGTAATAATTTTTCAATTGTAAATTAGGTACACCTAGGCACCTTAGCCTTTTATATGTATACAAAGAAAAGTGTATGAGCTGAAAAAAACAAAAACAAAACGGGAATAACTTTTCTTACGACCTGTCAGTTCGAGTTAATCGATTTTCGAAACGGCGCTGAAACGTGATCAACGAGCGAAATTCCTCAGTTTTCGTTGAATCCCCGTTTTGATCGCTCTAAAATCGTTGTAACAACTCTTACTCGTTGCAACGGTGTAAATACAAACCCTCGTAAAATCTTTATATATCTTTCGTATTTGTATTGGAAATTAAGACGGCCCTGTCACAGAGGTTTTATTACATTAGGCTAGCCTGCCAATCCGTTAAAATTAGAAGACGAGCAAAGAAAAAATAAGTTGTGAGAAGATTTTTTTCTTCAAATAAACTTTTTACTTTTGCAACGTTCAAAACGCAATTGTCATACTCTGACGTAATTGTCACGGGATGAGAAGACGAGACACACACACACAAAAACCCGCACAATTGCATAAGTGCATAGTCTCCGGGGTTTTTTTTTTTGTTTTTTTTTTTAAATTCTCTTTCTCTTTTCAACAAAACAACGACGCATCACACCGAATAACATCTCTGGGTTTCTCCAGCTCTCTTATTGCAGATGTGATTCTTCATCGATTACTAATCCTACTTGTTATTCAGCTCTTTCTCTCAGGGCCGTAATTCGTGGAGTATGAATTAGCAATTTTGTTTTCGTACATCAATAATATGGTGAAAAAAAAAAAAAATATGAAAGCACATACCGTTTGCGTTGAATCGTTCGATTGACTTGGGTCGAAAACCGGATTTCAATTTTTATCGGGATCGATTAGCATAAAAAGTCAACGACCCAAAGTGCATGTCGTATAAAAACTTGACCCTTATATGAAAATTTTTTATGTTTTACCTGGACCGTTATCTTTCAGACGAAATTTCTTTTACAGATCTGATGCATATGAAATAAAAAATCAAGTTTCGGGCGTGCGATTAATCCGACTTCATCCCGGTATTAACTCTGGCACAACGTAAATTGCATTAGAACTGTGACCATGAGAGTTGACATGTATGCGAGTCCAACGATCCTCAAGGCAAAAAAGTACCCAAGTGGTGGTGAATGGAAATTATTTATCAGCCTTGGTTGCTGCCCAGAGGCTCGGTTACATTTCTACCTGCATGTCTCGATTGACCCAAAATTCAAAATTATAGCATACCGAGACAGTTTCCAACTTTTTCTCAAACTTGTTCCGTTTCTCTATCTCACGTAACAACCTTTACCTCGTTTCTCATTAGTTCCGAAAAAAAAATTTTGCAATAATTTTTCCATTAACATTCTGTAAACTCTCAATTTACAGACACCGTACAATTTATAAATTCTATTAAACTTTTCGTACTTGCCATCTCTTCACATTTTAAGTGCAACGAAGCACGCACAAGTTCATTACTAGGTACATACGATATGACCGATTTTGTAACATCGGTAAAGGTAATTGAATATTTTCTATACGCGCGGTTATTTCGAGATAACGTAAACTAATGAATAATTAATATGCTGTCTTTTTTTTTTCAAATAAGAAAGGCTTTTAAGTGCAGATTTCTTATTAGGAATTTACCCGGACAAATATTTCATTTCATTCCAAATCAGTCTTAAAAAAATTGTCCATTTAAGGAGCATGAATTTTTCGAGATTTTGCATTGTGTTGGCGAATACAGATATCAAAAAAAAAACAAATGTAATATCGTGTGAATTATTCGCAGAGTTTGTAATTGGCTGAAGGCGTGTGACACAACAGTCGATAAAACGTGGGTATATATACAGTATAATTTACGTCGCATTGTCGCACGTATGAAACACCGCCCACCTAATCGTAAGAAGAGGTGTAACTTTCATCGCAAGATAAAAGTGGGAAAAAAACTGTTGAACCATTGCAAACTGCGTAAGAATCGATTCACATTAGCCTAGATTTTTGGAAGGACATAGGCAGGTGAGTAAGTAATACCTATACGGATTTACGCGACGAGATGAAAGAATCGAATATGGGGGAATTTGATATTCCAGACGCGAGCGATGCGAGCTCGTTATTTGCCGTCGTTTCCTCAACCATAAACGATTTCATTTCTTACGCGGTCTATGGAATTTCGACAGAATAAATTACACGCGCACGATTGCTCAACTTTGACAGTTCAAGCATTGAACAGAACGCTCTTTGCTCTCTGCGTCAAAAATCATCAAACTCTCGACGAATGGGACGCATCATTTTTTGTTTAAGAGCACTTTCTGTCTGCGGGTAAAGAGCCTTTTAATATAAAAACGTTTCGTTAAATTTCGCTGATGTTATAACGACACATCTTGCCAAACAGTGATACTTCGATCGACAAATTCTGCACACCGTTATTTCGTGCATTTCGTAATTTTCTCACCCACTTGGAAAACATTTTTGTTTTCTTACAAAAACAGGTAACATCTGTGCATTTTTATACATTAAAATTGCAGGTGCGACGCGTTTCTTGTACGTAATTAACATATTCAGTTTGAAGGCAGATCGTACTGCGCTGATTTTTGCTTTAAAAAAATAAACAAAAAAGAAGCTAAACTAATCAAGTGACTTAACTGAGACTGAAACGAGTGGTTTCAAATTAATTAAACACATTAATGCGAAATTCTAGCTTAATTGAAATAGCATTTGAACTACTTTATCAGAGTGTTCGTAAAATTGCTCGATTATTTCCATATTTTAGTCATTCTAAAAACGATGAAGAAATTTTTTCTTTGATATCTCGCTACCACAAATTTTCAATCGGTTACGAATAAATGTCACGAGAGAAATTTGTAGCCATGCATACCATACCTACGTAGGCCTTAATTATTTTTAACATTCACTTGTACCACATTGTTCTGTAGTTTCTGCAATTCTGCATTGGTGACTCTAACGATACCCATCTTGCTAGAATTTTCTAATAGCTATAAAAATTGAAATTTTTCTCATTGTACGAAAAAGTGATGGCTGTCAGTGATATTTTCATTCAAATTCGTATAATTTTCGCATAATCTGGGTGAATAAAGTCAGTTTTGGTAACTTTGGTTGTACTGCAAAGTCTATAAATAATTAGCGGGGTTAAAAATGTAGACAAATCAGAAAACAGTATTTTTCCGATCTAGAGTCTTCGAAAATGCGACAATCTGTTTTTAAAATTCCGACCATTCTGTACTTCGACTTTCTATACATATTTTGAAATCCTGTGAAACAAATTTTAGCGTCTGTGAAAATTCAATCGTTAGGGGGGGGGGGGGGGGGGATGATTAGTAGTCTAAATTCAGAATGTTGACCAGATTTGGCCACCAGCTTGAATTTATTGTTCAAGTCAGCGTACGTGGATCGTAGATTAAAAGTTGTTACGACAAAAGTTGTAGTGATTTAAATTTTCTACAAGTTTATTTTCCGACAAGTTGGTCAACGGTTGAAAACGGGCGAGTTGAATGACAAAAACATATTACAATTTCAATCCAAGATGGCGTCCGAAGTTACTACAGAATCTGATTAAAATAATGGATTTAGACTACCGATGTTATTTCACAAAAACAAATTTCAATTTCAATCCAAGATGGCGTCCGAAGTTACCGCAAAATCTGATTGAAATAATGGATTTAGATTACCAATGAACCATCCACCCCCAAGGATTGGAAAAAGAAATTGCGGTTTCGAAAAATTGCAATTCCGAACGGAGATTCCGGCTGGACCAGTACGAATAATTCGCATATGTCGAGTCGGTGCATCGCAATGTGAAAAATTCCGGTTTCCGGGCTTCGGCGTATCTCGATACGTCTTTCGATCGTCTGCATTGACCTGGCGGGGGGGAAATACGCGTTTTAAATCGTAGTACCGTTACCACAGGCGAAGGGGCTTCGCGTGCCGAGTGGGTCAGTAGCACCAATGGAGAATGACCATCGGGCCCCCGAGGGATTGCTGGTGGGGCCTGTTGCCCGTGATGCCCTTCCTCGGGGTCCGTGCCACATTAGTAGCCGCGTGTTCGAGCCCAGAATAGCACGTACGGATCCACCGATGCAGATGCACGTTTCTCGTCGGTGATTAATAATATCGATTCGAGAGAACATTTGCACGTTGGTTCCGCGAACGAGATTCCGTTGCGTTGCGAATACGTACGTGAACGTAGCGTTTGTCAATTTCGCGCCGAAAGATAATCTCATTTTGGAAAACTAATCCTTGAGTGTGACGATTATCGTGATACTGGATTAAGAGATGAAGATCGCAACCACCTTGTTCCTGTTCGTCGTCGTTGGTATGTGAGAAATTTCAATTTTCTTCGTTCACCTCCAGATTAATATCTTGGTCTTGAAAATTCTTTTTATTATTTGCAAATCTTTTTCACGCCAATAATCCAGAATGATTAGTCGCGAGATGCTTTCATCGATTACGATCGTTTTTCATTCGATGTCAAGAGCAATTTAAGATAAATACAAAAATGAAAAAAAAAAATCTGCACACACGTGTCAAGTAAGAGAATTAAAAAAGTTTTCTCACGTTGTTAGAAAGCTCAAATTTGTCAATACCTGATTTCTTAAATCACACGTATGTCGAAACTGTCTTATTACCAATTCGACTCGAAAAAGTCTGGATACCATAAAAAAACGTGAATCCTTGCCATCATGTTTCATCTAATTTCAACGTCTAATAAATCCTCACAATTAATTGCCACACAAAATCTCTGAGATGTGTTCGACTGTTCGTGAGATTTACGAAAAAATATATGAGCCTGTTTAATTCATTGATAATTATTGTAGATATGAATAATTAAAATCTTACACCATGCACGTATTCCTCCATGGAGATTAGCATTGGAATTGGCATTTTGACCAAATATCATTAATCTATATAATATTAAAAATACAAATCTCCAGACATATTAGCTGTGGTATTTCCAATGTGCACCTGTAACGTTGCTGGGTTATTTTATAACATAACGCAACATGCATTCTTTATATATAATGGTTATTCTGTGCTACACACATACTTGTACTGACTCTTCTGCTCCAGGACTTTGAATTTTATACCTACGTGACTTGCGACTCTCTGTACCGGTCATTGATTGTCACTCAATGATCTTTCACCTTTCTAGCACTAACAAATTTTTTCATATACATTGTGTGTATAAGAAAAAAACAAAAAACATGCGTCAGGGCGAAAGGTTTCTGTTAATTACAATGAGGCCTGTGTTTTCCTTCATTTTTTCTGTCTCTCTTTCTCTCTCTCTCTCACTCTCTCTCTCTCTCTCTCTAGCACTTAATAATAATTCTCTCGGTGGATCAAGTACCTTATTGCATCAGCGATGAATATGTAAATACGCATTCTTATCACACGCACGGTAAAATTAATTAGTTACTAAAATGATGAATTTCGTGGATCGAAACTCATGCGAGGAACTAGAAATTCTACGATAAATAAAGGAGGTCGATAATCGTAACGAGTGCGTCGATTATCATGCGAATATGTTATTTTATTTATCAATAATCGAAAAAAAAAATAAAAGAAAAAGAAACGTCTCGAAACGATATTCATACAGACAGTGTAAACGATTCTGATTTTACTCTAAAGTTTTCACTTCGCGAATAACGTGCATTATTATAATTTCCGCTCAATCACATGTCAAAAATACGTATCCGATCCTACGTGCGTATAGAAAAGTGAGGAAACGAAAGTCGCTCCACGATACGTGTAATAATATATGCCGGTATAATAATGGAGGAGAGAATGATGTTAATAACGGGGATATATTATCTTAGACGTGAACTTTGCGGGGTAGAAACGAAAGGTTCACATTTGCATGCAAGCGTCTTTAATGACCGGAGTGAAATTTTCACTTGCAGAATAAACCTTTTCTCCATACGCGGTAGAGAAAACACGCCGGATCGCGATCGATCGATCGTATCTAATTACGAAAATTTTTATTGGTTAATTTTTTTTTTTCCTTGCTCATTCTTTTTCCTACATGGTCAATAATTACATTAAACTGTACAACCAGCCGTCTGCAAATCACGTCGTGCAAAACGATTCAGCAACTCGGACCGTAAAGTCGTGTAATTTAAACTGTCCAATCTTCATTGTTATTTCGATCGTAGAATTGGGCCAGTATTTTTTACCACGCGGTGTGACATATTCGACTGTATATACGTACAACTTTCTAGTACGGCAATTCATAGGTTTGTGACCCTCTTGTTTGACTTCTTAAATTCTACGCCATTCCTCCGGTATGCTAATGAAATTCATCGACGAACTGTTTAATCTTCAAATCTTCGCCGTTCTCTCTTTTACTTCTGGATAGCCTGCTTTGAGTATCGATCTTTGGATAAGTATAAATATCGGTCCGAATCGTTGTTCGCGGCCAGGTTTTAGCGTAATTTGCGCATTTCTGCAGAGTATGGCGGAAATTTCATCGGTTGGATAAAAAATAAATGAAAAAAGAAAAAGGTTTTTAGCTGCTACCGGATTTCTGCCTTATTACGCCGATTTGAAAAATTTTATCCGTGTCAGTGGGCCGTGTAAAATTGATGCGTGTATAATACAGTGCATGAATTAATAAGCCACGTTTCGTTCTGTAGGTATAATCTTCGTAATTCGGATAAACGATGATCGTTATTAATCGTGAGATCGTTAAAAACAGAGCCTTGATACATCTTACACATATATATTTACATGCATAGTCAATGCCAAGGCCGAACTCTAAGCGTCTGCATTCCAAAGTGTATAATAACAGTGTCTCGTTCATTGCGCTAGACACACTTACCTCCCATTGTTAACTAAGACTTAGATACAATCCGAGATAGAATCCCTTCTCAATTACGCTAGTCTCGTTTTGCACGAGCTGCAGAACCGGTTTTCACACAACCGGAAAACGGGCCTCGTTATACCGAAACAAAATTCTCACGCGAAACTTATTCTCGGTTTGATAAATTTATTTTCACATTTTTCTATCGCTTTCGTATATGGACATCAATTAGCCCATTGATTATTTTGAAATTTTAATCCAGAACGCGTTATATTCTACGGGATGATAATTTGACCACGATTTTTGGTAACGTTGCGATTTTTCCTGGTCAAACGATTCCTTGGAGTAACGTTAAAATCTGCAGGAAGGAAAAGTTGCGCCTGTATCGTATAGACAGAGAAAATTTTGAATGACGGTAAATTTGTTTTTCAAGATGTTATCGAAACTTGATGTTGGTAAAAGAATTTATTCCATTCGCTCGACAGAGTTTTGTTATTCGAACAGACACGAAATTTGGAAATCACGATCCGAGTGAATCCTCGAAAACTTGCGGAACCATACGAAACTCGGACAATTTTGCTGACGCAAGTTCTGTCGTTAGCAATTGACCAAAAAATAAAAAACCTTAATCATCGCTCCAAGAAATAGCAATTATTAACGTAAGATCGTCAGATTATATATTAAGGGTATGTAGCGCTTCTACCCTTACCGACCGAGCACACCGACCTTTTTCTTCCTCTATTAAATAAACAAACGAAGGGAAAGGGTTGAAATTTCGACACGACGCATCGCTCATTCTTAGCGAAATTCAGGAAAGTTACTCACATCCCGAAAATCGAGCGAATCTTTTATTTACGAAATCATTGTAATTCCCAGTTCTCATTTAACGTCCTCAATATTTTACGAAAACATTCTCACGACGGTTCGTTTTACCCCTCATTCTTTCCGGAATTGCTCAAAGTATCTCGGCTATGCAATTTTTGGCAAATGTGGGAATAGTAACGCGTGTCAAAATACCAAAAATTTTTCTTACAATTTTCGGGACACGAGTAACTTTCCTAAACTCCGCTGACAGTGAGAAGTAGCGATGCAACGTCGATATTTGGACCATTTCCGTTCATTTGTTAATTTAATATAGAAAGAAAAATAGTTAGTTTCCTCGGTCGGTAAGGGTAGTATTACCGCATACCCTTAACGCCGATACGCTGGTTGAAAATACCGAAATGCAACATATTACGAAACTAAGAGGCAACAATTACCGCAGACACGAGTCTCGCCGGTATTTTCGTAACGGGTTTGGGTGAAATTTTGTCCCTCCTCCTCGTCGAAGAGGGTAAACAGCAAATCGCAACTGACGCGCAACTATTTGAATATGGAATAGCAAATAGAGGCATCTACCTGTTCGTTTGTTCATCTATTTAGTCAGCCAAGAGGTGTTCGCGAAGTAGGTTAGTGGGCCATACCGCATCATCGGTCAGTGCTGGTGGGCCGTGCAGGCCCCTTTTGCTGCACCGTGTCCGTAGGTATAATCCAGTCTCGAATAAAATTCCCCAAGATATCCTTATGCGTTCTAAACAAGTTCTACATTCGTCTCTCTCTCTCTCTCTCTATCTCTTTCCCTCTCTATGACGCATCATCGTCAGGGCACCGAGAAGAAGTCGGTTTTTCGTCTCCTTTCGTCCTCTCTCAACTTTTGGTTGACGGAGGATAAAAAAAGAATATTTCTTTCCCATTTCAAAAAAAAAAAAAAAAAAAAGACCAACAAGAAACACTAATTTCCTTGCAGAAAATATTATCGTTAATATCTTTTCAAAGGCAAGACTTGTAAGACATTATTTTTACCAGAGTTAAAAGCGTGAAAGATATTATAATTTTTTTTCTTCCCTTCGACTCCGTATTTGTTAATTTCATTTTGTTAATTTTCTTTTTTTCTATAATTCTTCTATAATTTTCTATACATTTTTCAAACGAATATAAGGCGGAACGGAAGTCGATAGGAGATTATACGTATACTGTATATATGTATTTATACACCCGGATCCTTCCGATAAATTTGGGTCGAGCCGTGAATCAGTTGGCAAAAAGTTTTCTCTGCGTGATATTTCGCGAGCTTCTTGGAATTTAAAGATCGAACCGCGTCCGGTTCCCTGATTTTTAATAAAGAAACTGAAACTGCCAAGCGATTACTGATCCGGGTTGTCAGTCTCGGTTTAGATTTAATTACAACACGAACGATGTATATTAGAAACGAGTCGGTATTCAACATATTTTAGACACTATGGATATATCTGCGATAATCGTGCGAAGTAATTAGAAAGTTCTGATTTTCTTACCGTTATTTATCGATGTTACGATTAAATTTATAGTCATGTTGCATTTTTTATCGTATATATTCCACTATATACGGGGTTGTTCAAATGAACGTGAACAAAGTTTGACCTCGACCCACACCGAATTGGTCGTCGATTTATTTTCTACTTCTACTTCATCGAATGTACGTTTTATAATTATTTCACATTTTTCCCACCTGCCGTTTAGGAGAAGGTATTTTAGAACTCGAAAACTGTGCGTTTGGAAAAAAGTTGCAAGGGGGAAAAATTGTGCTTTTTTGTTTTTTGACTTAGTCAAAAATAAACGACAAACATATTCACTAAACGTTTGAAATTTTTCGAGAACGTAGCTTATGGGAAAAAGCGATTTTGGTGCGTTTACCGTTGAAAAAATTATTTTCAACCGATTCAAAATAAAACAAAATAAACACAATCCCCCCCCCGTTGAAATTTTTTCCCAAATGCACAGTTTTCGAATCACGGAAGATGAGATCTGAAACTACTTACTTCTAAACATCAGGTGGAAAAAATCTGAAAAAATTAGAAAATGTACATTCGGTGAAGTAGAAGTAGAAAATAAATCGGCAAGAAATTCGGTCGGGGTCGAAACGTGTTCACGTTCATTTGGACGACCCCGTATATGCGGTATGTAATGTATAAATAGACGCCACGTGCGTATGCGATCTTTTAATTGATTCAACTTGAATTTTTCAAAAGTTGAACTTACAAGAGAGAGAGAGAGAGAGAAAAAGTTGCGAGGCAGGGCTTTTTAGAACCGGGAAAGAGAGAGTAATGAATACTATTACAGCAAGTGCGAATGAGAGAAGAGAAAATTAAGGGGAAACAGAGAAAATAACCAAATAATTGTCGAAGACGATAGAGTTTTTTGAACCGAAATCACAGTACATATGATACAATTGACAGATTGAAATAGTGTGACGCTGTACGCTTAAAGATGGTATTTCCGGTTTGGTTCTAGGGTGTACGTGGCGGGAGACCTTAGCGACTTGCGTACTGGAGTCCGATTTTGGTTTCAAGCTAAACTGCGCCTTCAAAAAATCCGGCCTATTTCGGGTCCGAAATCTTGGAGGTGTCAAAGGTTTCGTAGGTCTTGGTGAGTCCTTTGCCCAGCTCCTTTTTCCTCCGCGGTTCTTGCCAAATCACGTGACCTTGAAAAATAAAGCACGCGGATCGCAGTTTTCTTTCCCAATACCGGCTCACTGCAAATTTCGCAATCAATCGCGGAATATTTAAACATACACACAAATCCTGACGCAACAACCGCTCTCCGTATTGTAATGAAAATGTAAATAACAATTTTTATTATACACTTGAACCTGATCTAATTTTCATAAGAAATCCGGCGTTCGTTTTGCAGGATAGTTGGTTAATTATAGTTTAATGTGTAAGTAGTTGGAATGTTTTTTGTTGCTTCGTGCCCGCAAGGTATCATTTACGGTGGCCTCGAATTAAACATTTCGGTTAGATCGCGATACAGCCGCGTTTCCTCGTAATGATAAATCGTCGTTTCTATTATATGATCCGCGTTTCAAACGTTCTCGTTGCCTCGCAGAAAATTTTGTAATAATTCAAACACCTGTCGCAGGTTGTACAAATCGAGGTGTCGTCTAAACGACGCTAAGATTGATATCGCACGGTGAATTTATACCGCGGCTTTATACTCAATTTGACGTATTAGTTATGGAGGATTGCTGAAATGTGCACGAACATATTACACGTACGTCGTATAAGGATATAAAATATCATAATATCTTAATGCGAACTCTGAAAAGTTAGTTTGCATAACGATGTACGAAGATACGTGGCCGATTACAAACCGGGATTGGGAAATTTAATCCTTTCCACACAAACGAGCGAATCGAGTATTTACTTTTTATACCCGATCCAGCCGATTGTTCAGGCTTAACAGTAATTAGAATTGAGAAATATTATCATCGTTCACAGTTGGCTTAACACACTTTCCTGTCAACACACCTCTCTGAACATATTCTTCATTTATGCAAATTCTCTGGCTATGGGATTACAGCTCTCAACGTACCTACTTTTTGACTTTCTTCTTTTAAACAATTACCGTTATTTCGTTACTCGAGGTGTATAAGAAAAAATTCAAATAAAAAATCATCATATTAAAATTACAAATTTCTTCTTATTGTTAGTTTCGACGAAGTATCGTTAGTAAAATAATAAAACAAATCATTAGGCTGCATCGAGTCGCGTGTCGATGATTGCTGTTTATGCAATAATACGTATACCATTTTGAATCGCGTTAGACGGCAACACCTTTGCCTGTCAGATCTGTTACTTATTACAATTTCCATCCTGATTTAAAAATATTCTGTAAACGAATCGACGTTGTCAGTTTCTCTGACATCCTCCTCCGCCCCCCCCCCCCCCCTTTTTTTTTTACCCTCTTTTTACTTCTCAATATCTTTGCTCTCAGTTTGCAAACGCGCGTCGATAGTGGTTTTTTTTTTTTTTCATTTACCTTTTTCCCTCATCTGCATAATTGTTCTATCTATATCCATAATATACAGCGACCGCAGTTGCAGATATATTAACAAGCTGCAGCAGCATGTCGCGATCGATCGTCCTTAACATACATTTTTTTTTTTTTTTTTTTTATTTTGTCTCCTTGCTCAATTCTCTCTCCTCCTTTTTCCAACCGTCTTTCTAAGCGCGCTTGTAAAGCGTTCGGTTCATAATCGATTGAGCAAGAAAATTTATGAACTTACACCTTGCGCCGTTATGCAATTGCTGAAGAAAACCTCGGTGATTGACTGAGGTAAGGATATAACGATGCAATATAAATGCACATTACAATTATCACAACCACGCGAATGACCACACGGCATTTAATACAGCGATCCGCGGTTATAGATTTTTTCTTTTTTTTTTCTTATCTCGTCGACTTTCGTATTACGGATGCGGTGAATTATCTTGAAGGCAATCTTTATTCTCAGATCTCCGCACGTCGCCTTTTAGCGAAAATGTTTAATTTCGTTGACGGGCGATATTGAGAATTATGATAATAGCAATAATCGTTGAATGATTGAAATTAACAAATAACCGTAAACGGTGAACGAAAATGGAAATTAAGAGAAACCATAAAACTGTCTGAGAATAATTCTGCGGCTTAAATCGAGACTAATTATATTTCTAACCCAGATTTTCTTTTTTTTTTTTTCTTAACATCGCCTACTTTTATATTATTCCAGGATTCTCGGTAGGAGATGAACTCGGATTTCCCGAATCAATTTCCAATTTGGAAAGCAGCAAGAGGCGAAGCGTTCAAGTGCAGAATCGGGGAAATTCAATTCCCGTAGGAACGTCAAACGCGGTAAGAAATCTTCTCTTACCTCGAATTATTTCGTATATTCTCTAGGCGGAAAGTGTATATTTCACGCGATATACGATTTCAGTGTGTGTAATAATAATACGTCGCTTTTCACATACGAATAAAAAAATAACCAGAATAATTAGTGTAAAAAGAAACGTGTAAATTCCGATCTAATATACCATACTAATATACACATGAATTTGCGATAGCGAAGCATCTTCGCTGCAGTTTTTTACCAACATGCGTGCAGCGTTTATATAATTATAAATTGAATGTTGTTTTTCTTTTCTTTTTTTTTTTTCCATAAATTGCGACGTCCTTGCGGTAACTGGTGCGTGAACTTTTCCCTGCACATTTATTTATCACGCGCACTTAAGCACTTAAGTGTGGTAAATATCGTACATATGGTGGATAAAATCGAGGCGTTTCAATAAACTTTCGATAAATTAATTATGCTACTATGCGCAAGTTGCTTCATCGTTGTATTCCACATATTCCATGTATTCATGCGTGCGTTAACTATAACAGACCGTGTATAATTAACTTAGGAATAAACTGAACGTTGTTGTTCGATTACTGTTCGATCGTTGGACGGCGAGAAATAATAATTTCGGTTCGTCTTTGTTGAGCAATCTTTAGATCTATGTGTAAAGATCGTGGATCAATTCCACGCAAACAGGCTCTGACTTTTATATTGTAACAACATGTAGCTGATTTCATTTACGATCCGAAAGGCAGTGCAAGGTCGGAGACTTCAAACTACATTGTAACTTTCTTCTGTAAGCCAGTTTTAGAGTCAAGATATATGCGATTACAGCGTGTGGGAAAAATCGCGCAATAGTCTGTCGATTTCTTTGCTCTTGAAATTGTCTACCGAATTATTGAACCACAAAATCACAACTCGGTTAATGACTAATTAATGAACGACCGAATGACTAATTAATTATCATTTCAGAGAAACGGAAATTATTTCTTCGTTGCAATTCGCTGCTAAACCAGTTGAAAATTTTCAAACTCTGGGTATGAAAAGCGATACCTATCTCTTACGTAAAATATCTTATTTTGCACATTCACATTCTCGAATTGTTAATACCTACACTCTACGCGTAGAAAGTCCTTGCGGTTAAATTCCAACGTACTGATTTTACGCTGGCGACCCGAATTAAAGTGATTTATTCCTCATCGCATCCGCGTGTATCCGTCGTGTGGTAAATTGCAGTATTTTTTCCCCTCGCGTTGCATATTTCCGAATGGTAAAAATGAGGTTTAAGGAGTGACACCATTATTTTAGCAGAATGGAAAAAGGAATAGGATTTCTTTTCAGAGGGTTTATTTAACACGTATTGAGGTATGAAGAAAAAAATTTTTATTATCATTTTGATACAAAATGGCAACGACAGAGCCAATCTTTGATATCGTCTTCTTTTAAAACCAATTCTTGGGAGGACAGTTTTTCGTATAATGTAAGAGCTGGAACAAAAAACCAAGAAATATTAAAATCAATTTATAATCAAATTTTGTAGAAATGAAGCACTGTTAAAAGACGGAGTCAATTTTTGACCAAAAAATAAGCAGTAAATTTAGATTAAATAAAAAAAAAAAAAAAAAACGGCTACGCACTTTCATAGATAATGTAATTGTCAAGCTACTGTCAAAATTTGAAATTGATCCGTGCAACCGTGTTCAAGTGTAAGTGTTTTCAAAATTTTCCTTTCACCGCAGGACTAACTGGGCATTGTTTTTAGCCAAAAAAAAAAAAGTTGGACCTTCCAAAATCCTGTTACCTCTTGACGAAAAACGAGACTCCGCATCGCGATCGTTTTACGGTGAATTAAGCAACGCTAACCGGTGAGGTGTAAAAATTACGCGGTAAATTATACGTGTAAGGTGCACGTAAGCAAGAAATACGGTAATTCTAATACGGTACGTTCTAATCGTCGACCGCTCAATCCTTTCACCAAATCCCGACACTCGGTATGTTTGATGCTCGTTGCAACGATCATGGACACATACGTTAATAATTGATTACAGCAGAGCGGACTGGGTCAGTCGTAATTTCCGCTTACATATTCACCTATTACGTCGATTACGCAACAGATAAAAATCTACTCGTTCGTTCATTTGGGAATTAAAGAGAAACGACGTTTTTCAGCGGATGCCGCAAAATCCGCGCGCCGTTCCGCCCTTCAAACCTTTACCACCCGGCGGGGTTCGGCCGATGGCTCAGCAAACGGAACGTCAGAGATTGGTGGTCCAGCAGAATGCAACAGCACTTAGAACGGTCGCTGCTCCTTCGTTCGCCGCTATGCAGGATGAGAACTCGAAGCTGCAACAGCGAACGCAGCAAGAGGCGTTCGCCCTTCAGATGCTGAAGCAGCAGCAAACGCAACAGCAACAAGCCCTCAGGCAACAGCAACAGCAGCAAATGATCGTCGCGCAGAACAAGAGGATCCAGGTGGGTGAATTTGATTGTCACAGATTTGAAATTTCATCTTCGACGATAATTGGGGCGATTCGAGTAATTAGCTGTAACGATAAAACAGGTTCAGGTCATTCGGAAAAACTATATGAAAATTTTACCCTGTAACAGTTGGCTGATGTAGGGAATTGAAAGCGCGTGCTCAAAGCCAACGCGCCGTATGCTCGAGAATAATAAAAAATTTTCTTTAAAAGGTGACGTTGACAATGCATTAATTGCTCAGTAATAATATAACGTTTGTCGCGTGCATTTAAGAAGAAAGATAATGTATAATTTATTTAATGCTCAATGAATAATGTATTCACGATCCACCGAACATGGCAATGTGCATTAATAATCAATATTCAATAAAGTAGGAATGAATTGATCAGGATGTCATGTCACCACTAATGGAATTTCTGCCATTTCTAGGCGATGTGTCGATTTTCCAAGAAACCTTTCGTGCAGCGTTAAAAACCGGTAACAAACAGGGCAAAACAAGCAAACGTTACCGATCGTTGTCGCTAAAAAATGCGTTGGCTAATACTGGAATTGAGCCCCTTCGAGACGTTTCGGAATCCCATGGGATAACTTTTTCTTTCGGTCCTTGCCGCCCCCTCCGGGGGGAAAATACATCGTGGAATTACAAGTCTTGCGACGTTCTCTTAATTTTTTTGTTTCGCGACCCCGTTTCACACAATAGAACATCACCGAGCCGTGCATTGTATCATATGTACGACTCTACTTAAAACGTGAATTGACTACGCTGCTTAACTCCTATGACCTAGCGCAATTTGCCTGATGCATGTTGTACGCCTAGTTTTATACCCGATACGTTCGTACTTGCGTCCAACATTCCACGCCGACAGTTTCTCTCATTTCAATCATAATAACCAAGCATGCAGTTCCTTCGGCATCCTTTGCGACGTATTCACGCTGACTTGTGCAACGACTCTTCGCTGCTCTTCGCGGTTCTGCATAATACTACACGAGTACCATACATGTACGCGAATTCAGGAATTGCTGCATATATCTCATCACAGTCACTACCGCGTATTGTTCCTGGCTAATTACTGCCGTCTGGCTTTCGCTCGTGAGCTCCATTATCCGAATTATCTGCAATCTACCGCAGCTCATCGCGCCGGGACTCGCTAATCCTGTTTCATACAAACCAAGCTACCGTTGACGATAATTTAAACAAAAAGAAAAATATCCTTCAGGCTGATTCATCTCCCGCGGCATCGCCAGCCAGAGTTCCTGAGATAATAATGGCTCAATCCGCACCGTCAGGAATTACTCGAAACACGGAAACTGTTCAAGCTTACAGTAACGGTCTTCCACCGTTCGTCGCCATGCCGCAATCTTCTTCTCAGCTCACAGACAGGATCAGCCACAGTCCCACTCTGCTCGAGGACTCGATGAACGAAGTTCCAAAGGACGATTTTTACCAGGTTATACATGATCGTTTTTTAAGCGTGATATCTTGGTCTGCCCGGGTGGAGGAAACTCGCTTCACGAAGCTGATCGTGTCTTTCAGATTCCCATACCATCGGACGAGGCCGTTTCTTCGGTGAATCAGTTGACTCTTCGATCCATATCTCCGGCAGCTGTTAACCAGGGTTTGCAACCAGCTCAGCAGGAGTACGGCAATCGATATAACGCCCAGCCTCCGATCGTCTCCCCGTCTGCATTGGCGTCGTTCCAAGGAATGGAACCATCTCTGAAAGCCTTGGCTGAGGCGAGCAACGTCACTTTGGAGGCTTTGGAAACTGCCATTTTACTCAGGCAGCAACAGTTGATGCGAAAGCATGAGGAACCAACGACTAGCACCACCACCAGCACTACCACCACCACTACTACGACGCCGAGTCCCGTTAGAAAGTTAGTGTTTGATCTATTGTCAGGTCGGCATTTGATTTAGTCGAGGGTTTGATCACGCGTAAAATCTAGTCTACACTTTTCCGAAAGTCTGGAGAAATTTTTTTTAAATTCTTCGAAATCTTTGAAATTTTTCTTTTAAAAATACCTTTGGGATCCCATGAAGTCTCTTGTAATCTTTTGAATACCTCTGAAATCTTCTGAAATCCCTGGTAATTTGTTAATTTGTTAAGGTTGTAATGTAATCTTGACACCAGGCTGCACGTCAAATCGACGAGTGATTAACCCTTCGAATTTAGGTATATGACGTTGTTTTCCTTGTATTGTGGTTATGATTTATCTGACTTTTTTCAGCAGGTACAGTCTGGCCGCACCTAGCAAGGTGATGAATGCTCCCCGCGAGTATTACCCTATCGGATACGACAAAAACTTCGACGATAATTTCGCAAGCCGCGTCGAATTGCCTGATACCAGCTTTTACTGTGGCGATCAGAAACATTTCCCAGGACTTTACGCCGATGAGGATCTTGGATGCATGGTAATCAAGTGATTGCGTATTTTCTATCCACTTTTTGTACTCATTTTAAATACACTAAACTCTTCTATTTTCTTTCCCAGGTATTCCACGTCTGCGCACTTACCGACGATGGACTTATCATGAAGAGTTTCTTGTGTCCCGAGTCGACGCTTTTCGACCAAACGGTTCTCAAGTGCAATTGGTGGTTCTACGTCGATTGCAAATCTTCGAAAAAGTTGTACGACAGTAACATTCCGATAAGCAAAAGTTATCAGCTTATGAAAGCTCTCGCCTTTTTCTCAGCCTACAAAAATCACGACAATGGGACCTCAAGCTCGACCAATGAGAGCTTGTGATTAAAGTTTGCGAGTTCGGCTAGGATATATGTTATATGTAGGGATATAAAGGAGTTGATGTTGATTGATGAGAGGCGTTAATTTCGAAGATTTTTCACAAGCCCTTTTAATCCTCATCTGTAAACACACTCCTCTAGTGATTCTATAGTTTTGTGAAAAGCACAAAGTGGACAATATGGTTCGAAACATGGAATAAGGCTCTAGTATTAGATAAATGATCGAAATAATTTGAGTAATAATCTGAAAACATACCTGTGAAAATTGTGAATAATCTCGTATACAGCTGTGTGCAATTCCAGGCGATTTACGGCTGATTATGAGACTAGCTACCGAGTGTGTCTACGAACGATCTATTACATAATTTATTTCATGATTGTAACTACGATATTTGCCTTTACAAATGGAAATGTAAATAATTTATTTTCATAAATAGCATTAATCAGTAGATGTAAGATATTCATTGGCGTATCAGTAATGTAATTGTAAATAGTATGAAGTAGATTACTTAATCATGCATTGGAAAAGAGCTGAATACTCTAAGAAATTAATAAATCTATTATTCGTAAAGTTCTGTCGTTTATCATCGTAGTATTGACGATATTTTTTCCAAAGAATTACCAGGGCTAGCCAAACGATGCAAAAGCTGCAGTGCCACGGTGATTACCAGCATTTCAATTGGGTTGAGCTAACAAGAGTTCAGATCGACGCCTAGTGAATTTTTGTCTTGAAATCGATTTGCGGAAACCATTAGGGATGATCCAGATCCTTCGGTAATCAAGAAACAAACGGACGGATCAACAGCTGAGTGGATAGGAGGATATTTCTTCAGTTTTTTTTATCAGGACATTGAGATCTTTGAGCGAAGCATTTTGTTCCGAAGAATTACGTCGATGAATTCGTCTGAATGAATTCGTCCGAGTATTTTTTCAAAAAATGAAATTTTGAAATTATAAAATTTGATTGGATTGACCTTGTGTGTTTTACGCGGTGAGAATTTTCTTTTCAACGTCGATTCCGGCGACACTGTCAAGGCGAATTAGACCCTCGGGAACTCAGAAAACGCAGCCGGAGAAGCGTGTGATCAATACGAAAGAAATGACGAAGAAAAAAGCATCTGCTGAAAAATGTCGAAAACACGGGTTCCCGTTTTTTGGCTGTAACTTTTGATGCGTTGATCGCAGCGTCTTGAAACTGCGCCCAATCGATTTCTCTAGCAAAATTACGTTGGGACAGTGCTACAATTAAGTTATTCAAGTACTTTTCGAAATCGCGAAAATTTTCGTCAAAAATGCAAAGGGGTTAGCCTTACTTTTTCCTCATTTTTCGACCAAAAATTTTGGGTCTCAGATTCGTTTCTTATGACCCTTACCCGACTAATTGGACCCTCGTGAACTCAGAAAACGCAGCGAAAAGAGCGTGGGACCAACAGGAGAGAAATGGCGAGCGAAAAAGCACCTGCTGAAAAATGTCGAAAAAACAGGTTCACGTTTTTTGGCTGTAACTTTTGATTCGTTGATCGCAGCGTACTGGGACTGCGCCCAATCGATTTCTCTTCCAAAATTACGTCGGAACGGTACTACAATTAATTTATTCAAGCACTTTTCGAAATCGCGAAAATTTTCGCCAAAAATGCATAGGGGTTAGCCTTACTTTTTCCTCATTTTTCGACCAAAAATTTTGGGTCTCAGATTCGTTTCTTATGACCCTTACCCGACTAATTGGACCCTCAGGAACTCAGAAAACGCAGCGAAAAGAGCGTGGGACCAACAGGAGAGGGATGGCGAGCGAAAAAGCACCTGCTGAAAAATGTCGAAAAAACAGGTTCCCGTTTTTTGGCTGTAACTTTTGATGCGTTGATCGCAGCGTCTTGAAACTGCGCCCAATCGATTTCTCTAGCAAAATTACGTCGGAACGGTACTACAATTAATTTATTCAAGCACTTTTCGAAATCGCGAAAATTTTCGCCAAAAATGCAAAGGGGTTAGCCTTACTTTTTCCTCATTTTTCGACCAAAAATTTTGGGTCTCAGATTCGTTTCTTATGACCCTTACCCGACTAATTGGACCCTAAGGAACTCAGAAAACGCAGCGAAAAGAGCGTGGGACCAACAGGAGAGAAATGGCGAGCGAAAAAGCACCTGCTGAAAAATGTCGAAAAAACAGGTTCCCGTTTTTTGGCTGTAACTTTTGATTCGTTGATCGCAGCGTACTGGGACTGCGCCCAATCGATTTCTCTTCCAAAATTACGTCGGAACGGTACTACAATTAATTTATTCAAGCACCTTTCGAAATCGCGAAAATTTTCGCCAAAAATGCAGAGGGGTTAGCCTTACTTTTTCCTCATTTTTCGACCAAAAATTTTGGGTCTCAGATTCGTTTCTTATGACCCTTACCCGACTAATTGGACCCTCAGGAACTCAGAAAACGCAGCGAAAAGAGCGTGGAACCAACAGGAGAGAAATGGCGAGCGAAAAAGCACCTGCTGAAAAATGTCGAAAAAACAGGTTTACGTTTTTTGGCTGTAACTTTTGATGCGTTGATCGCAGCGTCTTGAAACTGCGCCCAATCGATTTCTCTAGCAAAATTACGTCGGAACGGTACTACAATTAATTTATTCAAGCACTTTTCGAAATCGCGAAAATTTTCGCCAAAAATGCAAAGGGGTTAGCCTTACTTTTTCCTCATTTTTCGACCAAAAATTTTGGGTCTCAGATTCGTTTCTTATGACCCTTACCCGACTAATTGGACCCTAAGGAACTCAGAAAACGCAGCGAAAAGAGCGTGGGACCAACAGGAGAGAAATGGCGAGCGAAAAAGCACCTGCTGAAAAATGTCGAAAAAACAGGTTCCCGTTTTTTGGCTGTAACTTTTGATTCGTTGATCGCAGCGTACTGGGACTGCGCCCAATCGATTTCTCTTCCAAAATTACGTCGGAACGGTACTACAATTAATTTATTCAAGCACCTTTCGAAATCGCGAAAATTTTCGCCAAAAATGCAGAGGGGTTAGCCTTACTTTTTCCTCATTTTTCGACCAAAAATTTTGGGTCTCAGATTCGTTTCTTATGACCCTTACCCGACTAATTGGACCCTCAGGAACTCAGAAAACGCAGCGAAAAGAGCGTGGAACCAACAGGAGAGAAATGGCGAGCGAAAAAGCACCTGCTGAAAAATGTCGAAAAAACAGGTTTACGTTTTTTGGCTGTAACTTTTGATGCGTTGATCGCAGCGTCTTGAAACTGCGCCCAATCGATTTCTCTAGCAAAATTACGTCGGAATAGTGCCACAATTAATTTATTCAAGCACTTTTCAAAATCGCGAAAATTTTCGCCAAAAATGCAAAGGGGTTAGCCTTACTTTTTCCTCATTTTTCGACCAAAAATTTTGGGTCTCAGATTCGTTTCTTATGACCCTTACCCGACTAATTGGACCCTCAGGAACTCAGAAAACGCAGCGAAAAGAGCGTGGGACCAACAGGACAGAAATGGCGAGCGAAAAAGCACCTGCTGAAAAATGTCGAAAAAACAGGTTCACGTTTTTTGGCTGTAACTTTTGATTCGTTGATCGCAGCGTACTGGGACTGCGCCCAATCGATTTCTCTTCCAAAATTACGTCGGAACGGTACTACAATTAATTTATTCAAGCACTTTTCGAAATCGCGAAAATTTTCGCCAAAAATGCAAAGGGGTTAGCCTTACTTTTTCCTCATTTTTCGACCAAAAATTTTGGGTCTCAGATTCGTTTCTTATGACCCTTACCCGACTAATTGGACCCTCAGGAACTCAGAAAACGCAGCGAAAAGAGCGTGGGACCAACAGGAGAGAAATGGCGAGCGAAAAAGCACCTGCTGAAAAATGTCGAAAAAACAGGTTCACGTTTTTTGGCTGTGACTTTTGATGCGTTGATCGCAGCGTCTTGAAACTGCGCCCAATCGATTTCTCTAGCAAAATTACGTCGGAATAGTGCCACAATTAATTTATTCAAGCACTTTTCAAAATCGCGAAAATTTTCGCCAAAAATGCAAAGGGGTTAGCCTTACTTTTTCCTCATTTTTCGACCAAAAATTTTGGGTCTCAGATTCGTTTCTTATGACCCTTACCCGACTAATTTGACCCTCAGGAACTCAGAAAACGCAGCGAAAAGAGCGTGGGACCAACAGGAGAGGAATGGCGAGCGATAAAGCACCTGCTGAAAAATGTCGAAAATACAGGTTCCCGTTTTTTGGCTGTAACTTTTGATTCGTTGATCGCAGCGTACTGGGACTGCGCCCAATCGATTTCTCTTCCAAAATTACGTCGGAACGGTACTACAATTAATTTATTCGAGCACTTTTCGGAATCGCGAAAATTTTCGCCAAAAATGCAAAGGGGTTAGCCTTACTTTTTCGTCATTTTTCGACGAAAAATTTTGGGTCTCAGATTCGTTTTGTATGACCCTTTCCTGACTAATTGGACCCCCAGGAACTCAGAAAACGCAGCGAAAAGAGCGTGGGATCAACAGGAGAGAAATTACGAAGGAAAATGCACCTGCTGAAAAATGTCGAAAACACAGGTTTTCGTTTTTTGGCTGTAACTTTTGATGCGTTGATCGCAGCGTATTGGGACTACGCCCAATCGATTTCTCCTGCAAAATTACGTCCGAATAGCGCCGCAATTAATTTATTCCAGCACTTTTAAAAATGGCGAAAATTTTCGCCAAAAATGCAAAGGGGTTAGCCTTACTTTTTCGTCATTTTTCGACCAAAAATTTTGGGTCTCAGATTCGTTTCTTATGACCCTTACCCGACTGATTGGACCCTCAGGAACTCAGAAAACGCAGCGAAAAGAGCGTGGGACCAACAGGAGAGAAATGGCGAGCGAAAAAGCACCTGCTGAAAAATGTCGAAAAAACAGGTTCACGTTTTTTGGCTGTAACTTTTGATGCGTTGATCGCAGCGTCTTGAAACTGCGCCCAATCGATTTCTCTAGCAAAATTACGTCGGAACGGTACTACAAATAATTTATTCAAGCACTTTTTGGAATCGCGAAAATTTTCGCCAAAAATGCAAAGGGGTTAGCCTTACTTTTTCCTCATTTTTCGACCAAAAATTTTGGGTCTCAGATTCGTTTCTTATGACCCTAACCCGACTAATTGGACCCTCAGGAACTCAAAAAACGCAGCGAAAAGAGCGTGGGACCAACAGGAGAGGAATGGCGAGCGAAAAAGCACCTGCTGAAAAATGTCGAAAAAACAGGTTCCCGTTTTTTGGCTGTAACTTTTGATTCGTTGATCGCAGCGTACTGGGACTGCGCCCAATCGATTTCTCTTCCAAAATTACGTCGGAACAGTGCTACAATTAATTTATTCGAGCACTTTTCGAAATCGCGAAAATTTTCGCCAAAAATGCAAAGGGGTTAGCCTTACTTTTTCCTCATTTTTCGACCAAAAATTTTGGGTCTCAGATTCGTTTCTTATGACCCTTACCCGACTGATTGGACCCTCAGGAACTCAGAAAACGCAGCGAAAAGAGCGTGGGACCAACAGGAGAGGAATGGCGAGCGAAAAAGCACCTGCTGAAAAATGTCGAAAAAACAGGTTCCCGTTTTTTGGCTGTAACTTTTGATGCGTTGATCGCAGCGTCTTGAAACTGCGCCCAATCGATTTCTCTAGCAAAATTACGTCGGAATAGTGCCACAATTAATTTATTCAAGCACTTTTCAAAATCGCAAAAATTTTCGCCAAAAATGCAAAGGGGTTAGCCTCACTTTTTCCTCATTTTTCGACCAAAAATTTTGGGTCTCAGATTCGTTTCTTATGACCCTTACCCGACTAATTGGACCCTCAGGAACTCAGAAAACGCAGCGAAAAGAGCGTGGGACCAACAGGAGAGGAATGGCGAGCGATAAAGCACCTGCTGAAAAATGTCGAAAAAACAGGTTCCCGTTTTTTGGCTGTAACTTTTGATTCGTTGATCGCAGCGTACTGGGACTGCGCCCAATCGATTTCTCTTCCAAAATTACGTCGGAACGGTACTACAATTAATTCATTCAAGCACTTTCCGAAATCGCGAAAATTTTCGCCAAAAATTGCAAAGGGGTTAGCCTTACTTTTTCCTCATTTTTCGACCAAAAATTTTGGGTCTCAGATTCGTTTCTGATGACCCTTACCCGACTAATTGGACCCTCAGGAACTCAGAAAACGCAGCGAAAAGAGCGTGGGACCAACAGGAGAGGAATGGCGAGCGAAAAAGCACCTGCTGAAAAATGTCGAAAAAACAGGTTCCCGTTTTTTGGCTGTAACTTTTGATGCGTTGATCGCAGCGTCTTGAAACTGCGCCCTATCGATTTCTCTAGCAAAATTACGTCGAAATAGTGCCACAATTAATTTATTCAAGCACTTTTCGAAATCGCGAAAATTTTCGTCAAAAATGCACAGGGGTTAGCCTTACTTTTTCCTCATTTTTCGACCAAAAATTTTGGGTCTCAGATTCGTTTCTTACGACCCTTACCCGACTAATTGCACCCTCAGGAACTCAGAAAACGCAGCGAAAAGAGCGTGGGACCAACAGGAGAGAAATGGCGAGCGAAAAAGCACCTGCTGAAAAATGTCGAAAAAACAGGTTCCCGTTTTTTGGCTGTAACTTTTGATTCGTTGATCGCAGCGTACTGGGACTGCGCCCAATCGATTTCTCTTCCAAAATTACGTCGGAACGGTACTACAATTAATTTATTCAAGCACTTTTCGAAATCGCGAAAATTTTCGCCAAAAATGCAAAGAAGTTAGCCTTACTTTTTCCTCATTTTTCGACCAAAAATTTTGGGTCTCAGATTCGTTTCTTATGACCCTTACCCGACTAATTGGACCCTCAGGAACTCAGAAAACGCAGCGAAAAGAGCGTGGGACCAACAGGAGAGAAATGGCGAGCGAAAAAGCGCCTGCTGAAAAATGTCGAAAAAACAGGTTCACGTTTTTTGGCTGTAACTTTTGATTCGTTGATCGCAGCGTACTGGGACTGCGCCCAATCGATTTCTCTTCCAAAATTACGTAGGAACGGTACTACAATTAATTTATTCAAGCACTTTTCGAAATCGCGAAAATTTTCGCCAAAAATGCAAAGGGGTTAGCCTTACTTTTTCCTCATTTTTCGACCAAAAATTTTGGGTCTCAGATTCGTTTCTTATGACCCTTACCCGACTAATTGGACCCTCAGGAACTCAGAAAACGCAGCGAAAAGAGCGTGGGACCAACAGGAGAGAAATGGCGAGCGAAAAAGCACCTGCTGAAAAATGTCGAAAAAACAGGTTCACGTTTTTTGGCTGTTACTTTTGATGCGTTGATCGCAGCGTCTTGAAACTGCGCCCAATCGATTTCTCTAGCAAAATTACGTCGGAACGGTACTACAAATAATTTATTCAAGCACTTTTTGGAATCGCAAAAATTTTCGCCAAAAATGCAAAGGGGTTAGCCTTACTTTTTCCTCATTTTTCGACCAAAAATTTTGGGTCTCAGATTCGTTTCTTATGACCCTTACCCGACTAATTGGACCCTCAGGAACTCAGAAAACGCAGCGAAAAGGGCGTGGGACCAACAGGAGAGGAATGGCGAGCGAAAAAGCACCTGCTGAAAAATGTCGAAAAAACAGGTTCCCGTTTTTTGGCTGTAACTTTTGATTCGTTGATCGCAGCGTACTGGGACTGCGCCCAATCGATTTCTCTTCCAAAATTACGTCGGAACAGTGCTACAATTAATTTATTCGAGCACTTTTCGAAATCGCGAAAATTTTCGCCAAAAATGAAAAGGGGTTAGCCTTACTTTTTCCTCATTTTTCGACCAAAAATTTTGGGTCTCAGATTCGTTTCTTATGACCCTTACCCGACTGATTGGACCCTCAGGAACTCAGAAAACGCAGCGAAAAGAGCGTGGGAACAACAGGAGAGGAATGGCGAGCGATAAAGCACCTGCTGAAAAATGTCGAAAAAACAGGTTCCCGTTTTTTGGCTGTAACTTTTGATTCGTTGATCGCAGCGTACTGGGACTGCGCCCAATCGATTTCTCTTCCAAAATTACGTCGGAACGGTACTACAATTAATTCATTCAAGCACTTTCCGAAATCGCGAAAATTTTCGCCAAAAATTGCAAAGGGGTTAGCCTTACTTTTTCCTCATTTTTCGACCAAAAATTTTGGGTCTCAGATTCGTTTCTTATGACCCTTACCCGACTAATTGGACCCTCAGGAACTCAGAAAACGCAGCGAAAAGAGCGTGGGACCAACAGGAGAGGAATGGCGAGCGAAAAAGCACCTGCTGAAAAATGTCGAAAAAACAGGTTCCCGTTTTTTGGCTGTAACTTTTGATGCGTTGATCGCAGCGTCTTGAAACTGCGCCCTATCGATTTCTCTAGCAAAATTACGTCGGAATAGTGCCACAATTAATTTATTCAAGCACTTTTCGAAATCGCGAAAATTTTCGTCAAAAATGCACAGGGGTTAGCCTTACTTTTTCCTCATTTTTCGGCCAAAAATTTTGGGTCTCAGATTCGTTTCTTACGACCCTTACCCGACTAATTGCACCCTCAGGAACTCAGAAAACGCAGCGAAAAGAGCGTGGGACCAACAGGAGAGAAATGGCGAGCGAAAAAGCACCTGCTGAAAAATGTCGAAAAAACAGGTTCCCGTTTTTTGGCTGTCACTTTTGATTCGTTGATCGCAGCGTACTGGGACTGCGCCCAATCGATTTCTCTTCCAAAATTACGTCGGAACGGTACTACAATTAATTTATTCAAGCACTTTTCGAAATCGCGAAAATTTTCGCCAAAAATGCAAAGAAGTTAGCCTTACTTTTTCCTCATTTTTCGACCAAAAATTTTGGGTCTCAGATTCGTTTCTTATGACCCTTACCCGACTAATTGGACCCTCAGGAACTCAGAAAACGCAGCGAAAAGAGCGTGGGACCAACAGGAGAGAAATGGCGAGCGAAAAAGCACCTGCTGAAAAATGTCGAAAAAACAGGTTCACGTTTTTTGGCTGTAACTTTTGATTCGTTGATCGCAGCGTACTGGGACTGCGCCCAATCGATTTCACTTCCAAAATTACGTCGGAACGGTACTACAATTAATTTATTCAAGCACTTTTCGAAATCGCGAAAATTTTCGCCAAAAATGCAAAGGGGTTAGCCTTACTTTTTCCTCATTTTTCGACCAACAATTTTGGGTCTCAGATTCGTTTCTTATGACCCTTACCCGACTAATTGGACCCTCAGGAACTCAGAAAACGCAGCGAAAAGAGCGTGGTACCAACAGGAGAGGGATGGCGAGCGAAAAAGCACCTGCTGAAAAATGTCGAAAAAACAGGTTCCCGTTTTTTGGCTGTAACTTTTGATGCGTTGATCGCAGCGTCTTGAAACTGCGCCCAATCGATTTCTCTAGCAAAATTACGTCGGAATAGTGCCACAATTAATTTATTCAAGCACTTTTCAAAATCGCAAAAATTTTCGCCAAAAATGCAAAGGGGTTAGCCTTACTTTTTCCTCATTTTTCGACCAAAAATTTTGGGTCTCAGATTCGTTTCTTATGACCCTTACCCGACTAATTGGACCCTCAGGAACTCAGAAAACGCAGCGAAAAGAGCGTGGGACCAACAGGAGAGAAATGGCGAGCGAAAAAGCACCTGCTGAAAAATGTCGAAAAAACAGGTTTACGTTTTTTGGCTGTAACTTTTGATTCGTTGATCGCAGCGTACTGGGACTGCGCCCAATCGATTTCTCTTCCAAAATTACGTCGGAACGGTACTACAATTAATTTATTCAAGCACTTTTCGAAATCGCGAAAATTTTCGCCAAAAATGCAAAGGGGTTAGCCTTACTTTTTCCTCATTTTTCGACCAAAAATTTTGGGTCTCAGATTCGTTTCTTATGACCCTTACCCGACTAATTGGACCCTCAGGAACTCAGAAAACGCAGCGAAAAGAGCGTGGGACCAACAGGAGAGAAATGGCGAGCGAAAAAGCACCTGCTGAAAAATGTCGAAAAAACAGGTTCACGTTTTTTGGCTGTGACTTTTGATGCGTTGATCGCAGCGTCTTGAAACTGCGCCCAATCGATTTCTCTAGCAAAATTACGTCGGAATAGTGCCACAATTAATTTATTCAAGCACTTTTCAAAATCGCGAAAATTTTCGCCAAAAATGCAAAGGGGTTAGCCTTACTTTTTCCTCATTTTTCGACCAAAAATTTTGGGTCTCAGATTCGTTTCTTATGACCCTTACCCGACTAATTGGACCCTCGTGAACTCAGAAAACGCAGCGAAAAGAGCGTGGGACCAACAGGAGAGAAATGGCGAGCGAAAAAGCACCTGCTGAAAAATGTCGAAAAAACAGGTTCACGTTTTTTGGCTGTAACTTTTGATGCGTTGATCGCAGCGTCTTGAAACTGCGCCCAATCGATTTCTCTAGCAAAATTACGTCGGAACGGTACTACAAATAATTTATTCAAGCACTTTTTGGAATCGCGAAAATTTTCGCCAAAAATGCAAAGGGGTTAGCCTTACTTTTTCCTCATTTTTCGACCAAAAATTTTGGGTCTCAGATTCGTTTCTTATGACCCTTACCCGACTAATTGGACCCTCAGGAACTCAGAAAACGCAGCGAAAAGAGCGTGGGACCAACAGGAGAGGAATGGCGAGCGATAAAGCACCTGCTGAAAAATGTCGAAAAAACAGGTTCCCGTTTTTTGGCTGTAACTTATGATTCGTTGATCGCAGCGTACTGGGACTGCGCCCAATCGATTTCTCTTCCAAAATTACGTCGGAACGGTACTACAATTAATTCATTCAAGCACTTTCCGAAATCGCGAAAATTTTCGCCAAAAATTGCAAAGGGGTTAGCCTTACTTTTTCCTCATTTTTCGACCAAAAATTTTGGGTCTCAGATTCGTTTCTTATGACCCTTACCCGACTAATCGGACCCTCAGGAACTCAAAAAACGCAGCGAAAAGAGCGTGGGACCAACAGGAGAGAAATGGCGAGCGAAAAAGCACCTGCTGAAAAATGTCGAAAAAACAGGTTCACGTTTTTTGGCTGTAACTTTTGATTCGTTGATCGCAGCGTACTGGGACTGCGCCCAATCGATTTCTCTTCCAAAATTACGTCGGAACGGTACTACAATTAATTTATTCAAGCACTTTTCGAAATCGCGAAAATTTTCGCCAAAAATGCAAAGGGGTTAGCCTTACTTTTTCCTCATTTTTCGACCAGAAATTTTGGGTCTCAGATTCGTTTCTTATGACCCTTACGTGACTAATTGGACCCTAAGGAACTCAGAAAACGCAGCGAAAAGAGCGTGGGACCAACAGGAGAGAAATGGCGAGCGAAAAAGCACCTGCTGAAAAATGTCGAAAAAACAGGTTCCCGTTTTTTGGCTGTAACTTTTGATTCGTAGATCGCAGCGTACTGGGACTGCGCCCAATCGATTTCTCTTCCAAAATTACGTCGGAACGGTACTACAATTAATTTATTCAAGCACTTTTCGAAATCGCGAAAATTTTCGCCAAAAATGCAAAGGGGTTAGCCTTACTTTTTCCTCATTTTTCGACCAAAAATTTTGAGTCTCAGATTCGTTTCTTATGACCCTTACCCGACTAATTGGACCCTCAGGAACTCAGAAAACGCAGCGAAAAGAGCGTGGGACCAACAGGAGAGAAATGGCGAGCGAAAAAGCACCTGCTGAAAAATGTCGAAAAAACAGGTTCCCGTTTTTTGGCTGTAACTTTTGATTCGTTGATCGCAGCGTACTGGGACTGCGCCCAATCGATTTCTCTTCCAAAATTACGTCGGAACAGTGCTACAATTAATTTATTCGAGCACTTTTCGAAATCGCGAAAATTTTCGCCAAAAATGCAAAGGGGTTAGCCTTACTTTTTCCTCATTTTTCGACCAAAAATTTTGGGTCTCAGATTCGTTTCTTATGACCCTTACCCGACTGATTGGACCCTCAGGAACTCAGAAAACGCAGCGAAAAGAGCGTGGGACCAACAGGAGAGGAATGGCGAGCGATAAAGCACCTGCTGAAAAATGTCGAAAAAACAGGTTCCCGTTTTTTGGCTGTAACTTTTGATTCGTTGATCGCAGCGTACTGGGACTGCGCCCAATCAATTTCTCTTCCAAAATTACGTCGGAACGGTACTACAATTAATTCATTCAAGCACTTTCCGAAATCGCGAAAATTTTCGCCAAAAATTGCAAAGGGGTTAGCCTTACTTTTTCCTCATTTTTCGACCAAAAATTTTGGGTCTCAGATTCGTTTCTTATGACCCTTACCCGACTAATTGGACCCTCAGGAACTCAGAAAACGCAGCGAAAAGAGCGTGGGACCAACAGGAGAGGAATGGCGAGCGAAAAAGCACCTGCTGAAAAATGTCGAAAAAACAGGTTCCCGTTTTTTGGCTGTAACTTTTGATGCGTTGATCGCAGCGTCTTGAAACTGCGCCCTATCGATTTCTCTAGCAAAATTACGTCGGAATAGTGCCACAATTAATTTATTCAAGCACTTTTCGAAATCGCGAAAATTTTCGTCAAAAATGCACAGGGGTTAGCCTTACTTTTTCCTCATTTTTCGACCAAAAATTTTGGGTCTCAGATTCGTTTCTTACGACCCTTACCCGACTAATTGCACCCTCAGGAACTCAGAAAACGCAGCGAAAAGAGCGTGGGACCAACAGGAGAGAAATGGCGAGCGAAAAAGCACCTGCTGAAAAATGTCGAAAAAACAGGTTCCCGTTTTTTGGCTGTAACTTTTGATTCGTTGATCGCAGCGTACTGGGACTGCGCCCAATCGATTTCTCTTCCAAAATTACGTCGGAACGGTACTACAATTAATTTATTCAAGCACTTTTCGAAATCGCGAAAATTTTCGCCAAAAATGCAAAGAAGTTAGCCTTACTTTTTCCTCATTTTTCGACCAAAAATTTTGGGTCTCAGATTCGTTTCTTATGACCCTTACCCGACTAATTGGACCCTCAGGAACTCAGAAAACGCAGCGAAAAGAGCGTGGGACCAACAGGAGAGAAATGGCGAGCGAAAAAGCACCTGCTGAAAAATGTCGAAAAAACAGGTTCACGTTTTTTGGCTGTAACTTTTGATTCGTTGATCGCAGCGTACTGGGACTGCGCCCAATCGATTTCTCTTCCAAAGTTACGTCGGAACGGTACTACAATTAATTTATTCAAGCACTTTTCGAAATCGCGAAAATTTTCGCCAAAAATGCAAAGGGGTTAGCCTTACTTTTTCCTCATTTTTCGACCAAAAATTTTGGGTCTCAGATTCGTTTCTTATGACCCTTACCCGACTAATTGGACCCTCAGGAACTCAGAAAACGCAGCGAAAAGAGCGTGGGACCAACAGGAGAGAAATGGCGAGCGAAAAAGCACCTGCTGAAAAATGTCGAAAAAACAGGTTCACGTTTTTTGGCTGTTACTTTTGATGCGTTGATCGCAGCGTCTCGAAACTGCGCCCAATCGATTTCTCTAGCAAAATTACGTCGGAATAGTGCCACAATTAATTCATTCAAGCACTTTTCAAAATCGCGAAAATTTTCGCCAAAAATGCAAAGGGGTTAGCCTTACTTTTTCCTCATTTTTCGACCAAAAATTTTGGGTCTCAGATTCGTTTCTTATGACCCTTACCCGACTAATTGGACCCTCAGGAACTCAGAAAACGCAGCGAAAAGAGCGTGGGACCAACAGGAGAGAAATGGCGAGCGAAAAAGCACCTGCTGAAAAATGTCGAAAAAACAGGTTCACGTTTTTTGGCTGTAACTTTTGATTCGTTGATCGCAGCGTACTGGGACTGCGCCCAATCGATTTCTCTTCCAAAATTACGTCGGAACGGTACTACAATTAATTTATTCAAGCACTTTTCGAAATCGCGAAAATTTTCGCCAAAAATGCAAAGGGGTTAGCCTTACTTTTTCCTCATTTTTCGACCAAAAATTTTGGGTCTCAGATTCGTTTCTTATGACCCTTACCCGACTAATTGGACCCTCAGGAACTCAGAAAACGCAGCGAAAAGAGCGTGGGACCAACAGGAGAGGGATGGCGAGCGAAAAAGCACCTGCTGAAAAATGTCGAAAAAACAGGTTCCCGTTTTTTGGCTGTAACTTTTGATGCGTTGATCGCAGCGTCTTGAAACTGCGCCCAATCGATTTCTCTAGCAAAATTACGTCGGAATAGTGCCACAATTAATTTATTCAAGTACTTTTCAAAATCGCAAAAATTTTCGCCAAAAATGCAAAGGGGTTAGCCTTACTTTTTCCTCATTTTTCGACCAGAAATTTTGGGTCTCAGATTCGTTTCTTATGACCCTTACGTGACTAATTGGACCCTAAGGAACTCAGAAAACGCAGCGAAAAGAGCGTGGGACCAACAGGAGAGAAATGGCGAGCGAAAAAGCACCTGCTGAAAAATGTCGAAAAAACAGGTTCCCGTTTTTTGGCTGTAACTTTTGATTCGTAGATCGCAGCGTACTGGGACTGCGCCCAATCGATTTCTCTAGCAAAATTACGTCGGAATAGTGCCACAATTAATTTATTCAAGCACTTTTCAAAATCGCGAAAATTTTCGCCAAAAATGCAAAGGGGTTAGCCTTACTTTTTCCTCATTTTTCGACCAAAAATTTTGGGTCTCAGATTCGTTTCTTATGACCCTTACCCGACTAATTGGACCCTCAGGAACTCAGAAAACGCAGCGAAAAGAGCGTGGGACCAACAGGAGAGAAATGGCGAGCGAAAAAGCACCTGCTGAAAAATGTCGAAAAAACAGGTTCACGTTTTTTGGCTGTAACTTTTGATTCGTTGATCGCAGCGTACTGGGACTGCGCCCAATCGATTTCTCTTCCAAAATTACGTCGGAACGGTACTACAATTAATTTATTCAAGCACTTTTCGAAATCGCGAAAATTTTCGCCAAAAATGCAAAGGGGTTAGCCTTACTTTTTCCTCATTTTTCGACCAACAATTTTGGGTCTCAGATTCGTTTCTTATGACCCTTACCCGACTAATTGGACCCTCAGGAACTCAGAAAACGCAGCGAAAAGAGCGTGGTACCAACAGGAGAGGGATGGCGAGCGAAAAAGCACCTGCTGAAAAATGTCGAAAAAACAGGTTCCCGTTTTTTGGCTGTAACTTTTGATGCGTTGATCGCAGCGTCTTGAAACTGCGCCCAATCGATTTCTCTAGCAAAATTACGTCGGAATAGTGCCACAATTAATTTATTCAAGCACTTTTCAAAATCGCAAAAATTTTCGCCAAAAATGCAAAGGGGTTAGCCTTACTTTTTCCTCATTTTTCGACCAAAAATTTTGGGTCTCAGATTCGTTTCTTATGACCCTTACCCGACTAATTGGACCCTCAGGAACTCAGAAAACGCAGCGAAAAGAGCGTGGGACCAACAGGAGAGAAATGGCGAGCGAAAAAGCACCTGCTGAAAAATGTCGAAAAAACAGGTTTACGTTTTTTGGCTGTAACTTTTGATTCGTTGATCGCAGCGTACTGGGACTGCGCCCAATCGATTTCTCTTCCAAAATTACGTCGGAACGGTACTACAATTAATTTATTCAAGCACTTTTCGAAATCGCGAAAATTTTCGCCAAAAATGCAAAGGGGTTAGCCTTACTTTTTCCTCATTTTTCGACCAAAAATTTTGGGTCTCAGATTCGTTTCTTATGACCCTTACCCGACTAATTGGACCCTCAGGAACTCAGAAAACGCAGCGAAAAGAGCGTGGGACCAACAGGAGAGAAATGGCGAGCGAAAAAGCACCTGCTGAAAAATGTCGAAAAAACAGGTTCACGTTTTTTGGCTGTGACTTTTGATGCGTTGATCGCAGCGTCTTGAAACTGCGCCCAATCGATTTCTCTAGCAAAATTACGTCGGAATAGTGCCACAATTAATTTATTCAAGCACTTTTCAAAATCGCGAAAATTTTCGCCAAAAATGCAAAGGGGTTAGCCTTACTTTTTCCTCATTTTTCGACCAAAAATTTTGGGTCTCAGATTCGTTTCTTATGACCCTTACCCGACTAATTGGACCCTCGTGAACTCAGAAAACGCAGCGAAAAGAGCGTGGGACCAACAGGAGAGAAATGGCGAGCGAAAAAGCACCTGCTGAAAAATGTCGAAAAAACAGGTTCACGTTTTTTGGCTGTAACTTTTGATGCGTTGATCGCAGCGTCTTGAAACTGCGCCCAATCGATTTCTCTAGCAAAATTACGTCGGAACGGTACTACAATTAATTTATTCAAGCACTTTTCGAAATCGCGAAAATTTTCGCCAAAAATGCAAAGGGGTTAGCCTTACTTTTTCCTCATTTTTCGACCAGAAATTTTGGGTCTCAGATTCGTTTCTTATGACCCTTACGTGACTAATTGGACCCTAAGGAACTCAGAAAACGCAGCGAAAAGAGCGTGGGACCAACAGGAGAGAAATGGCGAGCGAAAAAGCACCTGCTGAAAAATGTCGAAAAAACAGGTTCCCGTTTTTTGGCTGTAACTTTTGATTCGTAGATCGCAGCGTACTGGGACTGCGCCCAATCGATTTCTCTTCCAAAATTACGTCGGAACGGTACTACAATTAATTTATTCAAGCACTTTTCGAAATCGCGAAAATTTTCGCCAAAAATGCAAAGGGGTTAGCCTTACTTTTTCCTCATTTTTCGACCAAAAATTTTGAGTCTCAGATTCGTTTCTTATGACCCTTACCCGACTAATTGGACCCTCAGGAACTCAGAAAACGCAGCGAAAAGAGCGTGGGACCAACAGGAGAGAAATGGCGAGCGAAAAAGCACCTGCTGAAAAATGTCGAAAAAACAGGTTCCCGTTTTTTGGCTGTAACTTTTGATTCGTTGATCGCAGCGTACTGGGACTGCGCCCAATCGATTTCTCTTCCAAAATTACGTCGGAACAGTGCTACAATTAATTTATTCGAGCACTTTTCGAAATCGCGAAAATTTTCGCCAAAAATGCAAAGGGGTTAGCCTTACTTTTTCCTCATTTTTCGACCAAAAATTTTGGGTCTCAGATTCGTTTCTTATGACCCTTACCCGACTGATTGGACCCTTAGGAACTCAGAAAACGCAGCGAAAAGAGCGTGGGACCAACAGGAGAGGGATGGCGAGCGAAAAAGCACCTGCTGAAAAATGTCGAAAAAACAGGTTCCCGTTTTTTGGCTGTAACTTTTGATGCGTTGATCGCAGCGTCTTGAAACTGCGCCCAATCGATTTCTCTAGCAAAATTACGTCGGAATAGTGCCACAATTAATTTATTCAAGCACTATTCAAAATCGCAAAAATTTTCGCCAAAAATGCAAAGGGGTTAGCCTTACTTTTTCCTCATTTTTCGACCAAAAATTTTGGGTCTCAGATTCGTTTCTTATGACCCTTACCTGACTAATTGGACCCTAAGGAACTCAGAAAACGCAGCGAAAAGAGCGTGGGACCAACAGGAGAGAAATGGCGAGCGAAAAAGCACCTGCTGAAAAATGTCGAAAAAACGGGTTCCCGTTTTTTGGCTGTAACTTTTGATGCGTTGATCGCAGCGTCTTGAAACTGCGCCCAATCGATTTCTCTAGCAAAATTACGTCGGAATAGTGCCACAATTAATTTATTCAAGCACTTTTCAAAATCGCAAAAATTTTCGCCAAAAATGCAAAGGGGTTAGCCTTACTTTTTCCTCATTTTTCGACCAAAAATTTTGGGTCTCAGATTCGTTTCTTATGACCCTTACCCGACTAATTGGACCCTCAGGAACTCAGAAAACGCAGCGAAAAGAGCGTGGGACCAACAGGAGAGAAATGGCGAGCGAAAAAGCACCTGCTGAAAAATGTCGAAAAAACAGGTTCACGTTTTTTGGCTGTAACTTTTGATGCGTTGATCGCAGCGTCTTGAAACTGCGCCCAATCGATTTCTCTAGCAAAATTACGTCGGAATAGTGCCACAATTAATTTATTCAAGCACTTTTCAAAATCGCGAAAATTTTCGCCAAAAATGCAAAGGGGTTAGCCTTACTTTTTCCTCATTTTTCGACCAAAAATTTTGAGTCTCAGATTCGTTTCTTATGACCCTTACCCGACTAATTGGACCCTCAGGAACTCAGAAAACGCAGCGAAAAGAGCGTGGGACCAACAGGAGAGAAATGGCGAGCGAAAAAGCACCTGCTGAAAAATGTCGAAAAAACAGGTTCCCGTTTTTTGGCTGTAACTTTTGATGCGTTGATCGCAGCGTCTTGAAACTGCGCCCAATCGATTTCTCTAGCAAAATTACGTCGGAATAGTGCCACAATTAATTTATTCAAGCACTTTTCAAAATCGCGAAAATTTTCGCCAAAAATGCAAAGGGGTTAGCCTTACTTTTTCCTCATTTTTCGACCAAAAATTTTGGGTCTCAGATTCGTTTCTTATGACCCTTACCCGACTAATTGGACCCTCAGGAACTCAGAAAACGCAGCGAAAAGAGCGTGGGACCAACAGGAGAGAAATGGCGAGCGAAAAAGCACCTGCTGAAAAATGTCGAAAAAACAGGTTCACGTTTTTGGGCTGTAACTTTTGATTCGTTGATCGCAGCGTACTGGGACTGCGCCCAATCGATTTCTCTTCCAAAATTACGTCGGAACGGTACTACAATTAATTTATTCAAGCACTTTTCGAAATCGCGAAAATTTTCGCCAAAAATGCAAAGGGGTTAGCCTTACTTTTTCCTCATTTTTCGACCAAAAATTTTGGGTCTCAGATTCGTTTCTTATGACCCTTACCCGACTAATTGGACCCTCAGGAACTCAGAAAACGCAGCGAAAAGAGCGTGGGACCAACAGGAGAGAAATGGCGAGCGAAAAAGCACCTGCTGAAAAATGTCGAAAAAACAGGTTCACGTTTTTTGGCTGTAACTTTTGATGCGTTGATCGCAGCGTCTTGAAACTGCGCCCAATCGATTTCTCTTCCAAAATTACGTCGGAACGGTACTACAATCAATTTATTCAAGCACTTTTCGAAATCGCGAAAATTTTCGCCAAAAATGCAAAGGGGTTAGCCTTACTTTTTCCTCATTTTTCGACCAAAAATTTTGGGTCTCAGATTCGTTTCTTATGACCCTTACCCGACTAATTGGACCCTCAGGAAGTCAGAAAACGCAGCGAAAAGAGCGTGGGACCAACAGGAGAGGGATGGCGAGCGAAAAAGCACCTGCTGAAAAATGTCGAAAAAACAGGTTCCCGTTTTTTGGCTGTAACTTTTGATGCGTTGATCGCAGCGTCTTGAAACTGCGCCCAATCGATTTCTCTAGCAAAATTACGTCGGAATAGTGCCACAATTAATTTATTCAAGCACTTTTCAAAATCGCAAAAATTTTCGCCAAAAATGCAAAGGGGTTAGCCTTACTTTTTCCTCATTTTTCGACCAAAAATTTTGGGTCTCAGATTCGTTTCTTATGACCCTTACCTGACTAATTGGACCCTAAGGAACTCAGAAAACGCAGCGAAAAGAGCGTGGGACCAACAGGAGAGAAATGGCGAGCGAAAAAGCACCTGCTGAAAAATGTCGAAAAAACAGGTTCCCGTTTTTTGGCTGTAACTTTTGATGCGTTGATCGCAGCGTCTTGAAACTGCGCCCAATCGATTTCTCTAGCAAAATTACGTCGGAATAGTGCCACAATTAATTTATTCAAGCACTTTTCAAAATCGCGAAAATTTTCGCCAAAAATGCAAAGGGGTTAGCCTTACTTTTTCCTCATTTTTCGACCAAAAATTTTGGGTCTCAGATTCGTTTCTTATGACCCTTACCCGACTAATTGGACCCTCAGGAACTCAGAAAACGCAGCGAAAAGAGCGTGGGACCAACAGGAGAGAAATGGCGAGCGAAAAAGCACCTGCTGAAAAATGTCGAAAAAACAGGTTCACGTTTTTGGGCTGTAACTTTTGATTCGTTGATCGCAGCGTACTGGGACTGCGCCCAATCGATTTCTCTTCCAAAATTACGTCGGAACGGTACTACAATTAATTTATTCAAGCACTTTTCGAAATCGCGAAAATTTTCGCCAAAAATGCAAAGGGGTTAGCCTTACTTTTTCCTCATTTTTCGACCAAAAATTTTGGGTCTCAGATTCGTTTCTTATGACCCTTACCCGACTAATTGGACCCTCAGGAACTCAGAAAACGCAGCGAAAAGAGCGTGGGACCAACAGGAGAGAAATGGCGAGCGAAAAAGCACCTGCTGAAAAATGTCGAAAAAACAGGTTCACGTTTTTTGGCTGTAACTTTTGATGCGTTGATCGCAGCGTCTTGAAACTGCGCCCAATCGATTTCTCTTCCAAAATTACGTCGGAACGGTACTACAATCAATTTATTCAAGCACTTTTCGAAATCGCGAAAATTTTCGCCAAAAATGCAAAGGGGTTAGCCTTACTTTTTCCTCATTTTTCGACCAAAAATTTTGGGTCTCAGATTCGTTTCTTATGACCCTTACCCGACTAATTGGACCCTCAGGAAGTCAGAAAACGCAGCGAAAAGAGCGTGGGACCAACAGGAGAGAAACGGTGAGTCAAATTCTTCGTTTTTTGGCTGTAACTTTTCATACGATGATCGCAGCGTATTCGGAGTGCGTTCAATCTAATACTATTGCAAAATTACTTCGGAATAGTGTACGAAAAGATTCATTCCATCACTCTACAAAAATTGCGAAGATTTTCGCCAAAATTGCAAAGGGGTCAGTCGATTGCGACGAAAGTAATGAGAGCAACGACTCATCATTCTATTGCAGGTGAACGATATTGTTCAATTCTATTCACACAATCACACACTCTGAATGTTAGAACAAAATCATAAATACATTAACCATGAAGCCAAGCCAAATCTCAAAATGCGCAATAATAATTTCCATAATTACGAACGACAAAACTACACAGTTTGCCGAATTCGTACTTTTACAGATTTGCGTGCATTAGGAGATCGTTTTTCCAACTACCGAATTGCGATTCTTCATATTGTCCATATGATGATTCTAAATTCAATCGTCAATGCAGTCTTTTTTACTATTAGAATGCAAAAATTGATACGTGTTATTATGAACAGTAGAGACCGAGGAGTACTCGTTTACAGTAATCTGCAAACTCTGTCATAGATTACATTGAATGTTCCACATAAATGTTTACAATACGAAACAGAGATCCACGGAGCTGGGGTGAAGAGGTCAACTGATATTTCCAAGCCGAGTATTGCGCATGTGTAAAACACAAGCTTACTCAGCGTTGCTTCAAAGCAATTATGTATCGTATTTTTGGGAGACAACTCTCTGAATATAAATTAAAGGCAATTCTGACAGAGTACGCTTGAAAAATTCGGGCAGCATTTACATCCAAACGGATATAGAGAAAAAGGAGTAAGTAATCGCAGATAATGCAATAAGTAGATTTATTCAGCTAAAATTATAAATCGGTAATAAATGTTTTCCGACGAATTATAGCTTTGACTATTTTTATTTTCGAAAATGACACACTCGTCGTCTATTGCTAAATTATGTTATTGCTAGTAGTTGCATTATTGGCTCTACCTGTCATATTATTTTTAATGGAATAAAAAGTAATCGTTAACGTATAATAATTCGAGTGTATCATCCGTTATACGTGACGCAATGTCGAACCCACGAATTTATACGGAGATTGCAACAGAAGTAAGTGAATATAGCGATACGTACGTTTGATAAACATCGATATCACGTGATAAATAATTATATGACGCACGTTAATTTCTCAGGAATGCAGATAAAAAATAAAATTGTTTTGCTGACCGGAGGGGCGAACGGGATAGGATTTGCCTATGCTAGAGAACTTTTGCGAAATGGTGCTGGTGTGAGTTTAATAATTGTATATGTTACAATGTTTTTCAAGATTATATTACAATTATCACAATAATAAAGTATAATACAATATCTGCCGACAATTTAGCAACAGTGCAGAGTCCCATGAATGATTAATTTAATTATACGGTAAAATTTTCGGGATACAGCGCATAGCTATTCTGGATGTAAAAGATTCGAGCGGCAAAGAAGCGGCGAGTAAATTGAACACGGAATTCGGACAGGGGCACGTCATCTTTATTTTCTGCGACGTGTCAAAGCCGCAGGAATTAGAAGGTGGGTAAAATATTCAACAGTAAAATCTGCGATCAAATTGACTTTTATTTTCTGGAATAAATAAATTTTCACAATTTCATATGCAACATGCGAAGCTGGATTCGCAGAGACGATCAAGCAGTTTGGTGGACTCGATATTCTGATAAACAATGCTGGAATTATGGATGACGTACGATGGGAGCTCATGATAGCCACAAACGTAGTAAGTACACACAAGGGACATGATTCGTTGGGGGTTAAAGTGTTAAAAATATATGTGATCGAACAATACATTTAGTTGAAAAATGTATTCAAAAATACGTGAAATTTTCATCGTGTTTTGAGAGTAACCGTGTAGATTTTAGAAACATAGAAACAATTCTTGCGTCGAGTAAAGCATGCACAAAAGTGATTAGAAATAGAGCTTGCAATAACTTAAAATAGGTAAAAGAAAGTATGAGACTTTTATTATAAGGATAAACAAATTTGGGATTTAATGGTAACAGAATGCCGTGGTCCGCGGAACGTTGCTGGGTTTGCAATACATGGGAAAAGACAAAGGAGGCAAGGGTGGTGTCATTATTAACATCGCGTCCATATTGGGCTCGGTACCGTCGAAATACTTTCCAATTTACACAGGAACGAAGTATGCCGTGATAGGATTGAGTCAGTCTTTCGCGGTAAGATTCAACAGGAAGAATAAGAGAGCTTTTAAGCAAGATGTAAGTGATCGCAGGTACGGCGACCCTTGAATTGTGTTGCTTCAAATCTGTTGCAGATGCCATACCATTACGAGAAAACAGGCGTTCGAATATTGACATTGTGTCCGGGTCTCACAGACACCGAATCACTCAGGAAATCTCAGGAAAGAATGTTGGACATCATCGATGTCGAAGAACTTGTCGGAGACAGCAGCAATTTAACTTCCCAAAAGTTTGTATAATTGGGGCAGGGTTGAAGTTCCGAATTTGAAACGTACCGAAAGCGTCTGATTTCGAATTATTTGGTGGCGAAACTTGAAGGGATGGAATCAAATTTTAATCTTTTTTCTCTATTTTTTTTTTAGATTTTTAAATTTTCTCATTTTTGCACTTTTCGAATTTCGACTCGTCGGAGTTACGTCCTTTCGTCATTTCGTCCATTCGGAATTTCAACCCAGCCCCGCATAATTTATTTAACGATTTTCGTATATCAGGGAAGCTCTTGCTAACAATCATCAATTCATTAACATACGATCACGTTTTATTCTTCAGGGTTGACAGCGTCGCACACGGTTTGGTATACATGATACGATCGGCCCAAAACAGCACAGTTTGGGTAGCTGAAAACGGAGAACCCGTTTACCAAATCATGATTCCCGATCGTTTACTCACCAAAGTTTCAGCCTGAAGATAATTCGAAGAATGATTATTATCTGTCAGTAATGAAAAATTTGAAGATGTTAATAATAATAATAATAAAAAAAACAGTTTTCAACGTCGTCAACGTCAGTTCAAATGTAATTATTAAAACACGATAGGATAGGTGCAGATTTTCATAATACAGTTACAGTTTGTGATTCGTTTTTTTTTCTCTTTATTCCTTTTTCTCTCTTACAAGTTTCGAAAAGAAGATTGTAAGAAGGTTCTGCGAGTGATTGAATCGAGTTCCAAAGTAGAAGAAAGAATAACAAAAGAAAGGCAATTAATTAATCTGTAGATTTAACGAGATTATTATCATATCTCATTACTCATCATACGGCATCAAGAATCACAACATCCACTTTACAAAAGAACATTCATTGTCGGTGGAAAAAAAGAATCCGCAAAATTAAAGAAATATTACTTAGGGTATAAATGAATCCGTAATGAAACTTAGAAATAAACATAATTCTCCCTTTTTTTTTTTGTTCCTCCTCACTCTCCAAATGCCATGTCAGACCATTTTTCTTATGCAACAAATCATCTTGAATAATTACGATACTCTTTTTACCCCGTTTGTGTTTTTTTTTTTTTAGCCACAAGACATTCCAGAATACTTTACTACAGGGCCACTTTTTTCCCTGAACTTTTAGGCACACATGCAAAACAATTGTCACCTATTCCCTCGCATATTCACGAAATGTCGGGGGAAATTATTCTTCACCGGTACGTACTGATGATATCGGCATAGTCTCGATGATAGGAAGAAAAAAAAAAAAAAAAAAAAAAAAAAAATGGGCAGTAAATTTCTACTGCCATTATTGCTACTTCTGATAACAATATATCAGTTAAATTTCGGTTCACTTTACTGGCGATTGTTGGTAAATTAATATGTACTTGCAAAATTATGCCTTCCATCTCTTTTTAGCGTATCTGTATTTTAACCGCTAGAAAAATGTTTCGATTATTATAATCCGTATTTTATATTATATTATTTTTACTTTTTTCTATTGTCGCAACACGATGTAACGTGATCAATCGCATTATATCTCTTACATATTAATTTTCAATAAATGAAGAAACTGACGAAAAAGAAGTTAGCTATATATACCATACGCCAAGAACTTAACACGGCTGTATCGTACGGATGTTTGATTGAGGAAAAAAAAGATAAAGAAGAAACAGAATTATTCAAAAAATTTTAATTTGTAACACCGTCAGCATGTTTTTATGCTCTTGAAACGATCACATCGAATTTAGCATATTAAAAATACCTAACCGATGGTAAACGAAAGAGATGAATATTACTTTCTTTAACTTTTGTTGTTTTTTTTTTTTTTTTTTTTATTAATACGATACATGTATGTAATATATGGAATGAAAATTTTTCCGTAGTATCGGTAAATTTTTTCATCTGTTTTTTGTATCCTTCATACTTCCTTAATTTGACAAATAACGTGAGAGAGTGAGAAAATAATAATGAATGAATAAACATTGCATCGTTGAAGAGTTTGTATTAACATGTGTTACAAGTTGAGCAAAAGATAGGAAAAATAAACGGTGTCTTTCAGATTATTCAATAATAATATACAAGAGTATGGTCAAAGGAAAAAAAGTAAAATAATATAACTATACGAGAAAGTATCTATCTGTGGCCATCTTAAATTCTATACATATGGTTATAATAGACACGTATCTGTGCTGTTGTATATTCGTTATTATACGTGTACGTATAAATATTCAAGTCTTCGCAATTTGCCCCTCCTCCAAAATTTTTTTTTACAGTGAACAACAGATTAACTGTGCGCACCTGAAGAGGTAATCAATATTTAAATTATTCGTATTATTATTAGTTTTTTTTTTTTTTTTGTTTTGTTTTAGTTTTCGTTTTATCGCAAACATCTCCTGCTTTTATTGGGTATGTAAATATAAATTGTATTTATAATTTTCTGTAGATATAATTTATACAGTAATTCAGTAAAGGCGCGTATCTCTCCTTATTGCAATGAGAATTCGTTTATTTACCGATATATAATCTGCACATTTCTACGAAAGCCGTAGTCTTGTTTCTTTTTTTTTTCTTTTTCCTTCTATTCTACTCTAAATTTTCGTAGCGTTTTTTCGAGTCGGTTATCTTGTACCGATTTGCAGTCAGGAGAATGTTACCATATAATTTGATGCTTACATGTATAAATAACATAGGGGAAAAAAGTTGGGGTGGGGAAAAAAAAAAAAAAAAAAAAAAAAATCAATCACAAATGAAATTAAAATGTCGCGGGGAAAAAAACAACGCATACATCCCGATACTTTGTTTAACGTGGGGAGACCGTTACCAACCGTAAGAGTAAAATTCTGTCTGTTTAAACCTACGCATATCTCGACCCGTGTGAATAAATTCTCTAATATGACATTGTTGAAAATCACAATTAATTAATTGGTTAATTATGTTAATCATTTTTTGTGTTTTTCTTGCTTTCCTCTTTTTGTTCAAGATTTTTTTTTTTCTTTTTTCTTTCTTTCTCATTGTTCACACACACACACACGCGTTGCCCAATCGTAATTATCGTTAAAACTCCATCCAGTTTTCAGTTTATCATTTAAAATATAATATAATTCACCGTCGCTTCCGTCGTGCGGATACAAACCAACTATCCCATAATGTCCAGCATTTGAACTAACCTTCGTTAATGATACCTTTCCAATTATTATTATTATTTTTTATTCAACATATATTACGTTACAACTTGATTATCTAAAACTGGAGGTGCAGCCTTTTTGTTTCTTGCATTTCGAATTTTCTTTCTTCTTCTTCTGCTTCTTCTTCTTTAATTTACGTACATACAATCATCCCCAACTTTTCAGTACCCGTTAAAAATTATCTAAGGTAATTCAATCAGAAGAAGTGTTTTCTTCATTTCAAAAAATTCATTTAATTGACCATCGTTCGAGTTTTTCGTCTCCGTTTTCTTTCCTTCTTTCTTTATTCCTTACTTGCTTTCTTTTCTCACGTTTGTTCGGTAAACTAGCATAATTAATAATAAAGTATCCAATAATAATCGTCAATCGTTATAACCCATTATTGTACAGAACCCATTCTTTATTTCTCCTTCTAGTTTAATGATGGTCTTTTGGTCTTTTTTTGGTGTCTAAATTTACTATTATAGAAAGATCGATAAGTTTTAATTTTGCGATGTAAAAAATTAAGAGAACGAACAAAATAAGTTGTTTGGAAAATTGCGACTTGCTAGAATTCATTAATTAAATAATAAACAAATTAGATGGCCTCGAAAAATGGTCGTGCTTAATAAAGAGCCAATACATGTATAAAGATTTCTTACAATTTTCAGGGGTCTCAAACTTAAGAAGGCTGTACAAAAGCTTTTCTACAGTCCTCTCTTCGCCGAAAGTGGTGTTAATTTATACAGGGTGGTAATTTTTAATCACCTTAAATGAATGTCTTGGACATTAAGTTATTAATCAGTGATATCCTGACAGTAGAACCATTGCAGCTTGAATAGAGTGGCATAAAGAATTCTATATTTTCATCATTAAATGATATTAGCTGCCGGTAATAGTCAGGCTCGTTACAAAATTTCATCGATTTTGTGTAACATTTATCTTGGGGTGATTAAAAGAGCATCTTGTACATTTCAACGGTTATATTGAATGAACTTATTTCTGATTAATGAATAGAAAAGACGTATCGTTGAGAAACAAAGAAAAAAAAAAAAAAGAGTGCGCTGTGTAGGTTCGAAAGAATATTTCAGCATTAACGCTATTCTTTTTTGAAATTCTTGAAAAAATTTTCTCCTCACTTCGTTTACGTGAGATACGTCCCTTCCTTCAGGACCCGTCAATATACACACATTGTTATATACTAAAAAAATATTACAAAATAAATCTGATTCCTTACATACTCTAAAGCTTGCGGCAAAAATTTGAAAGAAAAAACGCCGAAAATAACAAAAAAAAAAAAATACAAAAAAAAAAACCAAGTATCTCGATTCTCTTAACGTTCTAATCGCAGCAATTATTTGTAAAAATCCTTAAACGCTAAAAAAATACTTATAACAGCGCGTGGTGTTCATAGTCATAAGTTTATTTCCATTATGCCGTACCTGCAACAACACTGTTCTGAGATTGAACCGTTGTCGTTGTAGCTTGTTGATTGTTCGGACGATTCTGATTGTGGTTTGTTAAAACTTTTTGTTGCTGTTGCTGTTGTTGCTGCTGCTGTTGCTGATGCAGTTGACTACTAGGTTGGCGATTTCCTCCACCGCCACTGCCTCTGCTTCCACCCCTGTATCCGCCGCGATATCCGTTGTTACCACGATACATGCCACCTCCCATTCCGCGGTTGTAGTATCCACGTCCACGGAACCCGCCGCGTCTCGTCGAGGCGACTCCAAATGTCTCAGAGTTCAACTTACGCTCCGTCCGCCAATCCGTGCGTTGAGATCTTCTGTAATGAATAATTTTGATTTTTTCTTCTATTTTATTTTTCATTCTTTTCACTAAATTAATGAACGTACAACAAAATATCTGCAGTATCGGTGCTACACTAGATCCATCCGCGCACAACAAAAGTACGGAAGCTACAGTGTTACACCATTTTTATCTAGTATGAAATTCACATTCATCGCTTCAATTGATATGAAGTGAATCCGGCACTTTTCATACATAGAAGGTCACTTGCAAGTAAAAGATACAGACAGAAATCTGAATAAGTTAGAATCGTAAATTCGTCAAATTCTTCCAGAATTTCAATTCCCGTATTATTGAAACATTTTTACTTTTGGCAAAATAGCAAAGAACGTTGTTTTATAACGATTTGTAAAATGCGTGACGGAACTTACCCTTTACTCCTCTCTACAGCTTCGCAACTAATGTTGTCAAAGAATGATTTGGACTTGTCGTAATGTACGACGTCCGTTTCTTCCTCAGGCTCTCCCTCGCCCGCTCCAGTTTCATTGCCGCTATCGTCTTTTTTCTCATTGTCAGTACCGTTGTCAATCTTAGTCTTAGCCAATTGGGACCTGCAATTTTCAATCAAACTGCATACTCCGTCATAAATTATATGGCAACTCATTTGTCCAAATGTCAATAAGCAATGTATCAAACCAGATCTCACCGAGAATATAAATCCTTTAAATTTTAATATACTCGGTTTAAAATATATTACTTGAATGTATTTACAAAAACGGGCATTTCAATATCTAGTTCGAAAACAGCGAATTGTATTGTTCAAGTGCTTCTACCTTAGCTCTTCGAACTGCGTATTGGCTTGTTCGAAGTCGTAGTCATTCTCGAACTTCAACATGTTCTTCGGCTTGTTATTTATGCTTCCTGGCTGCGGGGGTCTGAAGGTACCTCCGCCACCACCGCCGCGTCCCCTTCCTCGTCCGCGAATATTTCCTCGAGCTATCCAACCGCCGCGATTTCCGCGTCCCGCCTGATGCATCTGGGCGTGATTCGGCCCTGAAGGATGTCCGTGTCCTTGAAGTTGATTTCCGTCCTGCTTTTCACGATTGTCACGCTTTCCGTCGCTATACTGGGACATGCCGCTGCCGGTTCGCCCGCTGCCATGACTGCGAAAGTTTATTTACATAGGTAAATTACACAGTTAAAGAAAATGAATGAGCAATGATAGAATATTTAAAGAATGAAAGTACAAGTCATATTTTTACCAACCTTTCACGATCGCGATAAGATGGTTGTATGGTTCTAGCGTTGGGCTTGTCGCTCATCGGTTTGTGGATGTTGGCGTTCGTCGACCGCTGTTGATGGCCAACCTGCGTGCCCTGATCCATAGTCGGACTTTTCCTAGTCATCAGGGATGAAGTGGGAGTAGTCGATCGAGATCCTCCGCTGATCAAGTCCAACACGCCTGTATAGCAGGGGGGAAAATTCGATTTTTTAATTGGGATACTTTTGTTTTATCCTTTGACTTTCCACACGTATACAAACAATATTTTTGAGGCAATCTTGAGGCAGACGAATTTACCAATAATGCAAGAGAAGACAGACATCCTGTTCTAATGCGATCAATGATGCCCTTGAACAATTCTGGTGTATTGCTATGAGATATTGGACTTTTTACATCTTCCGCAGCTCTGTCACATTAAATAAGCCGCAGAAGATGCATTTTTGTCAATTAGTTTTAGTTATCTACAGCACCGGATAATTGAAGAATTATTCAGCTGATTTCCGACAAAAAAAGAACCAGACAGGCAGTGAATGTTTTTCAAAAATTTTGAAACTGTTCTACATCTTGAGTAAAATGAAGTTATTTATATATACGTTATAATTGAAGGTCACAATTATCGCACGGTGCTGAGATGGTTAGTAATAGTTATTTAGAAGGTAAAATGGTAAACTGTATGAAACGGTAGCAAGGAAGATGAACAATTATATTAAAGCATCGGTGTACTCTCTTTTAAAATGATCTCATAGTGATTTTCTACAAATTCATGCTAGATTTCGGAACATGACAAATAAAATAAATAAATAAATAAATCATTTGAAAGAATTTGCAATTGAGAATAAATGAATACATGCCAACAATGTGGATAGAGATAGAGATAGATGGAAAGATGGATCGCACAAGTAAACTTGCAATCGATTAAGGAAAGTTACACATATTTTATACCATAATGTAAATGATAACTGGTTTTGCTATATTTGTTCTTTCGTTTGTTTGTAGGCAAAACTATACTGCTCCTAGTTGAAGAAGAAACAGATTAAACGTGCAACGAAAAGAGTCAAATGGAACAGTGACAAAGCACTATTGAATCGATACGATTTGGTTAAGGAGTTTTAAAAGCTGTTCCAAGAGTGAGCTGAACAATACCAAAACTTGAAAGTACAGTTCACCTCATAAATGAAACATTGCACATGTAAATAACGAGAATTTGATATAAATAATTCTTTATACGATCCGCGTCATGTTTCAAATGCAAAAAATGAGTTGAAATTTCTCAAATGCAGCGAGCTGAGATAGATGTAATAAAATTCTTAGAATAAAAAAGCAGCTATGCTCAGAAGCAGATTTAAAAGAAAGACGAGAAAATATGTACAGAGACCAGCCAAAGCAGAAGTGCATTAATGTAATGTTATTTTTGCGGCAAGAACCGTAATTTTTCAGTCCACGTTAAACCGTTCATAATAAAAAAGGCAGGACTGACTCTTTTTCTCTTGGTTGAAGTAAAAAAGCAACGAGAGGCGAGCAGATGTTAGATAAAAGTGAAGAATAAGTAAACAATTATACCAAATCAAGCTGAAAAGCATCAGGCATGCCGGGTAGCAAGATCATAGCAAAAACAGTTTACCATCTTCCAAAGATTGGTCTTTTTGAATTTGATCAACGTTGCCCGGTGCTATCGAGTTTGGGATCGAGACGACGTTGGGTGCTCCGGTGGAGCCCAGGCCCAACTCACTTGGTTGTTTGTTCATAGCGACTCGAGGATCTCGTCCAGCTGCAGGCATACCCATAACTGGACCCATGGCTCCCATGGCTCCAATTCCACCCATCGCGTATCCGCCTCCGTACTGGCCGCCCATTGGTCCGATTTGACCCATCATCGGATGGTTGAATCCTGGCTGTGGCTGGTAAGACGGCTGACCCATGTTGGGCTGTACTGTCATCTGTGAATTGGTAATATTTATGTAACAAGTAACCGAGCTGCCGCGTCTGCCGTAATAAAGCTGGACAATTTACACAAGTGTTAGGAAAGTTGAGCGATGAAGCGAAATAATTCATTCCAAAAATGATCTTTGAATCAGCAATATTTTACCTGGACAATGGCTGGATCGTTTGGAATGGTGCTGACATTGTTGACGACTCTGATGTCTTTAATGTCAGATCCTCGAAATAATATGTATTCATAGACTTGGTTTTGTGGCGCTACTGGAAACTGGGTCTCTCGATCCTCAGTCCCAAAGGAACGAACTGTAACGAATAAAAACAGTCTTAACGAAAAATAGTAATCGATCGTTAGTGAGTATTTGGCACTCGTCGGAATGTGTCTTAAAAATAATAATAATAACATTAACGATAATTTATGAATGAAAATTATTGAACATTGTCTGAATTTTACTCTCTCTATTGATATTAGAGAAATTGGAAAACTTGTGAGTAAAATGCAAGACTGTTATTTGAAAATAATCGAGCAAAAACATATATCTTTGTAAGAAAATCAGAAAGTACAATTGATTGACGATTATCAATGATGTGATACGTTATACACAAAATCGATTCCAACTATGTTTACGTTTACGTTAATCCCAGAATTCGTTGAGCGGATATTTCAAATCCAATCCAAACGGTTCTCGTTTGAATAGATAGAACGCTCGAAGGAGGGAGAAAAAAAAACAAAAACAAAAACAAAATACAATCTCTTAGGTGAACCTGAGAGCCCGTCATCATACGACTGTGCTGAAATATATTCTTCACAACAAGCGTTTGAAGGTGATACACGTAATTTTGACTAGGATATCATGATGGAGAAGTGAAATAATAGAAGGGGGGGGGGGAGGAGGAGGAAGGGAAGAGAAGAGAGAAATTACAGTAGATATAACTAATTGAAATATCGCAATGAAATTGTTGTTATTTCAATCATTGCGGATGAAACGTAACTGCGACAAATTTTCGGAAAGAGGAATAACAACGTAAAGAATGGAAATACATAACACAGCGGAAGAACGAGAGAGAGGGGGTGAGGGGGGAAAGGGGGGGGGGGGAGAAAGAGAAAGACAGAGAGATAGGCAAAAGATTGCGACGCGAGATTGTAGGATCGTAAACTCTGGTGACCTGGATTGTTTTCATAAAAAGAAATGAGAGAAAAATATATGATATGAAAAAGTGATAAGTTAAGGTAGTACAGAAGAACTGTCAAAAAAGAATATAATCAACCGGTATCAATAGTTGAGAATGTAAAAGCTACTTGTGGAATATCGAGTAGTTGTTGAATTATAGGGAAATAAAGGTAATAAAAGATGTTCTGGTCGTCTGCGAGCATCGGGCGGTTGGGCTAAACTATGAAAACGGCGGAAACAAAGTTGATGCGAGAAAGAAAGGAGTCCATCTTACCGTTGGCTAAGGCGATCGTGCACTCCTGTGGATCGACGGTAAATAAACGGCCTTCATAACGAATATCTGCCTTCGATATTAGGCTTATCTTAGAACCAAGCTCCGGCATTCCGGCACTCATCTTGAAACTTTTATGTATTACTAACGATCAACGAGATGTACTTAGATACCCGATACCGTCCGCATCTACCGCTCCATACAACCGTCTGAACGCGAAACGATATACCACAAAAACTATGCGCTGCTGGCTCTCTATACGCTCTACGCGCCAGCTGACACCGATGGACGATGTACGCGATGGCGGAGGATCTACGACACCCGAACGCAAGGCTGCCAACTTGACGATACGAACGCGCGTCGGTCGTCTGCTCGAAAATCTGGTCTAATCTTAATCTGAGATTTTTAATTATTACAAAACTTTTCACCGGTCAGCTACGCGTCGGTGATAAATCTGTTTCAGGCATCTATCGTTGTTCGGATTTTCAGCGTTAGATGATTTCCAATAATTTAGGACACTCACATTTACCGTTCGACAAACGCTTAGATAACGTTGGCTAACATGGAATCGTGACGTCATCGCAATATTCCTAATCTTACAATAATTGATTTTAATTATATTATGAATAGCATTATAGTCGATATTTGAACGAAAATTAATAATATTTTCAACCTCTGTTTATCCGGTATTTATACTCGGGATGTATGCAGAAAAAATATCTTCGTCAAATTAACGGTACATCCAACGACTCGTGTTCTTTTGCAGTCTGCACCTCTAGCTAAGATGGCGGCATCGCTGGGAAGGGTTTGCGGTTCGGGTCTTTTAAAAGCCAGTAATGGTGCTCTATTTAATCAAGTAGGTAAATTTTGACCCGAAAAATCGTGGCTTACTACTCAGAGTTTAATTCGCGATAATTCCGATCGAGCTGTTCCTTTTGTCAAAGTCACAAATTGGCCACGACTGTCTCTCTATCGAGGGAAGTTCACTCCTCACAAACCTTTGACTGAACGTTTTACCATCATAATTTAACCGTCTGTAATCGTCAGTTCGTTATTACGAGTCATCTATAGTTAGTTTCTAAGATAGCTGGCGGTTTATTGACAAACTACTTAATCAGAGCAAAGGTCCAGAGGATACTTTGACAATTTTAGTGTCCATTTAAAATGATATATTCTCCCTTCATACACGTTATGTAATAGAGCAACATTCAGCCTCTTGTTATGTACGCCTGTTGACACATTTTATGCAGTTCTGAATTTATCATTATAACGAGAAGAAATATCTCCTTCATCTTCTTGCAGGTCAGCACCTTCTCGACCGCCCGAGACTGGGCAAAGGGACGAAAAACGGTACGTCACATAACAATGCACAGCGTCTAACGTCCTTCCCTGCCCTATCCCAACCTCTAGAGTTCCTAAAATTCATGACGACATCCCTGAAGTTTGATTTTATTTTACTCCGTGAGTAAAATATACCAGGATATTAATGATATCCCTGAAACTAGACAATTGGACATTTTTGGCATTTGAAAACCTGACACGAAGGGCGATCGTACAGTTTGTAAAAATAAATTTAATATCTTAGTCAGTTACGTGTTTCTCACCGCATTTCGATGTGTAAATAATTCCCAACCGCAGTGGTTTCTATTGAAATTTGCAGTTGCTAGCATGCCTTGGCGTTGCGACAGGCGGTGCTGGAGCTTTGGTATATGCCTTGGAAAGTTCCGTGAAAGCTGAGGGCGTTGAATTACACGCTCCAAATTATGCCTGGGACTTTTATGGGCATTTAAGTTCCTTCGATCATGCCAGGTAACGTTGAATCAAATGTGATGTTAATTGGACTTCTAGGAGAAGTGTAAAATATATGTAGAGTCGGAAGATTGAAACGTAACTTGCACTCATAACAATTTCAGCTTGAGAAGAGGTTGGGAAGTATATAAGAACGTCTGCTCCTCGTGCCACAGTCTCAAGTACGTCGCATTCCGTGAGCTCATTGGCGTTACTCACACGGAAGCGGAAGTTAAGGAAATGGCTGCAGAATATGAGGTTTGTTGCTCCTCTTTCTAGATTCGAGAGTAACGCTGAATAGTAGAGATATCTGATTTCAAGAATTTCACATCTCCGGGGATGGGGAGAGTAGTTGAACAGTTATAAAATTGTTTCCATGTCGTAGTATACACGCATCCTTTTGCATTCATCTCACTTGTGTTTTTAACTCTACTTCAGATCAAGGACGGTCCAAATGACCAGGGAGAATATTACATGAGGCCAGGAAAACCCTCGGATTACGTCCCTTCGCCGTATCCCAATGAGGAGGCTGCTCGAGCAGCTAACAATGGTGCTTATCCACCAGACTTGACGTATATAGTAAACGCTAGACACAACGGAGAGGTCGGTACTATTTTACGCTACGCAATTTTACTACCTTCTGACTTATTTCATCAATTTCATTTACATCTCTTTCCAGAATTACATCTTTTCTCTCTTGACTGGCTACTGTGACCCACCTGCTGGCGTCGTTCTAATGGACGGCCAGTATTACAACCCTTATTTCCCTGGTGGAGCTATCGGTATGGCACAGGTAAGCCAGCAAAATTTCGAATCGCCTGTACTTGTAGTTGATTTACAATAATCAATTTATGCCAATGATATTCAATGTACTTATAGAATTTTCTCCTCCAGATTTGATCATTTTATTCCAATTTTTTTCTCAAAAAACAGGTAATCTATGACGAGGTACTTGACTTTGAAGACGGAACTCCAGCAACTGCATCGCAGGTAGCCAAAGATGTAGTCAGCTTCCTTACTTGGGCATCGAACCCAGAGTTTGATACCAGAAAGCGATGGTTTATCAAGGTGACGATTTTATAAACCTGTACAATTCAAAACATATCGTAACAGTTACCTTTCAAAAAGATACGATTATCAGGCTATTTATTGCTGCCAAAATCATAGTTTGTTTTTCTACTCACATATGCTTTATCAGCAATTGTTAATGGTTTCCTCGTTCTTGTTTTTCTATTACAGGCCGTGGGAATCTTCACGTTATTGCTTACGGTTACTTATTACATGAAGAGACACAGGTGGTCAACCATCAAGAGTCGTAAGATCGTTTTTGCGCCGAAAAAGTAGTAAAAGTTTGCAGATATAATAACACGAGTTAAAATAATTAGCCAAGAAAAATTATCTGATCCCTCATGATAAAGGAGAAGTAGTTTTTTATTTAAAACCGCAAGGAACAGAGACAATTTTCGATGTTAAACAGTCAAGAAAAGCAAAGAAAAAAAAGAAAAATAATAGTAAGAACTTACGTTGAATAAATCGTGACCACATGCATGCGAACGTTGGAAGAACTGGCAGACAAATATATGTTTGTATATTCAACATCAAATAATATTAATAATATATTAATATCTGTACAATGTACATAGCGACAATGACCTATTTACCCATTGACCTAGGATTGGGTAATTTGTCAAAATAAAAACAAAGAAATACAATACTCTCCGCAAATCAACAAATATCTCTATAACAAACAATATTGCCTCTGCCATTAATGTGTGCGCATTGTAATTATCATACATACATACATGTACGTAATGATTTTGTAGATCAAAACGCCATTGTACATCGTGAGTTGACTCTCACTGTAAACATTGAACAATAATAATTATTCGTTTAATATTTGAATCGAAGACCTTTGGCAAAATCGTACCTAGCTTGGCCTCTAGCTATTTATCGTTACTCAACAGCTTGGCCATTTCCCCAGTGTAATAAGCTTGTTAATAGTGCTCTATATCCTGCACAGAAAATAAATTACCAATAGTTCCGTAAAGGGGGGAAAAACGAGGGTGGTAGGAATAATACTCTTCAAACGCTTTCCATTTTATGGAATGAGATCGTGTTTTGAATAAAAATCAGGAATTAAATGACCTATTAAATTCGTTTTTAATCTTTTTAATATTAGTCGTAACAATATGAAATGACGGTAACATGTGGCTGCTTATTGTCTTGATGAAAATTCGTACGCTACAACGCCCAAACTTTGACATAGTCCACTTTGAGAATGGATCCCTCGTCTGTCCACGTATTTTTCCAAGTATCCTTGGCAGTGTAGAAGTTCAGCAAAGCCTAAGTTCGTAAGTAAAGTAAATTCGTTTTTTCACTTAAAGTATATACTTACAATGATTTAACGAATTAGTGATTTACTATCACGTGTGGTTTTGATTTGTATTCAGAAATTCGGTTTAATATTAACTAACAAAACTCTCCAAGTAATCGTAAAAACTTCTCGCCTTGTATTTATTGCAATTTTTCTTTTTTTTTTTTATAATCGTGTTTTCAATTCTCCATTCGTTAGTCTAAGAGCGATAGTATAAAGCAAGCTCGACTCACCTTCGACTGTAGATTCCCCCACGGTTTGTGGTGCTCCCCACTTGTACAATTGTCTGGGAATTCTCTCTGTCCACCAACGGCGACACCGATGCTGATGTAGAACTGTGAATTGAACAGTAAAGTGAAGTGGAGTTTCAAAAGAAAAAAGGATATAAACATACCGGCTTATCGAATACAGAATTGGGACTGCCGTTGCGACTGGTTGAGAATTCTTGCACGTAAGCCTCCTGTGGATATGCCTTCTCCCCGAAACTTTCGCCATCTACTTTGACAGATATGGCTGTCGGGGTCCATTCCAGTTCGTAAATGTGATAATCGTCGCCCCAGTAACTCGACGAACGTTTTTTCGACATCGTAGTAACCTCGATTGGAGTAGACTTGCTGACTACAGCACCCGCCTTTAACTCGTGTCCATCTATGTCCGCACCTGAGCTATCGCGCAAGTTTCTGTTTCCAACTGCGCTTGCCAATCTAAATTCCCCTACAGTATAGCCAGATACGTATTCCGCGTTTATCGGCAGCAGTTTTATTACTGAAAGTAAACAAGGCGAGGGTCTTTTTATTGAGAATAAGCAAAGGCAAGCTGATAGCGGGTCGAATATCAAATTAGCATATTATTTTCTCAAAAACACAGTTAATGTTGGTAAAAAATCTGCCTACTTGGGTATATCCAGTCTCCTTGTGGAAGTTTGGCACGAACTTCGACGCGTCCGTATTGAAAATTGAAGGACTTCTGGGTGTCGATGAGGCCGGAGGCTACTGGCGGTAAAATGGAATACGATATAGCTTGCTTGTAGCATTCGTTGGATCCGACTTGACCCGTACACCTGTGGAATTGATTCGACGTCAATTTTAATTAATACAGAAGGAAGTAAAAATATGTACTCTTTAAGGTTGCAAGTGAATTTGACAAACCCATGCACAGTCATATTTCCACGACGAATAAAGTTCTCGTTGCCTCCCTTGTCCAGGAGTGTCGGCTTGATTCTTAACTCACCGTCTCTCACCACCAAGTTTTCGTCATTACCTGTATACACGACAAACTCGTAATCCTAGAACAGCGGAAGTACAACGTTGGGTGAAGGAAAATTCTTCTCTGAAAAGATTTTTAAAATTAAATCTAGCCAAAGGTGTTCAAAATTAATTACCGGGGGACCTGTGAATCGCTTGACGGTCCTCCACTTGCTCGGTTCTAGCTCGTTGAAATAATCCTCGAACAAAATTTGTCCGGTACATGGCTGGCTTCCGTTAAAGATGGTATTCGACGGGTTGCAGGAGGCGACAGTAACGTGCGGAGTTCCATCGTAATTGTACAGTTCTACAAGCCATATTCCCATTTACAAAGCGTTTATCTTACAGTTGAAATTGAACGAAAGGAAAGAAAAAAGTGGCAAGGTCACTCACGTGTGACGGTCAAGCTCTGGTCGAGCAGATTGTACCCAAGACCTTCGTAGACAACGTGCATCCAGAGGTAAATTGTATCGCCAATCTTTATCCTAGTGGTACGGTCTTCGTAAGTCCATTGATCGCGTCTAGGTTTGATTATGTCAACGGCTATCGTTCCTGCCTCCAGCGAATAAAATTCCTCGTTGAACTTTACGTGATATGCGACAAGTGAGATCCCCTCTCCGTCTGAGAAATATATTCATAAGATTGAATATCATCTTATAAACTGAGAATATAGTGGATGAGAAGAAACAAGACGTTTCGTTTTACTCACTTGGTATTGAGAGTCGCAAGCCCTTCGGATACAAAGGTATGATCGTTGGGTTCGGGGGAACATATTGAGCTGTAGATATCGTCGGTGTTAGTAGATGAAGAACCAGTGGAATCAGACCAATGCCGCAGTGAATTTGCAGCCTCATTTTATACGTCGATTGCTTTAAGTGTTCGTTGTCATTCGTCCACTTGTCTGAAAAATGTGTGATAATAATCTCAAATTTAATTCTCTAAAAAATTTTGAATTTCAGCGAACTTCAAAAGGATTTGAGAACATTGTGCAACAATGGTAATTGCACTGATTTTATCACAGTAAGAAAACTTTTCAAAAACTCTTCGCTATCGATAAGAAGAACGCAGAAGAAAGTTGAATTTCTACAAGATGCTTGAAAAGAAACATTGAAACTGTACGCATTTATATTTGCAATCTAAAATCGTGTGGTTAATTTCATTTTCATTTTCAGGGAGTTAAGTGTACATTAGCAGCTGAAACGAAGAAAAAATTAAATAAACAATTAACTAAAAATTAATAAATAAATAAGTGAATAAAAATTTACAAACAAGTGTATAAATGAATAAATTATTCAATTTTGATGTAACAGAATTTTTCAAACATTTCACCTGATACAAAATTTCAGTTAAAGTGTATAATCTTTTTCCCTCAAATAATGATAAATGCGATTCATGCATTTATTGATCGAAATCTATCTATATAGCACTATCGTACGATTATTACACTATCTAAAAAATTATATTACTCACGTATTTTCATGGACGAACAATAAATAATTTCTTGTATTCGTCTGTAAATGGATTAAAAAAAAGTTTGTGCGTGTCTATAATAAAATCAGAAAAAGATCGAAGGCCAAGTTTGGATAATATGAATTTAACATTATTATTATTATTAACATTTTGTGTTTATAATTTGTTTGCTAGACGTGAAATATATAGTCTGCACATCTGAGCTGGATAATAATAAGCAGCGTTTTTTACGACTATATAAATTTTTTCCTGCACACCATGCAAGATGTATAAATATATATATATATATCATTTTACTACTGTATTATTATTCTTAGCCTATTAATAAATGCTTTTTCATTAATTAAATTCCTCATAGATGACTATTCGAATGTGATAAAAATTCATAACAAAAGCGATATAAAATTTCTTCAAATATATTGGCATGAATATTATTCCTCACTAACAATTTCTTCTGCGTAATCCTCGAAAAATTATCAGCTGTGTTGGATATTAATTATAAATCAAAATTAGCCATTATGTTTATTATAATTGGACAGTGACGCAAAATATGAAAGAAATAGGAGGAACAATTAATTCGTTATACATGGCTGTTGGCCTCTAATTATCACAAAGTCGCCTCCAGACTCGACAATCGTTGATGAAATATTTTTAAAAAATAATCGAAAATATTAGCTGTATGTCCGAAGATGACTTTCGTTGTTCGCTCATAACGAGCGTCATTGAAATGATATTGCATTTTATATGCAGCCGTATGGATATAATTTAACCCTGTCCAAGTAAAAATTAAAAAAATATCAAACGAATGAACGAAATATCTTAACTATGTAAAACATATTATCGATTATGTGATTCGTACAACGTATAATAACGATTCCAGTCTCCGCTAATTGCGAGTGAAATGGATAAAAAAAAAAAAAGAAACATTGAACTTTGATACTTATTATAAGAGCTAATAATACCATTCGGAAAAACTGAATCAGCAGATGGTCATAAAAGTTTTGAAGACATTTTTGCAATCACGATTAGAGAAAACCAAAATCGAATGACAATTCAATCTGCCTAAATTATTGTCGTAATTGTTAAAGATGAATGAAACATATAATGTCAATATACCTGGCATAAAACATATTAACGAACTTCGTGAAACGAAGTGGATAAAAAAAAAACAAATGTCGAAATAACATTTCACTATAATTCTATCGTCAAAAACTTTCCACTTTTATTTTTTCACAATGTCATCGCGGAATGTTGATGAAAGTATCGTGATCGTATGTATACAGGGCATGCATATTTATTTCCAACGAATACTTTTCACAAAGTATGGTGGAATAATCAATCCGTTTACGGTTATTACTCACAATTAGAGCTGCTAAACCGGGTGAAGTTCGAGATGCGAATGGAACTAAGATATACGGGAAAAAACTGCAGTTTGCGGAATACTTGTAGATAATTTTTACGAGTGATCTCGGTGACGTCGAGAAGGCGAGATCCGCACCGTTTCACGGCCAAAGGTGTACAGAAGGAAATCGGAGAAGAAGTAGAATGGAGAATACAGGCATACGTGCGATATGTCCAGAAATCAAGTGTGCATGTTTTACACATTCTCTACTACAACGGTACAAGCCAAGGCAGTCGAATAAGAAGTGGTAATGCGTGTGTGTCACAAAAGACGATTAAATGAGTAAGGGGGAAAACCGGCTGGTATACGTATATTAATGACACATGCATGTACGTGATGCAACATGTCCGAGAAACTCTTTTCGAGATAGATACAAGATTTAGATAATGTTGTTCCAGATAAATATATAAATCTATTGTATAGACATTTTGTTTTTATGACGGTAGAGTGAACGAATGAGTGAGAATCTGAGGAGTTGAAAGTAGTCTTTTCTGCACTCCGCGCATGCGCTGTCGCGAGGAAATCTGACACTACGAAAACCTAACCTCAATTTCATGCTTCGTGAAGAAAACGCTTAACACACTCGCGTTATTTAAAGAATCGTGTGGAACAAGGAGGCAACGGTTTTTTCGCCTCGCGTATTTGAAATATTCGTCATCGGTTCTGCCTCCTTATTACACATTATACTATTTGTGCAGGTAGGGTTTTAACTTTAAGAATTAACGGCAATTATGAATGGTGTTAATTTTTTTTTTTTTTTTACTTTGATTACAGAATAATCCGCACAGTGAAAATAATTTTTTTGCCAATGTGATATTTGCATATAACAGTGTAAACATTTATTTACACCTGTATAAATCCGCATATTTCAAACGTATTTTGCATCACCTCAAGGACGAAGAATTTCGATGAATTGAAATTTCTCAATTAACTTGAGACTCGAGAGAAGGAAGGATGAATATATACGAGGTTGAAGTCATCGTAACGGAACATTGGGGAAAAATCACTATCTTTTTATTTTTGCAATGATTTTTCAGGAATTAAGATTGCAACATATTATGTTTTATTTTATTACGGTTTACTCAATTTCAAACAGTTCCAAAATCGCGGAATAACGGTTTTTCCTCAGCATGAATTGTTTACGGTAAACGTTACTAACTTCAGTATAATGAATATATTGAACATTTCTTTTAGTAGAGAATTAAATCTTAATTAGTAACGTTCATGGTCAGAATTAAGTATCTATTGAACGAGATTTATACAGACGAACTTTGTATTCGTTACTCGTAATTTCTGATCAAACCAAGAGAATTTAGAAAATGACTTTACGGTTACTTGAGAAATTTCCACTTGACCTTATTAATTTGTACGAATAATTTTATCATCACAATTTCAACTGCGTGTTATTTCTAATTATTTTTTGCTTTATATATATATAAATAGATTTTCACTAAAACCGTGTCACAGATTTTATAATCTTGCATTGATTATTCTATCACTTGTATAAATAAATCGTATATGATATTTCTAACTTTGTTAAGTTTATTCGATTATTTGTGCTGCGTCGTGAATTAAATTATCTAGACGATAAAGTGTACAAAAGACCTTCGTGTGTTTCATCCGGTTATATTACCACGATAATTGACACGCAAGGTTGGCCATTTTTCTACCCCTATTTATATACAAAACGAAACGACGTCGAGACGCAGAATGAATCTAAAAAACATTCGTCAAATGTACGAATTACACGTTACAAGTGTAACTAAATATGTGTACAAAAATCTTTATCAAACGCGTGTTCTCATATTATTGTTGTTATTATGATTATTGTTATTATCGACCGTTATTTTGATTTTCATTATATAATCGAAAACTTGTCGCAAATCACAATATCGCGTCATTTTTTACCCCCCACGTATAATATAATAATCTTTCGGACCAGCGTTCTTGGAAAAAGTTTATCAATATCATCTGACCCGCGATTAAGGAACGAGTTTGTTTTCATTTATACGTCATGTGTTCATTGAAAGATGAATTCGCATTTCGGTGGAGTACAGGAGGGGATTTCATTCGAACGATTCTAATCCCCCCCCCCCCTCCCCCTACCCGCAAATTTTGCTGACAAAAATACGTTTGTAAAAAATAATTTTTTCGTTATTTTAGATTTTACATCCATTTCGATATAAAAAAAAAAAAATCACATGTACATGGAATGATTGCTTGCGTGTTTTGAAAATGAATAACGTATGATAAATGATTTATCTATTGTCGTAAAATTTTGCCAAAAGAAAATTTGATTCTTCTATTTTTCGCGATTGTAAAATTAATAAATAATGCTAAATAACAGTGCACTGGTAATAATATAATTATTAGTTGCATATAACTCGTATAAATACAAATATAAATATATGTGTATACACATATATATATATTTCATTAACCATCGCGCACTTTGACACCGAAGAACGCGACTGCGGGTCAGTGGGCGATTATTAATACATACACATATGTAAGTTGTAACGTTATAGATATCGATATATATATATATATATATGTATGCATGTAAATATTGCGCGCGCACTCTGTATAATAATATGCATGTTCACAACAAAATGATAGTATAAACTAAAAACGAAGATAATCGCGTTTACTTCGGTATGTATAAATACGACGATGAAATATAAGGAAAGGCAGATCGGTTTATAAATCGTAGAGTGAATCAAGTGAGCTGCACGATTTTCTTCGGGTTTCGATTTGCGGAATCGATCGTCGATACTTTGTAGACGAGTTTTTGGAATAGCAAAATCTACGGAAACATGATTAGTACGTGAATTTGTCGATTCAAAAAAAAAAGACAACATAGATTTCAATTAAGTATACCGATTATATTTCTCCAATAAAGCCGATATTTATAAATTAATCGTATTTTTTAAAGCGAGGACATTATGAATTGTTATGTAAATTTATTAAATTGTCTATCGTAGAAAATACTGTTTGGAGTACGATATACAAATCAGTGAGCTGAAAATATGTAGTGAAAAATTCGTAAAAATACTCTCTGACGATTATTTTATTTATATACTACGTGAAAAGAAATTCTTAAAAATTTGATCAAGCCTTTATGAACGAAGAAAGAAATTACGTCATTCTGCGATTGTAGACTAAGTGATTTTGATGGAGATTTTAACGAAATATGTCGTCCCATTTGCATTATAATATTTCGCAAAAAATACACTTTTTCGAATAATTCCTTCCATTATACAGTTTGATGTTTGACGATTGTAAGTTTATATTCGTATGTTGGTGGAATTTCTTGAATTTCGAACAAATCTACCAAAGGCGATTTCTTCAAAATAAACACGTATACGGAGCATTCCATGTCACCTCGAACCAATGATTTTTAATTTGCTTCAGGATTTTTTTTATACCATTCTCAGTATTAAAAAAAAGCACTTCTGAATTTTTCAATTTTTTTCCAACAACCGTTAGTTTCATTATGATTATTCAACCCTGAATCTTTTGTCGCAAGAATACAGAATTTTTGGTAATTTTTCGAGTATTTTCGAAACCTTCAAACATGGTGTTTTGCTTCTTCAAGATGTTGAAAGTGCTAAAAGAGCTCAAAAAAAAAAAAAACGCTTCATCACTGACCGATGTCAGAATAATCGGATTGAAAAATAATATTTTTGAGATTTAAAAAAATGCCATTATCGGATAGGTTTTAACAATCATAAAAAATTAACGGCTGTAGTAAAAAATGTGGAAAAAATTCAGGAGTATTATTTTCAGATCGGAGAATCGTACGAAAAATCCTGAAGCAAATCGTGAATGGTGATGGAAAGTCTGCATTGGTCGAGTTGACGTCTAACGTCCCATATAATATACACACAACTTGAGCTGGTCTAACATATTCATATGTAAACAAATAAATTGATGACGGTGACGTATGATAAAGCCGATGAGATGGTTCAAAGGTGGCGACGATATATATACGCGATGATTGAAGATAGAACACGTTGACAAATTTTTATGACATGTATATATATAGAGGCAATTTTACAAGTTAATTCGTAAGTGTGAATATTTTCTTCATCTGAATTATAAATCCGTGTTATCTCTGCGCACTGCATCAGTTGGTAAAATTATCTCTCATTAATAACAAACGATACGTTGCGCATCGTGCTGGATATTATTAAACGCACAAGACTTAAAATTTCGTATTGTATAAATGAAAAATTACTCGTTTAAATGCAGAACTGGAGGTCGATCTGGTCGAACAGATACCGCAGCTACGACGAATGTCAGCTACCGAACGAGCCAAGGAAAAGGAAGAGATAAACAGCGTGGTTTCCGGTAAAAACGTCCTCGTCACCGGAGGTGCCAACGGTCTAGGATCGGCTTTTGTAAAAGTCTTTTTGCAACACGATATAAACGTGAGTGTAACCGCTATTGAAAATTATTACAATTAATTAAGCAATTTTATACTCACGCTGATGAAAGATAATTATTGCAAAAGAAATATACCTAAATTGTGTGCGTGTAAATTTATACTTTAGAAGGTAACGATAATCGACGTCGACAACGTCAAGGGACAAGTGTCAGCGTCGGCGATAAACAAAACGGCCGGTTATGAAAAAGCTACTTACATTCGCGCAGACGTTACCAAACATGAAGAAATGATCGGTGAGTGATACGGACGTGTTGTTGTACACACTTATATTTATGTAACACGTCAGCTGATATACATGTATATGCATGTACAGATATTAGTATTTGTTGATAAATATTCGACGAAATTATTTGAGAAATCATAAAAGGGAGAATCAAATATTCATTTGTTACTCTAACTTTTTACGAATTATTCATCTCAGAGGTCAGCATCGATTTGATAAAAAAAAAAAAAAAGAACAATTTAACTCGTTCAATTGATCATTATGATTGACAGATGCGTTTAAAAAATCTTCCGAAGCCATGGACGGTATTGATATCGTTATAAACAACGCTGGTATTCTTGACGAGAGAAGATGGGAGAGGGAAATCGCTGTTAACATCGTAAGTTCGTTTCAAAAAATTATACCTGTATTAGTGCGTGGTAGAATGATAATGGAAAGAAAAAAAAAAAAGGAAAAAAAGAGATAAGCAGTAAATATACCTTATATAAATATCAAATAGACCAGAATTATGTCGAAGAAAAAATTAAAAATTATCGCATACGAATTATTGCGAAATTTTCTGTATTTTCTATTGAAAATATTCTTCCTTTCGCACAAGCTCTTATAAGAATAAATAATGGCGGATGAGGTATAATATATAAAATGAATCAACGAGAAGATTATATATATACAATATTATCTTGGCCAAAGTGCAGAGCAAATATAATGTAACAATATTATGCATAGCTGGCTGATTATTGAACTGGGAATGAGTTTAATGATCTCCCTCTCCTATCGTACATGTAGACAATATCATAGTCCGTGAGCCAACACGCGTGTAATAGGCGAATTTATTTTCGGCTCATTGTCAGGTTATAGTTATTGGCAAAGCCCGCTTGCCAAGTATACATACATATATAATGATGATAATGATACAACGGGTGTTAGTTGTATACCAAGACTCACAGAATTGTCGATAAAAAGTGTTTTCTCTATTTTTAATACACCGTATATTAAAAAATAGTGTTACTAAAAGGCGAAAGGAATATCAACAAGTGATAATTGACGATAAAATTAAGGATCATCGATTAATATCAAAGATTATTTACCATACTTGTTTTTTTAATCGCTATGACACGAAGAAATATGAACAATTTCTGCCGCCACGAAATTTACGTCAAAACATTGATGATCTTGTAGAATGGAAACGTTTCCTGCGCGCTTCTTGCCATCGAGCACATGGCAATGGACAAGGGTGGTCGTGGAGGTGTCTTGATAAACGTAGCACAGCATTGCAACAGCGAGACGAGTGCCCAGCTGCCAATATACACAGCTACCAAATGGGCGACCATCGGCTTCTCGAAGGCTCTGGAGGTGAGAGGAATTTGAGTGGTTTAACAATAAGTCTGCCTGAGCGATTTATTCGCGAATACAGTGCTCAATTTCCTTCCTTTCAGACTTCGCATCAGTTCGAGAAAAAGGGCATTCGCATCATAACTCTGTGTCCAGGACTCACAGAGACAGCTCTTACAATCGACGGTCCGAATAAGCTTCTTTCAAGGGTGATGAAGGCAGATTTTGTAAAAAATCTTGAACAGCTTCCGATACAAACGTGAGTTTTTCTAAACTACTCGTAATAATATCCGGTGGTTTCACTCTGATTGACTTTACCGATAATCGGGTCACTTAGCTGTCCGACGTTATCAATCGTTCTAGAAAAAGGTTTGCGTCCTGACTGAGTGTCGGTAACGGATCACTTAGTTATCCGACGTTATCAATCGTTCTAGAAAAAGGTTTGCGTCTTCGCTGAGTGTCGGTAAAATAATCTGTATCCACAACTTTCATTGCTTCTCTACCTTCCCCACCGAGCACGAAAGATTTTCTTATATCTGAGAGAAATAATTGGCAATCTTGCATTAATTCCTTCGTCGCAGACCGTTCGCTGTGGCAAAGGGCTTGATGACTATTATGTGTAGCGGCGAACACGGCAGCATTTGGGTAATAGAGAACGGAGCGCATCCTTACGAAGCCTGCATTCCTGAGCCGCAAGCCCTGCGTCGTACCTTCAAAGACAATTACGCGATGGATCAAGAGGTGCAGCACGTGAAGAAAAGGCTGGCGAGGGATAATCACGAGAATACACAGGCTCCGATTGGCCTGGCGACGTGTGGTTAGAAGCCGAAAAATAGGCGTTCCGTTTTCAAATTAATCAGGTATAACATTAAAAGTTTGTTACAATCTGCAGTTGTTTTTTTTTTTTTTTTTTTGGCCTGGAAAGATTGGCTATTTCTCGTTTTCTTCGCTTCACTTTTAATTTTACCGATACAAGTGAGAATACACTGCAAATCGAAATTTTACACGTTCACTGATAAGTATCGAATTTTAGATTTTACATTGTACGTACTGATAAAACATATTTCTAATAAGAGATGGAAAAATGCTCACTTTTGGGTATAAAACTGCAGCTTACGAAAGTGTTCAGTTGAAAAATTAGGCAGTATTATTGAATATTGCAATTTATTTTTATGACTGATTTTATAATTACCTATTTGAATAATTGGGAATGATGGAATTTCTCTGTCATCGCGTCTTTAGATAATTTTACCTACGATGTATACAAACTGATTCTAAGTCTGAAGTATAGATGCATAGAATATATCTGTTCACCCCTGTAATGTGTAACCGTACTAGAATTAAGTGTGTTCAATAAAAAATAAACTATTTTTATAAACGAATATTATAACTTTGTTGCGGGTTTTTCAACCCAAGTGCAAGTTTTTTTTATGAATTTGTATCGTATGTAACTTGGATAATATTTGTCGGATCGACGTGAAATTTTCTTCGCATATACTCGAATGTATGCAGGACATTACGAAAATGAAATAAAGAAAAATCGATTTTCCAAAAATCCCCTCAAGAGTTCTAACGGCCTGTTCAAGTACTTTGCGCGTCTGACCAGCACCTCGGTTCGACTACTGAGGGCGGCTTGCATCCCGATGCTCTTCACTGTTTCGAGTGCTGCACCCACGGAGCTGAGCTCAGCGATTAATATTCACAATCAGGTCGTTCCAGAGTTAGGCCTCGATAACATTGGCGAAATTTTAACGGTATTTTTTTCACACCGACGTTACATTTTCCGTACTGTTTTACAGCTTTGAGCTATACGGATGCGCGAACGCGCGGTTTCGGCGTTAATAATAAATTTTCACCGAAACGACGACGACCTTTTTTCAGAGTCTACATAATTTATCCGTTGCAGGTTATTCCGAAGTATCTTATGTCATAAAAACTATACGAGAAAAAGAAGGAGACACGGCTGCAGATCGTTAATCGCATAATTGTAATCGGACATCGAAAATTTGTTTCAGTTTCAGGTTTATAGTAGGTATTATTAGATAGTTTCATCTTGAGACTAAAATATTATTGAACACCCATCACGATGCTTGAAAACGTATTACGAGTGACTATTAATGTCTACTTTCATGATAATAGATAAAATCTTGCGGAGAATGATAAGCTGAACTAGTAATAAACAATTAGGATATAACAGCTGTAATGAAAAGATTCATATGTGAACGAGATTTTTTCCCGCACAAGATTATATAATAGAAACTGCGCTATTAAGAAATTTAAAAAAAAAAACAGAAAATTGGCTACCGCGTTGATCTTTCGCGTTAATTGGATTTTTTAAATTTTTTCTATAATGCAATGATTACTAGCGTGTACCCAATATACAATTTAATATAAAAACGTACCTATGCACCCTTAAAACAGCTTTACACCGAGAATAGTACGTAAAGAGTTACACGAATAATTATTTACGTTATTATTGCATGATTAAAAGAGTAAAAATTTAGCCATGGTTCTAAAACAACTATCTGCTATATACGGTGTTTTTTTTTTTTTCTTATTTTTTTCCATTGATTACAACTTATTTCACAAGACAATACATGGTCTAGATCTTATCGAAAATCGTACTGTTTCGCATCCAACTTTATCAAAAATTCGAATATCAATTTTTTAAAACATTCTTCGTTCAATCACGAGCCATATTCACCTACTAGGAGATAATATTTGTTTTTTCGATTTCACACAAAGCTATCATAAGCTATCCCGACCACCGCGAGGATATTTTTTCCAAGGAATTTCGAAAAACCAGTTTCCAACGGTTGAATTTTCAAAATTTTCCGATGAAACCTCTCTCAAACATTATATCGTTACGTGCTTAAACTTTGAATAAAATAATTAATTTATTATACACACATGTATGAAAAAAATTTTTAAATCCATTAAAAAATATTTTTTCGTTACTCTCAAAATTCAATAGGTATACAATTGTACGTACACGAAATTGACTTTTTCAACGTATTTAACTCTTTGTAACTTATTCGAAACCGGTGTACGGCCACCGATATAAATAATCCAAGTACTTACTACGTATGTCGGAAATGTATATACCTGTACCGTCCCTACATACCTTCCACATAAACGCAACCCCCATACATTCATATACAATCTACACACATTATACAGGTTCAACCTGGTTACGTGTCAGAGACCGGTGTTACAGCCGGGCATCCGCCCTGCACCGCGAACCATTTAGAACGAGTGCTTTTTCCGTAATCGCGTACTTTCACCTCCTACCCCCTCCATAAACCCCCCACCCCCTTCGAACCTTCTTCGCGATCCGACGGACTCACCCTTGTCCCGAAAGGCTCCGCCCTATTTTCGCCGAGCTGCTTGTGCGTGTGTGTGTGTGTGTGTGTGTGTTTGCGCACGTATAACAGCAAGCGTGTAAGCGTGTTCAAGTTTTGCGTATACATATCATAGGTATACATGTATACCTATATACATATAGATATATTCGGGATGAGAATCGCGTCGAGCTTTCGGCTTCCTGCCGTAATACGTTCCGTACTGCTGCACCCTGCGAGGTCCGGGGTCGCTAAAAATTGGGGCGTGGTGGGGACTCGAGACACGGAAAACAACCACACACACACACACACACGCACACACACAAGCACACATCTTCACGTACCAACGCGTACCCGATTCTGCACGCACACGCGTGCGCGAAACTCGTGACGTGCGATTGCGGCGCGGTACCGCGGAGCTTTTACTCGTCGAGGACGTTTAACCGTTGGCGAGGTTATTTTTGTAACTCGTTCACCGCCAGGTGTACGAATAAATGTATCCTATGCGTACGACGTGCGTGTATAGATGTAACGTATAACTATACGTAACGTGTACCGTTAAGCCCTCATTTTTTCTTGCACTGTATCGTATAAAGCAACCCTGAATCCAGGCATAGCTGCAAGCTGCATCAACGATGAATCGTCTACGCAAAGTTAGTGACGTAATTCCTTTGTCCGATTGCACGAGGCAGGAACTGAAGGGGCTGCAGGGGAGAAAAGAAGCCGGGGGTAGGAACCTGAAGTGGTTCGTTTGAATAGTTTAAGCCGCGTTCGTTCGGACAAGCTTTTTGCGAAACTGCCCAGCTGCCTGTAGAAATTTCACAGTCACGGCGGGATGCTCAGCTTTCCATGTAAAAAATTTCCATGTCGTAGACTTGTCGTAGTTTATTTACAACCTCAAGTGATCTTCGTTACTTACCGTGTAATACCGAAAGGCCCCCCGAGTATCAAGTTTCGGCTAGAATCATAGAATTTTTATCGATCTTTATCGATTTTAAATCCGTCATCTTGGATCCGACATCTTGGATTTAGAAATGATCAAATTCTGAACACAGACTCGTGATCAGTTAGTCCCGAAAATCTCAGAAGATTGAGGCAAAAATATTAAGTTGACAAACGTGTGACTGAATCCCTGCTAAAAATGTTGACGCGCGCGAATGATAATGTGATTTGAAATAATTCAGCTTGTAATTTAATACATGCTTTACTTTGTAGATTTACTAAAATACATAAGAAATCAGGTAATAAATTATAAACACACGAATCATCGGACACGCTTCATGAAAAATCTTTTTCAAGTATCGTATTCGACGATTCGTGCTTTTGTAATAGTTTTATTACGCGATTTTTCTCAAACTATATTTCATCGAGTATTTAAAAGATAAGCGACACGGTGATTTTTTTCAAAAAATTTCACGATTCAAATGGTGAAAATTTTCAGCCACAGGGATGGGATAGACGAGAGCGTAGGAGGTGCTTGCAGGGTGTCGCCGCGGGCTGCGCTTGAGCCGGTGAGCTTGCAAGCTCCGGCAACTCGCGACTAGCTCAGCGATACGTTCGGCAGTCGTCGGCGGCCAGCCGCGAACCGACGTAGCGTGACGTGATAGTCGAACGCGTGTGGTTATAGGTATAGAGCGAAGGTGTGGTGGTCGTCGGTACTCGTTCCGAAATCAATGTAGGTATTACCTAAATCGCGAGGCTGCAAGCTCTCGAGCTTTGCGGTCCTAGGGCCTTTGAACCTTGCGGATTGTTTACTCGCGGAGGGATTACTTTTCGCACAAAGAGACAACCTCGCCTTCCTCGCTCTCCATGAATCAATCCGTGGCTACGTCTTCGTTAAAATTCGCTCCTCGGAATCGCGGCTTCCAAACGACTCGCGTCAAGAGCATCGCAAAAAGCACACGCAAGCGCGGATATCCCCCTCACACTGGCTAACACACACGGCTGCAACGTATAATCGTGTTTAGGTACATACCTCAAATATTTACATCCACATCGCGGCTTGTAAATACATTGTTGATGTAACAATGTTACTACGTGCACGCACAACGGGCGTGGATTACAGAGTGACTCGTGTCACCTGCAACGTACACCTTGCGTTAATTCCAAGTACGTGGTACGTTATCTGCGGTGTTGTGTCTGCACGCAGGTAGAATAATACTCGATCGGATACTCCGGTACGTAATCTGTATAGATTACATTGTCGTATTTACAGACGAGTGTGTTTTGATAAACCGAAAATTGACAGGGTGGAAATAAGTCTCTGTGTTGTACGGAAATAATATCATTTAAAATCTTTCTTCTTTTCTTTTTATTTTATTCTTTCGTTCCGAACAATTATGCCCTTTCAAACGATTATACCGAGATATATTTTCGATGGCGAAACGATTTAGATTTGGGAAAGTGATCGACGATGATAATGATGTGCTCGTGTTATTTTATACCTGCGGCAATGCCTCGAATTAAGAATATTCAGGGATGTAAAGGGGTCAATTCCCCCCCTCCATCCCCCATCCCCACCCTCACCCCCATCTACGTATATGTTCGAAAATAGTTTTATTCTAAATAGAAAATAGATCGTGTTGCGCCGAGGGGCTGTGCAGAAATTGTCTGGGGTCTCGATATGAGATTCGCTCATGCGATTGATAATAATCATCAGTCAGAAGCAGAAGCAGGAGGGACGATTTAACTCGGCCTGCGGACAGCAAGTATAATGATTAATTCACGATCGAAACGATTGATATAATTTGAAGGATAATTCATCGCCGAGTGAATAATAACACAAGGGAAAAGTGATCGTACAATATTTCGAGTATGCGAATCTGTGGATGAAGATTCGTGTGTGAAATAATACCAGGCTTAAAGGTGATAAATGATAATAATGTTACAAAAGTGTAACGCTCGTAAAAAAAACAAAAGATTCGTGCTACGCTTCGCAATTATTATTCACGTATTATAAACAGACGAGCATTAAACAGAGAGAATAAATTAGTGACGAACGTGAATGATTTCTCGTCAAGTATCATAAATTGCGGCTGAAGAAAAAAAAAAAAAAAAAAAAAAATGACGATAAAAACAACGATCCGGAGATCCGTAAGTAAATAAATAAATAATACGAAAAAAATTTTCACCACGTATAAAAAACATATTACACGTCTGGCACTTCAGCGATCGAATAAACGCGAAATTATTTCCAAGTCTGATACTTGGATCTGGATGTGTAACATACCTATAATACAAGCTCTACTTCGTGCAAGTAGTAGAGGACCGTAGACAGCCAGCCGTAAATGCTGGCGTAGTAAAAGTTAAACCGGGAAACTTTTGACCCTGGCGAAATGGCATCGACGCGACCCCGCCGCAAGCTTGGACGGATCGAAAGCTATTCGTTTCTTTTTTTTTTTTTAAAAGGTCAGAATCGTGTGCTCGCAAGCTCCGCACGTGCCAAATTATTCGTTTCTTCTTCCAAGGCATCGTATATTCCGATCGGACATTGTTACGTACGCACCTGTTACTAACGTAGTTACAGACTGTATTTTTTCTCTTGATGGAAAACTATTCGTCAAACTAGATACCTTTTTTTTTTTAAAGAAAAATTCGTTGCTCCAGCCGCACTACAGATCAATAAAATTAATTTATCTACAAAGAATATAACTTGAGAAAAATTTTCTGCATCGACGTATGTTAAGTCAAAAGTATTCTAGACGTGATATTGAACAATAAGACAGGAGTAGAGTGAAACATACGACACTGATGTTAACCTAGTTTTCGTTGTTCGAATAACTGAGTAAAGAAAAAGTAAGAGAAAAAATAGAAAAAACACTTCACAGGGCCCTGTTTAAATTTCCGACTATGCGAATGATGCGATTACGTATTTCAGGTGACTATTGGGTCAGGGAGTTTGGAAAAATGGAAGACTCGAGTGACGGATTCGGTGCATTAGGAGTATCGAGTAAAGAATGCGCGCACATAAGTTATCCGAGTATAATCCACGGCAAAGAGGACTGCAGCGATACACCTGCTACGAGCCAATAACTTGCAGTGATGTTATAGTCGAGGTCGCGACGCCGATTTTGAAGGCGCGGCCTGGTTTGCGCGCTAAGAGATGAGCGATCTACAGGCGACACTCGAGTTCTCCCTCGAACTGTGCAAATTCTACAATGTCGATCTGTTCCAGCGTGGGTGAGCAAAAATTTTATCACTCTCTTTGTTTCACCATGCGAAAGAGAAAACGCGAGGAGAGAAGGAGAGAGACGAGAGAGCGAAGTTGGTAAAGTTAATGCAACGATTCGTCTCAAATTGAGTAGGTTATATATTCTTAAGTAAAAGGCAAAATGTATTCAGATTTTGGAAATTAGACTGTTTTAAAGTCGTTGTAAATTTTCTACAACAATGATTTCAGTTTCGATGTATCGTCAGATTAACTTTACTAACTTCAGTATGGTGAGAAAATAAGTCATCGTTCCACTTTACCATCTTTGTTACGTCAGGTACTACCAGATACGAACTGCTTTGAGAGTATCGCCCAAGCTTCCGGTCAAAGTCGAAGTGAACCAATTGCGTAACCGTGAGTTTCGAGGATTTCATATTTGATAAAGTTTCGATTCTTGCCTTAATGAATTTAATTTCCCTTCTCGCCCCGACAGATTCCCTCGAAGAGCCGGGTACCAGCAAGAGATTCCAGATTCTTTACCGCAACGAAGAAGTGACACTGGGTACTTCGGTATTGTTCCGGGCACACGTGCTCGTCCATAGTCACAGAATCGAGGAAACTCTTTCTCGGACACATTTCAATCTTGGTATTGAGTTATGGTTCAGCGAGCCGACTCAACCTGGCAATATGACTTGCGTCTCGTCGAGGCATGTGGATATGTATTATATATATATGCTCGCATGTACGTTAGGGTGGTTCATTTTTGACCATTCTTTTTTTTTTTTAATCTACCAGTCGAAAAATTTGAGACCAATACTGAGGGGAAAAAAAACAATTGTAAAACTTGCAGGAAATAGATGTACACGTAAAAATAAATAAATAATATTACGCTAATTGGTAAGCGATCTCTAAATATTCTCCTACCTCCTCCAGGTTTTACGACAATTCTTTTTGTCACAAATTTTTCGAGTGTGAAGTTGGAGAAATGAGAAAAAAAGTTAAAGTATGAACGACCATCGTTAAGTGCTTTCTAACTCGTTACTCGTTGAACTGGGCATTGCGGTTTAAAATGAGTTTAGCGAATAGTTCCAAGTTCTCCGATGCACCTCTATAACCGTTATAACACGTTGATAATTCACTGGTTCACCTTCTATTTCCATCTATGTACTTTCAGAGCTCTGCAGCTGAACTTTACACCAACAAAAGGACTTCACTACCACCTGCCCGTACTCTTTGATTATTTTCATCTCGCAGCGGTTTCCATAACCATTCACGTATGCCTCGTTGCTCTGCACCAGCCCTACATAAAGTTAGTATCGGTGATATTATGACTGATAAAAAAAAAAACAAAAAAACTTTTCAATCATTAACTATCAGAAATTTGTCGAAACCTTAACAGACAGTGAATTTATAAATTATATTATAAAGTTTATCGTGTAAAATTTTATTGTTTTCATCGCTGAAAATTTCCCCCGCAGAAAAAGCATCCTCCATTACGTACAGAGTTGGTAAGCCTTTTTTAACAACGCTTGAAGACTGCAAATATCGAAACATTCTGATACTTCATTGAATGATTTGTTCATTTCAGCGCTCCACGTGGCGGAAAACCTTGGCTGCAGTTCAAGCAAACGACCGGAAGCGAAGAGAGCAAAATTTTGTTCGGAAATATCGTGAGTTTTTAATCAATACCTTGTTGTCTCGTGGAAATTGCCAGTCGCTAAATTTCCCCATCGACGTTGACAGGAACACACCACAAGATGCGTCGGTTCGGCGACGAGAATACACCATGCTCAACTGGTGCAACAGGAAGTAATACGCCTCCTCCTGACAGCCCGAGAATCACTGTTAGTCGAAATGGCAGATCTCGCTCGTCTTCTTCCTTCCTGGCAGCAAAGAGCTCTCGAATTAGCTCAAAATACTCACAAAGAAATCACCAAGGTTCAAACTGTCGAATTTTTTACCACATGACTTTGGTTTTTCCCGAGAGGTGAAATCACCCGTGAAATCTGGTGTACATTTTTCCGAAAATCTTGTGAAATCACTTGAAGTCTTCCAAAACCATCTGAAATTTCTTGAAATATTTTGAAATACGTTGAAATCAGGCGTACATCAAATCAATGAGTGATTAACCCATCGGTTTTCCCAAAAGATAAAATCACCGACAATTGCGAATCCACTTATGACGTTCCGTTACTACTCGTCGAGAATAGTCTGAAAGCAATAATGCAAGTTAATAATTTTCGATTTTACCTCTTCGTAATAATCAGCTTTTCATAACACATTTTCAGATGATGACGACGGAAGAAGCGGACATAGCGCAGCTTTGTGCTCAAAATATCGTATTGTGGCAGCATTTCCTTGAGGCATTCTCGGGCCGCCAGGCCGTCCACGAACATTTGGCTCACATCCACCATCAGTTAAGAGTATGTTAATTACGCTGGATCCTTGATGCCGTTCGTAAAAAAGAAAATAATGACCATTTGACAAAAGAGATTTTTTTTCACCGATTCTTACCTTACATTCGTGATACATTAGAAAAATTTTTCTACTCGTCGATATCAGTTTATCTTAGAGGAACCTGAATGATTCACTAAAATTTAGGTGAACAGATTCGCAGAAGGTTTTTTCGTATTGGGAAATCCCCGAACGTCCGCAGCTGGCTGCTACGACGCCAATTACCAATCGTACCAAGCAGTTAGCGAGGCAGCTCGCAGGTCTCGTTACCTCGCAGCTCTGCCTCCACTCCCAGTTCACTGTCTCGAATTGGACGGAGATTTTCACTCTCTTCCTCTGATTTTCGAGGACCAGTACGCCGACATGCAGCACAGACATCGGAACAGCGGTGCGTAAAGCCAAGATATGACTTGTCCAACCTTGTTCCTTCTTTCTACCAAATAGGCGTGTAACAATCTATCCAATCGTTCCTCAGTTCCAAGCATGGACGACTGTAGCTGTGGGATCGCAGCTATACTCGAGAAACGTACGACGGATGTTTGGTCACCGAGAAGCGAGAGCGTCGCTCAATCAAACATGGGATCGGTGCATGGGAGGGTGGTTTTGGCACCATCTACACTTCCTGCCAGGCACAGCAAGTCCCTTGATCAACTGGGCCCTGAAGTAATACCGCCGCAGATACCGACGCCTTCCAAAACCCTTCCAAGATCCGCTTCGACCCAGCTGATACCTCGACACAGGGCTCCGTTCCACAACGGTACGCTTCCAGCCACTGTTCCAAGCTCCAGAAGCAGACATCCATCGAGCACTCACTACAGTGGTCTCTTCTTTCCATCCTCGAGACAACAGGCGTGCTCAGCGCCAAATCCATCCCTAGGAATATCCCCAATAGCTACTTTACCCAGGGCTAAATCCACCCAGATTCTTGCTCCGCACAGGCAGCAGCACCAACAACAGCAGCAGCAGCATCAGCATAGCCATGGTGAATGAGAAAGATAACTAATTCCAGAGTTTAGTTTTTTGACAAGTATTTTATCATCCGTTTGATTTTCGTTCGATGTTTGTGTTCCAGGACAGCGACACGGAACGTCGGTTAATTCGAACGTGGATTCGAATTCGATTACATCCCTGCTGGCAGCCATGTTCCCAGAACTTCCGTTGAATGGATATTTTCCTGGCTATCGTCCGTCGTCTGCAGCCAATGAGCACGTTTCATCGAGAGGTTTTTATCACACGATTCCGGCTAACCCAAGCATGGGATCTCGGAATATGACTCAGCTGACTGACCGTCTCGGTTCGGACAAACTGACCAAGTCTTCGCCCCGGACGTTCAAGGACAAAGACGGGAAGTCGCGTTCTCCGGAAAATCGGAAGGGCTGTGGTGCCAACAGGGGAACGGAATCGCGAAATATTTATGGCACGGCTTATCAACCATTGATAAACAAACCGTTAGGTCTTTCTGCGAACAAGTTAGACGTTAAAATAGACGTCGACGATAAAGCTAGGTCAAGACTGTCCTATAGCGAGACTTTGGATCGCACACCTAGGGAAAAAAAGCTCAATCAAGAGTATAGTAAATATAATACGAACAGCCTTCAGTTTTGGAGACCTCACGCCAACGGCAGGTCAAATTACTCGGCGTCGAAACGTGTCAATCCTGGTGCAGGTGATATTGCAGCGAACAATTTTACACGAACTTTGGGTGATTTTACCCAAGAAGATTCCGCGAGAAGGTCGAATTTGAATGGTAGAAGTATCGACGATGTTTATTCACCGTTTCCTGGCTCTCTTGGTCGGCAAACTAGAATCAGAGAGATGACGCTACGGCCTCAACATCAGCAGCAGGAAATTATTACTAACGATCATAGACTGCATCAGACATGCCTTAATAACAAAACTGTAGATAAATTATCGGACGAATTGATTGTACAGCAAGGAATTGATCGGAATAATTACGAGCAAAGGGATTGTCATACGGATAACAGAACGTCGAAGAGTACGAAACCTGTGAGAAGCGGGGGTCGAAAACCACGCTATGAGATACCCTTAAACATGGAATCCCCTGTGTGTAAACAGCGTGAGGAAAATACGAGGCGGCCGCATTCCGCGCCGGCTGTGGAAGCGGAAAATTTGGAAAACGGGAGAAAGTGTGGGCACAACAGAGCCAGAAAGCCCGCGCCCTTACCGTACGGCCATAAACACCGACAACTTCCTAGTTCCAACGGTAGTTCAAACGTCTGCGAGGTTGAGAACAACAACACTATAATACTGAGAGTTGAACCGAATAAAAAATCGCAATCGGAAAGTTTGACGATGAACAATGAAAGTAAGAAAAAAAATCCATCCAGTATAGATCCTATGTCTACGACTAAATCAACGACTCGGCTTAGATGCGCCAGCGTTCCGATCGACGACAAGAAAGTTGTCGTGCCCAGAAGTGCCATATCTTTACCCTGCATGCCGATTAACGATGGCAGAGATATTTTCGAGGCTAGTTTTCCGGTTATTTCAAGTCTTCTGAGCAGTCCACCCTCTACGAGACCAAGCAGTCTCACTATCAGTTCTAGTTCCAGCAATTTGACGTCGGAGTGTTCGGGATGGGTCAGCAGCGGAGATACCTCGAGTTCCGAGAACCAGACCCTTAAGTTCTCGGGTCAGGCGCTGAGGCAAAAGCTGACTAAGATTGCCGGAAAGACGAAACCTGAGACCGATTCATCCGAGGCGCAGGATAACGGGGAACATTCGTACGAGGAGGTCAGACTCCCGCCGCCAAAAATGTTCCAGGACGAGCCTCCGCCTCCGGAGGAATTCCAGGATCCACCTGCGCCCATTGATAATCCCATATACCACGTTTACGAGACGGTGAAAAGCGTTACGTCCAATCAAAAACAGTGCAAAACAGCACCTTGCAGCCCACAGCGGAGCAGAATTAAAGACAGGGACAACAGTTATGTCGGTCGGGACGTCTGCTTCGACTGTTATCAGGAGGGTAAAGAACTGCTGCAATCGACGCAGGACAACGTCGTAAACTTCAACAAATGCAAAGAGGAATTTAAACAGCAGATGGGATTTTCGGGGAAAATATACAGGTACGAAGTGTTTAAATTTTTCATTCGTTTGGCGAATACTTTTTTGGGTTTATGTGCAGTTATTGACCCGATTAACAATCCAAGTAGATGTAGTTCGTTAGACGTCGGCCAGAAAAGAGATTACAATTTTAATTTTGACTCAGTGTTTCTTCGCTTTGTTTCTTGTATCATCGTTACTTACACAATACGTGTATATATGTACAACGATCAAGACATTCGTTTCAATATTCAGAAACACCATTTTGTGACGGGGTTAAAATTCCGAATTTGAAAAGTTCCGAAGGCGCCAAATTACGATTTTTTTCCTGGTGAAACTTCAAGTGAAAAAATCAAATGGTTTCGAAACATCGAAATTCCGAATATTTTCAATTCCGTGAATTTTTGGTTTTCGTGTTTTATACTTAAAATATTTTTACGTTAGGAATCCTGGTCATTCCGATTTTCGGTTTCTCTCATTTTTTACACCCACTCGTCGAGTAAACTACGCTGCGTGAGTATATTTTAATTTTCGGAATTCGACTCTATCGAAACTTTATTTTTCGGAACTTTGAGCCGTCAGCTTTCCGAACGTTCGAAACTTTGGCGCGTCTTCAAAGTTCGATTTCTTTACTTCAAGTCTCTGCACCAAATAATTCGGAATTAGGCGCTTTCGCGACTTTTCAAATTCGGAACTTCATCCCCGCCCGACCATCTACTCGTTCGCCCCGTCTCTTTGGTTCCGTATTTTCGTCTTTTCGTTCAATTTAAGTTCATTTTCTTTTCATTTCCCGGCCCTATAGAGAGAAAAATGGCCCTCCAACACGGTGGCATAAACGCGCCCATTCCCTCGGCAATGGCGAACTCCCGACCCTACCGCCTCTGCACCCTCTAAGATCCAATGTGCCTCTTAGTGACTACCCTACGCTGGCCTCGACACTGCCGTACTTCCACATCAGCGACGAGTATCGCCTCTTCTCGCCGGAAGGTGTTCACCTTATAATATGTGTTCATGGTCTCGATGGCAACGCCGCCGACCTCAGGCTGGTCAAGACTTATCTTGAGTTGGGCCTTACCGGAGCTCACCTCGACTTTCTCATGTCGGAAAGGAACCAGGTACTCACCGATATCTTTCACGACTCGATTGACGCGGTGTTGATTTGAATCAATGGTCGTGTAATCTTCTCTTGATACTTCTCACAGGGTGACACCTTCTCAGACTTTGACACAATGACTGACAGACTGGTATCGGAGATCCTTCATCACATTGAATCCTCGGGACTGAATCCATCCAAAGTTAGTTTCATCGGTCATTCTCTGGGGACCATTATCATTCGAAGCGCTCTAACCAGGCCCCAGCTTCGCCCCCTTTTGTCACGACTCCACACGTTTCTCAGTCTGAGCGGACCTCATCTCGGCACACTTTACAATACAAGCGGCCTAGTAAACGCTGGTTAGTATCAGAATCTGACTTAAGGGCGGGGTTAAAACTTGGACGATCTAAAATCATACCTATCTTTAAGAGTTTTTTTTTTTTTTTTTACAGAAAACGAAAATACTCGGAGCAATTTCAGTCAGAGGGTTTTATTATTTAGTTTCAAGAACATTCTAAAATATTTTCATTCAAATTGATAACAAAACGAACTCGAGGGCTTATATTCTTGAAACTGTAAATAATAAAGCCATGAAACTCAGATTGCTCCAAGTGTTTTCATTCTCGTTGGAAAAAAAAAAATTCCTAAAAACAGATATGATTTCAGACCGTCAAAGCTGTACTCCACCCTTAAGCGAACATTGAAAATCGTTAAAAAAAAAAAAAAAATAACACAACCATCCGTTTCATCTTCGTTCTCGAAACAGGTATGTGGTTCATGCAGAAATGGAAGAAGTCAGGATCGCTTTTACAGCTTGCGATGAAGGACGCCGTAGACGTGCGAAATTCTTTCATGTTTCGTTTGAGCCAGCGAAGCAACCTGCAGTTATTCAGACACGTATTGCTGTGCGGTAGTGCCCAGGATCGTTACGTCCCTCTGCATTCGGCTCGTATAGAGCTTTGCAAAGCAGCCATAAGGGATCCAACGGATCAAGGTAAGCGCGTCTCACAGTTCGCAACGAATCTCTGGATAAAATTGATAAATCATCTCTGGCATTGGTGTACAACGTTAAGAATTATATTTACCCTCCGATAGGCGCTGCGTATCGTGAAATGGTTCACAACATATTGTACCCAGTGATGTCTACGCTTGACGTAAGTCTAGTAAGGTACGACGTTCATCACGCTTTGCCTCCGACCGCTAACGCTTTGATAGGAAGAGCAGCTCACATCGCAGTTCTCGACTCGGAATTGTTTATTGAAAAGTTTTTACTAGTCGCCGGATTAAAGTACTTTAGATAAAGAATCCGGTCTCTTAGCTACGAAAAGGAATAAATTTAGAATGAAAGGAAAAATGAGAACAACGCATTTTTCACTTTAGGTTTTTAACATTATTACCGATAATTCCGGTAATGGCCATACGCGAGATCCTCGAGCAAACGAGATAATTTGATATTATTATTGTTATTATTATTATTATTATTATTATTATTATTAGGGTATTAAATATAAATGTATGGACTTTTTTTTTCCCAAATACGTCTAATATTCCGCGATCATAGATGAATTACGTGGTAGGTACGTAATGTATGTATAATTATGTATACATGTATTCGGAGCTGGGATTGAATATTAACGATGGGATATGTAACTACTAACAGTCACTGAGACCAATACGATGATGGTACATTATATGACTGAACACTAAAATACTAAGTCTCCACATTGATGCCTGAAAATAATAATTAAAATATTATTTATAAAGACGGTAGAGAGAGAAAAAAAAAAAAAAAAATATGAAAAAAAGGAAAACGAAATCGAAGAAAAATATAGAAATAATATGAGAAAACGACGAGTCTGTACATATAAATGATCGTGCTAAATATGTATAATTAGGGTAATGATGAGAACCTAATTTTTGTTTAAAAAAACGAAAGGAACAGAAAAAAAAAACACATCGGACCGGCTATAAATACCCTGGTAATCCATAATTACACGTAAATACACAAACGTGGTATATAGTCACCGAACATTGTTTCCTTATGTATAGTGATATTATAAAATTATATCATAGGATCGTCATTGGATATTTAGAATTTTATATGTACATACAATTTTTCGCCCGTAGATGATTAAGTGAGGAAGAGAGGCGAAGAAAAATTTCACGCGAAAGAGGAGAAAAAAATAAATAAAAATTTAGTCGATATACACATACGTGTATGTATACGTATATGTATACATATATGTATGTATGATATATGTGTGTATGGAGGTTTAAATCCAAAAGTAGTTGACCGGTGAAGTGACCTCTTTCAATCATTTTTCAAAATGTTCAACACGACGAAGTCTCCGTAAGAAATTTTTTTAACTTTAGTCGTCTTTACATGAATTGCCTAATTAGAAGAAAAAAAATATATACTTTTTTATAGAAATTTATTAGCCGAAACTTCTTTATTTTTACTTGATTGGATTTTTCAAATTTAGAAAGAAAAAAAAACATTGAAAGGGGATTATTTCACATCCACTTAAGTATTCTCGGATCTAATCACGTCATACAAAATAAATATAACGATGATGATCATTGCCTAACGATAAAGACAATTGAATTTAATTTCATAGTGTTGAATTTAAAACATGTGTCAATTAACGTCTTTATATATTTATTTACATTTTAACTTTGCTCAGGAATTGCATAAAGTATATGTATGTAAATGTATAATATTATTTCGCTGATCGCCCTATATTATTACATGATATATTATTCATTGTTAAAACAGCCGTCCACTTTTCGCCCATTTATTTATTTAATTCTACACGAATATATGTGAGTGTGAGTGCGTGTGTGTATGTACGCGAGTATGGACGAGCGCGTGTGTGTGAGTGTGTAAAATATATGTATGTTTACACCGTACATACGATGCATATTTTCAACGCACCGCGTGTCTTTTCTGCCAAAAGTGTAATAACGATAATCGGCGAGGACACTGTGAAAATGAAATTTTTAACAATTAAACGTTAAACGTTAATGGACGAAGATTGTTTTTAAGCAACAGCTAGTTCGAGGGCTTATATCGTGGAGAAGTGAAATAAAAGAAAAGAAAATAACGCTAAATTATACCACCAACAATATTTTTGTTTTTCGACGCTCATTACTCTTTACTTTACACAATATGCGATAATGATGATAATATGCAATCAATATCTGTAATTTTTGGTTAAGCTAAGAATTTTAGTAAATAGATGGATGGCGCTGACGGTGAGACATAAAATATGCGACGAAATGCTCAATTTTTTTTTTTTTTCTTATTCCCCTCGTCAACTGTATTTTTTTCTTTCCATATCGTAGCTCGGTTTTCACCGTTTTACCCTCCCAGAAGCGTGGTGTGACTGCATACACGGAAATTTACAGTGACAACGCGCAAAGGAGTCAAAGAAAGTTTTAGAAAAAAAAAAAGGGATGAAAAAATTATTATTAGTAGCACCATGGCCATTTTATAAAATTGTGGAAGTAAATTACAAAAAAAAAATAAATAAATAAATTAATGGAGGATACATCGTTTCTTTCTCCAATCACCATTACCTGATTCATTGATATTACGTTTATTGATGCTGTCACACGATTTTTTTTTTTTTGCATGTAATTGAAAATTCATTATTCATTTTAAAAAAAAACTCACGGAATTAACGCTTTGCTATCAATTTTCGACAGTTAATAGCATTGCGCAATATGTAAATTGCGTACGTATTTTTATGTCGAAAAAAAGAAACAGATTCAGCACAAGATACAAAATATTACGTTTGGAAATTTTTGAAAGCATTATTTAGTATCGACGTTTTTTGTGAGCCTCATTTTTCAATTACTATTGTATCATACGAAGATTTGAATACACAAAACAATATATAAAAATAAAAAAACAATTCAAAAAGCAAACTGTTACTCGGCAATGTGCCAAAATTACCTTCTCCTTATACTCGTATAAACATACATTCATTCTAAAGATGTCGATTGCAATCTTTCCAAACGATGTATGTAAAAATACAATCCATCATGCGCAGACACCGAAACACTGTATAAGAATAATTGTATTCAAATATCGGACGATTTTAATATACAAAGCAAATATATCTCATTTGGCGTAGCTACATGATTATACAATATTTCTGTACAAAATTTAATACACACGTACAGGACACACGCGCTATAATTATATATAACAATATATGTATTTAATAATATAGGTTTGAAAATTTTCCCGGTTCATTTTTTACGTTCGTTGTTGTCGTTTTTTTTTTTTTTTTTTTTCATCTTTCTGGAAATAGAATTATTCCGAATGCGGATAATGTTTTATTTATCAAATAAGATATATCGCACGTCGTTCCACTTCAATAATAACAATACACAAGCGTTTCATTAATAATCCCTATTATTATATACGTTATATCCACAACAATAATTAAAAACTCTTCTTTTTAAATCATTATATTAAAACACTTCGACATTTAAAATCTAGACGTATTAAAATCATTCTCGTCTCTCCTTTATATGTATAATGTATGACCGACCAGGTTAATATATATATATATACATATATATATCACGATAAAATTTGCAAATCAACTATATATAATTTTTCGCCACGATTCTACCTTGCATTTTGATACATGCGCGATTTGCCATCCCGTTTTTAATTTTTTTTCCGTTTCCCTTCTTTAAAATCGTCGTTTCTTTTCAATTTTCTTGCAACTACGGTTCGAAATGTACGCGGCAGTCGTTCGGTTTAATCTACTTCCTGAGCGAGATCCAAAGGATCATCTTCTTGGAGCATCTCCTCCTGCAAATCGTCTGCGAGAATTAGAGCGCCACCTTCCGCTATTCCGTCAATTGCTCCGTCGATAATCAAGCGCCCTGGAGGACCGGGCATGAAACCGGCTTCTTGATCGCCTGGCACCGCCGGATACCTTTCCCCGGGTCCTTCACCCCCTTGGTCAGGTTTCACAGGATTCTTTGCCATCGCCTGACCTGGTTTCGCGAACAAACTCAGGACGGTTAAAAATCCACTCTCAGCTTTTCCGATTTTTTATCTCAAGTTAAGGGGTTATATCTTGGAGTTTTTTTTTTGAATCTCATTCTCGTAAGGGTACATACATTCAAGTATATGCATAGAAAATTTCAGTGCTACCCCAATACGTATATAAATTTTTATAATAATAAATTGAAACGTGTATATGTGAAAAATGGTTTTTTTTTAATAGATAATAACCCCTTAAACGAAACGAAAAAAAAAGAACGAAGCTATCGACGAATTTTCTATCCAATCGCCGACCTTGTCCTAGGTTTCGAGCCTTGCTCAGGTACGAATATTCCCGGGCATTCACAAGACCGGCGATCACGCAGGCGCTCAAAGCACTTCGATTCAAATTCATCGGCGAAGCGTCGTACCATTCGTTGCTCTCAGAGTCGTAACACTCGACGTAAGCGATCGTCGTTGATCCTGAAATGGCACCTGCTTGCTTATTTCGAATGTTTATAAAATTACCAACTCCTTTCATCGGGATAAAAATCATGAAAACACTTCGAGGAGCGAATGTCGAATGATGACGATGATGATGATTTTACGCGATAAGCCTTGCAATGATTTACCATTAAAACCGCCGATGACGAATATCATGTCGTCAAGAATAACCGTGGCGAAGTTGCTTCGCGGACTGAACATCTCCGTCACTTCGTGCCAATCTGACGAATGATTTGGATTGTATCGTTCGCCTGCCAGGAGCACAACAACCACACGTTTATCAGAATATCAGAAATATCTCCAGTGTTTCTCGGTAGTTTAGAATTCATCATGGTCAGGTTCGGGATATATTGCAAAATTGTGACGCAAACGGCTCGTTACACACCTCAACCTAATCTCATAACATGACGAAAATGACGAGTAATATCGACCTGAACTAAGACGCGTGAATCCGTTGAATCCACCAAGGGCGTAAAGATTGTCGCGAAAAGCGACGAGGGAAACACCGGAACGAGGACTTGTCATGGAATGAATGAAGCTCCATTGGCTGGTCTCGACGTCGAATACTTCGGCTGAGCTCAGGACTTCCTGTCCGTTAAATCCACCAACGATATAAATTTTGTCTTGAAGTGCAGCAGCGCTTGCGTCCGAACGCTGACGATGCATCGATGGTATCATTTCCCACTGATTTCTATGCGGTTCGTAACGTTCACCGGAACTCATTCGTGTCCTACCGTTGTAGCCTCCCAAGGCGTATATCTTTCCCCCTGTAAGTATCGGGTTCCAATTTTTTATTTTTTTGGTGATTCGCTTGCTAGTCGAGTCTGTCACTCGAGTATCGCTACCTACACTTATGCGCACGTGTTGCACCTGCTATACGAACTTTACCATTATTCAGACTTTCCCAACGGAGACCGCAAAATTCTATTTCTAACTAGCACATTCCCACACTAGTGCGGAAATTTACTATTTTGCGCATTCATTTCGCTACGCAAAATCGAATTTTGCGCACTCGGTCGGGAAAGGGATTTTTCCGTCATCGGATGCTGGTGCGCCTGAATCCCAATATAATAATCGCTGATTTTTGAACGAAGGAATTTAGCGTCGTCTACCGAAGCTTCCGGTCTCACCGTGTGTGCATACGCTGACGTAACATCGTGCGTGATACATGCAGGCTCGTTCTCTCCACTCCTTTGTTACCGGGTCGTAACACCGCACGGTGTTGAAATGCTCGTTACCGTCGAAACCCCCGATCATGTATATCACGTTGTTCAACGTACAAAGACCGTGGTAAGCTCGCGGTGTTACGTCAGTATTCACGGAGAGGAACCATCTGTCGGCCCTGTTGTCAGAATATCGAATCTTTACTTTTCTGCACAAGTTATGTAACGAAACAAGCGGCGATATCTAGCTTTCCGTTTATATTCTAGATTAAAACTCGACCGATTTAAAACTGCAGTTGAACTCCGGTCTCTTCTTCTTTCAAACAAGGCTGAAGTTACTAACGTTCACGAAACGTAACGTTCGGGGAAAAATTCACTACTTGGCAATTTTATAACGACTTTAAAGTAGTCGAGTTTTTCAAAATATGAATACGTTTTGCTTTATTGCGGTTTACCGCATTTCAGAGATTTCTAAAATTGCGGAATCACGATTTTCAGCCTCGCTCTTTCAAACGGTTTCACTAATTCTCGAAGATCGTTGAGAATCGAAATACAATTTGTTATTGAAAAAAAGATGAACGTTGAGGATGTCAGGTATAAGATAGGCGAGACATGTGAATGCATAGGTGTACCTACCTACTTACCTCGTGTCATAAGTTTCGACAAAACTGGTCGGTGAGCCGGCGCTCCAACCGCCAATGGCGAAAAGAATTTCGTAAGGTATTCGGGGGCGAGCTAGAGGATTTTTTAAATCGGCTTCTCCCCCCTGCCGAGAGTCTTGTTCGGCGAGAAATACGCTCGCGGGAAAGAGCGACTGCTGACATTCCTTGATAATGATATTCGGGAGAAGAGTGAACCATTAACCACGTAGTTACACAAGACGAACAGAGTGTGTTACATGAATAATTGAGAAGAAGAACGATTGCCGGTCACGTACTTTGTCCTCTTCGACGAATCTCCATCTCATGATGTTGGTGTTGAAATATTTGAAACTCATGAGTCCGAATCTAATGCATTTGAAGAGTCCCGGTATCGCGGACCTTCTCTCATCCGGTTTCGACTCGACCCAGTTTTTTATCGCCTCGAATACGAGCTCCTCGTTTCTGACGTTGAGCTCGTCGTCCTGGAGTATGGCCTCTAGTTCCTCGCAGGAAAGATCCTTGAACTCGGAGCTCTCTTGGAGTATTTGTTTGAAGTGATGCCGTATGTATTTACGGCCCTTTTCCTCCAAGTCGCGGCAAAAATAATGCCGAGCGAATTTGAAAATCCCTATACATTAGGGTGGTCCTTGAAAAGGTCGTTTTTGAATTTTGACCGACTCGCCTCCCGGATCGGCTCCAAAGAATTCAAAAATTAGGGAATTAATTTCGAATGATGTGAAACCAATTCGGTGGGCGAACCGGTCGAAATTTAAAAAATGTCCTTTTTAAGAACCACCCTACTATACATGCACGGTAATATCGTCTCGTCCTACAACGGGCTTTGAAAAAAATCTCATAGCCGTACGAGCGGGTAAACAGAAGAAAAGGAAACATTACCCAAACAATTTTCCGGTCTGAGTTCCTGGAGCAGAAACAAACAGCAGAGCTGTATAACTCCGAGAACCTCGAATTGATCGGCAAGCGGCAGAAGCTGCTCAACATTTTCGGCCGTGACTGTACACGTGCCCGTATAAGCATAATCGAGAATTAGTCCGAATATTTCGCCAGGTACGCAGCTTATCACAACCTCGGTTGTGTCACTTCTACCACCCTTCAGACTGTTTGTAAACAATGCTTTGAAGTACGGGCTAACCGCCGATAGAATGGCACGATGGACCGGAAATAGCTGATCTTTTGCGCATCTTATCGCGCCGTCGCAGAGCTGCTGATTTGCTCTGAAAAAATTATGGCGAATTTTCGTTTGTGGTTTTTTTTCTTTTATGCTTTTTCAAAACGATGGGACAGACCTGAGCTCCGACCAAACGACGGGGAATTCGACGAGGGCGTAATTCGACGGAAGACAGACGCACTTCCGCGGCTTTACAACTTGCTTCTTTTTGCACTGCTTGTGTCTGGTGCCGGATACCGATGCCCGTGATGTACGATTTCGCATTAATTTTCTCGACTTCATCCTGCTTTCCATAATATATTGCCTCTAATGTTTCCTGCACTGGATCGAGTATTTTTTCGATTACGTCGAATACTCAAGGAGTGGTTATGCAGGGTTAACAACACGGGTGTTTTTTCTTCCGTAGCGCTGTTCGTTTGCCAATTATATCACTTATTAGTCACTTTTCACCGATTTTTTTTTCCTTCTTTCTTTCCTCAGTATTCTCCTCTCACACTTGAAACCCGTGTTATCGTGTATATCAAAGAAGGTCGTGGCCATGACAGACGAAAAACGAAATGCGCGATAATCAGTCGTCAGTTTTTTAACCGTGATTATCACCGAGCAGTCTGTGGAAAATATTATACGGTGGAATGACAATTCGATTTTTAACTTTAAAAGGTAAGAATTAACCGGCGATGGTCGATCCATACACGGATTTTAGAGCCCGTTCGCTCCAGGAAAAAGTCACCGGATAGCGAGTGAGCTTACGATTAATCTCGGACACGCGGGGAATCAAGTCCACGCGCAAAAGGCACGCATAATTTGCACGGCAACCGATAAAACAGCTTGGATAATCATGTGATGTTAGTGTTGTGTTAGTGTGTATTTTTTTAGTTACAGATAAGAGAGATCAAAGAAGACTTATTGATTGAAGAATACACAATAATTTCAGGAAATCGAGTAAATGGCGAGATTGGGATAATTATTCAAAAGCGTTAGATAAGTGCGATGTATTATATTATTATTGAGAATAAACGTAAAAATGTAACGAAAATAAGAAATAAAGAAATAGTACGCGAGGCTTACCTGCCACTGACGCCTGCAGGATGTCAAAACACTTTTCTTCCATATACTCGTGGACACTTAACATTTCTCAACAAGGTAAAATCCGATTTTCGAATATTATTCACTCAGGGGTTTGAATGTTCGTCATGCAACTTCAAGTCCTTAAGTCAACACTTCACGATCTTAACAAAATCGATTTGTTGGAATACTGTTAGTTAGTGAATTGTTAGTAAAGATTCGTGACCAAAAATGTAACGCTGGTAAATATTTCAAAATTGAGATTATTGGTTACAAATTTTTACCAACGATTTACTAACTAACAGTTCTTCAACAGAGATTTTGTCGGGATGTTCACCGTAACAAATATGAATTACAAATACATACAGTATCGCACCACGAATTTTCACACAACTTTGAGGTAACGTGTTCGGAATCCAATTACCCTTCACATTTGCGATGCGCAATTGAACCGTACGGAAATTCGTGTAATTGAATTTAATTTCACAGATATCAGAATTTTAGGTGATATAGATCATGTTAAAGAATCAATTCGAATATTTATATAAATGAAAAGAGACATTCTGTTTCGAGGAAAGTGAAATTCATATCCATGTCTTAAAGGGACGTTTCATTAGCTTAAAAATGAGCTTTTTTATTAACGATACTCTTTACGATCAAAAGGTTCAAAGATACGAGCGCTTGAAGATTATTATGCCACTGATGTCACTCTCACAATACCACACTATATGCGTATTTACGCCTATACCCATAATTATCCGATAACATTTACATCTTGCTAGCGCGCAGTTCGGAGCAATACTGACTGGATTCTCTCAGCTCTTCCGGCTAGCCGAACACAACGCTGAGCGCGTAGGTCATGTCGTGTTTACACTTATTCGGTTCTCATCTATTTTTTTTTTTTTGCTATACAGCTCTCATTCATCTTACTCTCGCCGGTAACGGCCTTTGTAATAAGCGAATCAAGTAACCGAATCTTGTTAATTCATTTTATTTAATTGATACACTGAGAGATAAAAAGATTAACCAAGATATTGAAGTAATATAAATTCAACTATACAAATCAATCAGTAACAGAGACATAATTTTAATCGTTCTCAAACTTGCTTCGGTTCATAATCAGAAATCTCCACCGGAGTCCGACTAACGTCGAAACAATAGACGAAGCGTCAATCTCGTACTGCAATATGATGTTTCCCGAAGCCCTGTTTTGGTCTAGTCTTCAAGGTTTACGAAACGTGCAGTTGGGTCGAAATTGTGTCCAATGAACTTCGTCAGAAAAACCGAGGTCTTTTAAAATATAATCAAAAAGTTCGCGTAATCGGGTGAATTGTGACGGATTGTACGTTTCATCAGAGATCTGCAATTCTCGCGATCTATTTTATCCAATTCAGCGATAAAATTCACACATTAGAGAATATACTTACGAATGAAATGACCTATATTTCATCAGAATCGAACAGGTGACATGGATATTTTGGTAAAAAGTTACAGGTTAATGTGATTTTTATTTTATTTTTTTTACCAACATAATAAGATGTGTTCCGCAGTCAAGCTTGAGTGTTTTTAACAATTTTTTTTTTATACTGAACGTAGATTCAACCGTAGATTGGCTTTAAAGACACACTTCAAACATTTCTAAATTCCTCGTGTTCTGGTAGTTTCATCACCTTTTTTCTCTCGCATTCGATGCCGTCAATCGGGGGAATTCACGAGGTTATAGTCAGTAAAGTTGTCGTAACGTTATCGAGACATCGGGAAAAAAATGCAATATTTTTGGATTTTACAATGACTTCGAAGATGCTAAATTTCCGAAATATTAGGACGCCTTGCTTTACACGATTTACCGCAGTTCGGACGGTTTTAAATTTGCGAAACAACGGTTCCTTTCAACACTCGTCGTTACAATGACGTCAACAACTTAAACGTGATGGGAATTTGTTATCGGCGGATAACGCTTCCGGTCCGCTATCCTTTTCCGCCGCAAATGCAACGGAATTACGCGCGTGGCGGCAAGTAGAACGAGTCAATGCGGCAGGACGGCGGACAGTGGAAACAATCGCGTCGGTCGGACGCGTAGAACTCATATGTTGACCGGAAGGCCGACCAGGCCGACCTTTGCCACTGTGACTCGCCGCATCCGCCGTTTACACTCACCACTTCCCTGCGTCGAGAGCGATTATACTGACTTTTCAGTTTCCAATTTGAGAAATTAATTATTCGATTGATGACTAGCGTTCCGTGGCTGCAGTATGACTTTTTCACTTCTTCAATTTAATGCAATGTGGTATCAGATCGTAAGGATCTATCGCGACTAATCGTCGTACTTTGGTATCGAAATTTCGCAGAGAAAATGCCGCTTTGTGTCGCACGCCACTGGAGCCAATCCTCTTCCGTCAGCCCACATCGCCCCGCAACTTCTGTTGGCATCATGGCTCGGTTCGCCGGGTGCCCATGGCACGAAGGTCACGGAAAGACCTGGTGAAAATCATGGTTACATCGATCAATCGTTCTTGAACGTTCACCAATTTGGAAATTAACATTATTAGTCACAGTCGCAATCGCAAACAATAAGTACAGTCATTCATTACCCTTTTGTTTGTTAATCAGTTGCACTATTGCGAATTTTGATGCGGTACACGTGACTTGTTTTTTGTGATTCTCCTCATTTGATCGTGGGCAGTCTGCTTTATCTTGTACTCTTTGAGCGATAATTCTGCCTGTATTTTATTATAACTCTGTTCATTCTCTAGCGTCTGATATTAATTTTCTGTCGTTTTATGTACTTATTCAACATTGCTATGAACCTAATAAAGTATATCTATCGATCCATATTGATTGACAGTGATATTAGCGAGTCTCAGCAGATGTTGAAATCAACGCTTTATTCTGTAATTCTTATAACGGGCACTAGGTGTGAAGACAGTTGCATGAAAATGAGTAACTTCCCAAATTTCATTCGAATTTTACTTTCAATATTTTCGGAGTTACACGAAATCGGAAATTTCAAAAATACGACGAACATTTGTGCACGGTGATCTTCAAACTCTCGTATCTCCGGACCTATTTATCGTACAGGGTACGAATGGTGGGTTTATTATTTTGAACCTAATAAAGATGTACTTTAGGATATGTATATCAATTTCACTTACCTCGGAAGCAAACACGTTTTTCCATTAGTGTAAATATTAAAATGGATATTGTACCAGGAAAATCAAAATTTGACCTTTAGAATTCAGACTCAAGATTCGTCGTCGACCGGTTTTATCGATGACATACAACGCAGCCACATATACCGTCTACTTTTGTGTGTACACACAGTGTGTTTCATGGCACAGTTTGCATTATGTAAATAGTTCAATTCACCTTCGAGAATATCTCTGCTTATTTTTCACTTCGACAGCTTCAGGCTTTCGTAAATTTTGCTGCATCTGAGTTGAACGCATATTTCTTGCATGAAAGTCGCTACGTGGGATTCCTTGTCACGTTGTTTGCTGGTATCGAAAACAACCACAAGTGTCGTTCGTGGATCTATGTTGTTCATTGCATAGGTGCAGAGCTCCTAATTAAAAGTAAATTATTTCTGTACAAATCCGTTGAAGAAAATCACTCGAATCAGCGATGGCCACTAAGCTAAAATAATCGATGCATCGAACACGACTCGATTGAATCGGTAAAAATTAATCGATTATTTTATATTTTTTTGAAACGGTGCATATGAAACCAAAATTTCGTAAATTTCAGCATTTAGTCTTAATAGCGGAAAAGTTTTTTCATAATTTATAGTTTCATTCAAAATATTTTTCAATTTTCGATTAAAATATTCTGTCATCTTTCGCTAATTATATCAAATAGGTATACTTAGTAAGTAAGACAATGATAATAATCGATTATTTAATCACATGAATTGATTATGCATTGCGTCGGTCGTGGGAGTAAAAATCAAAAACCGATTGTAAGGAAAAATAATCGAGTTTGAAAGATAATAATCGATTATACTCGATTAATCGGGAAAAAATAATCTGTTTAATCGAAAATCGATTATCCATGTTCCTTCTTGACTCAAATATTACCTTCAAACTTTTCGTGTATATAATCTTGTCCATGCTCAAGAGATCCGGGTGTCGCTCCTTCATTGCTTTGGTGATGCTGTTCCAATGCTGGCAGGGCATTTGCATGTAGACCTGAGATTAAATTTTTCAAGAAACTATCGATACGCCGCAAAACTGTGCAAATTTCGTTCAAGTTGTTTTTGTCTGGCTCTAATTTACTCCAACTACTAGAACGAAAGACAAATCTTTTCTTAATAACTTTCCAATATGACGGACGACTACTCACACTCGGACAGCTGACCATGATGGAAAATTCTTCGGACGTATCGACTTCTCGCTTAGGGTGCGTGTATCCTGGACCAGGGCTGTCTGCCCCTGTGGCATGAAAGACTATCAGGACAGCGATGAGATCATATTTTCTTTGGAATGTTTGCATTCTGAAGTATAAAATATGGGTGATCGAAACTATTACGGTTTCCGTGGAATTTCGATAACTGTCTACGGTTTTTCCACTCACTTGTGGTAATAGTCACAGCTCTGTTTGCTCATGATACTTCTCATTTCACCTGTACTAGCCTGTTGACTAAGCGTAGCGTGAAAGTAGAGAGAGCATTTAGCCAGTATGCTGTTCTTCAATTTTACAAGCCATTGATATAACGCCGGCTGTGGATTAGTTTTCAGAAAAGTTGACCCGAATCCCAACTTCCACGACTGCAAAGGAGACAGAGTCATGCAAAGTTTTGAGAAGTTTTGGCGGCGGAAAGTGTTTGCTATTACACCAACTCACCGACCTCTTTACTCTGCAAGGTTCTTTCCCATGCAGACATTCGAGTTTGGGCGCCGTACAGAGCCATAAGGGCAGGCAAAAACCGCCAGTTCTGAATTTCGATTTGTGCGTTGAGTAGTTCGACTAGTATTTCACACTCTAGACTGCAGAGAAGACATGTATATAAATTTTGTTTTCAACCTGAGACCGGGATATCTTTATGCTTACGTCAGAGCGGTTTTGATAGCGATGAGCGCCAAGTGTGAACAAGAGAGCGAATGCACGTCCACAATTCCAGTTATAACCTGGAGCAGCTCTTGATATTTGACACTTCTGCTTGTTCCCATGCTGTACATCTTCTCGTAGCTTTAAAATGTGGTCGAATGTTCATAACGATAAACTTAAGGTAGTTCATATGCTTCAATCAGTGCTTTTCTAATTAACTCCATACCTGATAATTATACGTTGAATATCAATACCATTTATCTACTCATGAAGTGAGAGAACTTCCTTCGAATCTCACGAAAAAAAACATTACTATGAGCAATAGCTTGGATAAGGATTGTTCAGTTCAAAATTTTTTAAAATCAAGAAACATCCATCGGATTCGATAGATTGCACTCTACCTTAGCTTATTTTGTTTAGTCAACTATTTTCTACAATTTCATCATAAAAATTAATTTTTTTCCAATGCTCAGTCGAATACTGCTATTTGTTGATACAAATTAATGTTCATTTGATCTTAGAACATTGAATATTGGACAAAAAAAACATTATAAAAAATTGTACACTGGTGTAGTTGTGGAAAATTGTTGACTGACCAAAATGAGCCAAAGTAGAATGAAATTTTTGAAATGAAAAATTCACATCTCAGCTATTGCTTATAATTTAAAGTTTTTTTTTTGGGCTGATTTAAAAGAAATTCTCTTAGCTCGCGAGTAGACAAATGTCATTAATATTCAATATGCGATTACTGTGTACAGAATTAATTAGGAAAGTACCGATTCAAGTGTATCGAGTACCTTGAGCAGCTTTAAACTTAACGCTTTATCTTTCAGCACTTACAAATCTATCAGCTGCATTCTCGCCGTAAGAAATTGGCAGAGCTGACCCGAGACCTCTGCAACAGTTGCTCCGATCGCATTGAATCCACGACTTGCATCTTCCACCTTCTTGAGGTCTGATCTGGACGACTCGTATATTGTGCGCAAGGAATTCTATGCAATGGAAACAAAAACGTCGACGGTTAATTTTAAATTCAGTAATTTTCTACCCAGTTCAATTTAAAAACATCCGAGTAGTATATTTCCAATACAAACGTACATCCTTTCTCAGAAAGCCCTTATTCTTAGTATGCAGAAAGCCCAAGTCCGCGTAAGATCGCTCTGCGACTGCAATTTGTGGCAGATCCGTCAACAGCAATCCCCAAGGACCCGTTTGCATGGTACGACATAATTCCTTCTCCTTTTCCTGTAAAAAGTAAACGAAACTGGTTTTACAGATCCGAACATGCTTGTTGAACGGCGTATCGGCCTGATTTTTCTAGCTAGTGAGGTTCTTATTTGTTGTTTTTAGAAGAAATGCCAAAGTAAAGCGGATCGTCAGAAGTAACAAAAATATTCCTACCACAGATTCTTTCGCCTTGTCAACACAGAGCTGCGATACTTGGGTAAAAAAATTACTGAGAAACTCCTCTTCGTGGTCCATTTTTTTCTCTACGATTATTCTGGCAACACTTTCAATTTATAGAACTCCTGGTTATTACCGGATTTGAATCCATAGCGAATAATAACATCGTATGATGTTGTACGAATGAATCTAACCTAACTTAACCTAACCTAATCTAACCTAGCGTAACGAATCACAAGCAAACAACAGAAATGAAAATTCGATCGTGGCAGTCTCTGTGGTAGGTAATGAAGTCTTCTGACTTACCAAATGAAGTTTCTAAAGCGATTTTTGGTAAAGCATATACCGTGATCACCGACAACGAATGGTGGTGCGCTTCAAATTTATGATTTGAATCGAGTAAAAAAAAAAAAAAAACAGAGTAAATTTGCGCCGTTTAGCTCGTTGAAAATTCGCAAACCGCGAAAGATGTTACAATAAACAGGCGTGACATGTTTATTTTACCGGTTCTCTCCTTCTACGATCTGGGTGTAATATAAGAAACGAACGTGTCTCGTAATAAAACTACCAAGTTGTATACAATGTTGAGCAATTTTTAAATTCTTCAATTTTTATCCGACAGATCATTCAAATGAATCAAGATGAAAAAAAAAAGAAAAAATGAAAAACATGATTAAATACGTTTAAGGAAAAAAATTAATTACAAATGCCAAATTGCTTCACTAAAAAGGTATAAGATTGATAGAACCTGTTTACCGATGCGAATGAATTGACATTTATTAACGAGTTCAGGGGAGGTGGTTGTATGTTTATATGAAATAAAGATCAATTTAATTGGATTGGCAGATGTTTAAATTAGTTTCTATATTAGCATACGCCACATGTGACTTGATTCATCGGCACAAGAAGCCGTTGAACCCGCCTCGCCAAGAAGAAGTTAGCCTTGGCTCTGAACCCTTTGACCACGACCTAAATTCCTATTTCGCATTCATCAAACCAGTAAGCGAAACCCCGAGGAGTCCCGTTAATGCAAAACGGCTAATCTTAAATCTTAAGATTGCCTTGAGTGATCTTGGAGCTTTAAATATGAGAAGCGTAAGAAAAAAAAAAAAAAAAAAAAAAACCCCATTGCGACAACCATACACAAATCTGTGATGAAAAGGCGATAACGTCATGCCGAGTAACACGAGAGAAAAAAGAGAATACCTGAAACAAGTCCCACAAAATGACTGAATCAATACAATTATTGCATATTGACAGCACAAACATATACATATATATACGCGTTTATTTTTCTTCTCACGTCTAAAGAGCTGTACAAAAAGTATAAGTTTGCAATATCGATAATATCGCATTTAAACCTGTGCCGGTGATCGTGTTTATGCTCATTGTAATCGCGTTACGTAATTACGGTGTATGGATATCATATTTCTGTTTTCATATGTCATTTCCATCGGTATCGATTGCTGCAATCACGTTGTCGAGTCGTTTACAACGTGGAGAACGCTGTCCCTCAGAATACCGTATTCCCTCAGAGAAACACCAAGCTGTTCCAATCTCTTAGGCGCGTACCTGAAGACATTATCCGCGAAAATTGTTGAACTTTGATTTTTTAATTGGAGCATGGTTTCGCCCCTTTGAAGTGTTTAATGTCGGTTAAAGAAAAAAAAAAAGAAAAAATACGTGTCGCTTAGTTTTTAGCCTACTACAACATATTACAAAAGAAATCAAATCGGGGATATCGACCTGGGACACCTTCCTTATGAACATCAAGGCTCATTTCCTTCACTAATCTAACTATGAACGTCCGATTCTCACCCGCTTACGACGACTTTGTATCCTCGCAGCCGAGTTTTGGCATGACAAGTGTCAAGGAGTTGGTAAAGCCTGGCGACAGTATCGTCGGGGCACAAATGGACAAGGTAGAAAGTGCTTCCGTTCAAAGACCTGATCTTCAATCTCATTTCGTCGGGTTTTCCAGTCGGTTCGTTTACCTGGTGAAGCAGCGGGGCCTGCGAGATATGCGAAGCAAAGACAACAGCAAATTCAGCAAATTACAAAGCTCGCTATCGACTTTACCAAGCCTTTTCTCTCCAGTGTTGCGGACTTGGTTGCTCGAGGTTTCCTGACGCCGTTGCCGAGGCTCGCGTAATCGAACACCTTCGAAGCTGACGCGTTCTGACTCCCGGACGGAGTCCTGAGGTTCGATAGCGAGGAAAGCCTCGGTCGTTTCCCAGGCAAACTCGCCGACCTTGAACGCGACCTTCCGTCGTAGCTGCGAGAGCTTTCGAGGCGACTGGAGGACGGGAGAATGAAAGGAATCGCCTAATCACGTCGGATAACAATCGGATAAATTACCTCGGTGACATCCGGTCGGTGGATCGGTCTGTCGAACTGTGATGACTGGTTCTACTTCCGCTTGCGAGTCTCGGAGATCCGAAACCAAAGCGGTTCTCGAACTTGAGCCCTCTTTCTCGCAACGAAATGTGGTACTCGGCGTCTTTTGTCGCCATGTCACGCTTCTGCGGATCATCGACGTTATTCAAAGTCTTAATTTCGCTTGTCTTCCGAATTAAGGGGTTCTACCCAATCAGGATTTTGGAAAATCTTTTTTTTTTCATTTCAATTTTCTTATGTACCTACATGTATATTCAAGCATATGCACAGAAAGTTTCATGTCCATCCGACAAGTATTCTCGAAGTTGGGCGCACATTTGCAAAGACTCCCCGGAGCGTTTGAAACTTTGAACGCGTTTTTCTCGAAACTATGTTTTCAAAGCCGGTGAGCAAGATTTCGCGAAAACGGTTCAACCGATCGGTCTCAAATTTTAGCAGCTCAAAAATCAGTACTTTTACAAATAAAAAGTATCAGAATAAAGTTCAACATTACCCCAACATCTTTATAAATTGTTATATCAATAAACTGAAATATCTCTTCGTGAAAAATCCTTGAAAATTCGCTTAATTTGGGCCTCCTGACTGAGTACAACCCCTTAAGAACACCGTCAGAGGTAGAAAATACCTTTTCACTCCGCGAGCTTAGTCCAAGCTCGGCGTTAATGTGTGACTGGATGTGAGAGTCGGAACAATTGTTGTTATGAGAGGCTAGAATTTGGGACCTCAGCTGCAGTATGTCGGGTGGTGAAGGCGGTTCGGTAAAACTCTTGGACTTGATTGATCTGCAACCGCGGTCAATGACCGCGGAAAATAACGTCAAGTCGTTTGTTACATTACATGCATCTACAATCATCCACAACTATCGCCTACTTTGCGTTCATGGTCAAAAGTGGCGGAACGCTTGGTTTCAGACTGCAGTAATTCTGCCGTTGGATTCTTCCGATCGGCGCTGTTCCCTGTTTAAGGGCCATTCCATTTCCACCGGGATGAACTTTTCCCAACCGATGCCCGTGGCCCGGAAACCCGCATCCCACACCTTGGAAGGTTTCCGTTCTATGGTCCTCGACCTGTAGAATATTCCTCGCGGCTTTAAATCAACGATTTCTCGATATAGGCATGAATGGATATTTCACCTTGAACGGAACTCCGTTTGGATAGGCTTGCTGAAGTTCGGAGGGAAAGTAGCCGTCGAGAATATCGCGGATGAACGAAGCCGTAGCGACGTCTTCGTACGGTCTTAAATGCCCGTTTTGAACGACGAGACCGTTCTTGTAAAACTTGAGTGACATGCAGGAGGACGTCTTTGGAAAAGCGTAACGGATGAGGAAACGTTTGTAGACTTGGACGTATTTACCTTTCGTTTTTTTACACCATCAGGTACCGTCGACCATGTCCCAAGACGTATTCACCTTGAACGATGCTCGGCTTCCACCCTTTTCTCGCTGCACGTGAACCTCCCCTTTACCCGCCGCCAAGTTCAACTCTTCGATGTTTGCCATCAGCTGGTGGTAGCAGGTCTCCAAGTAGTTTCTGAAGCACAAACGAGCCGATCAGTTCCTTTAAACGTTTCAATTACACCATGCAAGGTTGAGGTAAGGAGAAGTATCTCGTAGGGGTTTTTGACCGGAAAATTGTCCGCCAAGAATCGCGAAATAATGGTTCAAGTTGAAGTCGCCAGATCGGCGCTGATAAGCAGTTAAGGAAACAATCCGATTGGCGCTTTGTGGATCTTTCGTTGCAACAACGCCATCCTATTTCGTCCCTCTGATTTACGGACACTTTCTACACACGGAGATGGTCCTCCTCACCCCTTCTACCCTCCATAATTTACAGGACCAGAAAGGATCAGTACTCACATCGATTTTGCCCTGGGGGAATCGGAACCGCTCTCCGAATCGCCGATCCACATCAAACCGTAGTCCCCGAGGAACTTCTGCAAGGATAAGACAGCGGTATAATCCTTGGAATGTTTTCATTGAGGACTGTTTGCGAACCTCCATTTCGTAGATCTTGTGCTCAAGCACGAGGCATCGTTTGTAAAGGTACTCGGAGTCTTCGACCTGTTTCCGTTCCCGCTGCAACTCCTTTCTATGGACGGACTCTTGGTGCTTGAACTTAGCTTCCCATTCCCTGACCTTGCGGACCACGAAGAGGTTTCGATATTCAAATTCAACAATACGAGTCCAACGAGCAACACCGTCGCACCTATTATGTATCATACCTTGCGCTTGAGGCGGCCGATTTCTTGATCCTTCTCTTTCAGCTGCTCGTCGGCCTTCGACATCAACAGATGCATTTTCTGCATCTGACTTTCCGCTAGATACAACTGCTTACCGATCATACCGACCAGGGCGCTTTCTGGTTAAGTCAGAAGTGGTTTACGATTCGAACATGATTGTTCCTTAAGGTTTAACTGCAGAGGTTCGAGATTTTTTAACTTTGCGTCACTTTGATTGTTTATAACAATGTTAGAAATCAATATAACCGGCTCGTACATTCAACGAAAAGAAAACATTCCCTGAAAATTTATTAAACAATTTATTGACAAGTGATAACTTTATCGTCTTTATTGTGGTCGATTTTTTCCGATTTTCATCTTATCGCAAAGTATTCAATATTGTCGACGAGACTAACTTTTGGTTGAGAATGTACGTCCAATACATCCTCAACCAGGCCTCCAAGAATGCTCGACGACACTCGTTAACGAGTCCGATTAATTCGCGGGTAAAAAAAAAAATCATCGCTACAGCTATTAAATCATGGAACGCGGTGCCGGTGAAAACAGTGCAAATTGATAAACTGGGCCGAAGCGAACGCAAAGACGGAACACCGTTATCACCAATCGTAAAGTACACACAGCTTTACCTCTTTCCATTTTACGATTATTCGCAGACTGCGCGACGATTTGCGAGGGTGAATTTTCCGCCGATTTAATCGCGTTCACCGGCTGTTTTTTCGCATCGAAATCGGAGGCTGACAATCTGCACCTGATACTCGATATCATCGAGCCGACCTCGTCCTCGCTTATCACATCATTCGACCTTCCGGCTGTTTTTACGGTACTCGACGAGGGTTTCGCCTTGATCAATGAACGAGGGTGACGACAATCCGGCGAACCGTTTCCATTCGCCTTTTGAACATCGTCGGGATCCTCGAGGTAAGACAATGCCGACGTCACTTTGTTCAGCCTGAACGACACAACGATCCGTCGATTTTTCGCTTATCAAAATCTCCGACAGTGCGATATGACCGGGCATAATTACTTGTTGACGCTGTTACGACGAGACACGGGAACCGGATGTTTGGATTGTTTTTTTCGGTGCGGTGACGGAAGGTTCTGATGGCTCATGGTGTGGGCGAGGTGGATACCTTTGACGAGGCAGCCTGACCACAACATTTATAACCTTTTTCCTTTTTTTTTTTTCCTATTTTCAAAACTTAGCGACATTTATGCGTTACGCGTTACGATCCATGTATTTTTACGGTGTTACGGATAATGGACATTAGTGAGAAGCTGACTGACTGGTTAAGGTTGTAGGGCCGAAACTGTTGAACGGAAAACAAAATCGAGTTGTTGAAATCGACGTTGATAGCTTCCTTCGGAGCGGATGTATAATCGTTAGCGAATCTCCGCAACACTCGCGAAATTAAATTGAGTGATTTGTTTTTTTCTTTCTGTCTTTCTTTTTTTTTTCACGACGTATCGTCAAGGCTGCAGAACACCAGGAAATGACGCACGGGAAGATTGTCTACGGCACAATAGACTACTCGCGTGATCGATAAAGTCATGGACAGGGCACGTGGCCGGATCAATCATATGCAAAACGTTTTACGACTTTGTTAAATATTGGCAATTTATCAACGACTCGTCGATGTTGTAACGAAGGAAAAGAAGTTACGAAATCGGATTGTTGTTGTATGACACGGGAAGAGAATAACGAGATTAATGCGATATGATTGCGGATTCTTACGCAATAATTATAACATTCACGATACACGGATCGTGTATTTTTCATTCTTTTTCCTGCCGAGAGCTAATTGCAAAATGCTAATTAAATTACGGGTTAAAGAATTCTCGATGCAATTATTGCGCAATCGGTAGGTTAAGGTAGGAAATGGCAGAATATTGCGATTTTTATGGAAAATCGTATCGTCAATTTTACGGAAATGACAGTGAATTTATTGCTCCTGAGGAATTCATCGATTAAAATCTGAGTTCTGCAACCGGCGCTGTCATATCCGGTTCCAAAATGGCGACCACTCAACGCAAGGAACGAGGAATGACAATTATAATTATCAGTTGCGTTTTCGATTGTGATATTATCTCAAATTTTTCGTCGATGACCATGCACACAAGCAAAATTGCATACACCATAGTTTGCCAAAGTTTGAAACGATTCGATCACTCTGGGAGGGAAAAAGCTCAAGTACCACGATTCTGTACCTCTTTTGGCAGGAAAATAAATTAAACAAATAGGCTAACGAAATTAAGTTGATTAGTGGAAAACGGTGATAAAGTACTGGAAAAAATAATCACCAAGTGTATAAAGAAAATTGTAGGATGGGTAAAATAAAAAAATTTCCAAAAAATCAGGCAACTCGGATTGAATTAACAAAAACTTTCCAAATACCGCGATCTTCTTCGATCACGGTTTAACAACTAGTTTAGAATTGAAATCACTGGATAAAATTCTTGACCTTTTAAGGCATACGTTTTTTCTTGCAGTCATATTCGAAAGGTGGTTGATTTAAAAAATCGGGTCGGATTTGAGAAAGTTTCAAAATTCGAAGTGTCCGATCTCATACGAGCGAATAGGATCAATTTTTATATTTTCAGTTCGTCGTATTGGATCCGCTATTTCGAATTTTGAAATTTTGACGTCGGATTCGTTTCCAGCGACCCCAAAAAACCCATGATTACCGATTCTCACTTTTCCAGTCCCCGTCACCTTCCCACAATCCCATTTATTTTATAAAAACCAGCATTTTCAACAATGTTTATTTACGGAACGATCATGATACTTCTGAAACCATCGTCATTGACATCTTAGAAGTCCGATCGTGCAAAAAAAAAAAAAATAAAAAAATACAGCGATACCCAAAAACTGAATATAAATCTCGAATAACCGATTAAAAAAAAGTTGTCTTATTGTACAACGTATACGAGTCGCTGTACATCAAAGGGTCAACACGTTAAACGATAACTCGTTCTTGCATGAAAACGAATCGACGGCATACCGTCTTTGAGAATTCCTGCGTTCCTGCTGGCATCTTCTACGAAGGTGTGTACGGTACCTATAACCTCGTTAGGGCGGCAAACGTGACGTGAAAAAAGTCCCTAGATTCCGTTGACGTCCGACCGAGAGATCGATTCGAGCAGGTAGGTCAGACGCTTTGACCGGCGCAGGCCTTTCGTCGAGTCGCATTGATCGCGGTTCCGTCTCGGCACGTCGGGTCACGTGACATCAGTTCGCGTGCGAAGCCTCGTGCCGTCGCAAGCACCGCGAGTTTCCCAACGTCGACGAGCGTCGTCAGCCTTTCGTCGTCTCGTCGAGTCCGCGCCGTCACGTCTCGCTCGCATTGCGTCAGGTTGCGTTAGTCGCGTAAAGCAAACGCGACTTTTGCACCACCGCAACGCCCGGTTTAATTCCGCACGTGTCGAGCTGCTCAAAATCCGACGTACGCCAGGCGTCCGGACATCGGCGCCAGTCGAGGGGCCCCATTTTCACCCCATTCAGCCCGGAAGACCGGGCCCAAATCGGATGATACCGAGGTCTGACATGCACCCTGGTCGTGCAGTTGACAACGCCGCCGGACCAGATCGACAAGAGTTTTGGCGAACGTAGGAACTGAGGGGAGTTAGGATCGAGGTGAGTCAGTGCCCAGCGATGCTCCCAGGATTTCTAATCGTCACGAAATGGGCTCTGTATTCATTTGCTCATTGTCAGTGGGCCCATTTTTTTTTTTTTTTTATTTTGTTATTGCAATAATCTTACATGTACACTTACACATATACCATGTTACGAGATGAAAAAGAGAGACGAAACGGGCCTTAAAACATCCGTCGATGCGAGCTTTAATCCACGGGTTCAATTCTCTGTAATACAGTAGCTCTTTATCCGCGGGTTTTTAAATTTCACCGGTCATGCTTTGACTCGCGTTTTTATTGGAGCATAGACAAAGAGCTGTTGTAACATATGGGGCAGAATGCTGACCAACCGATGATATACAATCAGCCGCTTGTAATTGCGAGACACTCGGTATCTGCAACGCTAAAATTCACATCCTCCTTTCACGTGTCTCATTTACAGTCGCAAAATTCGTACGTACGTATGTACGCAACGATTGTTTCTAGAAACTATTATTGTATACCGTATTTATACTCTCCTCTAAACCTTTGCTCGCATTTCCTTGTAGTATAGTATTGACGCAGATTGCTCTCTTTTTTGGTCGAATAGTTCCATAACGGTAACGAATTGATGGAATCAGTTTGAACTTCTAAAACGCACGTCGTTTTTGCAGTAGGTATTCTTATCCTTGATTCTACATCCTCCTATAATTCCTTATTCGGTCATAGTCTTCCTATCGCTTCGTTAAGAGAACGACAAACTCAAAGATCTTCCAAGCCTCGAGTTTTCGTGTCTGGCGGCTTCCGGCTTACACTACTAGATTCATTGTAGCCGCGCCGCGTGGTCTGACTAGTAGTAATAATCCGTACTATTCGGCCCCGCCTTGTTTCAATGCGGACACTGCGGATTCGGTAAAGTATTTTAATTATTTTCCAAATAAGGCGATTATTCCGCGACGTTGAAACAAATTTTCGGCACGAACCGGTGACTTTGGCTCGTTTCAAAATTCAAGAAATATGGAAATTTTCATGCCAAATTGTTGATGTCGGTATGCTTTTATTTCATTTGAAAAAAACTCGAGACGTCGCGAATGAAATTTCACTGGTTTGAAAAATTACTTGGTGAGAAAAAAGTTTACTGTAATTTCTTCTTTACGAACAACACGCTTCGTCAATCGAACTCAACACTCGTACCTTGAACCGTATTTCATGTATCGTAACGTGTTTAAAAATTTTAAAGAGACTCTTAATCAGTACGAACGTGATATGCGTGAGTCGAGAAACATTTATTATTTTACTTCGTACATAAAAAAAAAATTATCTTCACCTAAGCTAGAAATTTTCTCCATTTTCACAGTCAGTTGAGCGCGATGAAAAAAAATTCCCAACCATATCAGCGCCGGCTAAATTCATGGCATTAAATCATATAAATGCGATGCCCTGTAGACATTGGAATATATTTGTATACGCGTAGTGTAAATGCAAGGAATAACAACTAATACAGCTGCGAAATAATCATTGTTATATAAATGAGAGATAAATTCGTCGAAATATTATAATATCTTACATCCACGAATCGTTATCTCAATAAACACATCCTACACGAATCATTTTATTTTTTTTTTCATCTATTTCATTGCATTTACAGATGAAACATGAGAAATTAGAGTAAACATCTGTATAGTAGTGTCTCAATTTCAGTCTTCTTCTTCATCTTATTTTTCTTCTGATAACGAGTCGCTCATTTTCACCTTTGACCGTGACCGGAAAATATACAGTTCTGGTTAAAAAATAAGCAAATGAATTTTCTGACTAACAATAAAACTTGTACCAAATTTGCTTGTAACAGTATGGAAACTTAGTTTACCTTAACGCTTATATATTCGTAAATATAAAAATAAAAATTCTTTCTCCGGCGTAATACGGCTTGATTACGATCCGCGTTTTTAAAAAATCGTCGAAGCGAAACGTATAGTGCGTGCACTTGACCCTGTACCCTGAAAACGTGGGCTCTCTTCCTATCGATCAGGCAGCAACCGGCGGCGTTTAACACGAGCGTCGAATTCCTCGGCGTATAAGCAGTGAATCGAGCGCACGCGTCGCGACGCCGGCTTAATTTTCTTCCGCAGTGAATTAATATACTTGTGGAATAATTGCCGGATACGATTACCGAAGATTGCTAATTTTTCAACCCGCGAAAAGCGATGGAAAAATCGCACACGTGTCGAAGAAAAAAATTTTCGCAAAGCATACTGAGAGAAATTTTTACTTCCGGTTACCGCTCGGTCCTTAACTATTTTCATTTTTTACCACGATCGAAAAATATAGTTCTAGGTAGAAAATGAAAATTAGTTTTCTAGCCGTTACCGGAAAGTCTATCGCTCTTACTATATTTTCTTGCAACTGTTGCGAAAATTTAACGCTTGCGCAACAAAAAAATTGACGTTAAAGCCTTATTTAACTAAAAAATTTGAGTAAGCCTCGCAAACTGATTTTGCTTTGCAATAACCAAAAAAGGATCGACAATGGCGAAAAATGTTAATTCCAACAATATTCAAACAGTTTTTTTTTAACGATACCTGTTTTACTCAATTTTTCTAGTTACTGTAAAAAACGAAATTTTCCTCAGCGCGATACTTTTTCTATTTATAATATACTTTTGCAAAACTAATTCACGATGATGATTCGTTGTTTCAAATTATTATCTCTCGACCGCGTGCAGTGCGATAATATCATGCTTTAGTTCGTCAATTGATAATGATAACAGTAACGATTCTAACGCCATAAGCTATTCTAACGACGATATAATTGTTGAAGCGTGTTTAATTTGTGATACATGAAGAGAAGAGGATAATTAACAAAGTGGCTGAATCATGGGCCTAATTTAAAACCGAGCAAATGGACACGCGTTATTGTCAAGAACCATATTAATAATTAGTACGTTGTGTTATTTAACGAAACAGCATTATTCCTTATGCAGGGTTTTCAAAACTTTTATCGTCGTATAAGCACAGTTTACTGGATAAAATGAAAATAATATTGCCCAGCTGTTTCTAAGAAAAAAAAAAAACGTCACATATTACGAACCTGCTTCTCACTCGATAACGAAAAAAAAGTCAATAAACCGGTTTTTCAGAAAAATTTGAGAAAAAAGTTTATCATCATCACACATTCAATTCGATGGAATATTTTTCCTCCCCCTTGTCCACAGTCAAATCACGTGAATTTATTATACAAGTTTCAAGTTTCCGTTCTTTATTTACCTGATATGCACGTGATCGTGTAACACGATAAATAAAAACATCAAACTTGGTATGAATAAATAAATTGAAAAAAAAAAAAACAAAAAGAAACATTTCGGAGGAAGAGGAAAAAAACAGATTATTAAAGCGAACAACATACGTATGCAATAAAAAAAAAAAAAAAAAAACGTTAAACAATTCGTCACAACGTTTGCCACGACGCTCGGGAACTCGGTTGTAAAAAATAAAATTAAAGTTAAAAATGAAAAAATAACACCGGCGGTAGGTATATTATACAATCGGTAAGTTTCTCTTTTCTTTTTTTTTTTGCCCATTTGTTCGAGTGACTGGTTGATTGATTGAATAAAACGCTTACCTGTACCGTGTGATAATCTTTAAAATTTCAACGATGCGCAGAAGAAACTTGAGTTATTTTTTATGAATCTCCGTAGCGCATGAAATTAAGCATAACTGTGCGTTGAAAAAAGACGATCGTTTGAAAAAATAGGTTTTAGGGAGCAATTACAGCAATTTTTTCCTTTTACACGCTTAGTAGAAACGCCACGCGAGAACGAAAACAAATTTCTGATGTCAAAGCACGCGGTTATTATACTTAATTTATTCTCGAATAGCTGTAACGTGTCGTATATATAAGTATATTGCTAAATAACGTTTGCTGAATCATCCGATTAAAAATTTCAGCTACTGATTATTATTCGACAGTTTTCGAAACGAGACGGCGATCAATTTTGACAGTATTAAAAGTTGCGAAGATATTCTTGACGATATTTTATCAGACAATAAATTATCCCGAATGTTTTTAATACCCGTTCTGTATTGCAAATCGGAGGTAAAAATCTCAAAGGTAAAACTTGAATCTAATCAGCGCAAATGCATAGTTAAATTAAAAGTGGTTGAACACTGTGGAGCAAGCTGAAAAGTAAACGTGAGTTTCATTTTTCAAACTGATTCTTATTTTTATTTTACGGGGCAAACAAATGACCGAGAACGATTGAAATTTCGACAATACATCGCTTTTTCATTTCGTACTTTTGTTTTCTTTAACGTATTTTTATCTTGTATGATCGCAATAAATAAAAAAACTTAAGGCCACGTAGTATTCCTACCCTTACCGACCGAGCAAACTGTCTATTGTTTTTGCTTTACGGGGTAAACAAATGACCGAGAACGGTTAAAATTTCGACAATGAATCGCTGTTTCATTGAAAAATTTAAGAAAATCGTGGAAAAACGTAAAGGTAAAAATCGTCAACCGTTCAAACAATGTTAATCACACTTCGTGCGAAATGATTTTTTAATCCGTTCATCGAGCACTGCGGGGTGAGGCCACGTGTCCAAACTATCCAAGTCTCGACTCTGTGTGTACGTCCGTACCCTGCATGCGTATACGTAAATACGTGTGGGTGTAATCGATCCAAGGCCGGGTATACATATGTAATAATCCACACTACACGAGGAGTGTTACGATCGTAAACTCGTTCTCTTTCTTGCGCCGTTAATATTGTTACGTAAATATATACGAATACACACGCGCGCGGGATAAGTTGCGTTATTTTGCGTAATCTTGGCATGATGTCCGAAACGGCGAGTTTATCGGCCCCGCAAACGTAAAGTATGTATCAACGATTTCAGCAATAATTGAAGAATTCCACGGAATAAAGTTTCGATTTTTATTTCCAATCCGTTTGTAACGTCCGAATTTTCAAAATCTTACACAATTTCCTTTCATTTTTCGATCAATTTTTATAACAGATGGAAAATTTCCAACAACGTGATGAAAAAGATATTCTTCTCTCGAGTATATCAAAGTTACCGTATAAAATTAATGCTATGTGTGAAAAAAATTCTACATTCAATTATCAACTATTATTCATACACGTACAATGAATTTTATTCGTCGTCCAAAATCTATCAAAGAATATTAGCGTTTGTATGGTATTTATAATCGTTGAAGTAGAACTTCCGGTTGACAAGTTTTTTTTTTCAAATATTATATACCTTGTTTTCAAATGTCTCGATTTAACTGCATCGCAAAACGCAAATCAACCAAGACAACTAAATGGGAGGGAAAATAATGGTTTCGTGAATGCGTAGAGCAACTGGTAAAGAAAATGGACAAGAGGAACATAAAGTGGCCTGTGTGAGTAAGGACGAGCGTGACCGGAAAGTATTTCAGCAGCTAAGGAATTAAACTGCGGATGTTTGTAGGAAAGTAAGAAAAGGGCTGCGTGAAAGTGAAACTTGATACAAATGAAATAAAAAAAAAAAAAGGATAAAAGAAACGTTAAAAGACAAAGTAAATGATAAAGATTGTAAAGAAATAAAATATTGAAATGGAATAATTAGTAATTTAGAGGAAATGGAAATAGTTGATAAATTTAATTCTTACTTTGTTGACAGTATTGAGAACCTAGCAGATATAAAAATATATACGTAGCAGGGATTATTGCATAGCGAAAGGAAAATCTACCGAATGTGCTCTGAAAGTTTTTACAAAAATTTAAGCAGAGAAATTGCGTAAAGTAGTTTGAAATTAGACATAATGAAACGTTTAGTAGAAGCAGAAAAAGCTAGGATCTAAAGGTGTGACAATAATACTTACAATTACATGTAAGAGAAGAGTAAAAATCAGTGATATATATATATATATATATATATATATATATATGCCAGAAGCGCTAAATTTTATGTCGATAAAAGAAATGATCGAGTAAAATAAATCTCTGCTCGTACATAAAAGTGTAAATTTTGTTGCGTCTCGTATAATATTTGCTAAATAATATAAAATTATTGCAATACGCGATTGACGATAATAATAATAATAATAATGATAAAAAAAAAAATTAGGGTTGCGTTTAGTAACTATCTAATAAGGTTTATGAACTATTATTATTGTCAAATACGTATTATTGTAATGTATGAGGAAACTTGTGTAGCTACTAAAGCTGATAAACGACTTGCATCATTATCATAGTTGCAAGGATGTGGTTACTCAACATTATGATATTTTTAATTTGTTGTTGGTTTTTTTTTTTTTTCTCTCTTTCACTGTTACAAGGTTGTCCTTTCGCAGGAACTCTGCGATAACGATTAAGCGTTTCTCCTTAATCTACGTTCGCAGAGCTGTGAATATTATAACGCCGCCGTCACTTCGCGCGGTGAAATCTAACCGCGTTTCTTTTGTAAGAACGACTCGAATCCCCGCAGGTTGTTAACATACCTACAATAAATAGTTCGTTCTGCCAAGCGTTATAACGAGCAACGACACGAATGTCCGCCGAATTTTTTTTTCCCTCCCTTTTTTTTTTTTTATTCTTTTATTATTCCTTTCTTTTTTTTTTTCAAGCTCCATCGATATACGCTGATAAGTGTACCTTATATACCGGCTCGTGTATCATTTATAAGCTTATAATTTATTCAGTCGCATGAGATTATAGGTACGCGGAGTAATGTAATTGCGGACTGCGCGCTTAATTATTTATAGTTACATGCGAAAAAATCTGATCGATGTGTAAAACTGTACGTACGACGTTTTATGCGGGTTGAGGTTGGTGTTTTTTTTTTTTTCTCTTTTTTTTCGCCGAATTCTCGACGCGATGAAACCGCCTGCGATTCAATTATTGCGCGTCTCTTAATATTGCCGCATAGCAGCGACACGATTCGAAACAATTATTTTTCACTTATTTAGAGATGATTAAACAAAGGCGCCGACTTTTCTCGTAACATCTGCATTTGTAAACTATAATGAAACGAATTGATTATATCTGCTGCTGCTAAGAGTTTGAGTTTAGATAATCTTTTTAATTCTTAATTTATTTTTATCATCATTTTTTTTATTTTTTTATTTTTTGTTTTCTTCCAATTAGATATTTTTTTTTTTTTTTTTGCAACAACTACCGTCGTTGTTACTTTTATCCCTGTTACTGACAAATCCTCGGGAAAATCCCTCGCATTCCTGACCTTTGCCTTATCAGAATATTGTTTGTACAGTTTGAAAATTAAACTGTAACACAGATATAACGAAACGTATTTGGTAAAAAAAAAAAAAAAACTGGGGAAAACCTTGGTACAATTTATCGTTTTGATTTTGGAATATGGATAAGAATTTTTGGCAAAACAGCGAATGTTTCTTTTTTTCGCACCGCGAAAATCGAGCGAGACACCATTAACGTGATGAATAATTTTCAGAGCGATTATTTGTCGGCGATAAACGGTCGACGACGTTTGTATACCTATCTATAAACTTTTGAAAACGTGTCGGTAAACTCGCAGGAAACCGCCGGCTTGAGTTTGACGAAAATTGATCACCCGGAGTCAAGCGATTGACCCCCATAACACTTCTCTGATTCCCTTCCATGATGCCTAACGTGGAAAGTTTATGGACGTGTAACACGCGCAGTAAAAAAAAAACTGGAAAAAAGAAAAACGAAAAAAAAAAAAAAAACGTGATGCGTCTACGTATAAATAATTAATCAATGCTCTCGCGGTCGTGGTCGAAAACAGCGGGCGAGTGATTATCTTCGGGTGTGTAGTTGGGCGGTAAATTTATATCAGTTTCGGCGTCAAACAGGGACGATTTTTATTCCAGGCCCGAACTTGTTGCTCTGCGAATACGAAATGCAAAGTTTGATCGTTCGGAGGAATTTTAGATGAGGAAATGAGTTCTTCGAAGCTTGTGAATATCACGATTATGTTGAATTCTCAATAAACGACCAGCCGGAGAGATAAAATTTATGAAAAGGTTCGATGTTTGGCAAACCAACCTTTTTAAGGGGTCGTGCTAGTGTAACGATAAAAAATTTTTTTTTACGTCAAGTCAAAGATCATTAGTGAAGAAGGAAAAATAAATTTTTAAACATTTACTTTTATTTCTATTCTTTTTTAACTGTTTACTCGTAACGCGGTTTTTCAAAACGTTATAAACTGTCGGGATGAAAAGTTTTCAAGCTATCCGTCTCAAATTTGGACACAATCTTCTTCGCTACATTCTTTATCAAGCAACAAGGTGAAAAATAAAAAAAAAAAAAATACTCCGCAGCAAGATAGCGGCTTTCATACCGATTAATAATCTTTTGCGAATTTTTGTTTTTTTCGTATAACATTTACGGTCACAAATGTGTACATAGCGAGGACTCATTTTTCTCCCAAGATATTTTCAACCGTTAAGAAAAAGATGTGAAAAAAGAAATAAATAAATAAATAAAAACAAACGATAAAGAAAATTTCATTTCTATTCTTCGCGATTGCTTCGATTTGACATTAAAAAAGAATAAGTCTGATTAGCGTATATTGATCGTGTAAAAAAATAAAAACATTACTAAAATCAGCCATTTTATATTCGTTACACCAGCACGATCCCTTAACGTGCAGTCCTCAATTAGCAGCGACATCATCGAGAAGCCCTTCGAATTTTTTTTTTTTCATACGTTAGCACGCTTCATGGTCCGAGGAACGGTGATAGGCGAGTAATTGAACCGCGTCTTGCGAACGAGAGAGAAAGAGAGAGTGAGAGAGAGAGAGAGAGAGAGAGAATGAGGAGGGGGGTAAAATCGCAGAGCAAGCTGGCCTCGTGGCCCGCCGGTCCTCGCGCGAGAACTCAGTTTCGGTATAGCTTTCATCGACGTCGGAATAAAACCATTTCTCACGAGATCGCGATTCCTGATCTTGGACTCGTTGTTACAGTGCCGAATCCGACCACCTTCCTCGAAAACTCGACCTCATTGCCTAGTCCTTCAATCCGGTATCCGTAGCTGCGAACAGGGAATGCTCATCAATCATCCCGACATCGGTAAGTCCGAATCACGATTGGATGGAACGAAAGTAAAGACGAGCAAACATCTTGACTGTAATTCGTTTCTTTGTGCTTTGGTTCGCGTCAAGTATAACGAGGGGATGAAGTCAGGGTGAAGAAATGACCTTGGCGCATGACGAAGGCGGAAGAACGTGAACTTTAAGTCAAGTCAAGTCGAGCATTCGTGTTCAAAAAGTGTTTCTGTGCGGGATCTTATCGAGGCAGAATTCATGGAACATCAATATTGACGGTTAAACGCAATTTCATGATCGAATAGTGCCCAAGTTGAGTTAATGAAATTCCCTACCGATTGGTGATACCTATATTTTGAAACGGCAACACTGTCGGAACGAATGAAAAAAGAACACCGTCCAAGCCATGTCAAATTCGGAATTAGCATCAGCTTCTTGCCGTTGGTGTCAAGAGACCAGTTTTGCGTATGCCACGTCAGGATTCTAGAACGAATATATTATGTGTAATAATTATTCACGCTGTATAGTAACGCGGTGAAGTTCGATGTATCCATTTACACCGGTACCTACTATGCGTCTATATCCGACACGCTGAGTTGCAAAATTATCATCGGACACGCTAGTCGTTTGTATATTTGCATAGCAGTGATTACGCGAATTACTCAGTGTAGGCGCATTCCACTGGTCACAAAATTTCGGTACACCTTGAACACTTCTCTCTTTGGAACGCATCGAACCTTTCAGGAGTAATTTAACATTCAACGTGTTCCGTACCTGTTACAGCGTCTGAAGTGATAACCGAGTATCCGGTCCCGAATTCGGTCAAAAACTGGATGCGCCAAGGCCAAAGACATCATGGAGAATCCTCAGAGGTGAGAAGTTTGGAAAAAATAATAATCACAAAGCTGCGTGCGCGAGCAGGAGATTTTGGATTGTAAGACGTTTTATCATCCGTTTCAGATACCGCGACACCACCATCTACAAACAGCCATCGCCGTGCAGTCTGCGAAAGCTTGCGGGTGAGCAAATAAAGTGACGTTACAAAAACCGAGTGTGAATTGCGGTTTCGGAGAGGATTTGGCCGACCGAATCACCCAGGAAACTATAAAAGAACGCGATACCGCTTCCAACCACTTTCCATCGCTCTTTTCTATCCCCGCAGACATAGTTCCGGCCAGGGTCGTGCTCTACATGTTGTCCTTCTCCGGTTTCCTGGTCTCCTTCATGATGAGGATGGACATAAACCTGACCATGGTCGCCATGGCGAAGCCCGTACCTCCGCCGGCTAGCGCTGACGGCAACGAAACATCTCCGGGGAAACCCGTCGCCCATTGCTACGTCGCCCAGAACACGACGTGGTCGGAGGAGAACACGACGGTTGTTCCACCACCGGAGGAGCTCGGGGAATTCGACTGGAGTCCTGCCATCCAGTCGGCGATAGTCGGATCGTTTTACTGGTGCTACATCCTATCCCAGATAGTCGGGGGGGTGCTCACCCAGTACTTTGGTACCAAGACCGTCTTTGGTGGGTCGCAACTGCTCACAGCTATCTGTAGTTTCCTCATGCCGACCGCAGCTGACATTCATTACGGGGCGATGATCGCCCTGAGGAGCATTCAGGGGGCGGCAAGTGTAAGACCATGCGTTTCATCCTTTCTTAAAGTCTGGTCTTAGGGTACTTGTGGGGTTGAGCCTGGTCGGGAGGCGGAAGAAAATGGAATTTTTCAAGGATCTTTCACCAAGACACGTTTCAATTTATTATTATGGAAATTTATACACGCATTGGGGTGACGTTGACCTTCATTCCCATATTCTTTATATGTTAAAGCAACGATTTTTAAAGCACCTCTAAAAAAAGGCGTCTCGCGTCTCGCAAGGTGAGCAAGAAACGAAAAAACAAGAAAAATTTAGTCGACGCGAGGTATTGTCTGGTCTTTGATCGAAGGAACGAGTAAAGTATTAATCTTTAACAAAACGGCGGCGTTTCGGAAAAAAATTTGGACTTTCCATAAAAATTTTCGCCTTAATTTCTTTATGAAATAGAAAATAATTATCGGTGAGAAAAAACCTTCGATCAAGGACTGAAAAATATATTCATAAAGCTCCACTAAAAATTTGAGACCGATCGGTGGAACCGTTTCCAAAAAATCTTGCTCGCCGATATTGAAAAGAGAGTTTTGAGAAAAACGGGTTCAAAGTTTCCAAAGCACTTTGCACATATCCGCGTAACTTGGATAATATTTGTCGGATCGACGTGAAATTTTCTGTCAATATACTTGAATATATACACTACACTACGAAAGTAAAATTAAATAAAATCGATTTTCGCACAATCCCGACTAGGTATAAACCCTGAAGACAAATTTCAACTTAATATTACGCGTCTTTGTTCAGGGCTTGACGTGGCCGGCGATGTACGCCATAGTCGGACACTGGATACCACCGGCAGAGCGATCTAGGTTCATGTCATCCTTCCAAGGTAAGCGATGAAGTCACCCTGAAATAAAGGATTCGAGAAAAACTAAAGACATGTTTTCTTTCTATGTTACAGTGAAACTTCCATACACTTTCATTACCACATTATCTCAACCTTACACATACGTTACATACATTGTATTACATGCGATCTGATTGCTAAATCCTTGAGCACGGAAATAACTCTTAATTATCACCAATTGTTCGCATATATTATACCATACGTATACGTATATACAAACTTATATCATCATGTTAATTATCGTAAACTTTCGATTTTAGTTTCCAAAAAACACACCCATTGTTCCCATTCAGTTTCAGAGTCTTGCAACGAAAATGCCGGTTATCATCGATATAAAAAATAGTCAATATTTCCTCCAAATTTTTCGCAAACTGACCGATTTCAATTACTCGTATCGAATGTACATATTTATACATATATATCCGGAAAGTGATAACTCGCAGCTTCGATGTCTCGGCAATCACTGAACCCTCCCAACATTTGTTTCATAATGTCGTACCTGTTTCCGAATGACTTGATCGAAAGAGGTGAAATGGCGATGAGGAATTAATCATGAATCTTGTTGAAATTGGTTTAGCTCGGCAGTTCCGTTTTCATTCTCGGGACCGCGGGGTATACTCAACAGCGACCGCTCAACAGCATGAGAATGGCCGAGTATACTTCCAGCCTGGCTGAATCAGCCGGACCCAACGATCAGTTTTATATCCATACCTTATATACACACACACACACACACACATGTATATATATATATATATTATATTGTATCGTATTAACGTGAGAAGAGCAACGCTCTTCGTAAATCCAAACCATACGCCGGTCATAGCTGCTGTATATTATGTACCTTATTTGTACTTGGGTGGTGTAGTTTTTCGAATCAATGATATTGCATGTAACGTGCGAATGGTTAACTTCTCTCTTACGTCCGTCATTCGTCGTTGCGATTCGACGGACGAATAATAGCTATCGGTTAATTAGCATACAGCTGTTGGAGAGTTTGCTTTATAATTCATTCGATGATGTCACGAGTCACGACTTTAGTCCGCCTCGATTTGACTATACCTTTCAAGTTGTCGGTACCGTCGGTTTTTTCTTGATTTTATTCTAGTCTATATGTCGTGTCGTACACTGAGAAAAATTTCATTCGTTACAGTGACTAGAAAAATTGAGTAAAGCAAGTATCGTTAAAAAAAAAAAAAAAAAAAAAACTGTTTGAATATTGTTGGAATTACGAAAAACGAGGTACGCCTAACAATTTTACGCTATCGGCGATTCTTTTTTGGGAGTTGGAACGGAAAATCAGTTTGTAAGGCTTACTCTACTTTTTTAGTTTGGTAAGGCCTCAACACCTATCGTCGACTGAAGGGGTCGTGATCCCGCGGCACATTTAAAACTACCAGCAAGCTATGTATGATTTTTGGAAAACTTTTGCTGGAAAAGGAACATGTGCTTGGATCAAGGGCCTTTCGGAGGACAATGGTGTGAATTGAAAATAGTTCCAGCTGGAAAAGATACGGGGCAGTCGTGGGCACGATTATGGGAACTGGTTTAGGGAATCTGTTGAATTGCTTCTTTGCTATTCACGATCTTTGTACGGGATAAAACATTCATTACTCTGCATACCAAGGACGTGATCCTAGAAAATGGTAGGAACCTGAGTTTTTGGGGCATAGTGCCTTCAGGAACTTTTGATCTACTGGCAATAGGCTACTAGAATCAGGTGGTTTCAAAGAGTTTCGCTGAAAGCCAGTTTCCATAAGGGTTCCCGCGGGGTCCTTTTTCTTCTTTTCATTTTACTTCGTCCGCAAAGAGTTTTGTTAAAAATATCGTCGAGAAACACGTTATTGTTTCGATATCCTTATTTGCGTTACGCAACGCGAATCTACATCTGCACAATGATGTGTTAATGGAAAGGTGCAAAGGTGGTTGTGATGATTGATTTGCCAATGTGAACGTGGTATATTATACATATATATATATATATACATACATGTGTGTGCGCGCGTGCGTGTGTGTGTGCGTATATATGTATTACACATATACACACGTATGTATTTAAACAAAGTACCAGTTTTCAGGTTGATCGGATTTCCTTTTTTGTTTCAGTATAATATCGTTTTTCCAGGTATAGAAGTTTCATTGTCCTACCATAATAGCTCCGCCATAACGACAACCTCATCCTCTCTCATACTAAATCGCCACTTGAAATCGCTTTACAGAGTAAACGAGTTCCGGACTTGAGAGCCGCGTTTCCTGTAACGAGAAAAAAGTCACGGATCGTGTGATACGAGATTGCCGCACCCCATTCGACAAGCGTCATGTTTCAGCTTCTCCTTCAAAACTACGTATCGGGGTGAGCTAACGCCTAAAATTTAGATGATCTATATTCAGGGTTCAGCATCGGCATCGGGCTCACATATCCACTCTGCGGTTTTCTCATCCACCACTTCGGATGGCGAGTCGTCTTCTATACCACCGGCAGTATCGGTGCTGGATGGTGTGTCTTATGGTACTTCTTTGCCTTTGACACTCCCGCCTGTCATCCAAGGATATCGCCTCAAGAACTACGATACATCGAGGGATGCGTTGGTGAACAAGTTGTTGGTGGAAACGAGGTGACTATTTCAACGACACTTCGATCCTCATCGTCTAATGCTTCGCAAATTCATCCCAATACGAAAGAAACCCAACAAACTTGACTCGAGAAACGCTTGTGTAACACCTTGGTCTTGAATTCTAGGGAATGCCGGTTCCCTGGAGAGCGATTCTGACCTCGTGGCCGGCTTGGGCTATCGGGATAACGACCTTCGGCAGGATATGGGTCCACTACGTCTTCATAATCCCGGGTCCGGTGTACATGAAGAGCGTCCACGGATTCGACATACAGACGGTGAGTTTACGGGAGAATTTCATGATATTGCCGGTGCGTTGATCCTTGTGCGATTTTCACACCAGTCGTGTGATTACAGAACGGTATTCTCTCCGGTGTTCCGTTCCTGCTGAGCTATCTGGCTTCCGTTGCGTTTTGCTACCTCGCCGACGTCCTCGTCACGCGACAAATACTCTCGCTGTTGAACGTTCGGAGGATATTCACTGCCGTTGGTGAGTAGTCGATGATCTCGTGATCAGCGTCGCGCGTGATCGATTTCTCACGCGCATCGATCGCGACACTAACCGGGAACCGTTTCTCACTTACCAGCGCAAGTTGTTCCTGGAATACTTTTGCTGCTGGTTGGATATCTGGGATGCAATATCGTCCTTGTTTTATTCGTCTGGTTCGTCGCTGTGACGCTTATCACAGCCGCTTATGCCGGTGCCATGGCGAACATCGTTGACATCGCGCCAAATCTCGCCGGTAGGTTGTCTCTCCTATTTTATCACTCCTTTGGCAGTCCATTTTTAATTCTTAACTCACTGCGACTCGTCGACTGAATTTTGATTCGTTGTTTTTTATTTTTTATTTCTTTAATTTTTTTCTCAGGTCCAGTTCTCGCCTTTGCACAAACTATTCACATGTCGGCGAGTTTCTTGTCGCCGATAGTAGCCGGCGTTATGACCAAGGACAGCGTGAGTATTGGATTCGGTTCATCCAGCGACACTTTTTGTATTTCGATGGTCGAAAAAGACGATTCTTCGCGAAGACACGTTACAATTTATTGTTATAAAAATTTATATACGTATTAGAGTAACGTTGAACTTTGTTCTGATAGTTTTATTTTTTTTTGTAAAATCAATGATTTTTAAAGCACCTCTAAAAAGGCGTCTTGCGGTGAGCAAGATATCTATGGACTGTATCGTCCGAAATGATAAAAACAAAAAAGATTTAATTGACACGAGATATTGTCTGGTCTTTGATCGAAGGAATAGGCAGAGTATTAATTTTTAACAAAACGGCGGCGTTTCAAAAAAAAAAAAAAAAAAAAAATTTGTATTTTCTGCATACCTCCAGCAATCTCTCGACGCATGGAGGAAAGTCTTCGGTGTCGCGGTCTGCGTTTCCAGCGGAACCTACGTCGTATATCAAATATTCGGCACCGCTGATATCCAGGCCTGGAATTATCCTGATCAAAAATATCCACAATCCGTCAGAGAGGACTCGCAACCTTTGAGGGAATCGCCCCAGAAGGACGGTAAAATCGTTCCGAAACGATCCGGCTCGTCTCAGGTACAAGCCTAAATTTATTACTGTACATATAATATATATATATACATAATATTAAATGTATAGAATTTACAATGTTCACCTGCAAGCGTTTCAAAATATTGCATATAACCTCTCTCGTGTATCCTGCATAATTTTGTTTTTTCACAATTTGCTATATTCCGTCTCGGTCATTCCGTAAGTAGAATACTTCGAGTCAGAAAATACGAGCAACGACGAACAGAACAGTTATATGCGTAAATCTTTGTCGCAAAAAAAAAAAAAAAAAAAAACAAAAATATTCTTCCACCCTTCAAATAATTTTTTCACACTGTTTCTATGAAATTCACGAATTACGCGTATAATGTAATGTGAAACACAAACGCATCGGTGATGTGCACATACGTAGTATATAATTACAATACATTGTAACGTACCTATGGGATGAAGCGGAAGAAAATCGAGGGGGGAAAAAAAACAGCAAAAAAGCAGCAAAAAAAAAAAAAAAATACAAAAATTTATTGTAATTACAAAGTTGATCATGTTCATTTGTATAATATTGAGAATAACTATTTTTAGAAAGAAGTATAAATGATCTCTCAGGTATGGTTATATTGTGTGTATATAATAATAATAATAATAATAATAATAATGATGATGATAATAATGATCGCTCGTGTGATACTATTTGCTCATCGGATTTAAACTATTATAAAAGAAAAAAAAATTAAAAATATTAAAGAAAAGTGTAACAATAACGATGTAGTAGCATTGATGGTAATATTGTGAAAATGAGGAATATATGCGGATACTTGCTATTTGAAAAATTTGTGCATACAGTTCAATTGAAATCACATCGTATAAATATAGTTATAAAATAAAGGGTAAGTTCGATGTGCAAGCAGTCCGCGAATCATAAAAATAACGGTAACGACAGTAACGTGACAGAAAAATTATTGATACAATAATAATATAAATAATAGCAATCTCGGAGGATGGAGTTGATTCATATACATATATATATATATATATATGTATATGCATTTGCAGTTTTGATTATGTCATCCATTCAAGTACAATTATCGCTTATTGTAGAATTTAGTTCTTACGTATCATTGCGCGAAACCTATGAGGCAAGAATCACGTTCATGGATGTTTATCGGTGATTACAACGAAACAAGAAGAAAAAAAAGATGGAAAAAAAGATAATAGCTAGCACGTATTCCTCATTTGCTGTTCTCCTAGACCAAATTATGTAATTCCAATTGAAGCTCGATCGGATGAAGATCGAAAACAAAGAAAAAAAAAAAAAACTATGGTCTAGTTTACGCAGATTTATAGATATTTTTGTTTCGAACAACATCAAATCCTCGGTTTCGTTGAAAGGGCTTTGCAAAATTTGATGCTTATATTAATGAACGAAAGTTTCGCACTTTAATTAAAACTTCGGACCGTCAAACATCTCTGTATATAGGTATACACATGAATCTATAATTCTATAACTGTGAACAAGTCTACGAGTCGATTTACAAACAAACTATCAACGCGGTAAGTTGGTCTTGAATCACTCGTTGAATCTTTGTCGTATTTCAGTTTCGAGTGAGTGGATATATATTTTTTCAATGATTTCTCAATTGAAAGGACACAACGTTAGGATCGGAGTGGAAAAAGCAATGGAAAATTTTTCGTCCATTTTCAATCAGGGTAGAAAAAATTCAGGTGTATAATATGTACAGGTAGTAGATATGTGCGAAATTGCATATATATGGAAGGAATATACGTGGGTATGTAATGGCTGATTGATTCACGGGAAAAGAAATGATACACGCCAATAATTCACGAATTATTTTAATACGAACTTCGATCTGCAAATCTAGGCAATTTGGGGATGGTTTGAAAGAAGAATACAAGTCGCAAGCAATTTTTTGAACAAAATTCAATATCAATAAAAAAAAAAAAGAAAGGTTACATTACGTAGTTATATTTTTCAAAACGACACTGCCGAACAAATTTTATATTATACATATATACGTAAGATCAAGTTTCGAATATATATCCATCTAAGATGTATCTCACGTACCATGTCTATCTCGTTTCGCGGCAAACAATTGGTTAATATTTTTCTGGGAGTTAAAATAATACTGTAATATTGTATGCCTTAAAAGGGAATTCCTGATTAAAAAAAGTGTTGTAAAAATTTCTTCGAAGCTTGATGATAATTTTGGTCCTATAAAGTAGAAGCAATGATGAGATGAAAAATTGTAGGATTTCTTAAGAAGAGAAACAAAAAAAAAGGACGACAATTCTATACTGGATATTTTTGTCTTCGGTGATGCTTTGTTTCTACTTAAGAAAAAAATATAATATTTACCTGGTATGGAAATAACAAGAAAAAAAAACGAGAAAAATAATTTGAATTATAATGTACATAGACAATCTATCCGAGTCAGTCTCGTTATATGTATGTAACAAGATCCTGCGTGCCAACTTTGAGGATGTACGTTAAGTAGAAAGAAAAAAAAAAATTATAGAAGTGTTTCGATTCGAGATAATTTGATATCGGGCTCTGCTGTAGAGTTGAATATTTTCGAGCCTTCGCTTTGCTGTGTAATTTATATAAAATAACAAGTTTTGGTGAACTCGCCCTCGTTAAATCGTTTATAAATTCGTGTACGTGTAATACTGCACGTATAAAGCTGACCTTGAGACAAGGAAAAAATAAGTAAAAAGAAGAAAACATAGTTCAAAATATATATGCATGTATAATTTATTACACATGTTAGAATTTTGTCTAATCTGGGCATGGATGTATACCTGCGGTATGTATTATTCTTTCGAATTCCACGTGTCACGTGACAACGTATAATATAGACAACCGTACGTTTCGCGTATCTGATATAATGGCGGGGCCGTCAGTCATATTATAACAGATAGATGGATATTTTTTAAGAATGTCGCGAAAGAAAATTATGGAATATCTTATCGCCTAGACGCGCAACGAAAAATATGTTCTTAGTTTATCCTGATAAAATATATAGAACGGTATACGTACAATGTTGCAACTCACGCGTTCGCGCTGCATCGTCCGATGATACGCGATGTACTGTAACTATATTTAACATTCTTATTCGCACACGTTGCTACGTTACATCGTGAACAAACAAAGAAAAAAAATAACTAAACTCTATAATTAACGATCTTGAAACTACTAAATTATACGGCTCACCGAGTGAGTTCATTACTATCAGCCTTATTACAAGAAACTATTGATCCAACACGTGTTCCTAGAGTTTGTTGTAAAAACTTTGCAAAGTTTGAAAAACGCAAACGTAAAACAAAGTTTTCTCATCGTTCTAATCGCTTGAACTCGAAATTTATTGCATATTTTTCATTCTTGCGACGCACGTGGATTATCTTGTCCCACAGTATAATAGAACGTATTTTTAGCAGAGAATCCATTTGTTACAATCATAGTTTGTCTACGTATCAGATCACTGCTATTTTCAAATATGTGGACACGTACTTAGTTTAGTTTAGAATTTAAAATGTATTATACATACAATATATGTACTTATTTTTATTTCAAACATTCGTAAGTAAATGATTTTTTATATTTATCACTCAGACTCGTACGTGTAAATACCTAATATTGTACCTGTATAAATAACTCCCTGCAATTCCATTACGTTTCAACTGGAGGATTTTCATGTCTAAGTATGAGTATAATTACATTTTTCTTACACGATGTTACCTGTTATTCCGTTGTTTCTTTTCTCACGTGTCGTATTTGCATCAAGTTTCATCGTGCAGGTGATGTATATCCTTCGAAATTGTAAATGTTAGAAAAAAAAAACAGTTTAAAAACAATTTCACGCATCGATACATAACCGAAGTACTTACCAATTGGGTATAACTGTAAGGAAGAATAACGGAAGTAATCTATCAATCGATTGAATCGGTAAAAGTTAATCGATTAACCGATTACTTCTCATTTCTTTGAAACGGCGCATATGAAACAAACATTTGTAAATTTCAATACGTTGTCTTGATAGCGGTAAAGATTATTGATAATTTATAGTTTCATCCAAAATATTTTTCAATTTCAGGTAAAAATATTCATTTATCCTTCATTTATCACATCAGATAGTTACTTAGTTAGTAAGACAATGATAGTAATCGATACTCTAATCACATAAATTGATATTGCATTGCGTCGTTCATTGGAGTGAAAAACAAAAACTGATTGTGAGGGAAAAATAATCGAGTCAGTCGATTAATCGGGAAAAAATGTTCGATTCAATCGAAAATTATTTATATTTGGTTATTGGCTTCGACGTTCTTTCTTCAAAATCGTCTCTATTTGTCATTCAATAAGATTGCTGAACTCATCGTCGACTCTTTGCTCGATGCCGTCGATACCGACTCCAAAGTAAAAGAAACAAAAATTCTGAAATATTATCTTATTCGCTATTCGAGATTGTGTACTCGAATCTAAACTTTGTATTAGAATATGCTAATCCATTTGAGGTACATGTGATTTCGTACATCGTAAACGATTTAACAATGAAGTAGGTCGGGGTTAAAAAATTTTCCGCTCGGTGTCATTCATGATCGTTTCTTTCGCCCTGCATCAATGCCGGCGTACAACCGAAGTCGATAAGCTTTCACCCTCACGTCGAAGCCTTCTTCACCGGATATTCGGGAATGTCGACCTCCCAAGCCGGTTCTCCGTTGTCGACCATCCAGACACTTCCACTTTTGCCAGCTTTTATGATTTCAATCATGCCCGTCGCCACACTCTCTGGTCTGAGGAACGAGACATTGTCGTCAGTAAAAATGATCGCGAAATTTAGCTCGAGTCGGAGATTCTGTTAGAAGCAAAAGAATTGAGGAAACATAAAATAAGAGAAAGAATTTCCACTGATTAGTTTTTGTAGCAGCAATTGGTCGTCCAAATTTCCACGAAAGCGATCGGGTCCAATTTTGGTTTCAAATAGTCTTCTACAAATGTGCGCGCTTGCGGTACGTGTGAAATAATTTTGTACATGGTAATTGCGAGTGAAATAATTTTGTATATCGGTTCGGTCCGTGGATCAGCGGTTTGTCTCCTACTCATGCTTTTTCTTCGCAGAATGAAACCCGCGAGTGTTTCCCCCTCCTCTTCAAAGAATATGCAAAGCCGCGCCGCTCACGTGACCGAAACGGCGGCGCGCGCATGCGCGGAAAGAAAGAGAGGGGAGGTGGACGTCGACCGAGCGACTGACGTTAGCAGGGTTCTACTGTGTATACGAACCGTTGAATGGGGATGCTGTCGAGGAGATCAAAGAGCTCTTGTTGTTCAACCATATCCAACATTCGTCCGCCAGCTTTCGTAACCAGTTGCGTTTCCGTGCCACCCGGGCACAACGTCAGGACTCGAACTCCCGATTTGTCGTAGTGATACGGGTGCTGTTGGAATCGGAAGAGAGATTAACGAGGAGCCGTATCCAGTGTGCGCTTTTCTCAATGTGCTAAATTTGCGTTTGCAGTGTAGATCCAATATGTTTGGCGCGTTGCAAAATCTCACTGTAATTTTCTTTGTTGCAATCTTACCCCGAACGAGCGACTGATACCAACTACGGCGTGTTTTGTACCAACGTAAATGGGGAAAGGCATTGCCGGCGCCAGACCGGCAGCAGAGGAAACGTTGACGAGGGTTCCTCCTTTGCCACCCTTGTCTTTTCCCATGTACCGGAAGGCCAGCAAAGTACCACGCACCACGGCTGTCTGGAAGAATTGTAAGGTGAGAATCCGATCGAAAGTAGAGGAGTTTGATTGCTGATTGACGATATTTTATGTACACGCTTACTATGTTGATCTCGATCATGAGCTCCCACCGCGCGTCGTCCATTATTCCGGCGTTGTTGATCACGATGTCGAGTCCACCGAACTCCTTGACGACCTTGGCGAACGCATCTTTGCAAGTTTGATTGAAAAACGTTATGGTTCGGTCGAAATGACGTTTTAATCTAGATATCTATGAGGAACGAACCTTACCTTCGAATTCCTGTTGCTTCGTCACGTCGCAGACGATAAAAATTGCCCGGTCGGATCCGAATTCGGCGTTCAGTTTTTTCGCCGATTCATCCCCCTTCGAATTCGCCAAATCGAGAATCGCCACGTGCTGCGCGAATGGAAGTTTAACCGTTAATAGACTTCGCTGGCTGAATCGTATTATTTGTTACGTTGGTCGTATTTTTACCGTCACTACTTACCGCAGCTCCGTTTCGCAATAGTTCCCTGACGTGGGCGAAGCCTATGCCGTTGGCCCCTCCGGTTACCAATGCAATTTTTTTCTGTATCTCCATGTCTGAAAAAAAGAAATTTTCTTGCAATGTCGTTCGAATTTGGCAACTCAGTAATATCGATTCAATACCTGCTTTATATGTCATGAACAATTTCAATCGAATCTAGATTAAGTTGATGTCATCGAAACAGATTTGAACCAGTCAAATATTTTGACTTGAGGTATATTGAATTGACATCAATAATTATTAAAAATGCAGATTGGATAAAAACTGAGTGTCTTGTATTCTGCGCGAAAAAATCAAAGATTCAAAATTAGTTTACCAAAGAGGTAATAAAATGTGTAATTCATAAATAATCTGTACTCACTTGTTGCGGTCACACCCGGTTTAATCAATTAACACAACTGAAACAGCGTTAGCTATTTGTAATCTCCTGCCTAGTTATCTTCAACCGATAAAATATTATCCAAGAGTAGGAACGTTAATTGTGCCCGCTAACGGATAAGTAGCCTAAAGTATCCGAATCATGGATTCTGCTGGAACCTCCAAGGTCATTTCTTGGTCTAAGATATCAAGCCCGTGACATGTAGTTTCTTCGCCACTCTTCGCTCCAGGTGAAATTGAATTGGAATCCAAAAACATCTGCATTGAGAACATGAATTTGAGATAAGGAAAAAATAAATAAAAAGAAGAAACCATAGTTCAAAATATATATGCATGTATATTTTATTACACATGTTAGAATTTTGTCTAATCTGGGCATGGATGTATACTTGCGGTATATATTTTCCTTTCGAATTCCACGTGTCACGTGACAACGTATAATATAGACAACCGTACGTTTCGCGTATCTGATATAATGGCGGGGCCGTCAGTCATATTATAACAGATAGATGGATATTTTTTAAGAATGTCGCGAAAGAAAATTATGGAATATCTTATCGCCTAGACGCGCAACGGAAAATATGTTCTTAGTTTATCCTGATAAAATATATAGAACGGTATACGTACAATGTTGCAACTCACGCGTTCGCGCTGCATCGTCCGATGATACGCGATGTACTGTAACTATATTTAACATTCTTATTCGCACACGTTGCTACGTTACATCGTGAACAAACAAAGAAAAAAAATAACTAAACTCTATAATTAACGATCTTGAAACTACTAAATTATACGGCTCACCGAGTGAGTTCATTACTATCAGCCTTATTACAAGAAACTATTGATCCAACACGTGTTCCTAGAGTTTGTTGTAAAAACTTTGCAAAGTTTGAAAAACGCAAACGTAAAACAAAGTTTTCTCATCGTTCTAATCGCTTGAACTCGAAATTTATTGCATATTTTTCATTCTTGCGACGCACGTGGATTATCTTGTCCCACAGTATAATAGAACGTATTTTTAGCAGAGAATCCATTTGTTATAATCATAGTTTGTCTACGTATCAGATCACTGCTATTTTAAAATATGTGGACACGTACTTAGTTTAGTTTAGAACTTAAAATGTATTATACACACAATATACGTACTTATTTTCATTTCAAACATTCGTAAATAAAAAGATTTTTGAAGTACTTACCAATCGGGTATAACGAGAAGGAAGAATAATGAGAATTCAATTCATATTACGTGTAAATATTTCGTATTCAATTGTTAGAAAGATTAAGGCGATACTCAGTAAAAAGAAATTAGTCCGGATTCGTTTGAAGCGAGAAAATTTGATGTAGGTATTTGACTATCAAACTATTAGACAATTTTCGTTTGGGTTCGATTAAAATTTACTTCGAAAATTACGGCAGCGTCTGATTTGAATCTATTCATTTTCACCGGGTGAATTGGCATGTGCTCTTCAGCTCGAATCGATCGATTTATCCTTCAGTCGGGATCTTCGCGGTGGGATAATCGGAAACCGCAGCTTCGTAAGGCGGTTTCCCGGATTCGATGATCCACACGCCGCCATTTTCCGCCTTTTGGATAACGTGAATCATACCCTTCGCGGCTTCATCGGTCCTGAGGAAACAGCAACGTTTCAAAATTGACAAGCATTTCCTATCCAGTATCTACACTGGAATATACTGATAAAAGGGGTATCGTTACGGTAACGGTTTAAATATCCTTGAAACCAGAAAGAAATATGGCACAAGTATCCATTTGTCGTGATCATAGTTTGCCGATCGAGAATTTTCCGGTTATTATACGTCATTAAATCTTGTTGTTCAGTTTACATAATTCTTTCTGCCAAACGGGAAAATAGTTTTCGACTACTTAAAAATCAGAGTGAAACATAACGGACTTGTCTGATTTCCGCTATAAAACTTATTTTCATCTTATACTCAGAACCGTACTTTTCGTTAGGGATAGGAATTGGAAACGGTCACGGGCTGTGGAACGATCTCAACTAGAAATGTCACTCTCTCTGGTATCGTGATAATGAGAAATTGGACGAAAGAATACGCACGATATTACTGGGTAGGCCGCCTTAATTTGTTGGATCGCTTCCAAGCTGATGCAGTCCAACGTTCGTCCATCGCATTGGGTAAGCAGTTGAGTATCCGCAGCGCCCGGACAGACGGTCAGCATTCTTACACCGGTCCTATCGTAGTGATATGGTTTCTGGATTGACAGGAAAATGAGCATCAAACCCAGACGAAATACCAAAAACATTTTCAACTTTCACTCTTTACCGCAAATGATCGCGTCAGACCGACGACCGCGTGTTTGGTCCCGGTGTAGATGGGGAAAATTTCAATTGGCATCAGGCCGAGAACTGAAGATACGTTCACGATTACTCCTCCCTTGCCGTTGTTGTCTTTTCCCATGTATTTAAGCCCCAGCAACGTTCCGCGAGTCAAGGCTGTCTGTATCAGGAAAAGGTGATAGGATCGTGTCAACGATATTAGGGAACAACGTACGAAAAGTCAGCTGGGGTGTGTCGAAAAAAAAAAAAAAAAGAAAAAGTAAAGTTTCACTTGAGCATAAAAATACGTATGTTAAATATCTTTTGTAAAACACCCTAATTATTATCTACTTCCTTACAATATATATGCCTTCTTCTCTCATCCATTGTCCTATCCATGACTGAAACCCGACATTGAGCAAGTTGCGAGACAAAAATTGTTCAATACTTGGTACACTCGATTGTTTGAAAATTAGTGTTTCAGTGTTCACGTGAATTGTGAAGCATGTGTGCCACTCGCGACGATGGCTTTCAAATGCATCCAATGAATATGGCCACAATTGAAGTATCACTAAGGTGATCAGCACGATCTAATTCATATGCTTGTGAAAACTGTAGGATCCAATGTTTTTTATTGATTAGCGGACCCCTTTTATGCCTCGGATAATTACTTGGTCCATGCTTGATTGTATTGAACCTGCTAAATTCTGATGATTATCTAATCCATGCTTGAGCACATACGGCATGATATGGCAGATAACATCTCACCAAATTAATGTCGATCATGAGCTCCCACCGCGCGTCGTCCATTATTCCGGCGTTGTTGATCACGATGTCGAGTCCACCGAACTCCTTGACGGTCTTGGCAAACGCAGCTTTGAATGTCGATTAGAAAAGCATGTCGTTACGGTCAGTGTAAATTTTTCCACAGGTTTGGATAAAAGACTTTTGAATTACCTTCCAGCTGCTCGGGTTTTGTCACGTCGCACACGATGAAGAGCGCCTTTCCATTTCCGGACGTACTGTTAAGCTTCTTCTCCGCTTCTTCTCCGTTCGAGTTCTTCAAATCGAGAACCGCCACTCGCTGTTGGCAAAAAAATAAACTCGCACTTGTCTTACTTGAGCCATTGAATTTTAGTGAGGTGCGCGAAACTTACCGCGGCTCCATTTCGCAAAAGTTCCGTAGCGTAGGCAAAGCCAAGTCCGTTAGCCCCTCCAGTGATCAGAACGGATTTATTCTTAATCGTGAACATTTCTACGTGAACATGAGAATAAAGCGTCAATCATTTTTCGGATATGTCGTGGATGGCAATGTACGATTTCACTGTATGACGATAAACGCATGATAGAGTCTCGAACACTTTGGCAACCTGAGAACAACTCGGGTTGAATACCGTCAAGTGTTCATTATCAACTGAAGTAACTTACTCGGTCTGCTTCCTAATTTTTCTGCGACTAAATTAATGGTTTCGCTAGCAGAGACGAGACTTTTATACTCTTGGCCTCGACCCTGCATTGTATGATAACCACGAGGCTATCGATACGCAATATGAAACACATTAACTTCTTTATCTATAACCTAGCTGTCAACAATTTTTTCTTACATCATCGCGCAGATATGATCAATGTAATTAGCTGTGCGAGTAGTAAAGATCCAAATTATATCACACTGCTGTATCTAATAACGATTCAAAACCTTTAAGAATAACCTACGGTTATACAACTCCAAACGTGCACGTGCATCGTCGCTTTTACAAGCTTCGAGTTTCACCTTGAAAATGATAATGATGAATATTTTCACGAAACGAGGTAGTGAAACAGGTTTTTTCATCCTTGAAAGTAGTTAACCCCAAAGCTAAATGATTCTAGTAAGCTTCAAGGTGACGCTTTTTACAACTTAAATAATCCACAAAACTCTTCGTACACTTCAGTCAGTTTTGCGTTCCCCTTATTTGCTATTCAAGCATGTTAACTTATTCAATTTCCAAGCGTCTACTCACGAAGTGTCAACAATTCAGGCTACGCAGCCGTTACATGTGGGTAAACAAAAATCTCTTTATTCAAGTAGTTACTTAAGCATGACATAATATCGCTAAGTCAAAGAGTTCCATGAAGATATCTTAAGCCTTCCTCACAGGCGTGTTAGGGATATCCACCTCATACGCTGGTTCCCCATTGGCAACTAGCCACGCGCTGCCGTTCTTCTCGTTTCGAATCATCTTCATCACTTCATTGGCGACAAACTCCGGCCTGGAAAGTTAAATCAAAGGTCAGATTACCGGGGTCGATTGCTATCAAAGTCGACGAGTCGAGTAGTGATAGAGAACGATTATACTGACGATTGATCTCCAAAATGGGGAAGCATTCTTGAGTGTTCCTTTTCGTCGACGACACCCTTCAGGATCCGTCCACCGCTTTTGGTTATCAGTTGGGTGTTCGTGGCGCTTGGACATACCGTTACAAATCTTACACCACTTTTCTCGTAGTGATACGGTTGCTGAATCAGAATATATTCACCCGTTACATCAGGACACTATCACCGTACCTCAAACCCATTTCAATTTCGAATGTTTTTTGTTCCCATTCTTACCCCGAATGACCGACTTAGGCCGATAATGGCGTGTTTGGTAGCAGCGTAGATCGGGAAAATAGTAACTGGTACAAGACCAGCTATCGAAGCGATGTTGACGATGGTTCCTCCTTTTCCACCGTTATCTTTTCCCATGTACTTCAAGCCCAGCAGTACTCCGCGTACGACGGCGTTCTGTGATGCGAAAATTGACGATAAAAATTTCGTTCTTTGGTAAAAACTTCGACAACTCGAAAGTTTTGTCCGCCTTTAATCCAGCTTACCAGATTGATGTCGATCATGAGTTCCCACCGTGAGTCGTCCATTATACCGGCATTGTTGATGACGATGTCGAGTCCGCCGAATTCCTTGACAGTCTTGGCGAATCCAGCTTCAACAGTCAAACGGTCCAAAGTGTTGGATTATGCGGGTCACTTTTTGTTTTCTTTAACTCTCAACTCAATTACCTTCCAGATCTTCCGGTTTCGTCACGTCGCAGACGATGAAGATTACCTTGCCCTTTCCGAATTCCTCGTTGAGTTTGCTCACCACTTTGTCACCGTTCGAGTTCGCCAAATCAAGGATAGCAACGTGCTACGGATAGAGAACCGGTTCTTCGTCAGACGCCTTCCAGTGATTCGATCTAACAACCTTTTTTTATGACTATACTATATTCTCAAACTTACCGCAGCCCCATTTCGCAGTAGTGCTTTGACGTATTCCAGGCCAATTCCGTTCGCCCCTCCGGTTACCAAAGCAATTTTATTTTCTATCGCCATTTCTGAAACATTTGCAGGCAGAACGCACGATCGTTTATAAGGTCGTGAAATTATCAGCCGTTGATAAACGTCAGATAACAAAGTTGTGTAATACTTATATTTACGCTACATAGTGCGTGATCAACGATGTGAGATCGAACGGAGCTGGCTAAAATATGAATACAAAGGTTCGTTAACAATCACAAATCGAAATTGAATTGAATGTCGCCCTTTTCAACGATCACTATATTTCTCTTCGATTATTTACCAGTAGATTGATAAAATTCGATCTCTCATTCGTATATTTCTACAGAAATATTTATATTAAAAAACCACGGCAAATTTTCAAACATCGAAAGCAGACCGATCCCTCTGTTGTCAGAATTATTTTCGCATTCATCACGCCTTAGTCCATCGATTTCCTCAATCGAATTTCACGTTAATCGGTGTTCTGTACTCACTGATATTTGCACTGGTCAGTTCAAGTCCAAGCGAATAACTACGCAGTAATCGATAAAGCGAAGTAGCGAGAGCGGATCTCAGCGGTTTATTGTATTGCTGGTCACTCGTCTCGGAACTTATCTACCAAGATGATATGGGGGGAACGACGGACATTTTCCATCGGACCGCCTCCTCGCTGAGTAATCCATCCTGTGCGTTGAACACTTCGCAATTTCCCCACCTGCAGGCCATCCGGTGAACGGAACACGATCGGCCTTCCGGAGATAAATTTAAGCGTGTGTGAAAGGGCCGATTCAAGTTTGGAGAAAAAGAAACAATGCTCGAAGATGATTGATAGTGGCCCGCGGGTGAAACGAAGGTCGGAATGTCGCGATTTGTTTACATGCATTTTCTGCCCCGTCATACACCGATTATTATTTTTACTCTCTGTAATTCGAGGAGACACGGAGGTGAAAAGCACGAACCATCTAATTTCCTTCGCGTGTTTCTCCTTCGACATTGTGCAATGTCAATTACCGGAGAACGCATTCGCCGCAATTTTGTCTTGAAAATTTTGAAAAACATAAATTGAGCACCGAGATGACCTAACGGAAATTCATTACATGCAATTTTCGATAAATTATCGAGTCAAAGAGGCCAATTATGTGCTTAATTGAGATTATTTCTCACGCAAGAAAAAATCGCGAAAGCTGATTCGTCGATATCTTTCACTCGCTACCTTTGACCGAGCTAATTATGACGGTAATTTAACAACCTGTACCGCAACGCTTGAAAGATTGACTAGAAATTTATCATCGTTTTCAATCCAAATATGTGTTCGTATTGGTATCCAAATTTCTGCCAACTCATCCGCATAATCGAGTTAGAGATTTCGCGATGACAAGTCACTATTCTTCCATAAAATCACCGACAATAACAGCCAGATAAGCCTGGCCTTGAATAATCCGGCAACTTCGACAGCTATCCGAAAGATGGTTTCATGTAACCTTCTACGGTTGATAAACTATTTATAAATATGATGTACTTAAACCTAATCTTCGTATTAGAATACTTGTCCATCACAGGTGTACGTGATTTCGTACATTGTAAACGATTTAACAATGAAGTAGATCAGGGTTAAGAAATTTTTCCGCTCGATGTCATTCTTGATCGTTTTATTCGCCCTGCATCAATGCAGGCGTACAACTGAAATCAATAAGCTTTCACCTTCACGCCGAAGCCTTCGTCACCGGTAAGTCAGGAATGTCGACCTCGCAAGCCGGTTCCCCGTTGTTAACGAGCCACACACTTCCGCTTTTGCCAACCTTTATGATTTCCATCGTGCCCTTCGCCACGCTCTCTGGTCTGAGGAACGAAATATCGTCGTCAGCAAGAATGATCGTGAAATTTAGCTCGAGCCATTTTTCAGTCAATTAATGTGTCTGAAATTCTGTTGCAGGCGCAAAGAGCTAAAAAACGGACGGAATCCCTACTGATTAGTTTTTGTAGCAACAATTGGTTGTCCAAATTTTCACGAGAGAGATTGAGTCCAATTTTTGTTTCAAATCTTAGATGCTAGTATATTACGCAAGCCGATCGTTTCCAAAATTATTTTGTGCAGAATGATCATCAGTAAAATTATTCTGCACAAAATTCACGCGTCAGATAATTATGTAGGACAGAATTTATGCCATGATAAATAATACCCGTAGCAATTACCTCAAAAAAATAAAAAAATATATATATATATAAAATAGTCATAAAAGTTGTCATAAAAGACAATGATAAATCCGAGGTTATATGCATATTCGCAACAACTCGAGGTACACACAACGCAAGGAACTGTGCAAACCTACAGCCCAGCATTGTTTGCACACAATTGTTGAAATTGCAGGCGCCTGAATATTATTTATTACATACATAATTTCGCGATTCGTAATTATGTCCGTGTAGGATAATTTTTCACAGAATTGTTATCAGCTGTTAAAACAGTAAGTGCGGAATAAATAATTTTGTGCAGGATAATTGTGAGTGAAATAATTTTGTATATCGGTTCGGTCCGTGGATCAGCGGTTTGACTCCTACTCATGCTTTTTCTTCGCAGAATGAAACCCGCGAGCGTTTCGCCCTCCTCTTCAAAGAATATGCAAAGCTGCGCCGCTCACGTGACCGAAACGGCGGCGCGCGCATGCGCGGAAAAAAAGAGAGGGGAGGACGTCGACCGAACGACTGACGTTAGCAGGGTTCTACTGTGTATACGAACTGTTGAATGGGGATGCCGCCGAGGAGATCAAAGAGCTCTTGTGGTTCAACCATATCCAACATTCGTCCGCCAGCTTTCGTAACCAGCTGCGTTTCCGTGCCACCCGGGCACATCGTCAGGACTCGAACTCCCGATTTGTCGTAGTGATACGGGTGCTGTTGGAATCGGGAGAGAGATTAACGAGGAGCCGTATCCAGTGTGCGCTTTTCTCAATGTGCTAAATTTGCGTTTGCAGTGTAGATCCAATATGTTTGGCGCGTTGCAAAATCTCACTGTAATTTTCTTTGTTGCAATCTTACCCCGAACGAGCGACTGATACCAACTACGGCGTGTTTTGTACCAACGTAAATGGGGAAAGGCATTGCCGGCGCCAGACCGGCAGCAGAGGAAACGTTGACGAGGGTTCCTCCTTTGCCACCCTTGTCTTTTCCCATGTACCGGAAGGCCAGCAAAGTACCACGCACCACGGCTGTCTGGAAGAATTGTAAGGTGAGAATCCGATCGAAAGTAGAGGAGTTTGATTGCTGATTGACGATATTTTATGTACACGCTTACTATGTTGATCTCGATCATGAGCTCCCACCGCGCGTCGTCCATTATTCCGGCGTTGTTGATCACGATGTCGAGTCCACCGAACTCCTTGACGACCTTGGCGAACGCATCTTTGCAAGTTTGATTGAAAAACGTTATGGTTCGGTCGAAATGACGTTTTAATCTAGATATCTATGAGGAACGAACCTTACCTTCGAATTCCTGTTGCTTCGTCACGTCGCAGACGATAAAAATTGCCCGGTCGGATCCGAATTCGGCGTTCAGTTTTTTCGCCGATTCATCCCCCTTCGAATTCGCCAAATCGAGAATCGCCACGTGCTGCGCGAATGGAAGTTTAACCGTTAATAGACTTCGCTGGCTGAATCGTATTATTTGTTACGTTGGTCATATTTTTACCGTCACGACTTACCGCAGCCCCGTTTCGCAATAGTTCCCTGACGTAGGCGAAGCCTATGCCGTTGGCGCCTCCGGTAACCAGCGCAATTTTGTTCTGTATCTCCATGTTTGAAAAAATGTATTTCCCTGCAATCGAGAATTTGGCAACACAGTGATATCGATTCAATACCTGCATCGTATGTTATGAACAATTTTAATCACCTTTAGATTAAATCAATGTAGTCACTTTATCAACACAAGGTTGCGTAATGAAATGTAGGAACAGATTTGAAGCAGGGAAATATTTTTACTTGAAGTATATTGAACTAACATTAATAATTATTAAAAATGTACATCGATTAAAAACTGTGTGTCTTAAATTCTGCGCGAAGAAATCAAACAATCAAAATTAGTTTACCAAAAACGGTATGTAATGTCTAATTCATAAACCATCTGTACTCACTTGTTGCGGTCACACCCTGCTTAATCAATTAACACAACTGAAACAGCGTTAGCTATTTGTAATCTCCTGCCTAGTTATCTTCAACTGATAAAATATTATCCAAGAGTAGGAACGTTAATTGTGCCCGCTAACGGACAAGTAGCCTAAAGTATCAGATCTCTGGATTATGGATCATGGATTATGGATCATGGATCTGGACCTAAAAACCTTTGATATGTCGGTTTATCTCGTAAGCCTCTCTTCGCTCCGGATAAAATTGAATACATCAACAGATTGATGAGTGAAATGTCACAACAAATGAAACCTGCTGTGTATTTTGCCTTAAATATTAATCTTCCTTTTCCTCCGTTGGAGTTTCAACGACAGGTTGATCTTGTACATTGAAATGTAAATGAATTACTCGATCATTATTTCAGAGCCGTAGTGAAGTATAAGCTGTCAAATTTGAACCAGTGATGAGAAGCTCCGTATTTTGAGCTCAAGAAAAATCCCTAGAACTCTTCTTCGTTCCTTTTTTTGTACCGTTTATCGGTTAACTTGCCTTTTCGACAATATTTCGGCTTTTCAAGATTCACCCCTTTTCACTTGAAAATCATTTAGCTTGGCAGTTACTAGCTATGGTAATTTTTATATCCACTATCAAAGAAGGTCTCACAGTGATCGCTAATCATCTTTCCATCTACCCAAATTGGTCCTTCGAATTCCGACCAAAGCGTCTGAGAAAAATATGAATTGCGTTAAAATTTGGGAAAATCGACGCGTTTTACGCAATTTATTAACTCTACCGTACACCTTACGTTAAATTGTACGACCATGGTTTGTATGGTGAAAAAATTTCAGCGTTCTAAAAGGTGTTCCCTTGTCGTCTGGTCGACGAAAGTTCATTCGGCGTTTTTGGTTGCAATCAAAGATGAATAAGGATTTACAGAGCTTGTCACTTGAGAATCGTATTTATTCGAAGATAATGAATTTTCAATTTATTTACATAAGCTGCCACAGAAGCAAATAAATTGAAAGAAAATTGACGTGACGTTTCTTTTCTTGTTTTCTTTTCATCGACATCAAGACGATCGCCCGAATAGTCGCTGGCCTCAGGCGGAAACCTTTTTCACCGGTCGATCGGTCATCTGTACTTCAAATGCCGGTTGCCCTTTGTCCACGATCCAGATGCTGCCATTCTCGCCAACACGTATGGCGTGCAGAACACCTACAGCAACGCTCTCCGGTCTGCGGCATAAAATGTTATTGTTAATGTACGATAGGGTCAGTCGATGTAAGTCCAGAAAGAGATACGGCGCTGTAAAAAATGGCTACTGACCTTTGCAGAGTGAAAGTGGAGAACGTTTCGTCGATTTCTTCCTGCTCCACGCTGTCCAGGGTCCGTCCAACGCATTGCGTTATCAGTTGCGTGTCGGTAAAGGATGGGCACATCGAGATAACGCGAACTCCTGTCTTCTCGAAGTGATAAGGCAGCTGTATGGAATCGGAAAAAGCATCTTTGGTTCAACCCCTTTATACGCGCGTAGGTATATCGTGGCTTGCGACGACCCGAGGACTTTGCAATGTGAGGGTGAGAATATTTTTGTGAACACATTACCCCGAACGATCGAGTCAGGCCGATGACTGCGTGCTTCGTCGCGATGTACACGGGAAAGCTCGGACCCGTGATCAGGCCCGCGAGTGATGATATGTTGACGATGACGCCCCCTTTGTTCCCTTTGTCCTTACCCATGTACCGGTAGCCGAGCAGAGTTCCGCGGACGACGGCGGTCTGTGAAAGGAAGACGGTTGTCGTAAATCTGCGAGGCGACTCGGGTGAGATTCTCCCAAGTGTTCTTCCCGAATCTCTAGGGTTCATCGACTCACGTAGTTTATCGCGATCTCGAGCTCCCATCTCGCGTCGTCCATTATTCCAGCGTTGTTGATGACGATGTCGAGGCCGCCGAACTCTTTGACGGTCGTGGCGAACGCCGCTGATTCATAATTTCATTGGTCAGGTTTTACAGTCGATCGTGACTCGAGACTAGCTTCGCTTATTGCGCGGCAAGTTACCTTCGAATTCCTCCGACTTCGTCACGTCGCAGACGACGAAGAGCACTCGATCCGCTCCGAATTCCTCGTTCAGTTTTCTCGCGGATTCGTCGCCGTTCGAGTTTGCCAGATCCAGAAGAGCCACGTGCTGTCGGAGAGAAATCGGATCAATTTTCCGTCGAACTCCGGTCGGCGTTCGTTTTAAATTTCGAAACTTACCGCAGCTCCGTTCTTCAAGAGTTCTCTGACGTAGGCGAAACCTATTCCGTTCGCACCTCCGGTGACCAGAGCGATTTTATTTTTCACGTCCATGTCTGAAAGCTGAATGGCGGGACTCACGATGAATATTTCTGATTTCCGACTCTGATATAAAATCTTTCCCCCCTGATGTATTGAGGCATCGTATCAAAATTTGTAAACGCACGGTGATGATGCGGATCTTCAATCAATAATAACAATAATGAAATAACTAGATAAAATAGATGGATAGCAATAGATAAAATATACTTTAACATCGTAGCACTTTGCGAGTTGCGTAATATATTCACCTTCCGATCGGATGTTTCAATCACTTTTCCAATTTACACGTAAGCAAGAGCAACTAGTATTTTCGATCCAACTTACTTTCGGAATCGCATTTAATTTTCAAATCTTCTCTAGAAATTAGGGGAATTGTTGTATAAGATTTAGTTACTCTTTGCAGTAACGCCCAAGGTGGCTAAACCACTGATTTCTATTTAAATGACAGAAGCGCCGGCTCTCCGATGTGTGTGTGTGTGAAGATAACGATAATGATATCTTGAAATAAGAGAATTTTAATTCTCCTGTCAGAAAACTCGTTGAGAACACACCCCGTTCAAATCAAGTGAAGTCCATTAAAAAAAAGTCGGTGATTTGTAAACAACACGTACCTAGTTATCTTTATCCGATAAAATATTACGTAAGATTAGAAGCGTCGAGTTTGGACTTGGGCTTAGTGGATTATTGGCTGCTTCTATCTATTTTGCAACCGCATATTGTGCTACTTATCTTTTCGACCATATTTTGGCTTTACAAAAGTTTAACAATGACAGTTTTTTCTTTTATTGGTTGGATCAAGTCTCGTACAGTTTAGTCAAATTATTACTATCCCCAAGTCGTTTACTTCTTTACAGGGAAGCTGGGAAAGTCGAGTTCGCAGGCCGGCTCTCCGTCAGCAACCATCCACACGCTTCCATTTTCCCCGACTTTAATGATCTTGATAACACCCTTTGCGACGCTTTCAGGCCTGAAAAAGCAAGCAATTAAAGTGTCAAGTTCGTTAAAAACCTGCGCTCCTCGCGCGTCTGCCAGACTTTCCGATAAACTTGAGGTCAAATTGTTCTAACGTTTGCATGGGGAGAGTTTTCATGGATCCGGAAAGCTTTTCCTTCTCCTCGTTTTCGATGTGAGCTCGTTCGGCACCCTTGGTTATCAATTGAGTATGCGTGATGTGGGGACACATGGTCAGCACTCGAACAGCCGATTTTTCAAAGTGGTACGGATGCTGCGAAGATGAGAAAAAAGTACAAGAAAAAAATGAACAAAACAGTCGCAGAGGAAAACTAAAGCGGTACGAATTTTGATATCGTGGATATTAATCTCACCCCGAACGATCGACTCGCTCCGATTACCGCATTCTTGGTACCACTGTAAACTGGAAAATATATCGCTGGTGTTATGCCGGCGGTCGATGCAACGTTCACCACAACGCCACCCTTGCCACCTTTGTCTTTTCCCATATACTGAAAGCTCAGCAAAGTTCCGCGAACAACCGCAGTCTGTAAAACGATTTTAACGATATCGATGATCGGTTAGGCAGTAAAATACTCGGGACATAGTTGACGGTTCACAACTTACCAGATTAATGTTGATCTCGAGTTCCCATCGCACATCGTCCATTATACCAGCGTTGTTGACGACGATGTCAAGTCCGCCAAATTCCTTGACAGTCTTGGCGAACGCAGCTTACGGGTTTAAGTAATGAGATATAGACTCGAGAAAAACGGCGGAACGGTTAAAGTTTCAAGCGTTGATCGATTACCTTCAAATTCCTGAGCCTTCGTCACGTCGCACCGGATGAAGGTTGCTTTTCCATTTCCAAATTCTCCGTTCAATTTATTCGCCGATTCCGAGCCGCTCGAACTTGCCAAATCGAGAATCGCAACGTGCTGTTGATTTTTAACATCACCGTGTTAGACTCAAGCTTACCGATATTACAGTCTCAGTTTAACGAAAGCTCACTTTGGCTCCATTTTGCAAAAGTTCCTTCGCGTAGGCGAAACCTATTCCGCTGGCGGCCCCGGTCACCAGAGCTATTTTTCCTTCCACGTCCATGGCTGACATTGAGAGACAACTAGTTTTGAGGTAGAACCAAGCCGCAAACTTATACGCGGTAATCAACGAATCGAGACGCACGGTGACAATCTACTCGTGGCAGAGAACGCCGATTTAGTCGATATCGCAGCGATGTTGATAAGATAATTATGAAGTCATGTCACACGTGTCGCGGTACCTCGAGTAATTATCTTCCGATTGAATGGTAACGCGATGTCAAGATTATACATCAACTTCCGTCAATGTGATTTTCCCGGAAAACGGTGGACTTGTCGATCCTGCAACGTATAGAAAGTGGCGAAATTGCGGCGCGAGTTGCAATTTCTATTGTTGCTGCTATCACGGCCGGTAAAAGGAAGTAAATACTTGCCTAAGTCATCAAGCCGATTCCAATTTCTCGTTCTCCGCTATTCGTGTCTTCGGAAATTTTTAGAGTCGTGCTTTACCGTATCGCGACTGACTTTGGAAAATAAAATGCGTGCTTCACGCTGATTGATCTTCGTCATAAGCTCCCATCACAAATTATCCGCATCCATCATACCGCGTTGCTTGTCACGATACAGAGTCCACCGAACTTCTTGACGGTTGTAAACATTTCAGCTTAATCGCAAGTCGCATATTGTAGATTATTATTGGAAAATTATTCAACTGCAAAGTATTATACGATCCATTACGCCAATTCGGATCCAACAGCCGCTGTTAGAAAATTTATTTGCCAGCTATTCTCATATATTCTTTTATCACCAGATGAAAGACACTAATTTGTGAAATATCAGCCCTTCCACTTTACTGGTCTCCCAGAATCATGAATACTCTTTATCTTTATATAAAACAGTTCCGATTTTGTTTAATCATTTTTTCAGACCTACAGATGACTTGTAAGAAGAAATAAGAAACTCATTTCAGATCTAAAAGAGTCGGAATTTTTAGAAAAATTATGTTTTCTTCATCCAGCTTCTAACGACTTGACCATGTAATTTTAGATTACACAAATCAGAAATCTCTTTTTACCTCGTCCTTCCCTCCTTCTCTCTATAGTTCACATCTTGCTTTCGGTAAGACGGAGTTTCGTGAATAGCGGCTTTCGGAAAGGATGCCTGTCAAATGAATTTGACAAAATTACGATTCAATTTTTTTATTTAATCCTGGAAGTACATTAAATTGTGACAGAAGACCAAAATTTTGTCAAACTATTCTCGCGGAGGTTTGTTTCCCAAGTTTCGGATCGACCGAAGCTGGCGCGTAAGTAATAAATTTGAAAGACTTTTGTCACAATCCAACTGATCCAGCCTGATTTATCGCTAGCCTCAGGCAGAAACCTTTTTCACCGGCTGATCGGCCACCTGGACTTCAAACGCCGGTTCTCCATTCTGGACAACCCAGAGGCTGCCATTATCTCCAACTCGTATGATGTGCAGAACACCTTCAGCGACGCTCTCAGGCCTGAGGTATGAAACGCAATGGTTATTCTACAGCAGGTTGAAATGAGCGCCGAGGAGACCTCGGACTGTGAAAAATACGACTCACGTTTGCATGGGGTAGGGGGAAATTGATTTTTCAAGATCTTCCGCCGACACACTATCGAGAGTTCGTCCGGCGGACGCCGTGATCAGTTGTGTGTTGGTGAAGAACGGGCACATCGCGACTACTCGAACGCCTGTTTTCTCAAAGTGATAAGGCACCTGTTTGGAAGGGAAAGAGGACTGTCAGTAACATCTCGATGAGTATGAGTCAGCAACAGAGGATGAGAGCAATTTGTTGAACACTTTACCCCGAACGATCTAGTCAGGCCGATGACTGCGTGCTTCGTCGCGATGTAAATGGGGAAAGTTGGACCCGTCACTAGTCCTGCGACTGATGATATGTTGACGATGACGCCCCCTTTGTTCCCTTTGTCCTTACCCATGTACCGGTAGCCGAGCAGAGTTCCGCGGACGACGGCGGTCTGTGAAAGGAAGACGGTTGTCGTAAATCTGCGAGGCGACTCGGGTGAGATTCTCCCAAGTGTTCTTCCCGAATCCCTAGGGTTCATCGACTCACGTAGTTTATCGCGATCTCGAGCTCCCATCTCGCGTCGTCCATTATTCCAGCGTTGTTGATGACGATGTCGAGGCCGCCGAACTCTTTGACGGTCGTGGCGAACGCCGCTGATTCATAATTTCATTGGTCAGGTTTTACAGTCGATCGTGACTCGAGACTAGCTTCGCTTATTGCGCGGCAAGTTACCTTCGAATTCCTCCGACTTCGTCACGTCGCAGACGACGAAGAGCACTCGATCCGCTCCGAATTCCTCGTTCAGTTTTCTCGCGGATTCGTCGCCGTTCGAGTTTGCCAGATCCAGAAGAGCCACGTGCTGTCGGAGAGGAATCGGATCAATTTTCCGTCGAACTCCGGTCGGCGTTCGTTTTGAATTTCGAAACTTACCGCAGCTCCGTTCTTCAAGAGTTCTCTGACGTAGGCGAAACCTATTCCGTTCGCACCTCCGGTGACCAGAGCGATTTTATTTTTCACGTCCATGTCTGAAAAACGAACGACAGGGTCTACTATCGATATTTCTCTGTTATATATTTCCTTCCAGACCTAATGAGGCAAAGTTTGATATTGCTTGAGCGTGCAATTGCAATACTGGAATTTCCTAGATTACGATTGATAAGGTATATCTCAACATTTTAGGTAGGTACTCAGTGAGTTGCGTCATATTTGTACTTGTCGATCGGCTGATTTGATCTTATTTTCCAATTTACACAAGCAAGAGCGATCAGTATTTATATTCCAACCTTCTCGAATAGCATTCAATTTTGAAATTTTTTGTGAAACAGTTGATTCGTTTACGCAAAGAATTTGAGTAGCAAAATTTTTCACCTAGAAAATTGATCGTTACAAAATGATAACTACTCACTTGCTGTAGTCAGGTTCGGGCTCGTTACACAACTGATCTGTGATTAGAAGCGGTAACGCTCGGCCTTCTAATTTATACGTGGAGATATCGATGATGATATCTCGAAATAAAATGTCTGATAAACTTTCGCATTATCAGAAAAAGAATTAAAATCCCGTCAGCGAATAACTTCGACCGTAATAATGACTGTGTCAAATCCATTTAAACTTCAGTTTGCTTCTGCCTTTCAACTTTCAAGGTGCCACCAAGGGCAGAGTTTACTTGTGGAACTATCGATTATCAATCCCTCCAGATTTCGAAAATTTGGATTCCAATTATCTGTTAAACGTAATTTATCAACGATCGTGTAGTTCGAGATGAAAACTGTCAGTGTATACGATCGTTTTATTTATTCAATCCAAGTGGAATACAATTCAGCTTATAATTGTTGCTTGAAATTCGAATGGTCACAAATATCGTTCAGTTCCCCTTTTTACAAAACTTTTCTAATCACTTCGTCGGGAATGTCAACCTCGAACGCCGGTTCCCCGTTTTCGACGAGCCAAACGCTGCCGCTCTTTCCGTCGCGTATAATTTGTACCATGCCTTGCGCCACGCTGTCCGCCCTGGTGGTCAAACGTGTTTTTCGTTATTGAAACAAAGATGATCGAACCATGCTCAGGAATATACTAACGTTTGCGATGGATAAGTGTTCAATATTTCCGTCACCGCATCCGGGGTGACGACGTCCAAGGTTCGCTTCGGGGCACCGGTTACAAGCTGTGTGTCCGTGACGCTTGGGCACATCGCCAAGAGTCGAACGCCAGTCTTGTCGTAATGATACGAATGCTGAAAAGATTGGAAATAGATCGTGGAGTCCAAGCTTTGAACGAGTCTGCGTTCAACGTTTGCGACCAAAGAGGACAACTCGATGTGATCGCGACTTTAACCCTTGGGTAACAAGGTGCGTCGAGGACTCTCTTCTTACCCCAAATGACCGAGTCAAGCCGATGACCGCGCATTTGGTACCCACGTAGATCGGGAACATTGGAGCATGGATAAGACCAGCTATTGAAGCGATGTTGACTATGGTGCCACCCTTACCACCCTTGTCCTTTCCCATGTACTGGAAGCCAAGCAGCGTTCCACGCACCAGGCCGATCTGTGTAAAAGATTTCAATTAGTGGAGAAGTGAAGAACGGGAAAAACAGGTTCTATCGAGTCGATGTAGAGATGAAAATCTGATTGTAACATTCTTGATTTTTAACTCCAAGAGTTCAATTGCCGATGCCAAAATACGTTAGGTGATGCCAACGACCGAAGAATCCCCGATCTTTGAATCAGAGTGACGAACTGACGTTCAAGGTTCGCGTAATCATAATCATGCGTAATTGATTCTACTTACGTAATTGATGTTGACCTCTAACTCCCAACGCGAGTCATCCATTATCCCAGCATTGTTGATGACGATGTCGAGTCGACCAAATTCCTTGACAATCCTTGCGAACGCAGCTGCAAAGTTTGCAACGGATAAATGTTTACAACGATCCATTGATCGCAGCGAGGAGTTTCAATACGACGTAAATTATTACCCTCCAGTTCCTCGGACTTTGTCACGTCACAGACGACGAAGATCGCTCGACCGCTTCCAAATTCCTCGTTCAGTTTTTGCACCGCTTCTTCACCTTTCGAATCAGCCAAATCGAGAACCGCCACGTGCTGTGATTGATTGTAATTTAAACACAGTGAAATTTTTTGCTTAACGAATTTTTCCTCACCCGCATTATTTGCTACGTCGTAATTTTTGAATTTCAATAAATTATTCATGCCTACAATCATAAAAGTATTTTCTACTCGGACAACTTACCGAAGCTCCATTTCTCAAGAATTCTTTAGCGTATGAAAAGCCTATTCCATTGGCTCCCCCGGTGATCAGAGCAATTTTATTTTTCATATCCATTTCTGGAAAATTCACGTCAGGCTCGCGATTAATATTTGACTTGTATCCGGACAAAATTTTGACTAACTTTTTCGACAAAGTCTTGACTCAGTTTGCGTTCGATTGACCAAGATCTTCTCTTTTCACTTGATACTCTTGCTCCGAATAAATCTAAACCACCGAACAAGTAGCAACGTAATAATTAGACGCGATTGGTCAATTCACAAATACGTAATTCCGAACTTATCTAGTTCACGATAAACTTTGGCTTCGCCAAATTATAAACAAAAAGTTTATCTACTCTGAACCTATTCACCTATATGTCATCCACAGTAGGAACCCAGTTTCTTTTTCTCTCCATTGTCAAATCCCTGTCATATCCAGAAGGTAATAAACCAGGACTCTCTTTTGGTTTCGCAAATAATACGGTACAGTTTTATTTCCACGGTAATTTTACAAAATTCTCTTGTTTCTTTCGGTAAAACTGATTACACACGTAGATTCATTCGTAAATTTTCACAGTCAACGCGCTCCGTCAGTTTTTCCAATCGGATCGGGTTCCCGAAAGCAGTCCAATCTTTCTTCTCCGTTTGTTTTAGGCCTTCGTCACTGGTATGTCAGGAATTACAAGCTCCGCGGGCTTTTGTTCCTTTTCCACGAGCCACGAAGTTCCGTTTTCGGCGACACGTAAAATATGCAGGAGGCCTCTGGCCACGTTCTCGACACTGTATAACGGCAATTGCGTCAATTAGCACGACTATTTTCGCTGAGATAATTTCGACTCTTGACAATTAATCCAAACACGATACTAACGATTGCAAAGGCTCCGCTCTCTGTTCTTCAGGAAGCGCAGTGTAGGGTGTGCCTTTGACGGTTCTTCCTTCGGCTTCGGTCATCAATTGCGTGTTCGTAATGCTCGGACAGATTGCGACAACTCTGACCTTGGTTTTCTCGTAGTAATAAGGTTGCTGTATGGATCGAAAGAAACGGGTTCAATGAGAATGGGAATCCGGTGAAACACGGTTAAGGTAGTATTGGACGTATAATCCCAACGAAAAGTTAGTCTCGATGAGAATATTGAACACTTTGCGATGAGATAAGAGTCTGAAAGAAAATCAATCGTAACCAAGTTGATAAGATAATTTGCTTAAACATAAATTTGCGTAACAAATCTGTGGTGAAATTTTTTTTATTTTGTACAAAATAAACTCATTGATTTTTCTATATACCTATGAATTTTTTTTTTTGGAATTTTCCGCGATTTTCAATAATTTCGTTTTACAAATTTTTTAACGCTCTATTTATGAAACTATTCGTTCCATGCCTCTAAAACTTCTTCAGTGTAATGTACGATCATTTGCGAAAACTTATCCAAAAATTCAGAACTTTTGATCAATTTAAAAAAAAAATTTATATTCTCGAAAACAGGTTTTTTAAAATCGCCGAAAAATTCCGAAAAAAATCACAAGTATTCAGAAAAATCAACAAATTCATTTTATATGAAATTAAAAAAATTACACCGGAGATTCGTTAACACCTTTTTGGCATTATTATTATTATTATTATTCGAAACGAATTATCTTATCAACTTGGTCACGATAAATTCTTTTCAGATCCTTATCTCATCGAAGTGTTTGATAGTTTTATTGAGACTCACTTCTGGCTGGAAGTATACGCCCAATAACACCCTTAACCAATCGATTCTTCAATCTGGTTGCAGTTTTCAAAATGAAATCTTACCCCGAACGATCGAGTTAGACCGATGACGGCATGTTTTGTACCGCAGTAAACCGGAAAGATAATCAATGGCGCTACACCAACGATCGAAGAGACGTTCACTATGGTTCCTCCCTTTCCTCCGTTGTCTATTCCCATGTGCTTCATGCCCAGCAACGTTCCACGAACCAGGGCAGTCTGTCGGGGAAATTGTAGGGTTCAGTGAGTCAGTAGCTAAAGTACCTGATAAGCAAACGTTGAGTTCAAAATGGTCGACTCGATGGAAAATGGTGGTATATAAGTAGGCGGAAGTTTGTACTATTCTGATGTCAAGTGGAATTTGCGCCAATTTATTTACTCTTTACGTTTTCTCCGCTGTCCGACTTACGTAGTTGATGCTTATCTCAAGTTCCCACCGCAAATCGTCCATTATTCCAGCGTTGTTGATCACGATGTCGAGTCCACCGAATTCCTTGACAGTCTTGGCGAATCCGTCTTCGAGTGTTGAACAAATGAAAAGTATCACGACACTGTGACGGTTCGTATTTGAAATATGAAAAGAGACGGAGAGGGAGAGAGAGACGAGCTTAGATCGAGAAGAGCGAAGGCTCAGTGGATTTACGTAGTTCGTTACGATAACATAAGACGCGTAAAGTCAGTGAGTTGAAGCGTGAATCCTGAACAGGTATAAATTTTAAACCGAATATAGTACAGAGAATACAAAAACTTCGCTCGCAATCTTTTTTTTTTTTTATTCACTTTCAAACATCTTCACGTTCTTACGCGTACATACCTCGCTAAAAAGAAAACCTAGCTCGTACAAATTTTACTTCACGGACAATTTTCTCCTCGCTCGTCGTTTTATATTTTTATTTATACCTACGCGTGTTCTTCGTTATTTATCACGTGCGTGTTTAAACTAACAGGCTAAGTTTGTTAGTCCTGCGACGCGTAGGGTACCTTTTATATTGTAAAAATAAAATAACGAATTGAAGAATGAGTGGATAAATAAAAGGAATAGAAAACAGAGGTTCCAAAAATTATATAAAAATACTCAATTTCTATTGGTGTCTGATTACCAGTCTTCGTGTCCTTATCTCATTTTATCGCGTAGATTTTAGAATAACCTAAAATCGTTACAATACCGAACTTTATAGAACACTTTGAGCAGTTTTATACCTCTGTCTATAGTATTATTCTCTTCTTCCTACCTTCAAGCTGTTGGGCATTTGTAACGTCACAGACTAGGAATATCGCCTTCCCCCTTCCAAATTCCTTCTCCAATTTTTTCACCGCTTCATTGCCGTTAGAATTTGCCAAATCCAAAATCGCCACGTGCTATTAATCGGGAATTTATAACAGAATCGTGACATTTTCAAACCCTGCGTCATTTCTAAACTATGAATGCTCTAATCGCTCACCGCAACTCCATTGCGTAATAATTCCACCGCGTAGGCGAAGCCTATTCCACTGGCTCCACCAGTGATGAGTGCAGTTTTTCCTTTGACGTCCATATCGCTATAATCTGTAAGAATTTATGAAAAACGGTTAATTATTTTTTGAAAAAACTTTTACTCCTCTTCGGCACACCGTGCCAATTAAAACCCTTCGGCCACTTGTAATTTTCTCTTCAATTCCGCACGGCTGAAACATTATCGCAACTCACCTAACGATGCGGTCACACCTGACTGGGCTGATTAACTTAAAATCCTGTGCTTTTATACACTTCTGTTCTAACGCCTAACTAACCCAAGTACAATTTTTCACGTAGATAAGAATAGATCGCGTACATACCGTGATTAGGCGTCGATAACTTCACCTTATCGTTTGCAGCTCATTATTCATTGTTTCTAAGCCCTGCTGAAGGATTGGACAAAATCGTAAGAAAAGAGCAAAAAATTGAGCAAAAAAAAAGAAAACAACGTAATCTAGCCTTAAAATTTTTCTTCGGTACGTGGTTTCTATCCAAATTCGAAAGGCGATTTAGATCGAGCGCCTTTGTTTTCCAAGATAACCGTAGGCGTCTCACGTTATAGGGGAAAAGAAAGATTTCCTCTATTTATAACTATTTGAAGGTTGAAAAAATTCCAAAACAAATTTCATGGTGTAATTATTACAGAAAAATGCCATTTACAATACGTGAATAACAGTTTAATTGTATACAGTGAAAAATACCACCTCTCACTCTTATCTTGATGTAGTCAAGTAGTAACGTACGAGTGATGTAAACAACTAACACTCGATAATAAACTCAACTTTGTTACATCCAGATCCAGAATTACTGATAACCACGATACGGATCGCATTGGATAACGTGGAGCTTAGTTTGCGCAAAATTTCGTCATCCTCACAAGTATAATTGATCCAGGATAAAATCTTCTTACAAAGTAACCACCGCTTGTCGATGGTATTGAAATGTTCCAAATATTTTGATTACTTAACGGTGTAAAAAAAAAATTAGATTTTTTTTTTTTTTTCTTCCACTGTAGTCTTGAATCTTTAAAACTTGCGTTATTGATCTCGAAACGATATGAATTATTATTTCCCAACATATCGACCAAGAGTACCTCATCAGTTTTCTGCGGCAAATAAATCTCATTGCTTGATTACAACAATTTTATCAAAATTTACGCCTCCCGGAATTGAATAATCTCACAAAAATTGATCGAATCAACTTTCTGGCTCTTTCACTCGCCAAATATTTGGTTCGATACGTGGTAAGGGTTTTTTTTTTCTTGAAACATTTCGTGTATAACCAGATTAAAATTACGTACCGCCGGATTTTGAATGACTTGTGGATCCGTGCATGGGCGAAAAAGAAGTAAAAAAGCGAGTAAGATTTTAAAAATTTATTTCCTCAAACAATTGTACGACACAATTTCATTTTTAGTCCGAAACGAAACGTCACAAGTAGCGTTCAATGGTAATCCAAACCTTCCGGAATATTTCCGACGGTTCGATCGAATTAATCCCTTAAGATCTAACCTTTCGCACAAACTTTTCAGAACTTTCAGGAAGGTCGACCTCAAAGGGCGGTTCACCGTGCGTTACGATCCAAGAGCTGCCGTTTTCTCCCTCGCGTATAATCTGTATCATAGCCTTGGCTACGCTTTCCGTTCTGGAATATGGAAAGGAGGAGGGATCAGATCGGGATTTTATCAAGACGCGATTAAGTCAGCTCCGAAAAATAATACGAGGTGTACGAACGATTGCATTTCGTTGAACGTTTTGTTCAGCAATTCGGTTTTGATGATGCTCAACGAACGTCCGACACTTTTGGTTATAAGTTGGGTTTCCGTGACGTCCGGACACATCGACATTAATCGAACGCCTGTGTGGTCGTAGTTTTCTGGTGCCTGGAATGGAAGAAGTTGAACTTTGTTTGTTGAAAATTTTTTTTTTAAATTGACCTCCGTAGACTTTTGACGAACACATTTTGTGGCCGATTGGAAAAATTGGCATGAGATAGCGATGGGTTGACTTAGATCGTGTGAAGGATGGACTGGCTGTACGTTCTTAACCAAAAGTGAGTCTGGTAGGAAAAAGATTACCCACAATAAAGGTGGTAAGAAAATTAAATCTGAATTATAATAATGCTCAAAAGTTATCAATAAATCATTTCAACAAAATATTATTCAACGAATTCTTAGGGAATGTCTTTTTTTGTCATGTGGAACGAATTCGTTGATTCTTCTGAATACACATGAATTTTTAAAGAATTTTCTCATATTTTGAAATTTCCGTTTTCGAAAGTTTCTTAATTGCGATGTGCAACGTTTTTACGAAAACGTATCCAAAACACAGGGTTTTTCCTCTATTTTTCGAAATTGATAGTTTTCAAAATAATGAGAAAATTCCTTAAAAATTCATGTGTATTCAGAAAAATCAACGAACTCATTTCACGTGGCAAAAATAATATTCCCTGTAAATCTGTTGAACAAGGTTTCGTTCAAACAATTCATCGAGAACTTTTGACCGTTATTATTATTCAAATTTAATTTTCTCATCGTCTTCACAGCGGCTGGTTCTACCCAGCTTTTTATCTTATCAAAAAGTATTCAATGTTCTCTTTTTTTCTTAAAGCTCGATACAAACGCTCGTCGATGGTAGAGAAAAATAGGTAAAAGCTCACAGCGAAGGATCGGGTTAGACCGATAACGGCGTGTTTGGTCCCAGAATAAATGGGGAAAATGTTGGACGGCATAACGCCAACGATCGAAGCTACGTTGACAATGGTGCCTCCCTTACCGCCCTCGTTTTTCCCCATATATTTTAGACCCAGCAAAGTTCCGCGCACGACTCCGTTCTGTAAACGAGTAAAATCGGTGGATCAAAACATTGCGGAATTACGATTAACTATTTTTCGCTCGTTGCAGACTCACGTAGTTGATGTCAACCATGAGCTCCCATTTCGTGTCGTCCATTATCCCGGCATTGTTTATCACGATATCCAGTCCACCGAATTCTTCGAAAGCCTTTGCGAATCCGGCTTCGAGTGTTAAATGGACAGAGTATTTTTATAGCGTTAATTGCTGATTCTAATTCGCGTAATTTCGCTCCAAATCCCTTCTTACCTTCCAACTCCTTGGACTTCGTCACGTCGCCCACGACGAAGATCACCTTTCCATGAACGAATTCCGCGTTCAGATTTTTCGCGACTTCGACGCCGTTCGAGCTTGCCAAATCGAGAATGGCCACTTTCTGTGTAAGCGTTTGAAATTAAAACGTGACAATCGAGGTACGCGACTAACTGAGACGATTTTCATTAAGTATTTCTTAAACCTTACCGCTGCTCCGTTACTTAAGAGCGCCTTAACGTAGGCGAGACCAATGCCACTTGCTCCTCCTGTTACGAGTGCGATTTTACCTTTGATCTGCATTGCTGAAAAGATTGATACTCGATTATTTCATCATTCTTCTTCCCTCGTACGAATCGACTTCCAAAATTCCAAGGATGTGGAATACTTTGTTCGGCTTATCGATTTCGACTTGACTAGTTCGCATACACTTTGGAATGGTGAATTTTTATTAACGCGATACTCACTTGCGTACAGTGCGTTCGGTTCAACGGCTACCCCGCTATTGGTAGACAGCGAAAAAAGATAACTGAACAAAGGTATAATTGAGTACTCCGATAACATGCGATGTTTACATAACAGCGTTAACCGGTCACCGTCTTTGAGCTTGTGTAGCTTTGCGATCCTCCAGCAGCTACTTACGTATCAGCGATTTATAAAACCGCCGACTCGAACTTTCACCGCCATTCTGAATTACTTTCGCAAACATTCTTCCCGGAGTTTGGAGCCCGCATATAAACCTTTAAAAGTCATTTTTTGAAAGTCCATACTTCGAGAGGTTAACAACTGGCGAAACATTCGACACTGAGACTTATAATTCTGGAACACTTGTCTTACAGCAAACACACACACATGCGTACATCGCACACGTCACGCACTCGCACCTCTGTTTTTAAGATCAAGCAAGCAGCGAGTAGGTTATCAATAAAAGCTCGGTTCACTGAAATTTACTCGAAAGTCTCTGTATTTTAGACCTCGCTTCGCCCGATTCTAATCAACCACCTAAATAATTTCAGAATCTTTTGGTTTGCACAAGGATCGAATCGATCTCGAATGCTGTAAAAATTGTTGACTCGAACCCTGCCATAAATGCTTATCCGTGCCACGTACCATTCAACAGGACGTTGATCAGATCAAGAATGAATCCAATAATAAGGTCGGAGATAAAAATCGGTGCGAACGTCGAGTATAATCTCTGGTATGTTATCGGTTTCTCCTCAGGTTATCGTCACAATTACCGTTCACTTGCGATAAGATCATATAAAAATATTACAGTAACAATTGCGGCTTTAGACGAATAACCCAATTACTAATCCCAAATCCTCTGTTTTCAAGTATCGCTGAACAGCAATCAACGAGCATAAAACATCGTCGTAATAACCGTAAATTCTTTTTATTCATTCGTTTATTTGTCATGAAAATAAAAATGCAAACATTTAGTAAAATCCGGTTTCGTGTTGATCTTGCATTTCGCGATTGCTCCAAAGTCGAGATTCTCTTCGCTTTCTCATCGAGAAATCAGCTGTAGCCTGAAATCAAAATCAGGACAATTTCAGACCTCGAATCGTTTCGAAAATCTCTTCTGACGATTTTACCTACAGTTTTAGGTCTCGACGCAATCCGTGGTGTCCACAGCCCGCCTCAAACTCGGACCTTCTTCACTGGTTTATCGGGAAAGTCAGCTTCGTACGGCGGTTCTCCGGCCTGAACCACCCAGACACTGCCGTTCTCCCCGACTCTGATCATGTGGAGCATGCCATCGACCACCGCTTCAACACTGTGGTATGAAAACGTCGGGTGACAGTGATCGCGTCGATCGATGATAGGTGAGAATAGAAACGGGATACCAACCTTTGAGATGGGAAATGGAGCATCATTTCTCTCACGTTAGCAGGAGTCAGACATTCCAGCGTCCTCTCATGACTCTTGGTCATCAGTTGGGTCTCCGTTGCGCTTGGAGACATCGCCATTACTCGGACCGCTGTTTTATCGAAGTGATGGTATTCCTGTGGGAACGAGAATCGAACCCTTAAATCGAGCGACCCTATTTTGCAGAGAAAAATGGTCGAACTTACTCCGAAAGATCGAGTCAAGCCAATGACCGCGTGTTTGGTACTCGAGTAAACTGGGAAAGTCCAAATTGGTATGATGCCCAAGATTGAAGAGACGTTCACTATGGTTCCACCCTTGCCGCCTTTGTTCTTTCCCATGTACTCGAAGCCCAGCAAAGTTCCGCGCACTACGGCTGTCTAAATTTACGAATTTTAAACTCTTGGGATAAATTATTGAAGACACGCAATTCATTTTGTCCGTTTTTTACACACTTACGATGTTTACATTTATCTCCAGTTCCCACCGCGAGTCATCCATTATACCAGCGTTGTTGATGACAATGTCGAGTCCACCGAGTTCCTTCACCGTTTTAGCGAACCCATCTTTAAGTGATGAATAAGAATTATATGCGAGTCACTGGTGAATAATTATTTCGAAATGTTCGTTCTATGTCTCGTAATGCAAAATCACCTTCCAAATCCTGAGCCTTGGCCACGTCGCATACGATAAATATCGCCTTTCCTTTTCCGAATTCCTTTTCCAATTTTTTCACCGCTTCGTCGCCGTTCGAATTTGCCAAATCGAGAATAGCCACGTGCTTTATATTCGTAACACAGCGTTAATATGACTTATGGAAATTTCTATCGGTTATTATTAGAGGTGAAAATCATTTGAGATAATGAAGAAATTCGAAATTAATATTCATTTTGCACAAACGACCATCGCAAACCCCGACTGAACTTTGAAATCGTAAAAACTTATCGGCATTCGATAATGCGACGTGAATGTATTGACAAAAAATATACATGCGTCTTAAATTTAGCGAACTCACCGCAGCTCCGTTTCTTAAAAATTCCGTGGCGTAGGCGAAGCCGATTCCGTTGGCCCCGCCTGTGATAAGTACAACTTTATTTGCTATCGGATCCATTCCTGAAACATCGAAGTGAAAAAATTTAATCAGTTCGTTCTTCAATCCTCCGAGTGCCGCTGTTTTTCAAGTCCGTGGGTGACTCAAAACTTCTACCGTTTGTGAAATTTGTTTAAAACCGTTATTTTTAAATTACTTTTTCTGGGTTTCAACTTTCTCTACTTTTTTCTGTTTTTTGAACGCTATAATATTTGAAAAAAATAAATTTTTAATCCATAGACTTCTCTCTCTAAGATAATGCGATTGCTTTTTGGATTCTTTTTTAAAAATTATTCCGCTGCCTATTTGAACAAAAATTTTACTTTTACACATTATACTTTGAGAGTAGTAAAAAGCTCGAAGTTTCACGTATTCGTTGAGTATAGAAAAGAAAAAATGTGAAAAACCTGTTTTTTTTTCCATTTCTTACGTAATAATTTATTTGTAAGAGTTTACCGGCTCATGCACATAAGGATTTTAGGTTATCCCAAAATCTAAGCGATAAAATAAGATAAGGATACGAAGACTCGTAATCAGACACCAATAGAAATTGAGTATTTTATATAACTTTGGGAACTTCTGTTTTCTATTCCTTTTTTTTATCCACTCATTCTTAAATTCGTTATTTTATTTTTACAATATAAAAGGTACCCTATGCGTCGCAGGACTAACAAACTTAGCCTGTTAGTTTAAACACGCACGTGATAAATAACGAAGAACACGCGTAGGTATAAATAAAAAGATAAAACGACGAGCGAGGAGAAAATTGTCCGTGAAGTAAAATTTGTACGAGCTAGGTTTTCTTTTCAACAAGGTATGTACGCGTAAGAACGTGAAGATGTTTGAAAGTGAATAAAAAAAAAAAAGATTGCGAGCGAAGTCTTTGTATTCTCTGTACTATAGTCGGTTTAAAATTTTTACCTGATCAGGATTTACGCTTCAACTCACTGACTTTACGCGTCTTATATCATCGAACTACGTAAATCCACTGAGCCTTCGCTCTTCTCGATCTAAGCTCGTCTCTCTCGCCCTCTCCGTCTCTTTTCATACTTCAAGTGCAAATTGTCAAATACGATAATTGCCCACAACATGCGTCAGAACCTGCTACAGCTATTGATTTCAAGTTCTTGTATTCTTGGATAGTTTGTCTCATTTTCTAGAATCCGAAATATTTTCAATCGACTTTCTTCTTCAACAAAGTGAGGATAGTTTGAAGTTGAAATTCAATTCTAGATGAAATTGGGATCGGAACAAAGACGACAAATTATCCACGAATATTGTCTCCAAATTCGAAGTAAATCGGTTGAACAGTTTTTCAGATATAAAAATATCTCACCGAGAGAATAGTTGACGTTATTTCTCGATAACAAAACTTTCGACTAACTGTTTGCAAGAAGATTAAATATTGTTTCACTCACTCCTTCGAGACAAGACTCGCGCTGACGAATTTCTGTGAAGTAATGATCGACGTTTGCGGATTTGGCTCACCGATACTACGCAGTCACAATTATACGTTTATAACGATAAGATTGGACGAGCGCATCCATTTTTCAAATAAGGGTTCTCTGCTAATATCGAGTCGCTTATCAATGATGCATAATTCATTTTACCGCAGCATCGGCGGTTGTCAGCTTCAGAGTTCGTGTTATTTCCACACATCGTGTAAGTATTCCGTCAAAGATAAAGTCGGTAAAATAAAATGATCATACAATCAGTTGAAGATTAGCTCGAATTATTTCGTCGTTGAATTAATTCATTATTCTACCTTCCGGTGCTGAGGGTGTAAAAATATTTATTCACAGTCGCTAGAAATAGATGAATATAACAAATTCGAAATATACTCAATCATGGTTTTCTGTTAAATAATCAATTATACATTTCACGAAAGTAATCTCATTGTTAATGGACGTTTCAACGAATGGATTGATTGGAGATTAGCTCTCGTTCAATTCTTCTTTTATTCATCACTCAGTTCTCAGTCGTTAATTTAAAAACGGCGGATATTTCGTCGGGCTTCAAAATATCCAGACAATTTTCGCCGCTCCTCTGCATCATTCCGGTGTTCGAAGCGCTAGGACATAAAGTCAGGATTTGAACCCCAGTTTGATCGTAGTGAAACGTTCTCAAATTCCGCATTTCAAAAACGATTCGAAACTTGAACTGATTAAAATGGTGTTTGCTACCAATTAATTTTATCGGTGGTTCGTTGCATATCACGTGAAATGCTCCGTTGTAGCTTTTCACGCGAATGCCTCTTATCGGTCTCATGTTCCCTCCGATAAAGGCGTCGGTCAAAAAGTATAAAGGTGTTTAAAATTCCTCCAAGAATTACCCGCGATATCTCACGCATTGTGTTGCTAGAGCAGCAATTAAAGGTAGTTGCCAATGTTAATCGTCATCGCGTAAATATTATTCTTGGATATGAAGGTCAGAAAAAAACAGTTTTTTGTGTTAACGTTTCAGCCCGGACAAATATATTTAGGAACATCTGTCACGAACAGAAAATCATGTATGAATAGAAAGTTTTCGTCTCTTGAGCATCCGATGTAAGAATGTATGTAGATAAATATTTACATGTTGGAATCTTACGCTTCCGATGGGAAGCACACGCAAAACGGTCAAAGCCGTCAAATAAGAGACGAAAACTTTTTAATCACACATACCAAGCACAAGAAAACAAATTTGAACCCACTGATGACGAGAGGAATTAACGACAACAGAGTCAGGGCGGCTATGTGGTCTAGTGGAGTAAGGCTCCGGCTCAAGCATCTCTACCAATGTACCAGGTTCGATTCCCGGCTCCGTCGTTAATTTTTCGAAATCGCCAATTTTCCAAATTTATATCTCCCAGAAAATTATGTAATTCGTTAATCGTCATCCTTTGATTTTTTGGTAATGACAACCTTTATTGTCGCCCACTTTCCAACTGTTCGTTTAGTCTTTCTTGTTCCAAACTTCTCTATCCGTCAATGAACTTGTGTAAACGATGTTGCAATAAAATGCGCAAGGTTCAGAAATCATGATGGTAAAGCGCAAATCGTTCAGCGGGTGTTGAAAATTCTTTCTTTTCATCTTGCTCCTCAGTTCTGCAATATCTTTGTTTGTACTTTGAATCACACAAGAGGTAGGAGCGTGACAAAATTAACTAAACAATTGGAATTTATTTCTAAGACAAATTTGAACAGGCGGTATGAAACAGTTGACCTGCTACGGTGAAGCTAGTTTTGCATTCTGGAAGAAGCTATCAGTTCGAAGCGGTCGGGGATGAGAACTTCGCAGACCGGCTCGCTGTTCTCCGATATCCAGACGCTGCCACTCTCACCTCTTTCAATGATTTCCACCAAAGCTTCACCGACGATCTCCGGCCTGGTGGACAGCAGATGCTCGAATTCAGAGGTAATGGACATAATATAAGCCTGCCATTTGAACGATTGGAACCGTTATACAGACTCTTCGGATCCTTTGACGAGAGACTCCGAGACTAGTCATGTCAATGATACCTGTTTCATAGTTTACACTACAAGAGAAGAACAGTGCTGTGCTAACTTTTGCAGTGGTTGTTGCATGATGTCCTTCATAGCCAATCCTCGGTCGACGAATGGACCAAAGTCGCTAACACGACTACTAAGTTCGTCTGTGTGAATGATGGGCTAGAAAATAATGAAATTGAGTTGAATTGAATGGATAAGAAAATGAATGAAATTACAGTGAAATACTGCACAACGGATCTCCACTTGCCTGATCAATGTTGAGAATGAATTACTCGGTGGTTTTCAGCAAGTGTTCCTCTCGTCCGCTGGGTCGAAAATGAGGTATGGATACCTCTCATAAAGACATCTAATCTCTGAAGTTATCATCTTTATATAATGCAGGCAAGAAAATATCTCAACACGACCTCCGGTCATTAATGTTAAATTTATCGCCAAGTCGACTTCTCACATTGTTGGTCTGAATGTGTGACACTAAAAATTGATTGATATTTAGCCCTGCAGCCTGTCAGTCTTGGTTTCCAGGCGATATTTCGTCAGCTTTCGAAGTTATTGAGTTGAGGACGAGGATTTATTCGTAATATCTGAAGAATTAGAATTCAAAGTGAGCGATGGGATTTTTCACGAATAGACAGAAAATTAGATGTTCGAATAACTTCATGTCTACTGTAGAATCGTATCGGCACAGCTGTAACATTATTCAAATTACTTTGTTACACTCGCAGTTTGTCAGAATCGTTACTCTAATCGCTGAAAAGTTTGACAGAATCTTGGTATCTGCAGACCAGGCACGTTGTGTGTAAACACGTTCTGGCCTGGAAATCGGTTCCCGGCATTCACTCCGAACTTTTGAAAACCCAGAAGACGTGATCGTTTCTCAAGTTCCTGAGACACGATCCGATTCATCGCGTTTCGTGCTGACTGTTGGGGTCCAACGAGCATTCGGCAAGCTTCCACAAACCGCTGTGAGAATAACGAGAGATTTGATATTCGGAATGGTTAAAACAGTCTGTGCGGACCAATTGCTGTTACCTACGATGAGTGTAAGAATCCTGCTTCGAATCCTAGCTGAGGTGAGTGACAACAATAATTGAAGCATTGCAATTTATTTCTGATATAATATCGTACAAAAGCGATAACTGGTATTTATGTATTACGTAATTTCATTCGGGTTGGATACTTCAGGGCACTCGAGACTATCCAGGCATATTGCTCAATATGTAAAATAGTTCAACAACACGTGACTGACCAAATCTTACAACGCGACGATCAAAACGCGGTTTCAACTCGTGGTAATGCTTCTTCCGGATTAGCATCCGGCGAAGGTGAACCGATCGTATTACCTTCACCAGGACTAATTTTTCTTGAACAAATAGATACCGCGCTGCAAATTCGTTTCCGGAATGTCTGCTTGACGCCGTCTTTCCAAATGAAAAATCGAAAGATTAGAATACTGTGTAACAGTTCCGAAACTTGATATATCCAGATGAAGGTTGGTCCCGAATTGGTAAATGGGATACATATCCACGCGATCATGTGAATGCCCATCATCAGGGATAATTTCACGTACAAGTTGAACCTGTAAGAAAGAAACAATCTTTGCTTAATTTCAAAGCGAGGAAGTGAATTAAATTTAGACGCTACGATAATTTTACATTTGTATTTGATGATTGCATACGAACCACTGTTTTTGTGCACCGTGACGTTGATTCGACCCTTCGGTCAGAGCAGCCGTCTCTTTTCTTTGTCGCCTCATCGTGCAGAACATCCCAACGTAGAAGAAAATGTTGCAAAGACAAACTGAAGCGTATATCGCAGATTCGATGAACGTTGGCAAATAGTCGACTAAAACTTAACGGAAGCTTCGTATGAACAACTAGGGTGGTCTTCGAGGGTACCAATAGATTGTACAATTAAAACAAAGGAATGTTGAGGAGATTTTACTGCTGACAAACTTTCGCAAAAGGCCAGACAATTGTAGAAACGAATGTGAAAAATCAGATACAGCATATTGAGTTTATCGACAAAACTATCTCGGGTTCGTTGGGAATTTTTATTGACTGAAAAATGTTGATGATGGAACTTACGGAAAAACTCATAGTCTGAGTGGTCAACCCAGTGCATGAAAACCCATACGTAACAGATGAACCCAGGTATTCCTAAGACGATGGGTGAAACCCCAGCATATAGGGCGTAACAAATAAACTTCCCATTTTTACGTTCCCTGACTCGGCGATCAACGGATCGTACATTTCTGAAACAGACGAATGATATTTTCTGCATTGTCGTCCTTTCTGATTTTTATACTCACCAAATTTTGCACTGACATGTCGTATTTCACATCACATCAATTGAAAATCCTACTCAATTGAATACAAGTTAATAAATAATTAGAGAGAGTCGTATCTTGGAAAATCAAGTTTTGCGACTTACCGAAACGTCCGCCAAATATCAAAGCTTATGACTTGCAGCCAGAGAGCGCTGGATATGTTACAATAGTGGACGATAATCGCACCTGTTGGTTACAAAAAAATATTCGATACGTGTTATACAACGTATTTCCAACTAGTTTAATGATTTTTTCCCGCCAACGCTTTAAATAGGAAACAAAGAACTGCGATGATTGTTATCTATACTTGTGTTACCTATCATATATACTAGTGAGTAATCAACAGTATCCAGTATCATTACTGCAGGAATCTGCGAACCGTACGCAAAGGCAAGAATGATGTAGGTGAAGATGTAGCAGCGAATTGCCAATCCGTGATTGTTTTTTAACTGTGGAACCACCGTGTAACCAATGAAGTTGATGATCATGACGATCATTCTAACAATGTACAACAATATTATGATGATCGCCGTAACAATAGCCATATTAACTGAGTGTAAACCTGTTCCGCAGTCGCAAACTCAGGCAAAGTTAATTCCCGATATACACTCGGAACGATTCAAATCCAAAAACACAGCGCGTTCCGTTATATTTCTGAAGCTTAGTCCGGTTCTCCGCTGTGTACTAACCCATTGGCTTCACTTCGCGCCCTCGAATCCCCCACGAAAAGCTTTGTTTAATTAACGAATCGAAATTCATGCTGATTGTAAGAGTGTTAGCAGCCGATTACCTTTATCGTTGGTTTGGATATCGCGCGTAAAGTACGTTGTAGTATATCGACGTGAGTGCCTCGAATAGAAATGAATTTTGCTATGAAAAACGGCCCTGATCGAGAATCACCGTTAAAAATCCTCAAGATCAACTTCCCCAAATCTCCCATAAAGTCTTACCGCGAAATGTTGTTTGGTAAGTCTTAATGTTAATCGTCATTGTCGGAAAAAGCTTGGCTTGCCGATTTCGGCGATTGAACATTCGTTATTTTCATTTGCTTGGACCGAGTCATTCGTTTAGTTCTCTCGGTTGAGGAATTTGTTCGCCGGTCCATGATTTGCGGTCAACGGTGAAACGACGAGGCTGCAAACCACAAATCTACCGACAGATCTCGAAAGGTTCACCTTGTGCCTTGAAACAGAGCGGTCCATTTTTCATCCGTACGTGGAAGATCGTGCTTTTAACTTTACCTGAGGTAGAAGACAAACGTGACGCAAGTACGATATTTCGATTGAACGAGAGAAGAAATGAAAAGCCTAGCCAAGTGCCCGGTAACTTTCAATCAACCGCGTTACCGATAATAAAGTGACAACATTTTTTTATCAGTGGTTATTAGGATTGCCTTATTTGGGGGTTGGAAAAATTTTCATCGGAACGCCCCCAGATCTATTATAAATCATTGAAAAAATGTGTGTGTAAAGTTCAGAAGGTTTTAAATGTAAAATATGCGTAGTTTTTATGATTAGTTATTTCGCGTTCCATGACTTCGTCCATTTGAAAGATACATGGAAATTGCATTCATCGGATTAACGACTGCATATAACCGTAACGAGTCTGTGTTGAGGTATCAAAATACTCGCATTGTCACGTACCATGAGGTAAAAGTCGACAGTTCTGTGTTTGCTGGGCAATTTTTACTCTGAAATATGTGAAAAGATATTGATTTGATGGTTTTTCTATTGGCGATAAGTGTCGAAAAGAAGATCAACAAGAGTCCATGATGAAGATCCAAGTGAGGAGAAAAAAAAAAAAAACTGAAAACTGAGTTCAGATCAAGAGAAAGGATAGACAAAAATATAAATTTCGAGTATAAATTACGCTATTGGAGTTTTCAAAGATACGTAAAAACCCCAGACGGCAGCGAGTTCAACTGAATATCCGACAATGACGCCTAGTTCGGTTCATCGCGATTCACTCACCCGCGGACTCCGGCAGCCACTCCTAAATTTTGCACGAACGACGCGATATGTGCGAATAATGATCCGAAATGCGTTTTGATAAGAATGTCACTTGAAACCAATTACTCGGAAAAATGGATATGATATCTTGCGCCAAGCACTTTGGTTGCTTCCCACGGGATCGTCGTCTATCGATTTCCTGTTTCATTTAGGAAATGGTGCGACGTATCAATTAGGTACCGTTTCAAATTCACAGTGACATGTTTGTTCTGATACAGGTTTGGCATTCGACTTGCCGGATAAGTCAAAGTTTGCACCGTCAGTCCCCTCTTCCAACGACGGACTTGCGGGATAAAAATGCTGAAGTGAGTCGCGGAAAGAACGGGCGTTTTTGCGGTAGTCACAACATTGATAGTAGAGAATGTTAGCATGATAGGTATATTGCATATCAAAAATGGTCTCAGTTGGACAATACAATTCTTTATAGGGTCGGTAAAAAGATAGAATAATAATTAATTCAAATACCGTAGTATATAAAATATTATACTTGTAAAATTCACAAAGTATTGTACCTTCATAGACTGTCGACTGAAGTAGTAAAACATATTTTTGACATTTTATTAGCTGCGTAAGTGCCCGTTGAGCGGAGCGAAATAAGATGTATAAATTTTCAGTTAAAACTGAATGCTCGAAATGAAAAATGATGGAACGATCTACAGGTCTGAGAAATCGTGAGATAAATATTCGGCACTGAGGATATTATCGACGCACCTTACAAACCGAGTTCCGTATAAAGTACGACAGTGTTTACCTAAAACTGTAAGGAAATCGTTCAGTATATCGAAAAAGTTATAAATTTACGCAGCTATTTGTTCGTTCGGGCGACGAAGCCTTGAAACAAAGACGTGAAAAATCAGTGTGGGTGTTTGGAAAGGGATCATCGTGATAAATGGAAGCGAAAAATACGCCTACCAATTCAACACTTGGTGAAATAGTTTGCTCGCGTAGCGTTTGACTCTACCGTTCCACAAAAAAATATGTAACAAAAATCCACTCTGAATAGCTTCTTCCAAGAAGAAGACGTGAGTCAGCCAAGCTGTCGGCCAGGTGTACCACACGATCCATACTATCGAATGGATTCCAGTCAGTAACAGCAATTTCATGTGTAGCTTGAACCTGAATGAAAATCACGAATACGATAAGTAATCATATTCTGGCATGACTATTTTTATTGAATCTACGGATCCGTCTGTCTCGACAAATCGGAAAAGTTAAATAGTATTTCACGGCGTACCATTGTCTCCTATCTGCGTAGTGTTCGTTTGACAAATCTGTCAAAGGCCTTGTGTCCTTTTTGAATTTGTTTAGTACACGCGCCGTCGTCGAGTATAAGAAAATATTGCAGAGACTACCAGCGAGAACTATTCCGACACTCGTCCAATGTTTGAATGCAGTCACTGGAAATACGGAGAAATGATAACCATTTATGTTTCAATCTCATAACCAATTACCGAGGATTTATGGAAGAGTGACGACGATTCGAACTCACCGCCCGGATCGTCGTAGGTGAACGGTATCTTGGTCGAAGCCTCGTTGACGACCGCAACCATTAAGATCGGTCCTAGCCAAGCGTAGATGGCGTAACATGTGAATTTTTTTCTCGTTCGTTCCCTCATTTGTAAAGTATTTGAACTCCTGAAACAGAAAGGGGAGCGCGCGCGAACTGATTAGAAAATATTACCGTCACAGATGTTTGCATAACGGTCACTTATCTGAAATGGGCTCGTGTATGAAATATCAAAATCAAAAGCGCTACACGTTACCGGATAATTCTACGGTACGATGAAATCGCTGGTGTTTAGAAAACGGTATTTAAACTCACCGGAACGATCTCCACATCTCAAAGTTCATCACGTTGAGCCAGGATATTATGGAAAAAACGGAGAACCGTACAAGCTCAACTGAAAAGTGAATTTATCGTTAGAGTAGCTTTATAGAATTTGGCAACTGATATTGTAACACTTTTCACAACAACTAGAATAAGCGATGAAATTTCAATGTGAGACAAAAAAAAGTCCCACAAACATTATCATCATTGTCCAAATACGTGCACATGTTTTTTTTTTCCCCATTACCGAAAATCGTGAAGAAAACGGGATACTCTGGCAATTCGTACGTAAGCATCGCTCCCCACACTCCCACGTATGCCAGAGCATAAGTGGCAACGTAACACCGAAAAATCAATCCGTGGGAAGTCTTGAGTTCCGGAATCACAGAGTAGCCGATGAAAATCATCAGCATGGTTAAACCAGCTATAGACATGCAAAATTTATCCCAGTCGGTTACCAATACCCATGTGTAGCAGACTTTGGCGACAAAGTTCGCCTTTTTCGGATCCCACAGAAGACAATATTTCTCATAACTCGACTGTGATCCTGCCTTGAAATCTACAATGGATGATCTCGTCCAGTCAGCGATGCAAGGATCATGAGTGACCGGGTGGTGCTTATGATTCGGGATATCGACTTCGACTCCAAGTTCGTTCGTCAATTCTCCAATTTTCACCAAGATTAGAGGCGCGTCGTTATTCGACTCGCAGCGACCCGGCAGCCGAACCATTCCTGGATGACAGCAAAATATTGGCAGCAAAATGTGTCTTGATCTGTTCGCAGACTCTGATCCGTTAAAATCGGCGACGTTATTTTCTGGAAGCGGAAGTTCCGTTCCGTTACCGTTGATCTCTACCGACGGCCGGATCAGAGTCAGAATCACAACGAGCAAACACGTCGGCACGAGCATTTTTTATGTGAGCGCTCGACGCGAGAACTATAATTAAACTGACCAAGAACGATGATAAGTGCATATATAAAATTACTTTTATTGCGAAGGAATGGATGCGGAATGATTACGTCACGAGAGAAAATGTTTCAGATATTTGACTACTTTTCATGTGACCTTGTGTGGAATCAAGCCAGGGTTTTTCGACAAAGACTGGGCGAAATGTCGACAAGAATCCGTTTTAAATTCCATGATTTAACGGCTTTTACGCTTTCATTGAATAAAAAAAAAGCGGATTATTCGAAGTTTGAATCCCTCGCAGCATTTTATTTGTTAATGTCTCCAAGGTTACGTCATTTGCTCGAGTAAACCGCAATACGTTGTTTCCTCTTGAGCTTGGATCCTAACAACGGTTTAACAAGCTCAAGTATCGCATATCCGACTTACTGTTTATTGTTCGTCAGACACTGGAAAGTGTAACAACAATTTATTCTCATTTTGCAAAAATTAAATTTACAATCGTACTCGAACGAATAGATGAATCATACGTGATGATTAATTCGTAATAAAAAGAAATGTGTAAAACAATTTTCATTTCTCGCCTGAAACACAGCAGTGTGAATAATTTCTTCATTTTATCTAGGTTTCGCAAATTATAAAGAAACATTGGCGTACAGAATTATCATTCATACATTTTATGATCCACCATTGTTTTCAAAACGTCTAACTTTCAAATTTTGAAGCGTACATTGTCTTTCTTTTTATTTATCTTTTTCTTCTTGTTGAAATTCAAAATCGTCTTTCTGGATTTCACTCATTGAACTAACGTGTTCTTGACGACGACTTGGTTATTACATGTGCGCTTCGGCGGCGAAGTGAGGATCTACGTTCCTTGGGTTTCGAATATCGGTCGATCGATTTTTGTCGTACTTGGATCTTGGTTCACACTGCTTGTCCACTGAGAGGATCTTCGTCAATACCGATGGTCTTCAAGTATACATGAGATTGCTGTACTCATTATCAGGAATTTTAACTTCTCCAAAGTCCTTGTTCTGACTTCAGGTGGGGATCGTTGAAGCGTTACATATTCAAGCCGAAGAGGAATTAATTTGATTGAAAAAGAAAGGAATAGGAAGAAGAAAAAAAAAATTGATGCAGTTGCACGACTCACCGATAGTTCCGCCAAATATCAAAACATAAACTTCCAGTTTCGTAAGCTGGCAGCATCTGAGGTATGAACGCTGATATCGCAGGTCTTCTTTTTTGTTCCGTTCGTTGCTCGCGCATGGAATAAAGTAAAATAACGAAATGAAGAGACTACACATTGTCAATTGTGGAGAAAAATTGGAGACAACTGGAATATCTCTCATATCTGTGTAACCCAGTCTACATAATCACATGATTAATCATTACGAATAGTTTCAAGTTTTCTGGATTCCACGTGAACTTGGATGAAAAAATTTGTAGCGAATCAAGGTGATGCGTATTGTTTGTAAGCCTTTGAGGAATGATCTTCCTCTATTCTTTTTTCACGTCGTTATTTATAAACGCAAACGTTGTAACAGGTACCAACTCTACAGTCGCACGTTTTACGTCAAGTATAAGTGACCAGACGAATTTCTTACCAAGTTGGAAACGATATATCATGCAGCTTTTACGTGGCAATTGGTACGTTCGGGAGTGACGAATATCGCTCAACTTATGTAATGGTTACACGGAATGGTAGCTTTGTTCGAGGGAGATACACGGGGGATTGACACCAGTGAGGCAACACTCTCATCATCCGCTACCGGAACCCTGCAGAACTTCAAGTCGAAACGAATCAACCGCATTGCGTGAACCGGGTCTAGTTTCTCCTGAACGCGACACGATTCTGCGAAATCGTTCCCGCAAAGCCTGTTTAACGCTGTCTTTCCATACGAAACATCCGAATATAGAAATACTGTGTATCAGTTCCATTACTTGATATACCCAACTGAACCATGAGGGTAGTAGTTCTTCAATTAGCTGAAATGGTATGAATGGCCACGTGAACATGTGAATACCCATTATACAGAATAGTTTCACGTACAAGTTGAACCTGCGGAGAAGGAAAGAGTCGTCGCCTGATTATAAAGTCTAGGAAGTGTACTGGTTCCGCATGAAGCCACTACGACGTTACTTGTTATTCTTTGTTAATCCAACCAAAATAATAGCGAACTGTATATTTTTGTCCGTGTCACGATCACATACGTACCACTGTTTCTGAACGCCGCCGTAACGTCGATTCGAACCTTCCGTCAAAGCATTCGTGTCTTTTTTCTGCCGTCTCATTACGCAAACCATCGATATGTAGAAGGAAACATTGCAAAGAAAAACTGTGGTGAATACCCCAGTGTCGATGTAGATTCCCAACCGCAGATCTTCTTCTGTAATTCAACGGAAGCTGTAGTCTACGAACGCTACACTTGATCGCAATGAAAACCGGAATTCAACCAAAATGGCTAATGCAAGTTGGAAAACAAATATTTGGATCGCGTGACAATCTTCGGACTCATTACGGAAATTTGTGACGGTTGTTAAGTATCAGTTATTGGAACTTACTCGAAATTTCGTAGGCTTTCTGCTCAGCCGTGCTCGTGGCGTGCAACCATTCGTATAAACCAATAATCTCAGGTACCACTAAAAATCCGGGTATTAACAAAGCGTACATCGAGTACCATCCGCACTTTTTATTTCCGCTTCTCCTGAGGCGATGATCAACATTACGTACGTTCCTGGAATAGATGAATAATCTTTTCGTCATTCTCACCCTTCAGAATTTTCTTCATCTCTGCTTCATCTCTTACTGTTATGTCCTGATGAGACTTCTACTCGAATAAATGAATAATCAGACAATTGATAGGTACAAGTGGGGCAATCGATGTTTTGAGAATAAAAAATTTCTGTCTCACCGAAACGTCCACCAAACGTCGAAGCTCATGACTTGCAGCCAGAGAGCGCTGGAGATGTTGAAATAGTGTATAACAATTCCACCTGTCCGGGCTGAAAAAAAACTACATTATAAATATCACACAGAAATATTGTTGACGGGTTTGATAGGTTTGATGCTCACAGGTTTAGAATGGCAATCGAAAAATAGCATTGATTACTGTTTGTGTTTTCGTTACCTATGATTCTTCTTGCTATTTCGGCACTGTAAATATTCTTTAAAAATAGAACCCCGAAGTACACGTGGAAAGGAACGATGTAGGTGAAGATGTAGCAGCGGATTTCTAGATTATGTCTGTTTTTCAACTCTCGTATCCACGTATAACCAACGAAGTTCACGATCATGACAATCGTAGTAACAACCCACAATGATAAAGACAAGATTGATGGTAGATCCAGATACATTGTCACCTTGGTCCGGTACAGACGAGTTTCGATTATAAATCGGGCCAAAGTTGATTCCCAGACTTCACCGGTAACTTCGAAAACCCGAGACGGCAGCGAGTTCAACTGAATATCCGACAATGACGCCTAGTTCGGATCACCGCGATTCACTCACCCACGGACTCCGGCAGCCACTCCTAAATTTTGCACGAACGAGGCGATATGTGTGAATAATGATCCGAAATGCGTTTTGATAAGAATATCACTTGAAACCAATTACTCGGAAAAATGGATATGATATCTTGCGCCGAGCCCTTTGGTTGCTTCCCACGGGATCGTCGTCGATCGATTTCCTGTTTCATTTAGGAAATGGTGCGACGTAATAATTAGGTACCGTTTCAAATTTACATTGACATGTTTGTTCTGATACAGGTTTGGCCTTCGACTTGCCGGATAAGTCAAAGTTTGCACCGTCAGTCCCCTCTTCCAACGATGGACTTGCGGGATGAAAATGCTGAAGTGAGTCGCGGAAAGAACGGGCGTTTTGCGGTCGTCACAAAATTGATAGTAGGGAATGTTAGTAACAGTACATAGTGATAGTAGTTGACGCGAATGGAAACCTTTGAATATGAAATTTGTGTTCTACGTTCACGGTACCAGGATGATAGGTATATTGCATATCAAAAATGGTGTCAGTTGGACAATACAATTCTTTATAGGGTCAGTAAAAAGATAGAGTAATAATTAATTCCAATACCATAGTATATATAATATTGTACTTGTAAAATTCGCCAAGTATTGTACCTTCATAGACTGTCGACTGAAGTAGTAAAACATTTTTTTGACATTTTATTATCTGCGTAAGTGCCCGTTAAGGAGACACCATGGGAACTGTGAAATTTGAACAATACTGTCGTTCTGCAGAGCGGAATAAGATGTATAAATTTTCAGTTAAAACTGAATGCTCGAAATGAAAAATGATGGAACGATCCACAGGTCTGAGAAATCGTGAGATAAATGTTCGGCATTGAGGATATTAGTATCGACGCACCTTACAAACCGAGTTCCGTATAAAGTACGACAGTGTTTACCTAAAACTGTAAGGAAATCATTCAGTATATCGAAAAAGTTATAAATTTACGCAGCTATTTGTTCGGTCCGGCGACGAAGCCTTGAAACGAAGACGTGAAAAATCAGTGTGGGTGTTTGGAAACGGATCATCGTGATAAGCGGAAGCGAAAAATACCCCAACCAACACAACACTTGGTTAAATAGTTTGCTCGCGTAGCGTTTTACTTTATCATTCCACAAAAAAATATATAACAAAAGTTCACACTGAATAACTTCTACCAAGGCGAAGACGTGGGTCAGCCAAGCTGTCGGCCAGGTGTACCACACGATCCACACTATCGAATGGACTCCAGTCAGTAACAGCAATTTCACGTGTAGCTTGAACCTGAATGAAAATCACGAATACGATAAGTAATCATATTCTGGCATGACTATTTTTATTGAATCTACGGATCCGTCTGTCTTGACAAATCGGAAAAGTTAAATAGTATTTCACGGCGTACCATTGTCTCCTATCTGCGTAGTGTTCGTTTGACAAATCTGTCAAAGGCCTTGTGTCCTTTTTGAATTTGTTTAGTACACGCGCCGTCGTCGAGTATAAGAAAATATTGCAGAGACTACCAGCGAGAACTATTCCGACACTCGTCCAATGTTTGAATGCAGTCACTGGAAATACGGAGAAATGATAACCATTTATGTTTCAATCTCATAACCAATTACCGAGGATTTATGGAAGAGTGACGACGATTCGAACTCACCGCCCGGATCGTCGTAGGTGAACGGTATCTTGGTCGAAGCCTCGTTGACGACCGCAACCATTAAGATCGGTCCTAGCAAAGCGTAGATGGCGTAACATGTGAACTTTTTTCTCGTTCGTTCCCTCATTTGTAAAGTATTTAAACTCCTAAAACAGAAAGGGGAGCGCGCGCGAACTGATTAAAAAATATTATCGTCACAGATGATTGCATAACGGTCACTCATCTGAAATGGGCTCGCGTGTGAAATACCAAATTCAAAAGCGCTACACGTTACCGGATAATTCTACGGTACGATGAAATCGCTGGTGTTTAGGAAACGGTATTTAAACTCACCGGAACGATCTCCACATCTCAAAGTTCATGACGTTGAGCCAGGATATTATGGAAAAAACGGAGAACCGTATAAACTCAACTGAAAAGTGAATTTATCGTTAGAGTAGCTTTATAGAATTTGGCAACTGATATTGTAACACTTTTCACAACAACTAGAATAAGCGATGAAATTTCAATGTGAGACAAAAAAAAGTCCCACAAACATTATCATCATTGTCCAAATACGTGCACATGTTTTTTTTTCCCCCATTACCGAAAATCGTGAAGAAAACGGGATACTCTGGCAATTCGGACGTAAGTGCCGCTCCCATCAGTCCCACGTATACCAGAGCATAATTGGCAACGTAACACCGAAAAATCAATCCGTGGGGAGTCTTGAGTTCCGGAACCACAGAGTAGCCGATGAAAATCATCAGCAAGGTTGAAATAGCTATAAACGCGCAAAATTTATCCCAGCCGTTTACCAATACCCACGTGTAGCAGACTTTGGCGACAAAGTTCGCCTTTTTTGGATCCCACAGAAGACAATATTTCTCATAACTCCACAGTGATCCTGCCTTGAAATCCACAATGGATGATCTCGTCCAGTCAGCGATGCAAGGATCATGAGTGACCAGGTGGTGCTTATGATTCGGGATATCGACTTCGACTCTAAGTTCGTTCGTCAATTCTCCAATTTTCACCAAGATTAGAGGCGCGTCGTTATTCGACTCGCAGCGACCCGGCAGCCGAACCATTCCTGGATGACAGCAAAATATTGGCAGCAAAATGTGTCTTGATCTATTCGCAGACTCTGATCCGTTAAAATCGGCGACGTTATTTTCTGGAAGCGGAAGTTCCGTTCCGTTACCGTTGATCTCTACCGACGGCCGGATCAGAGTCAGAATCACAACGAGCAAATACGTCGGCACGAGCATTTTTTATGTGAGCGCTCGACGCGAGAACTATAATTAAACTGACCAAGAACGATGATAAGTGCATATATAAAATTACTTTTATTGCGAAGGAATGGATGCGGAATGATTACGTCACGAGAGAAAATGTTTCAGATATTTGACTACTTTTCATGTGACCTTGTGTGGAATCAAGCCAGGGTTTTTCGACAAAGACTGGGCGAAATGTCGACAAGAATCCGTTTTAAATTCCATGATTTAACGGCTTTTACGCTTTCATTGAATAAAAAAAAGCGGATTATTCGAAGTTTGAATCCCTCGCAGCATTTTATTTGTTAATGTCTCCAAGGTTACGTCATTTGCTCGAGTAAACCGCAATACGTTGTTTCCTCTTGAGCTTGGATCCTAACAACGGTTTAACAAGCTCAAGTATCGCATATCCGACTTACTGTTTATTGTTCGTCAGACACTGGAAAGTGTAACAACAATTTATTCTCATTTTGCAAAAATAAAATTTACAATCGTACTCGAACGAATAGATGAATCATACGTGATGATTAATTCGTAATAAAAAGAAATGTGTAAAACAATTTCCATTTCTCGCCTGAAACACAGCAGTGTGAATATTGCATATCAAAAATGGTGTCAGTTGGACAATACAATTCTTTATAGGGTCAGTAAAAAAATAGAATAATAATTAATTCAAATACCATAGTATGTACAATATTATACATGTAAAATTCACCAAGTATTGTACCTTCATAGACTGTTGACCGAAGTGTTGAAACACATTTCTGAAATCTTATCAGCTGTATAAACTCCTTTGAGTAAAAACTCTAATAACTCAAAAATTTCGACAATACTGTTGTGTGAACATGAATGAAATATAATAAATCGTAGTGAAAACTGACCACACGAAATGAAAAATGATGGCATAATCATTGAGTCTTAGGAATCTTGAGACTATTATTGGGCACTTGAAGCCTCTACAGGTACACCAAATTTCGAATTTGAAAATACCAAAAAAATTGCTGATAAAATTGAAAACTTACCTCGACTCACCCCTATTTTCACCTTCACGGGGTCGCAAGTTCAAATAATAAGTTCTGAATTGAAATCCGGTACCCAAAATAACCCCGGGTATCAATTTTGGTGTAATTTGGTCGGTTGTATGTGGCTACCAGTTTTGGGACGAAATCTACAAAAACTCGTACCAGTTAACCGGTTCAACCGGTAAACCTATTAATAATGAAACGTCAATCATCTACGATGTATACATTCAAATGCCCGCAAGTCAAATTCAAATCTCTAACTGATTACTCGGACGATGGTCTCTTAATATAATTAAAAAATTATACAACCGAGTGATTCTTCGTAAATGCAGAGACTTCGTCGATAGAACGGAGCTTCGACTGGAAACACGTAGAACTGATTGTGGTGCAGTTTGCTCGTGGTCTCGGTTAAGGTCACGTGGTACTCCTACCCTTACCAACCGAGTAAACTCACCCTTTTTCTTATTATATTAAATAAAGAAACGAACGGAAGGGGTTCAAATTTAGACTGTGCATCGGTTTCTTGAAAAAGGGTGAGTTTGCTCGGTCGATAAAGGTAGGAGTACCGCATGACCTTAAACACGCAATCTTCCTTTTCACTTTCCTGATTGTCCGTGCCGCCAAGAAGTGAAAAAATATGTTCTTTACAAACATATTCAACAATTGCATATGCAATTACTTGTTCCGATTGATTATAAAATTTGACGTCTGTTTGATGGATTTTTAAAACATAACCAAATTGCGTGATGATAACAAAACATTTATTGTCCATCAAATATTGGAAAGAGTAACAATAATTTTTTTAGAACGAAAATATCGAATTCTAATAGTCGTATGGAATCCTGGGACGACTATGGACACAAAGAAGCATCGATGCTTCTCTCGAATAAAAGTGAATGGATTGAAACACGGTTGTTTATTTGGAACCAGGAAAATAAGATGGTAATACTTGACGACTTTAACGTCACAAGGACAAGAAACGAAAATCAGGAGCTTGGAGGATTGCTTTCTTTTTTTGATCCACTGCAAATATGATCCAACCAATCCAATACTACGTGATATTGTTTGATCGCTGACCGTTTGATATCATCTTTCCACAGGAAAATATAGAATACCAGAAAACTCTGCAGAACTTCTTGCAAGAAGTAGACGTGGGTCATCCAAATTGTCGGCCAGGTGTACCACGTGATCCATATTATCGAATGGATACCGGTCAGTAAAAGGAGTTTCGTGTGTAGCTTAACCCTGGAAGAAAGCGATCGATACTATCAGTGATTAAAACGCAGTAAAAATTTGAAGTGAATCTATGAATATCGACGACTCAGAAAAGTTTTATTTCAATCCATAGCCAACCATTTTCTTCCAACGTCTCTGTTCGAGGAGTTGGTCAAACGCTCCGTGTCCGTTTTGAATTTCTTGAGTATCCGGGCCGTCGCTAAGTACAGAAGGATGTTGCAGGCAAAACTAACAGAAACTACCCCCGAAGTTATCCAGTGTTTGAAAGCAACCACTGTAAATAAGTACAGATAATGATTCTTTAAAATTACTTTCATAAATTATCGTTAGGGAGTACTTATGACAGAGTGACGACGATTCGAACTTACCTCCTGGATCGTCGTAGGTGAATGGTATCAACGTTGCAGCCTGATCGACAACCAAAACCATCAAGATCGGTAAGAGCCAAGCGTAGATCGCGTATCGGATGAACTTTTTTCTCGTTCTGTCCCTGATTCCTTGCGCATCTATATTTCTGTAACGGAAAAACACTAGTACGGAATCTTGGAAGTACTTTCATGCCTTAAGATCTACGGATACTGGTCTGATGTTTTAAACAGATTTCGTACGTATCGATATCTGAGAGCTGACGTTTCGAAAATAGTTTTTCAACTTACTGAAACGATCTCCACATGTCAAAGTTCATCACGTTAAGCCAGAAGACAACGGAAAACGAACAGAAGCGTATAAGTTCAACTGAAAAAAAAAATTATTAGTTAAAAAATATTATGTTTTTGTGGGTAAGACTACTAAATCGCTCCGCGAAATTCCTTTCTTCGGAGGGTGGTTTCACCCCCTTAAAGTGTTTAATGGCAGATAAATAAAAATACGTTACGCTTAGTTTTTAGTCTACTATGACACATTACAAAAGTAATAAAATCAGAGCGTTCGACCTGGGATATCTTCGTTGTAAGTTCTGGGTTTTTTTCAACGTTACCTGAAATAGTGAAGTAAACAGGGTGATCTGACAATTCAATCGTAGAAATTGCCCCCCACAATCCCACGAATCCGAACGTGTAAGTCGCCACGAAGCATCGGAAAATTAATCCATGGGAAGTCTTCAGTTCCGGAATCACGGAGTAAGCTATGAAAATAACGAGCATAGTAGCAGCAGAAACGAATGCGCAAAATATTTCCCAGTTTCCTACTGTCACCCACGTGCGGCACACCTTGGCAATAAACTTTGTACTTTTCGGATCCCAGAGCAGACAATAATGGTCATGACTCGATTTTGTGTCGAATTTCGGCGCGTAGATCGATCCGTTTGAAAACACTGCTGCAATATCTACAATGGATGGTCTCGTCCAGTCAGCGATGCAAGGATCATCGACGAACAGGTGATAATCCTGTTCGAGGGCTTTCTCCTCATCTCTGACAACGTTGATAAATTCCTTAATTTTCGACAGAGATGCAGGACTGCTGTCATCCGGCTCGCATCGACCAGGCAACCGGACCATTCCTGGAGGACAGCAGAGCGGTATGCACGTTTTAAGTTGACACGCACATCCGAAAGTCTCATTAAACACGGTCCACGTTACGTTGGGTACCAAAGTTCCACCGTATTTCTTCGCCAATCCCGAACCGTCGAGTTTCACTCCGGTCAAATTGACTGTGGCGTCTTCTGAACATGACACTCTGGATCCGTCAACGTTAACGATCATCGACAGTACCATTGGTACCAGAACTACCGAGAGAAGGTACAACGACGTCCGCACAACCATTATTTACTACAGATCACCGAGAGTTCTCAGTGCAAACTGACTTGGAAGAATATTGATCCGTACGACTATATCAAGCTCGGAATAGCAATCATGGGAAACAGAAGCTTGTGGTCAGCGCTATAAACCTGATAAAACAGATACAGCTGAGTCCTGAGGGGAAACCTTTTGATAAAAAATCTATACTTCACTTTTACGGTACAAGTAATATCCCAACGTTGACCAATGATTAATATTAATATCCACCAATGGCAGTTTCATGGTAACACTTTATGGGAGATCTTCGGAGGTCAATTTTGTGGAATTTTGAACGGTATTTCCTGAGCCGTGCTATTTTTTAAGTAAAACATAATCCTGATAAGAGGAACTTACGTGTAAAGCCGCCACGTGATTTGCGGACGATATCCCAACCACCGATAAAAGTAATCGGCTGCAAACGCTAATTATAATCAGAACGAATTTTCATTCGTTAATTCAACACAGTTTTTGGTGCTGAATTCGAGACTGCCTACCGAAGCCGATGGGTCAGTACGCGGTGAAAAATTGGATTGTGCTTCGGAAGTCTGTCGGAACGCGCCACTTTTTTGGATTTGAAAAGTTACAGGTGTATATCGGGAATTGACATTGTCTGAGTTTGCGATTGCGGAGCGCGTTGACACTCAATTAAAATGGAAATATATTTGTCTTTAGAGCTATTCATAATGCTGATCTTATACATTGTTAGAATAATCGTCATGATCATTAACTTCATTGGTTACACGGTGGTTCCACAGCTAAAAACCAATCACGGATTAGCAATTCGCTGCTACATTTTCACCTACATCATTCTTGCCATTGTGTACGGTTGTATTTACGAAGCAATAATACTGGATTCTGCTGATTCCTTACTAGTACGCCTAATAGGTAACACAAGCATAGATAACAATCATCGCAGTTCTTTGTTTCCTATTTAAAGCGTTGGCGGACAAAAATCATTAAACTAGTTGGAAATACGTTGTATAACACGTATCGGATATTTTTTTGTAACCAACAGGTGTGATTGTCGCCCACTATTGTAACATATCCCGCGCTCTCTGGCTGCAAGTCATAAGCTTTGATATTTGGCGGACGTTTCGGTAAGTCGCAAAACTTGATTTTCCAAGATACGACTCTCTCTAATTATTTATTAACTTGTATTCAATTGAGTAGGATTTTCAATTGATGTGATGTGAAATACGACATGTCAGTGCAAAATTTGGTGAGTATAAAAATCAGAAAGGACGACAATGCAGAAAATATCATTCGTCTGTTTCAGAAATTTACGATCCGTTGATCGCCGAGTCAGGGAACGTAAAAATGGGAAGTTTATTTGTTACGCCCTATATGCTGGGGTTTCACCCATCGTCTTAGGAATACCTGGGTTCATCTGTTACGTATGGGTTTTCATGCACTGTAATGACAACTCAGACCTTGAGTTTCTGAGTAAGTTCCATCATCAACATTTTTCAGTCAATAAAAAGTCTGGCCTTTTGCGAAAGTTTGTCAGCAATAAAATCTCCTCAACATTCCTTTGTTTCAATTCTACAATCAAATGGTACCCTCGAAGACCACCCTAGTTGTTCATACGAAGCTTCCGTTAAGTTTTAGTCGACTATTTGCCAATGTACATCGAATATGCGATATACGCTTCAGTTTGTCTTTGCAACATTTCCTTCTACGTTGGGATGTTCTGCACGATGAGGCGACAAAGAAAAGAGACGGCTGCTCTGACCGAAGGGTCGAATCAACGTCACGGTGCACAAAAACAGTGGTTCGTATGCAATCATCAAATACAAATGTACAATTATCGTTGCGTCTAAGGTCAATTCACTTCCTCGCTTTGAAATTAAGCAAAGATTGTTTCTTTCTTACAGGTTCAACTTGTACGTGAAATTATCCCTGATAATGGGCATTCACATGATCGCGTGGATACGTATCCCATTTACCAATTCGGGATCAACCTTGGACTGGATATATCAAGTTTCGGAACTGTTACACAGTATTCTGATGTTTCGATTTTTCATTTGGAAAGACGGCGTCAAGCAGACATTCCGGAAACGAATTTGCAGCGCGGTATCTATTTGTTCAAGAAAAATTAGTCCTGGTGAAGGTAATACGATCGGTTCACCTTCGCCGGATGCTAATCTGGAAGAAGCATTACCACGAGTTGAAACCGCGTTTTGATCGTCGCGTTGTAAGATTTGGTCAGTCACAGGTTGTTGAACTAATTCACATATTGAGCAATATGCCTCGATAGTCTCGAGTGTCCTGAAGTATCCAACCCGAATGAAATTACGTAATACATGAATACCGGTTATCGCTTTTGTACGATATTATACCAAAAATAAATTGCAATGCTTGAATTATTGTTTCCACTCACCTCAGCTAGGATTCGATGCAGGATTTGTTCACCCAACGTTCATAACAACAACTGGTCCGCAAAAACTGTTTTAATCATCGTGAATAACAAACCTCTAATTATTCTTGGAAACTTGCCAAGTGCTTGTTGGACCCTGTAAGCCAGCATGAATTGCGATGAATCAGATCGTGCCTCAGGGAGTTGAGAAACCGCCACACCTTCTGGGTCTTCAAAAGAGTGAACACCGGGAACCAATTTCTAGGCCAGAACGTGTTTGTACAAGAACAGATGAAGATCGGCCGACAATAAGGGTAGTAATTCCCATAAATTCATAACATTAGATCCTTTAATAAAGGATGTCGATTAACATTGGCCACTACTCTGACGGATTCAGTCCCACCATGTTATTAGAGTATTTTTCAGTGGATCTTAAAATCAGTGATATTCACGTGATATTTCAGGTAATCTTCCAAATGCCAGTCAATTTTTCGGTGTAGTTGTGAAATTTTTCCACTGCGATTTTATCAAAATTACACTCGGAAAAGCCACTCTAGTATTAGAAAATATTCTTAACAAGTGTTTTTAAATTAAATGTTTCCGCGTTATTTTGTTCAGTAGATTTCAAGTGTAATTTCAGTTTATAAGTATGAATTCAGAATTTATTTTATCATCAGTGATGTAAGAAATCTTCTCGATTTCAGTGTTATACCGACTGTTTTATGTTTTCATACTGGGCCTGAACGTGGGAACGAGTCACCGCGACGCCTGCACATAAGCAACCGGAGTTACAATTTGCAATCTCAGGAACGAAAATATAACACTCTGTTGCCTATCTGCAGGCGCTGCGGTAAATTTTTTTTGAACGCTTAGATCCGGTAGAGACGATCGTGCTGCCTGCACACTGCTCGATCACTGCTCGTATTCTAGTTCTATTATATTCGCGATCAGTAAGTAACGCGCAAGCTGTGTACAATGTCTATTTTAGGTCTCGATCAAGTTGTCTTCACATATGAATCATGAAAGCTGCAAGATTATTCGGAAACTAAAAACCGCTGGGTTTCCGTTACTGTGATTTTACGCGTGGAAGAAAACCGATCGCGAGCCTGTAAACAGGCAACCTCATGCTGAAACGAACCCTACTTAAGTTGCATATCCGCAGGCGCGTGTGGTCACTAATTTTAAATTGCACTGTTTTCAAATGGTTCCTCGCTTAAACAGGTGTCACTGAATAGTTAAAAATACGAAACAGACACTTTCATCATTTTCACAACGTGCCAAGAGTATATTTTCCGTGTACGTGACGGATATTCGTCCCATACACAATCGTGTTTAACGCTCTTACAATCATGCGGTGCTATCTTACTCTCACGGGGCTTGAATTTCACTTGATAACTGCCATTTAGTAGAAAACTAACGTTCTGATATGAACAGCGGATTGCTAAGCATCCTTTAACAGCCTCTCAGAGCGGCAAGAAAATGTTTGCTAAGCGAGAAATTCCTCAAATTAATTTTATCAAATAAAACTGACCAGAGATTCTAAGTCGATGCCTGTAAAATGTGAAATTTCACTCAATCCGAGGGAATGAAATTTTGAGTTTCGCTCGTTCTAGTTGAAGCGGGCGCCGCTAGATGGAGGGTCAGTCTATGTTATGCAAAGACTGAAACTCCCGAATGTTAATTCCAGCAAGGATTCTTTGGTTAATTCATTCGTGCGGTATCCGTCCGTGATGGTTGTAACCGGGTCGTCAGCGCTGCTTTCGCGCTTAAGTTACACTCGAAATGTGTTAAAAACTGGAAACAAAGGGTTGGAAGTGTTGTCAGGGAGTTTCAGTCGTTTAGTAAGTGTCACATAATCGTTAATTCGATACGCCGATGCTGCTGTTGACCCTAACCTAACATAACCCTAAAATCTGACGGGATGGAAGTTAGTAACATTACAGTAACGAAATATTGGGATAAAAATCACCATTTTCTTATTTTTACAATGAATGAAGGAACGAAGATTTTAAAATATGAATACATTTTAATTTGTTACGGTTTACCGATTTTCAAACAATTCGAAAATCATAAAGTAACAGTTTTTCGTCAACATGAATCGTTACCATAACGTTACTAACTTCAAAATGTTAAAATCTGCAACTATAATTTGTTACCTCGTATTTTTCTTCATCTAGGCTGTGACTCAACGCTTTTACACAAGTAGCAATGCCACAGAGAACGAGAGTAAGCCAGGTGGAGCTGTCGCGGAGCCTGAAAAAATCAGTAAAGCAATGAAGGCATATTTGGAACGCGCTAGGAAACACGGTACACTCTTTGCTCATTGTTTAAAAGGAATTTTCTACCGTCTCTACTTTGTTCACAAATGTAAACCATATATCGTGTATTGTTGCAGATGAATTCATTCAGAAAGAGACATTGGAGTTTAACGTTGGCAAACGTCATTTAGCGAACATGATGGGACTAAATCCTGAAACTATAACGCAAGAAGACATTGATGTAATTTCAAATCACCATTGAAACTGGGTCATTTTATAAAGAGTTTAATTTTTTCTCAACACTTTTTCTTATCTATACTCTGTAGGAATCCATAGAGTACTTGTTTCCATCGGGGCTATTCGACAAAAGAGCGAGACCCATAATGCGAACCCCGAGTGAAGTTTTTCCTAAGCACAAAGCTGCAGAGTTTGATGCTAGTGGTAGACCTCTTCACTCTATGTTTTACACCACCAAGCCAAACTTTTTTCAAGTGCTCTATGTAAGTTGATGACTTTTAAAAAAAATTTTTTGTCTATAAAGACTAGCATGAGACTTGCCTAAGGTTTTTCAAGTATTCGTCACTTCTAGCATCAATTTGAACTGTTATTTCTCAGGATATCGTAGAGGCGACAAACCTTTTGAAGAAAAAAAAATTATCGTCAAGGAACGCGAGCATGGAACTGGGATCCCCTGATGAATTGTAAGTTTCTCAATCAATCGTTTTACTGCTTTTTATTATCAATCTATTTATGTTTGAGTTCTGCCGAATTTTCTCTCATATTCTGAATTATAATTATTTAAATATTAGTGTTGGCGTAAAGTCTAGATGCCTTAGTTAAACTATCTACTATGGTACACAGCTTATTGAATTTTTTTCCTCTTTGCCTTGTTCTAGTAATCTAACGTCATCGATGTGGATCTCGAAAGCTGAACTTGAACAAATGTTGATGGAACAACTGATTGATCGAGATGTGAGTGTCTCTAATGACCTTCGTCACAGTCATCACTACTTCACTAAAGTCCAGTCAAATAATTATTGTTTTCCCTATTCAACAGTACAACGACTTTGTGGCAGCCTTGGAGAGATTAGTTCAATATCCCGGGTTGAACCAAGTGCAAGACTTGCTGACTAAGTACAGTAAGCGACGCATGAATCAGAAATTGAAACAAACGATTCTGCCGGTGAGTCTATAATATTCCATTCCAGATAATTATTTGGTACAATAAGAATGTAAAGACCAACTAATCTTTATGAATCATTCGTTTTTCAGCTCGAATACAATTCCGATGATAGGCCGTTTATCACAATACCCAGTACGTAAAAACTGCTGCAAAAGTACTTCCAATTATCATTGACACTAGAAGAGGTCCCGTGTTTTTTTTTTACTGACAGAAATTAAATATTGATGAATATTTTTCCATTTATAGACTGCATGAGAAAGTCGGCCAGAGCAGAAGTTACGGTTCTGGGAAAAGGATCGGGAAAGATAACAATAAATGGTCAGAATATTCTCTACTTCAATGACGTTCAAGCGCGAGAACAGGTAATAAACTTAACGACATCGGTCAAATTTATTTTCACGTGTCATGGAGAATTGTCATTAGGACGATGGTCGATAAGATAACGATTGATCGCTTATCCGAAACGTAATGTCAACATTTTGACTAGCGATATGTTATTTTCGTCGAGATTAAAATCACTACGCTCGTTAAAAGACGGTATTCTTCACTGTCCGTTAAAAAATTGACGTCTGGTATTTGATGTACAGAATTCTGCAAATTTGTCGTTCAATCCTCTGCATTTTTAATCCGGAAATCCATATAAGTCGTTTGATAAAAACTACGAGAATCTGTAACTCGTACGTGTTAAAACAGTGCTTCAAGAATCATCCGGAAGTAAAGAGTTCCAATGCACGTCTACCGGAATCAGTTTTAACATAAAACACATTGAGACCTTATCATTTGAAATTCGTGGAAGTAGGGATTACAGATTAGGCTGGTTGAGTTTCTCCTAACGCAAGTCATCGTAATCGATCAAAACACACATTGCACGTCGCGTGGGTTCGGTGTGAAGAGTAAAAAAAGGGGGGAGAAAAAATGGGAATCGTAAAATCGTGTCGCCTGCAGTACCTCGCAAGGTGTCGTCAGACAGCAACGTAGCGAACGAAGGTCTGATCGCATGTCTCCGACCTTCGCCCATACGCGACGCGGTAAATAGTGAATGTCAATTGCTGTTTATTTTCGTAAGCGGCTCGGGAACCATCGCGGGTTTATTTCTCTCACGTATTTCACTGTCGTCGTTACACGTTCGCTTCCTGGTACGTAAGGAAGTATCGGCTAATCGCTGCCAGAAGTGCCGCTCCAAAACCGTCGAGACTCGACGATCAGTCTCGCGGTGACTTGGGTGCCGATCGGAATTCCGTCGATCAGGCATGCCGAAGAAGTGGATCCTGAAGAAGAAGAGGGGTTCCTGTAGGAACACGATAACCATATAAAATCGAAGAGAAAGAAGAAGAGAGAATCTTTTCCACGATGAGGGGTCCACGCGATGTCAGGCTTAGTCTGGAGGAGTTTATTCTGCCTACGGATAAGCGGCTGCACGGCACGCGGTGCCGGAGCTACTCCCTGGCCGATCCTTGCCAGAGCTGTCTGGGTCAACGAAACCTGAACGCGGCCCGATTCACCCCTGCGTACCACTCGACGAGTGGTTCTATCCTTCGGGAGCTGGGTCGGCGCGCCGTGGAGACGATCCGGGAAGAGGAGGCGCAGATAGACGCGGGTGAATCGCCGCCGGCGGACCACTCCCTCTTCTTCGACAACCTCGAGCGTCTCAGGGACGTCGGTTATGACATCGAACGTCTGAAGATCGCGATGGAGGCGGCGGTGGAGGCGGGTGAAATGGACGCACTGATGGACCTCCAGAACGGCATCATCGTCGAGGGTCCGGACGGCACTCTCTTCCCCGACGCTGACGTCAAGTTTCGGAACATCGCGTACCTCTGGGCCTGTTTCGGGGGCCTCGTCGAGCTGCTTCCGCGGCTCGAGGCCTCGGGTGCGGACATGAATTTCACCGGCGATTTGACCGGTCTGAACGCGATGCTGATTAGCTGCATGTCGAACACCGTTGCCTGCGTCGAGTACCTGATAAACCGGGGAATGGACCTGAACGCCGTCGATGAAAGGACCGGGTACACGCCTCTGCACTTTGCAGCCTTCGGCAACGCTACTCAGGCCGCAACCCTCCTTCTCGACAAAGGCGCGAAGATCCGTTGCACCGACTCGACGGTCGAGTCCGTTCTCCACTGCGCGATCCGAGCTCGCGCTCTCGAGATCGTCGCCCTGCTCCTGGAACGCGGCGCCAGCGTCGGGGCGCGTAATCAAGCCGGTGAGACGCCCCTCCACGTCGCCTGCTTCGTCCAGTCGGTCCAGTGCGTCGACCTGATCCTCCGGCGACCCGGCGTCGAGGTCAACGCCACAGCCAACGACCTCCGAACTCCGCTGCACTTCGCGGTGATGAGCACGACTGCGGTGCCGGAGCTGATCGCGCTCCTACTGACGCGAGGTGCGCTGGTCAACGCCGTCGACGAAGATGGCTACACCCCGGTCCACATCGCTGCCCTGAACGAGCTCGCGGAGCCCGTCAACGTCCTGCTAAAGGCCGGCGCGGACCTCAGCGCTAAGACCCGCTCCGGCATCACGGTCCTCGGCGTTATTCTCAGGAAGATACCCGACGCCCTCGAGACCTTTCGACAGATCCTCGACGCCTCCGTGGAGCTACGACGACCCGTCGCCTACCGCAGGGAGTTCGAACTCAGACTCGATTTCGAGCCGCTCTACCCGAGCCGCGATGACGACGAGATCGGGCTCGTCGACACCATCCTCGAGGAGCACCGAAAGGACCTGCTTCAACACCCGCTCGTCACCGCGTTCCTACATCTCAAATGGGAGAAGATGCGAAAATTTTATCTCCTCCGGATCATCCTGTATCTCATTACCGTCATATCCCTCACCGCGTACGTTTTGTCCACCGTTACCGGACTCCAGTGCTACCAACCAGAGGCCCTCGACGCTGATTACTGCTCGGGAAACTCCGTCTGGATTATCATATGGCGCAACGTGTTAACCACCGAGTATTACCTCCTCACATTCCTAGCCTGCTCAACCGCCGCGAGAAAACTCTTCGAGTTCTTCGTATATCACTCGGTTAAGCAGTACTTTTCATACGCGGATAATATCCTTGATATTTTTGTTGTAATCGGACTTTTCGTTGCCACTACCACCTACGATCTGGCCGGCGCAAGCTCCTGGCAGAACTACGTCTGGGCTTTCGCCATCCTCTGCGCTTGGACCAACGTCATGCTCATGATAGGGCAACTTCCATCCTTCGGGATCTACGTCGGGATGTTTACCCAGGTACAGTGGGAGTTTGGTAAACTACTCATCGCCTACTCCGGTGTGCTCATCGGATTCACGGTCAGTTTCTGCGTGATATTCGTCGGTGATCCATCGTTCTCCAATCCCTTTACCGGGTTCATAAAGGTCATGGCGATGATGGCCGGCGAGGTCGATTTCCAGGGACTCATTCTGCCCAGTAACGCGTCCAGTGGCGGCTACTCCTACGTGTCGATAGCTTCTCAGCTGCTATTTGCGCTATTTCTGTTCTTCGTTACGGTTGTAATGATGAACCTCCTCGTCGGTATCGCCGTTCACGATATAACTGGACTGAGGAAAAACGCGGGGATAACCAAGGTCATACGACAGACAAAGCTCATCGTCTTCGTAGAGACAGCGCTGCGGAAAAACGTCGTACCGCGGCGGTTCCGCGAGTGGATATTGAGCTCGGGATCACAGAGTGGCAAGGAGCGAAAACACGTCCTCATCGTCAATCCCTTCAATCCGCTCGAGAAGCGGTTACCAAAGGACATACTTTACGCAGTTTACGAACTAGCGCAGCGCAACGCCCCCCTTGAATCCGACGTCGCGCTCGAGGAAAGCGTAAAAAGAAACCGGAAGGAACCGACGAACGATATTTCCCGGCTTAATTCCGTCATCGCGAAGCTGTCGAATAGGCTCCAAACTCACGAGGAGAATATCAACGCTATAAAGGAACAGCTCGAACGAACCAACAATGCTTTGGAGGAGATTTTATCGTTCGTCAAGCGCTCGGACGCCTGAGATTTTCCTTCGCGCTTTGCGTCTTCTCCGTCGGCTACTTCACATTCCAGCCGAATATCCAACTCCAGAGTTAGTCGCGTTGAATTGGGGGGGATTACAGCTGGGACGGTTTAAAATCATACTTACTTTTAGGATTTTTTTTTACAGAAAATGAAAACGCTTGGAGCAATTTTAGGTTGAGGGCTTTATTATTCATAGTTTCAAAAACGTTTTAGAATTTTTACATTGAAATTAATAACAAAATAGCGGCATGGCGCATGTAACTAGCGAACGACCACGTTTTCAATCCGGTGGCGCAGATTCCTCCTTCAATTTTTATCCAATCGAATTGAAATTTTGACACAATCTTTTTAAAACTTGTTTGATTTTTAAATTTCAATCCCAACATTTTTTTTCAAAGATTTTGCTAACGATTTTCTGGTCGAAAGGTGAAATTTTTTTTTTAGCATTTGGGCTACGAGCTCAACTCGAAAAGGTGTTTTTCACTAAAAATATTTTTCCAATCGTTACAAGTTGGACAGTTATGTCAAAAGATACGCGACCGCAAAAGCCCTCGAATTCCGAGTCGTTTGTTATTTACATGCGCCGTGCCTCTATTTTGTTATTAATTTCAATGAAAAAATTCTAATACGTTCTTGAAACTATAAACAATAAAGCCCTCAAGCTCAAATAGCTCTAAGTGTTTTCATTTTCTTTGAAAAAAAATAAAAAACAAAACTAAAAATAAGTATGATCCTAATCGCGGAATCCTAAATATACGAGTCTGTTTTTCTCCTCGTATTTCTATTGTAAGTTGATTCTTTACTTCATTGCAGGTCATTTTTCCCCTCATATTTACGGGACTCAGCGGCTCCGTTGACGTCGTTGCTAACGTTTCTGGTGGCGGACAATCCGGACAGGCGGGTGCAATACGGTGGGGAATATCCTGGGCTCTCAGAAGCTTCGTAGACCCGGAAACCGTCGAGAAAATGCGAATAGGTGAGAGCATTCTCGGCAACTTTTTCTCGATTCTTGTCACTCGCTGCGCCGCTGACGATTAGCGATTAATTTTTATGGCCACTATGTTAAACATTCACGTCACGGAACAGAGCAATGGAAAATTACAGCTTCTGACGTACGAACTTTGAGACCTCGTCGAATCTCCGTTATGACGATTATATCCATGTGTTGAATTGTGATTTCAGCTGGACTGCTCAAGAGAGACCACAGAATACGTGAGCGAAAGAAGCCCGGTCAGGCTGGTGCAAGGAAAAAGTTTACTTGGAAGAAACGATGAGTTTTCGCCGAGGCGCTGTTCCGTAGATCTTAGTTCTAACTGTGTTTGTATAATAAAATTATTAACTGAAACAACACGCATCGGTAAAGGTAACTCAATACTCAGGCACTTGTTTTCAACTCATGAAAAATGCTGACCAATTTCCATTTGAAATTTGCCTGAAGGATCGGAGCAATTTGTCGGCAATTGAGTTGAATACAAGCGAGCAAGTTGTTGTAAACTTGTTTTACTCAAT